>NC_064630.1:76462704-77115627 GCF_023864275.1 Schistocerca cancellata | reverse complement strand
TTCCGCGCCAGACTTCTGTGGCCCTCTGTTCAGCCTTGTTGTTTCTGGTGGGCTCTATTCCAAGCGCGTGATCGGTATTTTTATGCTGGTGGCTGCTGCTCAGTGTTCTGTCACGCTGTGGGACAATGATTCCATGCATTGGAATTCTGATGCTGTATAACTAATTCCTGATAATTACTAATTACATTTTCTTAGCTGACATTAACCTATCTTTTTATAGTTGATTCTGCAGTGTGTTTCAAAATTCATGTTATGCATTTCTACAGGTTGTAGAGAGGACCTAGTAGATCAAGTTTCACATAGTGACCCATGTCTGGGAACCTCATCCAACAATGCCACAGAGTGTCGAAGATACAGGCGCCAGCGCCTTTAAATGTATCTGTATACATGGTGATTCAATGATGACGTTACAAACTTTCTAGGATGATGGAGAAGGATAAATGTATCAATTGGAGGTAAGGGTTCCTCTACCAGAAACAAACGAGTCGAAAGTTATAAGCAAAAACCTTTCTGACACCTCTGTCAGCGGAATACACGTACTGGTACTGTTGTTGTTGAGATTGTAGGGTAGGCAACTTTCAGAGGTAGTAGTATGGACCAACAAAAGGAAAAAATGTCTAGCAAACGTAGGCTCTAAAGCGCATACCTTGGGAGCTATGAGCCCTTGTTCATTTTCTCTTCTGTGAAACACATCTTCTCTATTGAAAAAGTGCTCATAGCTGCGTAAAGCATGCATTTTAGAGACCATGCTTACTAGACATTTTTTCTTGTTTTGCTTCACATTACGACCTCTGAAAGTTGCCTACCCACAATCTTAGCAACAATAGTACCAGTACGTGTATTCCATTGTCAGAGTTATCAGAACAGTTTTTGTTTACAATTTTCGACTCGTTCGTTAATGGTACAGGGACCCTTACCTCAAACTGATACGTTTATCTTTCTTCATCATTCTTGAAACCTTGTAATATCATAATGTAATGACCCTGTATCTATATAAATTTACAGGCACCATCACCTAGAACTTTGGCACTCTGTAGTGGATGGAGTTTCCAGACATGGGTTCCTATGCAAAACTTCATCTACTAAGTCCTCTCTGCAATTTCTAGAAATGTGTAATATGAATAGTGAAACACCCTGTATTACATAGTCTCACTCCTTCTGGAAATTGTTATCTCGACCCCATTGCACAATTTAGCAACGTATTTTACGGCCGACCGCATCATTTTGGAACCTAGCATTTACAGTGAAGGACCATAGAAGGTTTCACCTGACTATCTCAGTAACTGGAAAAATGCTATTTTAATTTCGAAACCTAAACATAACTGTGTTTCAATTACATTAGTTGGATCCCAGTGACCAGTAACTTGAATGCAAAGTTTTTTCACGTTTGTGAAATGCCATGAGCGCCAAAAACTGCACTATTTCACTATCTTATTGAGAAGGTACTAATGGATGGCCCTGATAAGCCCTTCTTGTAGGTACACACTTCAATTATATGAATCATAATTAAACTATGGTGGCCTGGGAAGGAGGACTGGTTAGCCACGAATAAATAAGACAGAACTGCAATAAACCTTCAAATGTAAATGAGAGGTGCATTGTCCTCTAATAAACAGCATTTACAGTAGCAAGGAATTGATAGTTACAGTTTTGTTTGTCATCTATTGTTTAAGAAGAGAGTGTATGAGAGACAGCACTTCCATCACTCATGTTAAATATAATTCTCCTCCGAAATAAAGTATTCACTATGAAGAGAATCTTTATTCACATTAGCAGTTTCTAGAACTCCAGACATCTGTCTTAAGCATTTGGTAATTTATGAACATGGAAAAATAATATGTAATAATACTGTCACTTGCAATAATTAATTTTGCACTGGCACAAAGGTCTTTCAGTAGTGGTCTGAACTATACTCTTCCTCGTCTGCGCATAATAAATGGAAAGGATCAGGTTAAAAACTTTCGTCACACAAGCAGTCGACCATCTTTGTGGTTAAACCTCAAAGATACAACCAACAGAAATCTCACAAGCGCCAACTAATGTGCCAATATCACTTACCTGCTGTTTGAGACAGCATATTGACTTGAGAACTCTATCCTACTGTCGTTCTAGTAATAGTCACAGTTGGAAGTGATACTTGCACATACATTCAAAGTCATTCCTACACGTGCATGATATTGTGCGTAATGTTTTAGGAATAACCTGTCTCTACTCAGATGCTGTTTAACATATTAGAGAAGTGTCTGAAAAGCAACAGTACTCAAAAGTACTATACTACTTCCAAAATGAACATTTTTGTCAAGCATTCAGCTGTGTGAGCTGCCTCTCAGTAAGCCAACTAGCACTTGATGTTACGAGCGCTCTGACACCTTAGCTGGTGCCCCTCCATTGAACATATGCTCCTGTACTTGTGAGTCTCAGCAGATTATCTACTTTGGAATATTAATAATGACATACATTCAAACAGATGAATCTGACCCAGTAGATATCATCTTCTATTACCTTCTTTAGATTACAATTAAAATAAATAATTCTTATCCTGAAGGGTTAAAAACTCCTGGAACTATTTGTGACATGTCGATCTATTGTATAGCAGACTAGTACTGGGGTCCCCCTTCAGCATAGCCATTCTGCGCACCTTTAAGGTGACAAAGCTATCTACACGAAAAGTCTTGTAGAACATTCGAGAATTTTCTGCATTCCCATGCAAACGCCACACAGATATAACTTACGGCTACTTGGCTCTTGCATCTTTGCACTCTAAGCAGCTCTCTGCCTTCCGTATATAATATACAGTCATCTACCTGCCTAGTGTCATTCCAAGTGCTCCCTATTACTTTAGTTGGAGTACATAGTAAATTTATTGCACATCATCTAATAGGTGAATGAAATTCTTCTCTCTGCGTTTAGGTGAATTCTTTCGTTATTACTCTTATTATCAAATGTAAGTAAAAAGAAAAATTGATGAGCATATATTTATATAGTACTACGTCATGCGGTTGCTATGCTACACAGTGCGTGAATGTTGCAACTAGGTAACAAACCATTCATTTAAAATTTTCAACATAAAAATTTTTTGTGCATACAAATGATTATTCTGGTCTGTGTTAATAGTTATGTTGGAAGATTTTTCTTTATTTTGGGAACTGCTGCTCCAGGCAGTAATAATAATTTATGTGCATCAGAACCTTTGACATATAATGCTAATTTTATGCATCCACAATTCGAGTACCATGTGATGAAACTGTTTTTCATTTCAAGAGAAAGTTGTACATTGTGTGTGAAGTAAACACGGATAACAGGAAGAAAATTAAGCTTCCTCAGCACTCCAACTGTCGCTGAAGCAACGAAATAATAATTTGATTCGTGTGATAAAAGCCTTGCATACTACATATTGAAGAAATTATTTCAGTGCGTAACAGAGTATCCTGTGAAAATGAAGAGTTGTCTCATCAGCTTGCCAAGACAACATGTTCTGTTCTTCTTGCGAAATGTGGCTCAACTTTGAGGTATTTTGCACAAAAGCTGAACTTTTATTTTACAGGAGCTTATTATTAAGTGAAGGTTATATTTGATACTTTCTTCTTGCATCCTAAAACAATCAGTAGCACCAATGTGGGGCACCTCGCTTCACAAGAAATAATATACGTGTACCTACATTATTCCATTAGGGTAATGGTTAGTAAAGGTTTGAGCTAGTGTTTATATAAGACTTTCTTTCTTAACCTGAGAGCTCATGTGAGACGTGAATCATCACTTGATAATGATATGGTATTACAGTCCATATGGTTCATGCAGTGACAACGCTGAAAGTCTTTCTCACAAAAACAAAAGTGAATGGGAATACAGTAATCTAACTATCTTTGAAGGAAATTAAACTAGATTTGTGATAAAGTATGCTGTTTAATAAGCTACTAGTTCGTTTTGTTTGTGAAAGTGAAATAAATTATTTAATTTCACACAGCACTGGAGTATTGTTTTGTGATCATTTAAGTGTTAACACATTTGTTGTTGAAATTCCTTTTTACAGACCTCATAATTGAATATAGGTGCTCTAATGACTGTAATGGTAATCTAAAATCATGACTGAGATATCGCCGACGTTCAAGACATACAATATATAAAACTATAGAAGACGTCGAAATGACAACATCTGCTGCAGACAAGAAAAAGAATACTATAAAATCTGTCGCTGCACACTCACTACTGGATGGTCCAGCAGTCTTCTGTGGATGCAGATTAAACTTCAGCATTGACATCAATGATTCCTTCACACACGGCAATCTAAAATCATGACTGAAATATGTATTCCCAATTACGCAAAATTGTCAAACGACATTGGTACTGTGTAGAATGACCTAGACTTTCTTAGAATGGGAAAATGTGTGAGAGAAACAATGATAAGCTGTATTTGATATGTAGTGTAAGTTTTTAAATTAAGTGGTGGGCTCAATCAATAATTTTCCTATAATACTATCATTGTCTACTCCCTGAGTAAAAAGTGTCGTGTCAGTGTTTATATTCTGATTATCGTACATTTTGGTAGTGCAATGATGGGAAGGATTTTGTACAATTTGTACTGACAGCATTTAAAGTGAATAGTTCGATTTAACTGAAACGATCAGCTGCTTCGGCGGGATGCAGTCAACTAAATAGCTAAAAAGACTCATTTATGGTCTAAATTCAACAACATCCTGTAAAAAGCTGTTGGAGAAACTGGGTATTCTAGCCACTGCTTCTCAGTATATTTGTTCCTTCATGAAATTTATTGCAAATAATATGTCTCTGTCTCCACCGATAGCTCAGTACATAGTATGAATACTAGGAATAAAAACAATCTACATAAACACTTAAAATCATTTACCTTGGTCCAAAAAGGGGTCCAATATCCAGGAGTACACATTTTCAATAAACTGCCAGCAATCATTAAAAACTTTGTTTCTGATAAAGCACACTTTATACAGAGTTTGAAAGACTTTTTGATGGGTAATGCCTTCTACTCTGTAGATGGATATATTAACAGGATCTGTTAGACCAGCTTAAGTAAAAATGTCTGCTATATTTCAGTTTCGACTCCACAGTGTATAGAATTAATATACATTGTCAGAATGAAACATAGCTATGCATTTTTAATAAATTTATCATACACAAAGTACTTAATCTTAACTGTTGTGACCAAGTGGAGTCAAAACTGTTTTTCTGACACTTTACTGTAATGTATTCACCTATTTTGACAATCCCCTGACAAATGAACAGGGAAGTGAGAATTATATTAAAATATTCTGTGTTTTTATGTTATAATTTATGACTTGCTCCACACCCATGACAGTCATCTAATTTTTTGACCTATGGAACGAAAACTGAATCTAATCTAATCTAATGCTCATTGAATGAAATTTCTCATCAACAAATTAAGTTTTCAGCTCTGTGATTACACACATCATAAAATGTTTTTCATCACCTCGGTTCCGAGAGTTCCAGAACCCATACAGAAAATTGGAATAGAGATCAACATAAACATCATTTCCGCTCTTTTTATTGCTCATGAAAACCACACATTGCATGTTGTACCACATTACAGCGAGGCCTGCAGAGGTGGTGGTCCAGATTGCTGTACACACTGGTACCTCTAATACCCAGTAGCACGTCCTCTTGCATTGATGCATACCTGTATTTGTCGTGCCATACTATCCATAAGTTCTTCAAGGCACTGTTGGTCCAGATTGTTCCACTCCTCAACGGCGATTCGGTGTAGATCCCTCAGAGTGGTTGGTGGGTCATGTCGTCCATAAACAGACCTTGTTAATCTATCCCAGGCATGTTCGACAGGGTTCATGTCTGGAGAACATGCTGGCCACTCTAGTCGAGCGATGTCGTTATCCTGAAGGAAGTCATTCACAAGATGTGCACGATGGGGACGCGAGGTGTCGTCCTTGAAGACGAATACCTCGCCAGTATGGTGCTGATATGGTTGCACTATCGGTCAGATGATGGCATTCACGTATCATACAGCCTTTACAGGGCCTTGCATGACCACCAGCGGTGTACGTCAGCCCCACATAATGCCACCCCAAAACAGCAGGGAACCTCCACCTTGCTGCACTCGCTGGACAGTGTGTCTAAGGCGGTGAGCCTGACTGGGTCGACTCCAAGCACGTCTCTGACGATTGTCTGGTTGATGGCAAATTCAAAACTCAAGAGTGAAGAGAACGTAATGCCAATTCGAAGCAGTCCATTCGACATGTTGTTGGGCCCATCTGTACCACGCTGCATGGTGTCATGGTTGCAAAAATGGACCTCGCCATGGACGTCGGGAGTGAAGTTGCGCCTCATGTAGCCTATTGCGCACAGTTTGAGTCGTAAGACGACGTTCTGTGGCTGCACAAATAGTATTATTCAATATAGTGGTGTCGCTGTCAGGGTTTCTCCGAACTATAATCCATAGGCAGCGATGATCCACTGCAGTAGTAGCCCTTGGGCGGCCTGAGCAAGGCATGTCATCGACAGTTCCTGTCTCTCTTTATCTCCTCCATGTCCAAACAACATCGCTTTATTTCACTCCGAGACACCTGGACACTTCCCTTGTTGAGAGTCCTTCCTGTCACAAAGTAACAATGTGGACGCGATCGAACCGCGGTATTGACCATCTTAGGCATGGTTGAACTACAGACAACACGAGCCGTGTACCTCCTTCCTGGTGGAATGACTGGAACTGATCAGCTGTCGGACCCCCTGCATCTAATTGGCGGTGCTCATGCATGATTGTTTACATCTTTAGGCGGGCTTAGTGACATCTCTGAACAGTCGAAGGGACTGTTTCTGTGATACAATATCTACAGTCAACGTCTATCTTCAGGAGTTCTGGGAACTGGGATCATGCTAAAACTTTTTTATTGTATGTATTAGCGATCCTCCATTAAAGTAAGTCGTATGTAACTAGATACTCTGATGCGACTACCAATTCTGTAGCGTTAATTAGAGATGGTAAGATACACATAGGATTTAAATGGAGAGACGCTCTTTTGGTCTCACAAAAATGGTCGACTGCCCTGTTCCCTGAATTCTGCCAATGCCTGTTCTCAGCAATGGTAATGCCATCTCCCTTTGTTGTAACCTCCCTGTCTCGAACGAACGAAAATAGATTAAAAGCAACTCCACCTAACAGGAGTTTCTGAAGGTGTGTGATGTTGACGACAGAAGGTGGATGTGGCTCTTTGACGAAATATAACGTCAAAACATTCCACAAATAATTTCAAAAGACGGCAACCACACAGGCTGTCAACGGAATAGGTATCAGTGTCAATATTCCACGAGAAGAAGGTTTTGACGTTGGTCAAGGGGGCAGTATCGTCGTTTGCTAACGTCGAAAGTTAAACTGTTCTCGTTAAGCCCATTCAAGTTATACAGTGGATTTTATGGTTTTGTTTCTTCTTGGTCTTTATTTTTGTTTGCTTTGTTTTTGAATCACTTTGCGAAAGTTCTACGGAGTTTTAGATATTTCTTCCTATGAGTGTTCTTCCACAAAAACGGTCACATACCAAAAATCGAAAAAATCTGTTTATGCTTTATGACACTCGAACAAAGAAAAAGCCTACTCTGTACATAAATAAAAGTAGGAATGAATGAAACAGTTTTCATTTACAAACTTCTTTAACTGCGAAAAATTTATCGCTATTGAAGTAGAAAAATAGATGTAACATGTGTCTCGTCTAAATATTGTTTGATGTGTTTGTATATATGTATTTTCTGATGCAAATGTCTGTCTATTTTTGAAACGTCTGGACAACGTTTTTTCCATCGCTTCACCTCTCAGTAGACTGCCATAAAACTTCGTCAAGCCATCCATTATGATTTTGCTTTGCCTTTGAATATACTTATCATTGATCGTAGCTCAATTCTGTGTTCTGACTTTTTGTATCATTGATGGTATCTGGCAAGCTCATTTTTTTTCAGCTCAGTACTTGACTAAGCGAAGTGATGTTTGTGTTGAAATAATTTCTGGTGTGAGTAACGATTTAAAATTTGAACTCCTAGGTTGTGAATAAGCAATACTTTCACAATGATAATAGCTTAATTGTATATTCCAGCTTTTTATATCAGTGACGGTATCTTGTAAGATTATTTTTCTCCTCTCAGTACTTGACTAAGTGAAGTGACGTTTGTGTTGAAGTTATTTCTGGTATGAGCTACGATTTAAAATTTTAACTCCATAGGTTGTGAATAAGCCAAACTTTTACATTTACGTCGTCTTCAGTTCTGTTGACGTTCAGTGTGGAATGGCCTTAAATTAAGCGGCTTTTATCCTTAGTGTCACTTTATCTTGCTTGATAGGGAACACGTGGGGTGCTTCATTGCTTCCTCAGTTCAATTGAGTGGTAGGTGTGGTTGTGGGGGATGCATGGGCGAATTTACTTTGCTTGTGGACACACAACTTGGTACTTGTGACTAACACAAGTAATTTTTGTCATCATGACTGTTTCCTCACATTTTTCCACCAGTCTGTGGATAGATACGTAGATGCATGCATGTTATAGTTTGACAACTGGGTGACACTTTCGTTTGCCAACTTGCGAACAAGCCCGTGACAAAACTTTCCCTATGTTGCTAGGTTTTGATAATTGTGTGCACATTGGTGACAAAATTGTTGCTCTTCGTATATTCTCCACTCCCCATTTGCTTTCCGACTATCGACTCAGTCACGTGCAAAGGAAGCCACGAGAAAGATAGGCCACGGCGCGTATGTCACAGCACGTGACACTGCAGGTCTTACGAGTGCCGTCAGCCGTGACTGGCAGGGAGCACGTAACTATTTTAGACGAGTTTAATAACTCTTGACTGCATGTTTCAATTCGTGCAGCTTCTCGACAGCACATGACAAAAGGAAGACCTTTAGTGGATATGTTTTCAGTTAGAAATTTATTTCCCATGGGTACTGCACGGAGCCGAGCGTTCACGAAGTGTGGCAGAACAAGCCAACTAGTGTGACATCACAAGTTCCTTGCAGGGCCCGTAAATCTCTTTGGCCCCACACACATCAGTCTTCTGAGTTCGCTCAGCAAGATTGTTGAGAAGGCGAGCCTCAAACACATCACTAGGCATTTCATAACAAATGACATCCTGAAGCCGGATCAATTCGGCTTCAGGAATCACCACTCCACAACACAACAACTCTTACGGGTCGTTGAACATATAACACATGGCTTCAACACAAACAAAGTAACAGGGGCGGTGTTCCTGGACATAGAAAAAGCTTTCGACCGTCTGTGGCACAACATCCTCATTCGCAGACTCAGCGACGCAGGGTGCCCCGACGGGCTGGTGCGTCTCATACACACATACCTCACAGACAGGAGTTTCAACACTGATGTGCAGGGAAAACAATCAACACGGCATGGTATACATGTGGGAGTACCCCAAGGAAGCATCCTAGGGCCCCTACTGTTTAACCTCTACATAAACGATCTCCCGACCACACAAAACACAACGATAGCAATCTACACGGATGACACTGCCATCCTCGCACAAGATTGGAAACCATCAAACATTTCATCACGATTACAGACCGCACTCAGAGTGGCTGAGCCTTTGTTAGGGAAATGGCGTGTTAGAGTAAATGTCAACAAGTGCGAAGCCGTTCTGTTCACTCGAAGACCGAAGCAACTGTGGAAACATCGAGACTGCAGACCAATAACACTACATGCACGCCCAATACATTTCCCGTGAGAAAGTCAAATACCTTGGTGTCTGGCTGGACCGGAAATTATTCTGGGGGGACCACATACGACACATGACCAACAGAGCAAGTGCGAGGCTCAAACAGCTCTACCCTATGCTCAACAGGCATAGCACACGGAACAGATGGGTGTCGAGGTCCATGTACATGACACTTATTCCATCCCTGATGACATACGCAGCCCCTGTCTGGGGATACGCTGCACCCACATGCCTGCGCCGTCTGCAGATCATACAAAACAAAGTACTCAAAATCGTAAGCAATGTTCCACGATACATATGCATCGCGGATCTTCACCGGGAATACAGACTTGAGACTCTCACGGAGGTAATCCACAAACTCACCACAAGACTATACAGAAACTCTAGACATTCGCAGAACCCATTCATTCTGTATCTGGGGAACTACGACCACAACCATAGATGGAAACATAATAGACCAAAAAACATACTTGCAAGGACCTAAAATCTATGACCAAGTACACGCAAACAAAACGGTACAGGTAAGCCCCTGTTTATCCACCACCATTACTGGATATCCAGTTGGAACACACCTGTCGAAAAACCGGCACCATGCACGGAAGCCATACCGTACACTACACAGTGAGACGATCTATGGCCGATCTCTCACTAATATATAACGATCTTGACTGTTCCAGGAATGCAGCGGCTGCAGCAAACTGGGATTCATCGCCATCGCCTGTCATAGTAATGATACCCACACTAACAAACCCAACCTTGCATGAACTATCGCAGCTAGTAAGTCACTACTGTTCTTACTACCCATCCCACTGTCGCAGAGGTTTTTTTCCCTCGGCACGAGCCTTGGCACTTTTTTCCCTCTGGTTTTCAAATCGCTACCCTCATTCGCGTTTCGTCCACATTCTGATGGACCATGTTAATGCGTAATCTTACCCAGATGCTCGGATAACATCACAGCCCAGCATCCTGAGATCCACTGATTAGACAACTAACATGTTGAAGGAGGTGACTTTTAGTTTGGTCACCACGTTGGTGCGGGCTTGGAGGGGCCCCATTTCTCTTTGTTTTTTTTTATGCAAACATGGCATCAACGACTTTGCAAGCGTGACTAAGGCGATAGCGATAATGTTATTCATGTAGAAGAAGTGAAAAAAGGCCAGCATTTCTCGACAAAGATTTGAATATGTAAATTACAGGAGGACCAGAAATAGGTCGCATAATATTTTGAAGTGCTTGGGAAAACTTATGTTCAGCTGAGACAGACAATTTAAAGTTCGATTTTTTTTATGTTACTGCAGGTACAATGCAAAGTAATTCGTCTGAATGTTCAACAATAATATGAAAACTTTAAATAAATTCTTTGGATGTTGTCAAAATTTATGAAACAGTGTAAAAGTTTCCACTTATTAGTTTGTCGCTCTATGTGGAATGAAGCTACTATTCTTTCTTACGATATTTGCTTTTACGTCTAATGAGTTCTCAAATATTGACCGTGTCGTCAAAGTCCATATCAACAATTACGCTTGGATTTCAAAACATTTTAGTGACTCTCAACCTTCGCGGGCACACTCTAGACTCTACGTTGATGACGTAACGTGACAGTGACCAAAATCACTAGCAGCTGAGCTGGTGCAAGCTTCCAATGTGTGAGGAGGCTACACGAATTGAAAACTTGGCTGAATTGTTTTGGCAACACTGTTCGAGAAAAGATGTATAGAATTGTAATCTTTGCAATGTTGTTTTGTATTCCATCGAATTATAATGTACATTAGAGATGTAAATAAAAGTTCAGACACCCAATATAATGCCACCTCAACCTTAATTTCATTTGTGAAAGTCCTTGAATACGAGTGCAGTTCGACACTACGTTGTTGAGTGTTTATGGGCAGCAAGTTGTAGGTAGTCCTGCAGTGTTAACGGGGTTTGCTTCGAAACTGTAATTTAATTATTGCTTGTCATGGAGGAAACCGTTCAAAATTCATGTCAGATGTAAGCATGTTAAGTCTAGAAAATTAATATTACTACTGAAATGCCCTGTTTAAAGTAAATAAATGGATCGGAACATCAGTGTTACTGGTGAAATTCGTTTCCAACTTCGTCTTTAAAAAAGTAACTAATTATATCACATGTTAAAAAAGCTTTCCATTTCTAGATGTAATCGCTGTGCAGGGAAGTACATGTGTCCGCGGTGCAATATTTCGTTTTGCTCTGTCCAATGTTATCAGTCAGAAACGCATAGTGTGTGCTCTGAAACATTTTATAAGGAAAGTGTTCTACGTGAACTAAAACTGGAAAATGATGATCCTGAAGGGCAAAGGAAAATGCTGGAAATACTTTCTAGGATCCGAACGGAAGAACAGGATGAGTTGGGTAGGTTTTTGTGCAGTTAATATGTTTTTATTATCAGATGGAAGAAAAGGTGTCATAGCAATCGTAAAAGACAGAAATACATGTAAAGCGAAGTGTTTTGAATTTTGTGGCGAGCGTCGATTTATTTAAATTAACTATTACGGCGCCTTGGCATCCAAGGATCATGTTTCCTTGTGATACTGAAAAGCCCAAGTAAAGAACAGTTTTTGTTGTATGATGCATGTTGACTCTTGAAGTGAATGTTAATCATTCTTCTATTATTTCGAAATCAAGTGTATTAATTGCCAGTTTATATAGTTTCTCACAAACCTCAAGTTCTGAACTGCACCTATGGCCTACCATGTTTGTAACAGTTATCTTTTCTGATTGTCAGTCTATAATTGTTATGAATAGTTTAGAGATACTTGGTTTCAATCGGTTGTTTAAACCCAAAACCTCACAGCGTTGTTTCTTTTTTGTGCTTTACACACTTGCTGCTTTTTTACTTCATTGCCCTTCCCCACCCCTTTTCCGTTATCTAATCTCATTACACTGAACCAGTGCCATGTCCAAATTATTGTTCATTAGTTTATATTATATTGGCTATTGTATTATCTACTTACGTGTTACCATTTCTGCTGTAATGTGCTGCTTCCTCGGGTGCTGTTATTACTGTGAGTAAGGTTACATTGACATGTCATTTGATATGTAATAGCATGCTAGCTTGCAAAATAATGCTTCCTAGCAATGGATGCAAATTGAGCTACTGATCTATTTTTTCCCATTCTGTATTTACATAAGGAGAACTGACCCAATAACTTTCTATTTTTGCTGCCCTCATTAAAATTTTTGGAAAGATACTCTAAAAGAATTGAATAAAGATTAATGGGATTGTTAAACAATGCAAAACTGCGCTGACCGGCTGATGATGTCATTAATGCGGTGTGGATACATGCTTCAAGGAACAACCAATGGTGACACTGTTACTATCAGTTCAAAAACACATGGGGAAAAAAAATAAGGAGATCTCAATGGTAATAGTGGCTTTGAAAGGGGATGTTCCTGTTATTAATGCTTTGAGTTATATTAAAAATTTGAAAATGCCAAATGAGTGTGGAAAAATAGATATTTCCACCAGAGATGTAATTGTAACTGTAGGATACAGAGAATGTAAAACATAAGTTTGTCATCCAATATTAATTTGCTTTGCCAATTCTCAATCAAAATATTACCTTCCACTATAACCTAGACAAAAAAGTGTGCAAAACATAATGGCAATATCACTATCTTCAGTACACTTTAAGATGTCCACTAGACCTAAACTGTTCTAGTATATAACACAATTTAAGGTACCACTCAAAAGTGAACCTCATGATGTAGAACACAAACAGTAAATAAAACTGCTGACATCAGGTGTGTGATGTATGCCATCACACTTCGAAGAAAGCACCAATGTCATGCATTGTCAATCCACTCTTAAGTATGTTGCATTGTGGAAACTGGTAAAAATGTAAATCATGGTGCTTGCATTGCAGCTAGAAACAAATACACCATGTTATGAGTACACCACTGTATCTAATTTAAGACTAGGTGGACAATATTCTGACTACATTTTCAGGGTTTTGGTGATTTGGTCCAAGACTGAAATTACAACATAGCACAGATGTTATGTTTATCATTAATGTCACTATTTTAAAGTAATGCAAAAAGCTGTAAAAAAAAAAGCTTCAAAAGTATATTTGTGCCTTTTGTAGTATAGGCACTGCCAATAAAAGGCAAGAGAAAATACTTAGTGGATAAAACTATGTCTTTTAGAGGTAATGAGAGCATTGTGGAAGATTTAATGTGGAACAAGTATTTTCAATAACTAAGTCCTACTTTTTTTTTAATTATGTGAAAAATGTGATGCAGGCATCTTTTTATGCTCAGTTATTGATGTTTAATGTGAGTCATAATGCAGTAATATGTGCTGCTTTTTGCAGGTGATGCAGTTATTGTTGTCTAACTGAGTAACAAAGCATCAGCAGAACTGAATAATTATTTGTGAAAGAAATTGACTAGTTTTGTGCAAATGAGTTATCTTTAAACTTTAAAGAAAACAGCTTGTCCACTTTTATATCCTTGAAAGTACTGCATTTTCAGTGAATATAATTTTTGATGTAAAGTATAGAAAGACAGAAACTTCTATTGAAAGAGAAATATAGCCCTGCTAAAATTTTTGGGTTCAATTATTTTTGATGCAAGAATAACAGGGGTTAATTACTGCGTATGTCACCATGGTAGATTGATAGCTTTGTTTACTTGGCAGAGTTATGAGCCTTACAAAACAACTAAATGGATGTCACTATCAACACAAAACATTAGAAAAATAAAATCTGCCAAACTAATGGGACCTCCAAGGGAATAAGGATTTTTGAACAGGAATGTTTGTGTTCTTAACAGTTTCAGACTTGTTAAAAACTTGAAAATAGCAAACCATAGTAGGATAGGCTTTCCCACAATGTTAAGAGCACTGGAGCCCAGTATATTTTCAATAGTGAAGATAAGATCCTGTTATGAGCCAACAGTGGGGTATACAAAATTACATGTTCTGATTGTGACAAGTTTTACATTGGCCAGTCTGGCACAGACATAGTATCTATGCTTCTGAGCATGAACACAGCTAGAGGTTGCAGAATTCTGACTCCACATTTGCTGAGAATGTACTGAGTGAGGGCCACAACTGCCAGCCAGAGTCCCAAGCCCTTCACTTAGCAAACAAAGGCCAAAAACTCAGTCTGCTGGAAGCCCTGGAAATCATCTAGCTCACAGTCCAGAACTAATCTTGAATAACCAGACACAGCTTAACACTTCCCCTTTCCTAAACTTCACATAATCCTCTTAATTTTTCATTATTTCCCACACTGTCTGTTGCTACATATTCCCCCATTTCCGTTTATTCATCGAGTTCTTTTATTTTATTGAAATGCTCTATGTAATCCATATCGACTGTAGTTACAATTGTTGTCTTCCCTTAACTGGTACTTGTATAACTTTCCATGTTTAATACCTCTTGAAGTTGTCTTACCAAGTACTATTTTTATTTTACTTGCTTCATTTATTTTACTTCTTTCCTTTATTTAATGCAAACTGTTATGATGGCACAATTTTGAGTATAGTTTTTATGTTTTCCTCTTGCCCTGTTTTAATTTGTGTATTGTTCAATATTTTACTTTTTAAAATGCAGTGTCACCACACTCTCAAAGATGGCATTTACTTTATGTTCCTTCACACTGCTCCATTTTCCTGCATTTATTCATTTCTGTCTATCTTATTGATATTGCATAAGTTCCTGATATAATCTGTAGTCACATTGATATTTCTTTCTTTTAATTGGTTTTTGTATCACTCTTCATATTTTATACCTCCTGAAGTAGCCTTAACAGGTACTAATTTTATATTATTTTATTGGTTATGCTTATTAATACAGGGTGTACATAAAGTGCTGGAACACTTTCAATTATTTATTGCACAAGAACTAAACATTGTACAGATGTCATACATATCACATTTTGAAGAGAAACTCTGAAAGTTTTTTATACAAACATTCGATATGCGTACCATGAGTGACCCGACAAACGTCAGTGCGGTAATCGAATTCTTGCCATAGCCATCCCAGCATGGCATCATCGACTGTGGCAGTAGCTTCCCGTATTCTCTCCCGGAGTTCTGCTACATCACGTGGTAGAGGTGGTACATACATCAGATCTTTTAATGTGTCCCCACAGAAAAAAGTCACACGGAGTGAGATCTGGTGATCAGGGAGGCCATTTCATGAAACAAAGCTCGCTCTGCACCTGAATTCACCTTTTTTTCTATCGGCAAATTACCAAACTACGCTGTGGCGGTATACATGAAAAATAGCTTTCAGAGTTTCTCTTCAAAATGACATATGTATGATATCTGTACAATGTTTTGTTCTTGTGCAATAAATAATTGAAAATGGAGGTGGGTTGTTTGGGGGAGGAGACCAGACAACGAGGTCATTGGTCTCATCAGATTAGGGAACGATGTCGGCTGTGCCCTTTCAAAGGAACCATCTCAGCATTTGCCTGGAGTGATTTCCCTAAATCACAGAAAACCTAAATCAGCTACATTGCATTGCCACCTCACTGCTAGATGTTATTTACTGTACATTTCTGCTTCAATCTAGATGTGTAGCTTCTTTTTCTATGTCATTTTAACTTCTTTAGTGACAATAGTCAGTAAATGTCTGAAGATGGCCTTGTAAGCCAAAAGCAAGTTAACACAATAAAAGAAATACTGCAGAACAAAAGCAAACTAGCACTTTTCACTTATTATTAGCATAATATGGGTTTGATCATGGTAGTGTAAATAAAAAATTGTCATGACACATTTGTTAGCTTCGCCAACTAAGAACCAAATTGTCATCTTCCAGCATAACTCAGGCCTTGGGCTACACACTACAGATCACTCACCACAATCTTAAATAACAAAAATAGCTTCCTATCATTGTTGTGATACATGTTAGCATCATTAACTATCATCCAACTGTCATGTTCCATCGTAACCTAGTTCTCAGGTTATGCTACAGTTCATTTGCGTGACTGCAGTCACATAAAAAATCTACCTCTAGGTCTTGTGTACAACACAATCCAAAACACTCTCCTCCTCAATGGATCACCATCTCCACTAGTAATTCTAGCTAACAATGTGATCTAAGTCACCATCCACAAGAAATAGATGACACATTACAAACAAAATGTATATAGGCATTCACTACTGAAACATATAAATAAAAACATCCCAGACTTCATATACATAACATATGACATAAACTTCTAAGAATATACCAGTGGCATGCATTGTTCCCTAGATCTGAGTTATGGCCATCTTTAAACAATTGAAAATCCAGGATGGAATAATGAACTCGGCATCTCTACTATACATACTGCTAAAGTATGGTACAGAAGGTAACTGAAAGAAACGTGGAGTGAGAGGAACAGAAATAACATTTTTATTCAAAGGCAGTAATTACACTGAAGTCAGTGTAATTCAGATGGTCCCTTGGACATAACAAAAGGCAGGACATCATTCTTAATAAGGTGTGTAACCACCAAGGATGCCAATGAATTCTCTACGACATGTTTTCAAGCTGGCCACATGTTTGGTAAGGAGTTTTGGTGACAGGGTGTTCCATTTGTTGATCAGCACGATTGACAACTTCTGCGTTGTTGTTGTTGTTGCATGAGGACATGCAGTACATCTTCCCAACGCATCCAAATTTTGCTTGATGGGATTTAAGCTGGGGAAATGGGCAGCAGGTCAGTCCAATTGCTGAATATCCTCTTGTTCCAAGAGCTTTTCCACCTGCACTGTTGGATGTATTTGCACATTGTGATCCATTAAAATGAAGTCAGGACTAAATGTATCCCTGAAAAGATGTACATGGGGAAGGACTACAGCGTCACAATAATGTTGACTGGTGAGTATATTGTGTTCAAAGATTTGGACGTCAGTATGCCCGTGCAGCATTATGTGTCCGCACACTGTAACACCTGGATCACCAAAACAGTTATGCTTGACAATGTTCCTGGGTACATTATATACCCTCATATGGAAAGAGATGGGATAATGTATTGCACCCAGGAGCACAATCATTTTTTGGCCCCGGTGACAAATGGGGAGGCATAATGCTGCATGGGCATACTGACCTCAAGACCTCTGAATGTGGTACATTCACCCATCAATGATATTAATATTGCGACACTGTAGTCACTCCCCATGTGCTTCTTTGCAGATGTGCATTCGGCCCTGACTTTATTTTAATGAATAACAATGTGCAACTGCATCAAACAGTGCAGGTGGAGCAGCTGTTGGAACGAGATGATATCCTTCGAATGGTCTAGCCTTATCATTCCGCTGACTTAAATCGTATCAAACACATGAGGGATGCATTGAGGAGATGTAATACAGCACATCCACGTGCCCCAACAACTATCCAGCAGTTGTCAACCTTGTGGCCAGCATGAAAGCACGTTGCAAAGCATGCACTGCTGTCCATGGTGATCACACACACTATTAAGAATGATGTCCTCTCTTTGCAGTACCAAGGGAACCGTCATGAATCACATTGACTTCAGTGTAATTATTGTCTCTGAATAAAAGTGTCATTTCTGTTTGTCTCATTACATATTTCTGTCATTTACCTCCTGTACTACGTTGTAGTGATTCTTTCTACGCATAGTCCAAGTTTCATTGAACTGAATTACTTAGCAGTGACACATCATGCAAATGTTGTTTTTGTCCTTAAGTTTTACACACCAGGGTATTTTGAGGTAACTCCTCCCTTAGACAAAAAGCTTTCACTGTTCAAAATGAATGCTGGAATGATGTATAGGGTTCACACACCTTGCATCTTGTAGATATCTCTTTAAGTCGTCGTCAATACAACCACAGCCTCATGTTACTTTTTTTCACTAAATACTTTATAGTCATACAGTAATGGGTCTTATTATTTATTTATGTGCAGTATATTACATTTGTTTATGTTGAAGGTCAACTGCTGATCTCTGCACCAAATGTTGATCCTCTGCAGGGTTTCCTGTATCTAGTACTGTTATCAATCCAAGCATAAATACAGAAAAAGAAGAAATAGTAAACAGAGTCCTCAAAAGTATCACTGACTTGTTTTCTGCAATTGATGTCATCTTTAATTTTAAAAAGACACAATGTATTCAGTTATGCACATCTAGGGGTGATCCACCAATGATAAGTTTAACAAATACCAAGGAAATAATAAATAGGATGGAAACTTCAAAATCATTTAGATCCGTATTTATGAGAACTTAAATTGAAAAATGCACATTTTGGAACTTCTAAAACAACTTAGTTCAGCCACATTTGCACTTAGAATCATTGCAAATCTTGGAGGGTAAGTTGAAATATTTTCATTCAGTAATGTCGTATGAAGTAATTTTCTCGGGTAACTCATCTTTAAGAAAGTAAGTTTTCATTGTGCAAAAATGTTCTGTAAGAAAATTATGTGGTGCTCACCAGTGATCATCTTGTAGACATGTGTTCAAGGAGTTTGGCATTCTGACTACTGCTTCACACTATACTTATATCCGCTATGAAGTTTGTTGTAAACAATCCGATACAGTTCAAAAGGAACTGTGATGTACATAATTGCAATACTGGAAGGAGAAATGAAATGATGGAAAGTCCAGGGTGGAATCGCCATATAGCGGAGATGCTGAGTCACAGATAGGCACAACAAAGAGACTGTCATAAATATTAGCTTTCGCCAGTAAGTCTTCGTCAGAATTAGACGGCAAACACACATATACACAATCACGCAAACGCAACTCACACATACGTGACCATAGTCTCAAGCAACTGGTCATGTGTGTGTGTGAGTTGCGTTTGCTTGAGTGTGTATGTGTGTGTTTGCTGTCTACTTCTGATAAAGGCCTTACCGGCCAAAAGCTATTATTTGTGACAGTTTTTTTGTTGCTCCTCACTGCGACTCAGCATCTCTGCTATATGGAAGGAGAAATGACCTTCATTACTCCACATTGACCGAGCGAGGTGGTGCAGTGGTTAGACACTGGACTCGCATTTGGGAGGACGACGGTTCAGTCCCACGTCTGGCCATCCTGATTTAGGTTTTCTGTGATATCCCTAAATCACTCCAGGCAAATGCCGGGATGGTTCCTCTGAAAGGGCACGGCCGACTTCCTTCCCCATCCTTCCCTAATCCGATGAGACCGATGACCTCGCTGTCTGGTCTCCTTCCCCAAACAACCCAACCCCAACTCCACATTGAGATTGTCTTTAGCACATAAAGGGGTGCACAATACTGCTACAAAAATTTTTTATCACTTACCCAGTAATATAAAAAGTCTGACAGACAGTGAAGTACAGTTTGAAAACAAACTGAGAAAGTTTTTCTTTGACAAAACCTTGTATTCTGTAGAATTTCTTTTACTGCAATGTGTGAAAGGTGGTGCATAGGCCTTGCTAAATCACATCATCTATGTATCTCTTTTTTTTCTTTTTGAAAAATGTAACCATATGTTCAAATTAATTTGCAGTGTGAATGTAAAATGACTCATTCCACATCATTACGATCTATTGTGCAAAATGATTCATAGAACATGAAACTAACGAACTTACTGACTGACTAACTGATGTCAGCAAATTCATCTATAATTTTGTGCAATAACGTGTCATCAAAACTGGGATGACAGATGAATTTTTCAATCACTTGGGATGCTTAGCTCCTCCAGTGACCTTTGGCTGCTGAAGGAAGTGCAATTTCTTTCACACTCTCTATGTATAGTTGTATAGGAATTCATCAGACCAAATTGGCTTTCTTTTGAGAAGTGATTTTAGTTGTCTTTCTATACTATAGTCA
Source organism: Schistocerca cancellata (assembly GCF_023864275.1). Classification (NCBI taxonomy): domain Eukaryota; kingdom Metazoa; phylum Arthropoda; class Insecta; order Orthoptera; family Acrididae; genus Schistocerca; species Schistocerca cancellata. Next base: position 77,095,145 of record NC_064630.1, on the reverse strand, counting down.
TATGTATCAACATCTGTCGTTTTGGCATTCATGCAACAATTTGAGCAATCCCACTATGATCTTCCTTAATGAAATAATTTTGGGAACTGGAATTTCATGTTACAGCCATCTCTCTTATATCCTTTTTTTTTTATATCATTATGGTCTCCACGTGTGTGGATAGTTGGCTTTGACCTGTTTAGTGATTTAACATAGGAACAAAACTTACTGAGATTTTCTGTCATATTGTTAGATAGAATTTTACTTTTGAATTTGTAAACACTTTACACTGACTTCCTTTGATCAGTTTTGTTTGTCAACAAGACTTTGGCTATGTTTATATATGCAGAGAAGTTAGTTTTTTTTATTTGATTAAAAAAGTTTTTTAACATGGCTGTTGATGCACAGCAGGTCATTCATATCCTTTACAACTTTGGCCAGCACATGCGTATTTAAGGTGTATTGTACAATACTCTTAAATGTTGATGATTTATACTCAACATTTCAGTCTCAGGAGTGAATGTTTGGTGTTGACCGTTCAGATAATCTGAAACTTGTTTCTTGTTGCACTTATTACGTAGAAATATCATCATACCTTTCTTTATTTTGCTCTTCACACATATAGTGAGTGGTGCTATAATGGCCAAATGATGACTGATTCTCTTCTCCATGCTGAGTCAAGAAGTTTAGACCCATTTGTAACCTAAAGATCTAAGATGTTACTGTCTAGAGTGGGTTCTATGATTAACAGCTTAAGGTAATTTTTGGATAAGGCATTTAGAACGTCTTCACATGACACGCTGTCCTGAGTACCCACCATAACCCCTTGAATCTTGTAGTGCATAGCTGGTAAGTTGAAATCTCCCACTAATTACATAAAATGGGCAGGAAATTTATGTGCAACCTTCTCCAACTTTTTCTCTGATATGTTCTACGACTATTGCTCTTGAGGGCAGAAGCCGATAAAAGCAACCACCTACCATGTTTGATTCACCTGTAATCATTATCTTCACCCACAGAATTTCATATTTGGAAGTGAAGTTAGTAAACTTCACTAAATATTACTATATTATATGCAGCTGTAAAAATGCTTCCACTACCTGCTGTCTATCTTTGTGATATACTATGCAATCAGAATTTAGAATTTCTTTGCTTTCAGCACATGATTTCATCAAGCTTTCTGCTCCTAGTACTATACAGGCATTACCTTTTATAAGTGAGACAAATGCTGAGACCTTTCCATGGACACTCCACAATTAAGTAAGACTATAGTCGCATTAACTTCTTCCAGTCTGCTATGAAGAGTACATCTCTAATTAGGCGTGCTTCTGTTCTTCCCTCTCTGAATTCAGAAAATTTTTCAGGCCTATGGAGGGATTCCTCTATCCTAAAGCAAACTTTAAAGAACATTTACTTGCCACACACATTCTGTTATCCTAATGGCCACTTGCTGTGTGTAGTGCACTACTTACTGTGGATTTCTAGTAGCCATTAATGGTATGTAACACACTCCTGATGCATTAAGAGGGATCCAACATTTCTCAGCCTGATAGAAGAGGGTGAGAAATCTGCAGTGAAGTATGATGTCATTAAGTTATGAATATCTGACCATGATAGCATATAGCTGAAGAGTCGTACCATAGCTAATGAGAATTTCAAAAGGCTAGCTGTATAAGAGCTCTAAACAAAGTGAACATTGAAACGATGAGAAATGAAATGGTAATACAGGGTTATTACAAATGATTGAAGCGATTTCACAGCTCTACAATAACTTTATTATCTGAGATATTTTCAAAATGCTTTGCACACACATACAAAAACTCAAAAAGTTTTTTTAGGCATTCACAAATGTTCGATATGTGCCCCTTTAGTGATTCGGCAGACATCAAGCCAATAATCAAGTTCCTCCCACACTCGGCGCAGCATGTCCCCATCAATGAGTTCGAAACCATCGTTGATGCAAGCTCGCAGTTCTGGCACATTTCTTGGTAGAGGAGGTTTAAACACTGAATCTTTCACATAACCCCACAGAAAGAAATCACATGGGGTTAAGTCGGGAGAGCGTGGAGGCCATGACATGAATTGCTGATCATGATCTCCACCATGACCGATCCATCGGTTTTCCAATCTCCTGTTTAAGAAATGCCGAACATCATGATGGAAGTGCGGTGGAGCACCATCCTGTTGAAAGATGAAGTCGGCGCTGTCGGTCTCCAGTTGTGGCATGAGCCAATTTTCCGCAGGCTACGCGTGAATCTTGCCCGCATGCGTTCAACCGTTTCTTCGCTCACTGCAGGCCGACCTGTTGATTTCCCCTTACAGAGGCATCCAGAAGCTTTAAACTGTGCATAACATTGCCCAATGGAGTTACCAGTTGGTGGATCTTTGTTGAACTTCGTCCTGAAGTGTCGTTGCACTGTTATGACTGACTGATGTGAGTGCATTTCAAGCACGACATACGCTTTCTCGGCTCCTGTCGCCATTTTGTCTCACTGCGCTCTCGAGCGCTCTGACGGCAGAAACCTGAAGTGCGGCTTCAGCCGAACAAAACTTTGAGTTTTTCTACGTATCTGTATTGTGTCGTGACCATATGTCAATGAATGGAGCTACAGGGAATTTATGAAATCGCTTCAATCATTTGTAATAGCCCTGTAATAGACTGGCCCAATATATTGGCCATTGGTAGAAGTTTAATTAACGCTTCTCTGCATTCATATCTACCATGACACTTAACTTTAATAATAACTGCCCTCTTGTTATTAAAATGTGCAACCATAGCAGTATACACAAACCACCACATGCAAAAAATGGTACTCCCCATGACTCGTATCAAATTCGAATACTTTTACTTGTGATCAGGGGTAGAAAAGTTAATTGGGGTGAAAATAAGAATAATTTGACCGTAAAAAAACTTTATTTGTCTGAAATTAAATTAGCAAAATGTGAAGCAAATGAGAACTGCATCTTAAATTCCAAAAATAAATGCATTGTAGCTTGAAACTTTGTAAAAAATGAAACAAACATGAGTAAGGTACAAACCACTATTGCAATTGACTGTAATGCTCTAAATGAGTATTTTATAAACTTTACAAACTCTTTTGTACCACACAGTAATGGTATAACTGATGGTGAAGCTCTGTTTTCACAAGCATGATGTGCAACAAAAGAAAGATGTATTTGGACAAGAATCCCTCCAAGAGTTATTACTAAATCTCTGAATAATTGGAGCAACTCCAGATTAGAGGACTATTATTATTTCGCCAGCTATGTTCAAAACTGCATAAGTAAGTAAATTAGAAAGCTTGTAGTCCATCTTGATGATAACACTTTCCCACAATGTCTTAAAATTACATTTACACTTACAGTAGGATTACACAAAATGGGTCATAGTGACATACCAGATAACTACAAGCCTATCAGTTTTCCCAATCACATCAAAAATAGTGTTGAATTGTGTTCATCAGCAGATTTACAGCCATTTTGAAAATAACAAGTTACTAAATGAAACCAGTGTGGTTTTCAAATAAAATTATTAGTTATTAACACAATTGGAAGCCTGCTAACTACAATCCATAATGCTTGCGAAAGGAGATCAACTACTTGTGCTACTTTTAACAGACATAAGTAGAATATTTGACACTGTGTCACATGATATTGTTACAAAGAAGATATGTATTATTGTACTGCAGGTAAGTTGCTACATTTAATTAGTTCTTATCTAAACAACAAGTAACAGTTAGTGATTAAGAAGAGGCCCAAATAAAGAGAAGAATCCAACAGGGTTCTGTTCTCGGGCTTGTCCTCTTTATTTTACAAGTTAATGGCTTACAAATCATCATTTGTGGGGATTTCAATGTTGATTCTCAGAAAGAGTGTAATAGGAAGAATGACCTTGTAGTATTACTCAGTTCTTTCAATTTGAGCTCCGTCATTGATTTTCCTACTCGGATAACAAAGAACAGTAGGACATCGATAGATAACTTTTTTATAGACCAAGATAAGTTTAAGGACATAAATGCTTATCCTGTTGAGAATGGTCTTTCAGATCATGGTGCACAGCTAGTTACAGTACATGACATAACTCTATGCAGTATATCAAATCAGAATTTCAAAGCAGTGCGTTCAATTAACAATATAAATATTGCAAACTTAAGGGAAAGCCTACAGCAGCTAGACTGGGATGAAGTGTATAAGGAACCCGATGCAGACTTGAAGTATAACTTATTTCACGATACATTTTTGAGGGTATTTAAAAATTGTTTTCCCAAGAAAATAGTTAAACATAATTCCAAGAAAACTTATAAAAAACCTTGGCTAAATAAAGGAATAAGAATATCTTGCAACCGTAAAAGAGAACTGTATCTAACAGCAAGAGGGACTACTGACCCCGAAATTGTTCAATATTATAAAAACTTTTGTGCGATACTAAGAAAAGTTATTAAAAAGTCCAGAAGCATGTGTATCATGTCTGAGATCAGTAACTCTGATAATAAAATTAAAGCAATTTGGAATATTATTGAAAGGGAAACAGGGCAACCAAGAGCACAGGAAGACTTTAGTGCCATAAAACTGAATGACAAGTGTAGTAACAAACAATCAGAAATTGAAAATATTTTCAATAATCATTTTTTAAATGTTGTGGAGAAAATAGGATCTAGATCTTTACTAGAAGAGGCAAGGCTACTAATAGAAGAGGCCATACCTGTGCAGTTTGAAACAACTGTATTTCCACCAACCTCTCCCTCTGAAATCAGTAAAATAATAAACTCACTGAAAAGTAAAAGCTCTTACGGAATTGATGGCATTTACAGCAAGGTACTTAAAGCCTGTTCCCCACAGATAAGTAGGATTCTCAGCCACGTATGTAATAGCTCTTTGGAGCAGGGTGTTTTTCCCGATAGACTGAAATATGCCATTGTAAAACCATTCCATAAAAAGGGGGATACGTTGGATGTCAACCACTACCGCACAATCTCTCTTCTGACAGCTCTATCAAAAATTTTTGAGAAAGTAATGTTATCAAGAGTAGCCTCCCATATTTGTAAAAATAAAGTACTAACAAAATGTCAGTTTGGTTTTCAGAAAGGCTTTTCAACAGAAAATGCTATATACGCTTTCACTGATCAAGTATTAAATGCTCTGAATAACCGGGCATCACCCATTGGTATTTTTTGTGATCTCTCAAAGGCCTTTGATTGTGTAAATCGTGGAATTCTTTTAGATAAGCTAAATCATTATGGTTTGAGGGGGCAGTGCACAAATGGTTTAATTCATACTTAACTGGAAGAATGCAGAAAGTTGAAATAAGTGGTTCATGTAATGTTAAAACAACAGCTGATTCGTCAAACTGGGGGGCTATCAAGTACGGTGTCCCACAGGGTTCGGTCTTAGGTCCTTTACTGTTCTTGTTATACATTAATGATTTACCATTCCACACTGATGAAGATGCAAAGTTAGTTCTTTTTGCTGATGTTACAAGTATAGTAAAAACATCCAAAAACCAAGAACTAAGTGATGTAATTGTAAATGATGTTTTTCGCAAAATTATTAAGTGGTTCTCAGCAAACGGACTGTCTTTAAATTTTGATAAAACACAGTATATACAGTTCCGTACAGTAAATGGCATAACTCCAGTAATAAATATAGACTTTGAACAGAAGTCTGTAGCTAAGGTAGAATTTTCAAAATTTTTAGGTGTGTCATTGATGAGAGGTTAAACTGGAAGCAACACATTGATGGTCTGCTGAAACGTCTGAGTTCAGCTACGTATGCTATTAGGGTTATTGCAAATTTTGGTGACAAGAATCTCAGTAAATTAGCTTACTATGCATACTTTCATTCACTGCTTTCGTATGGCATCATATTCTGGGGTAATTCATCGTTGAGTAGAAAAGTATTCATTGCTCAAAAACGTGTAATCAGAATAATTGCTGGAGCCCACCCACGGTCATCCTGCAGACATCTATTTAAGGATCTAGGGATCCTCACAGTAACCTCACAGTATATATATTCACTTATGAAATTTGTTGTTAATAATCCAACCCAGTTCAAAAGTAATAGCAGTGTGCATAGCTATAACACCAGGAGAAAAGATAATCTTCACTATGCAGGGTTAAATCTGACTTTGGCACAGAAAGGGGTAAATTAAGCTGCCACAAAAGTCTTTTGTCACCTACCAAACAGCATCAAAAGCCTGACAGATAGCCAACCAACATTTAAAAATAAATTAAAAGAATTTCTAGATGACAACTCCTTCTACTCATTGGCTGAATTTTTAGATATAAATTAAGGGAAGAAAAAACCAACTTAAACATTAGTGTCATGCGATATTTTGTGTAATGTAATATCTTGTACAGACATCTTTTATTAACCTGACACGTTCCACATCATTACGAAGTGTAGTATTCATGATCTATGGAACAAGTATTAATCTAATCTAATCTACTTAAAGAGTATGGCCTTTTATACTGATGATATAAAAACAGAGACTTGTTGAGAGTAGTAGCAGCAGCTGTAAACCTAACAAGCTATGTGTAAATGAGTCAAAAACAGAGGGAATTTATTTTATTTAATTGCACAAACATATAAAAACAAAATACCAAAGTCTAAAAGTACTAGATATCGTAATAGACCACAATGGGATGAAGTACAAGATATCCAAGTAGTACACTTGCACACACATTTTCTATCCTTTGAAATAAGAAACTCTGGTAGAAAAAAATTATTGTTTCTGACTTTCTATTGTGTCCTTTGTTTTTCAGTTGCAATATTGGTTTCTGTTATGAGAAAATTCGTCAGGATCAGGCTTTGAATGTGGTGGGCAGAAAAATTTACCTTGAGATTGACCATATATTTGCTAAATGCGAGAAACAACTGCAAGCTAGATGTAATTGAAAAGATACAAACATTGAATAAAGGGCTACAGTTAGTAGCAGATATGTGTAGTCTACACTGATTTCTTAGTCATGTAACATGTACATACATAATGTACTTACTAATACAATATGCATATATGTAGCCTAATGTGAAACTGGAAAGGGCTGTGGAGTATTTGTTCATATATGTAAGTAGACATATATTTAGAGTTACTTGTGTGTGTATTTGTGTGCAAATGCGTTTACATAAGTGTAAAACTTCCACTGATGTAGCCAACTGCATGGAAACTTGCTGGCGGGCTAATAAAGTATATATTTGATTTACATCCTGTACATAACAGCTAATTTACTTTATTGAGTGAGGCTATGCATTTCTCATAATCTGTTCTGGGTGTGTGTACAGACTCGGATGATGAACGCGATCTCAGTGAACGACTTGAAGGTGTGGACTTAGATGATGCCGATTCTGTGTGGAAGTGTCTCACAGAATGCGAGCGACAAGAATTTGAAGCTCTTGTAAGAGAAGGTGATATTACAGATGTCTTGCCACTCTGGGAACCTTGGTGGACTTACAGGTAAGTCTTTTATAGTTGGGGAAAATGGTAACCTCTGTGTATAAAAGAAATTCTTAAGTCTCTAATGTAAAATCTTGAGTAAAGCCAAATACCTGTGATATAGAAGAGGTGATGAGTAGTGGCTAGTCACATATAAAATGTAGTTGAATGCTGTACCTCAGCTTTTTTTCTTAAAAAAACAGCAAGCAAGAAATGTCGAGTTTTCTGTCTGTCCTGTTGAGTGTTTCAGAAAAGCTGATGGGTAGTATGACCCAGGCAGCTTTGGTTGCAAAACAGCTATTGAAATCAGCCCGTTTGTATTGAGTAGTAAGCTGTGACTGGGTATATCACATTGCTCCTGACCACAGTTTTGTAGTGGTGATTCATGAGAGTAGACAGGTGGTTAGTGTGTCACGGTCGTACTCATGTAAAAATGTATGCAGTTATTACAGAAGTTGATATGTGACATGGCTGTTACGGAAACACCAGAATGAAGGAGGCCACCACATAGAACCAGGTGAAACAGGTAGGAGAGATAATCTTGACATTGTGAAATGAGGTTAGTGTGTCTAGGCTCTTGGTCCAAACCAGGAATATATTATCAGTTAATCTGAACCAGATGACAGGTTTATGATTTTGTGTGGCTATGAAGGTGAGGATGCTCTGCAATTACCTATGCTTGTACCATGGATCAGATTATATAGTTCATTAGCTAATGTTTCATAGATCATATTCACAATAAACATTGTCAGCTGAATTAATGAAAGTTCATTCAGGGTGGTTATTTTGAGGAGGAGATAGCTGATATCCTTGCCATCTTTGCCCTATCTGAGATTATGCTTCATCTCTAATGACCTTATAGTTGATTGGACATTAAGCCATTATCTTCATTTCTTTTCCCAATGGAACTGCTTCATTGAAAACACAGAATCAAATCTAATTAGTACACCTAAAGACACAAAATGGGACTAGAATTAGTGGGACATAGTGATTTCTCTCCACAAATGGAGTCCAGTTATAAACTAGTTTTCAGGTGCAGATCAGTGGCTTTTTGAGAATTCAATATGAAAAGAAAGACACGTAAAGCTAAAGTATTACTAACTAGATATGACAAATTTTTACACGTGTTTATTATGGGTTCAAGTCAGAAAGTGGAGTAAAGGGTTGTGCCAGCTAGGGTCTTTTCCTCTACAGTACATGGATTGGCATCTCATCAGTTTTGCGTAGGTAATGGAGATATAGTTTTAAATAGAGATGAAAATAAAGGTGATGGATTTTGAGTTGAGTACCATTCCAGTCAGGGTGTCTCTGCCGGCGACACACAGTTTTTGGGATTCCGAGAGACCTGTGAGAAGTGGGTGACTAGTCACCAACAAATTGAAAGTTGGCATCATTAATGTTACGATGCTCCATGGGAAAGCAGAGGAGCAGATCAACTTTGGGGAGTGTAGAAATTTGGGACTTAGTGAAGTCAAATGGAAGGGAAGAGGAAGGAGGAAAATGAGGAAAGGATACACACTTTCTTGACGTGGCAGATGAGAGGCCAAAAATGGAATGAGTTTAATAGAAATACCTTCTTTAGAAGAATACGTGGAAGATGTGGAATTTACAAGTGGCAGGATGGTGATGATACAGATGAGCACAAGTAGTGGGGCAAAGGACTTCATCCAAGTATGTGCACCATGGAAAGGAAATAAAGTGGAGACCGTCGAGAAATTCCTAAAAAAAATTAAAGACTGAAATTACAAATGTGGAAACGATAGTGACGAATGGCGTAAATGCCCAGTTGGGAAAGGAAAGACAAGGGAAAATGAGGAAGGAGAGAAATTGGTTGGTTTTTGTGAAAAACCAGGTTTGATTCAGGGCAGCATGTGATTTAGGCAAAAAAACAGCTAAAAGATAACAGGGTATGGGTGGGAAAAGAGAAGCATGAAGATGCTCATTGACTACTTCCTGACGGAAAAGCAAAATCGTAGACAGCTGATAGATGTAACTGTACTTCTGGGAGAAGCTTTAGGTGGAGACTATCAGGTAATGGTTCAAAGATGAGGGTGGGGAAAATAGAAGGAATAAAAGCAGGAAGGCAGAAGAAAATAAAATTGTGGAAACTGAAATATAGGAAGGTACAAGAAAAGTTCAAGGGTTAATTAAGCTTAAAATCCAAAGCACTGAATGCAGGAGAAGAGTGTGGTAGGTTCAAAGATGTATTTGTAAGCGCTGCGGAGAACAGTAGTGGCAGAATGTCTGGAAGGGCAAGGAGACACGTTGATAGAATGAGTAGGTGAAGGAAGCAATAAAAGATGAGGGGAAAGCATGGTATAAATGGAACAGAGATAAAAAGGAAGAAAGAAAATTGAAATACCAGGAAAGTAAAAAGAAGTGTAAGAAAGTGGTAGTGGAAGAAAAGAGGAAATGCTGGGAGGAATTCACATGTAAATTGAAAAAGTATGTTACTAGATGAACAGCTAATAATGCAACTGGAAGGAAAAGATGGAAAGAGTACTTTGACAAATTACTAAATGTGAGAAACAGCAGAGAATTGGAATAGAATATGGCAGGGAAACCCGCAGTTGGAAGAAGAGAGAAATATGATATTACAGTGTTAGAAGTAGAACTGGCACGGAGAAGAATAAAAATGGGAAAACACCTGGGATAGATGAAGTTGGTGCAGAGATGATAAAAGGCAGTTGTACCTACCAGGCTACAATGGTTAAGAAGACTGCTAAGATGCATATGGATTCACAAATGTGTGCCTGAAGAATATGGAATGGGAATAATAATTCCAGTGTTCAAGAATGGAGACAGAAAAGTATGTGGTAATTACTGAGGGATTGCACTCATATCACAAGCAGCAGAAAAAAAGATAGATGGAAAAAGTTGAAGAGCAGTTAGTAGAGGAGCAGTGTGACTTTCAACAAAGATAAACAGTGGACCCAAGCTTTGGCATGAGACAGTTGATGGAAAGTCATAGGGAGTATAGAAAAGACCTGGTGATAACATTTTCTGACTTGTTGAAGGCATACCACTATGTCTCAAGAGAAAAGATGTGGGGAACCTTGAGCTGGAAAACAAACAATTGAAATTCTTGAATCAGTGTATGACAAAAGCTTCAGCTGTACCCAGATGCAAGTTCAGAGAACTAATTGATTTGGGAATGTTATGGGGTTGAGACAAGGAAGTACGGTGTCACCATTATTATGTATAATGGTGATGAATGAAATCATGAGAGGGACAAATGAAGCACATAGAGGAAGGCAGATGAAATTATTGCTATTTGCTGATGTCATTGTGGTGTGGAGAACCAACAGTAAGGATGTGAAAGAGCAAATAGACATCTTAAATGAAAAAAAATCAAGAAACAGGGAATTAAATACAGTGGAAAAAGCAAGGTGGTGGTAACCACAGGAGAGAAAGAAGGCAAGGGGTGAATTAATATTTAAGGACAGGATATTGAAATTGTGGATGAGAAATGTGATAATGGAGACTGCAAGAACAGTGGCAGAAGTTAGGAAAAGGATACAGCAGAGCAATCCATTTTGCCAATGTGTGAGGGGCTTAGTCTGGTGAAGGGAGATGCCAATGAAGTGTAAGGAATATCTGTACAAGACATACTTTATAACCATGCTGACATATTCATTGGAGACCTGAACAGTGACAAGAAGAGAGGACAGTAGAAACCAAGCAGGTGAAATGAAATTCCTAAGAAATATGTTATGGAATACAAGGAGAGACAGAGCGAGAAATGAAGATGTTATGAATGAAATGTGGGTAGAAAATCTGAATGAGAGAATTGAGAACAACAGGTTATAATGGTTTGGATGTGTAAAGAGAATGGAAGAATACCAAAATGAATGACAGAGGCGAAGTTGGATTGATTCAGTAAAGACAAGTTTAAGAAGAAGACTGATGGAAAGATAGGGGAAAATGGAGAAGTACTATAACTGTCCCAACTCAGCCTGACACTTGATAAAGGGAAAACAAAGACAGCATATGTTGAGTCACAAAACTGAAACCATTCTGTATTTTTTGCAGATCATTTGTGGCTGCATTTAGTCATAAAATATTGCCTTAAATTGCTGCTCCCACAAATTTCATATTTTCTTCTACTTCTTTGAAATGAAAGTTGTGGTGACAGCCTAATCTGTAGTGTGTATCTTAATGTATACTTTAGGTTGGAAGATGCTAGTTCGGTTGCTCATTGGCAGAGCCAAAGAATGTGACCTCATAATAAAGAGCTTGGTTACAGTTACTGATTTCATGAGAAAAACTCTGCTATAGTTACTGATGCCAGGAGAAGCAGCTCATCTACAGATTCTGTCTGTAGCAGACAATCAATCACAGTTACAGAACAGCTGAAATATTGAGTTTGGCTACATATCATGTGCTCATAATTCTGTTTTTATTGTTATGGCAGAACTCTTATGACTATTAGCAATTACAGTTGCTGTTCTTTTGGTCATATTCACATCAGGATTTTTCACAATTACTTCAGCTGTTTGCTATGAAATACATTATCTGGCTGTTGCTCTTTTTTGGGTAGGTGCAACCATCATTTGATGCACTTTGTGGCATTCCTGTCATACCTCGTGACAACCTTTACCAATGTCACTCCGTAAAACATGTAAGTAATACCATAACCTCTATCCTGTGATGTTGTCAGAAAATCTGTTGTGACAGATTTTAAGACTGAGCATGTTGTTGTTGTTGTTGTTGTTGTTGTTGTGGTCTTCAGTTCTGAGACTGGTTTGATGCAGCTCTCCATGCTACTCTATCCTGTGCAAGTTTCTTCATCTCCCAGTACCTACTGCAGCCTACATCCTTCTGAATCTGCTTAGTGTATTCATCTCTTGGTCTCCCTCTACGATTTTTACCCTCCACGCTGCCCTCCAATACTATATTGGTGACCCCTCGATGTCTCAGAACATGTCCTACCAACCAATCCCTTCTCCTAGTCAAGTTGTGCCACAAGCTCCTCTTATCCCCAATGCTATTCAATACCTCCTCATTAGTTATGTGATCTACCCATCTAATATTCAGCATTCTTCTGTAGCACCACATTTCAAAAGTTTCTATTCTCTTTTTGTCTAAACTATTTATCGTCCATGTTTCACTTCAATACATGGCTACACTCCATACAAATACTTTCAGAAACGACTTCCTGACATTTAAATCTATACTCGATGTTAAAAAATTTTTCTTCAGAAACGCTTTCCTTGCCATTGCCAGTCTACATTTTATATCCTCTCTACTTCGATCATCATCAGTTATTTTGCTCCCCAAATATCAAAACTCCTTTACTACTTTAAGTGTCTCGTTTCCTAATCTAATTCCCTCAGCATCACCCGACTTAATTTGACTACATTCCATTATCCTCGTTTTGCTTTTGTTGATGTTCATCTTATATCCTCCTTTCAAGACACTGTCCATTCCGTTCAACTGCTCTTCCAAATCCTTTGCTGTCTCTGACAGAATTACAATGTCATCGGCGAACCTCAAAGTTTTTATTTCTTCTCCATGGATTTTAATACCTACTCTGATCTTTTCTTTTGTTTCCTTTACTGCTTGCACAATATACAGATTGAATAACATCGGGGATAGGCTACAACCCTGTCTCACTCCCTTCCCAAACACTGCATCCCTTTCATACCCCTCGATTCTAATAACTGCCATCTGCTTTCTGTACAAATTGTAAATAGCCTTTCGCTCCCTGTATTTTACCCCTGCCACCTTCAGAATTTGAAAGAGAGTATTCCAATCAACATTGTCAAAAGCTTTCTCTAAGTCTACAAATGCTAGAAACATAGGTTTGCCTTTCCTCAATCTTTCTTCTAAGGTAAGTCGTAGGGTCAGTATTGCCTCACGTGTTCCAACATTTCTACGGAATCCAAACTGATCTCCCCCGAGGTCGGCTTCTATCAGTTTTTCCATTCGTCTGTAAAGAATGCGCATTAGTATTTTGCAGCTGTGGCTTATTAAACTGATAGTTCGGTAATTTTCACATCTGTCAACGCCTGCTTTCTTTGGGATTGGAATGATTATATTCTTCTTGAAGTCTGAGGGTATTTCACCTGTCTCATAAATCTTGCTCACCAGATGGTAGAGTTTTGTCAGGACTGGCTCTCCCAAGGCTCTCGCTAGTTCTAATGGAATGTTGTCTACTCCCAGGGTCTTGTTTCAGTTCAGGTCCTTCAGTGCTCTGTCAAACTCTTCACGCAGTATCATATCTCCGACTGAGCATAGCGCAGGTAAATGAAAGCAGGAGAAATATTTTTTTATTAAGTATATAAAAGATGCTAATCTTTAACAGTAATAAGAAGTGAGTAATATAATATTATATAAGCAGAGTCAGTTATGAAAGGCTATTTTTCTCAAAATTGAAACTGAAGTTACATTAATAACCATTTTACAAGTTTATGGGTTAACACACTTAGGCAGAAGTGATATGCATAGATCAGCAATATGTGTGAAAGGGAGGAATATTGTATTATGAGAGAGTGGAATACTGTACTGGAGAAGGGAAATGAAAGCTGGATTGTCAAGGCATGTCGCCTATGGAGGGCAGAAAAATGAAATCGGTTACAGACCTGAAATTTTGTGCAAAAATTGGCACAAATACTGTTATTAACTCTAGCACCACTAAGCTTGGATCTGTCATATAGATGTCTAAGGGGAGCAAAAATTGCCCTCACGTTCTTTTCACTTTTTAACTTTGTTTGTTTTGTTTTCATTATTTAATGAACTAGGAATTTCTTTACTAGGTTGCAACACACTTTCCATAGTTATCAGGAACATTATAACATATACAAATACAATAAAAAAAGTAATGAATATGAGAAATATTATTATATTTTTATCATGAAACAAACACTTTCGCATACATCAGACTTATATTAAGAAATCATAAGAGAACATACAATAACAAACCACTAATAAAAAAACAGAAAATCAAAGTCAGAAATTACAATTGAGTTTTTCTTTCCTACTCACTGTCAATTTCACAACCTTTGCATATGATTGTTTTTGCAGAATGAGTGGAATACAGGAACACCTGCAACAAACCATAGGCACTTTTGTCATCTTATTTTTTTCCTCCTTAGAGTTTTTACTCTTCAAACAGATGTGACATCTTCCTCTTGAATAAAATTCAATAGATTGAACAGTTGCAGTAATGCTGGGTAGTGTTTTCCCTAGAACACTTTTCATTGCAGAGATGATAGGCTTTTGTAAACCCATGATATTCTTTGCTCTCTCTTCCACAGTTGGCCTAATGAGTTGTTGACCTGATTCTAGCAGATGCAGCCTTCTTGCATTATAATTCTTCTTATTCCAGTTTGGGTTGTTTATCATGAAACTTGTTACAGCATTGAGACAGGCAATATCTATCAAGGTGAAAAAGAGAGATAATGGCCACCTTCTCATCCCTCATTTTACTGAATGATGTCACATCATTTGATCAATGCTGTCTATGACCCCTTTGGTTTCATTGTAGTAGGGATTGATGTTTCTCTTTTTCTTTCTGTGTCGACTCATCCACCTTGTTATCACTGTGTTGTGTGGAAAGAAGTAGGTTCTTAGTAGGCTTCATTTTGGAGATGTATGAAACCAAGGTATCTGGTGCGTTGCCTGTTTTCGGATGTGTGAATAAGGACTTAGAGGAATATAGCTCTTGACCCTGTGTTTTCTTTAGCTGTTCTGGTATGTGTTTTCTGTTACTCTTCAATGTTCCCACCAAAGTTAACTTGTCATCATTGTAAAGCTCCTCGTCTAGGCCTATGGATGTGTAATAACAATCTGTTGTTATATTTCTTCCACTTCCTGACAGTGGATTCACTAGACATCTAACAACTGCCATTGCACTCTGTTCCTCGGCAGGTCTTTCATCCATCCCTACGTAGACCCCCATTCTTAGAACATACCAGGTGTGTGCACCTGATAACATCCTAATTAATATGGCATACTTCCCAGGCTTGTCTTTCACAAAGATCTTAAAGGGACATATTCCTCGAAATAGGAAGAGCATTTCATTGATCGTTAGATATGCATTTGGTATGTAGTATTTCAAACATTTCATCAATTTTGTTGAAAACTTCATGAAGGGGGCAAAACTTATCCTGCTTTCATCTTGTGGTTCTCATTTCTTTATCATCAAATCTAATCAGGGACAGAAGTTCTCCACATCGAATACAACTCATTGTAGCTGTGTAGATGTTCTTTCCCAGCACTTTCCCCCATAAGTCCTCAAGAGGCAGTCTAGCGTCATTATTTGTGCCCGTGAGTATCAAAACACAAATGAAGGCATACATTTCTTCTATGGTTATAAGTTTATTACGAGCTTCTTGGTTTGCATAGTCCATGATAATCTTCATTATTTCGGAAGTTATAAACTTTTTGAAAGATTCTGACACACTAGAGGTCAAGCCTTCATGAGTCAAACCTTCACGAAAATTCACTATATTTTGTACTGAACTGCATACTTGCCTTGGAGGTGCAGTAATATATTCCCTACCGCTTTTTGCTGTAACAGTGATGCTGGCAGCAGCTGCATGCTGTTCATCAGGGGATGAACTCCATGAACTTGACTCATTTTCAATTGCTGTGTCACTGTCGTATGTCACAACTGTATCATCTTCTTCTGGATCACTTTCATCACTTTCACTTGCTTCATTTGTTATAGCTGTCACCTCTTCATCTGTGAGAAACCTCTGATAATGACGAGACATTTTATTAGAACTGCGAGTAATGTACAACTGCTTGAACAACGAAGGAGATTTATTTCAAAACAACAATGGCAACACAATACAACGGTACCAACAGTAAGAAACTGCATTTTGGGAAAAAAACTGCCCGCACTTAAATGAAATATAATAGGCAGATTTAAATAATTCACAAAAATTATAAAACCATGACAACTCATACTCTAGATTTTTTTCTACAACTACCTAAATTCTTGCTTCTTCACTCCAACAAATAGATATATTACACAAATAAAAGAAATACTGCAGGCAAGTTCCCTGCCTCCCAGTGGTGCTAGGGTTAATAAAGAAAATACAGACTAAACATGTAATAATAATCTAAGCTGTGGCATGATCATGCTACACTTCCAGAGATGTTCACATTCAGATATGGAATCAGATTATAATCTACTAGTCATTTGGAGGTATATTTAATGTAAAAGACTAAATAGAATACATGGCACAGAGATATAGAGCACTGATCAGTGAAGTGTGCAGTGGTGAAAGTTTGAAGTTCTCAAAGACTGCAAGCAGTAGATTGGGCAACAGCATAAAATGATGCTCAGCATGAGAGTTCACCAAAGATGAGAAGATCTGTAGTCATTGAAATAATTACTGATACTATAGAGAGTGACATCTTAAAAATCACAAGTAGGATAACAAATAAGTGAATAAAATATGAAACAAGATGAGTCAGTGCTGCAAGTTATTGTGAAATGAAATCAACATTGTGAATGAAATAGGAAAAGGCTACTCGAATAGAAAAGAGAAGGGAAGAGATGACTGTGAGTAAACAGATATTTTTAAAGAGTGAGAAACTTTGATAGTGATATGATAAATGAGGGCAAATAGTCTTTATCAATGAAAGAAGAAGCAAGAAAATTGATAAAAATATGCTCTATTCCAATGTACCAGCTTTTCAGCATGGATTTGTAAGGTTGCATTTGTGGATTTTCCCTTGGTAGTAGAGCAGCTTCTCTTTCTTGTCTGGCTTCCTGTTATAATTTGATTTTTATATGTTTTTAAATAATGAACAAGATCTTTGATTTCCATATTCATATTTTTGGAGGAGGTGGTATGGACCAAAACAAGAAAAAAGTCCAGTAAATATGTGCTCTAAATGCATACCTTTAAGACCTACTTCTAAAAGTTACTTACCCTACAGTCTTACCTCAAATTAATACATTTAAGCTTCTGCATCATCCATGAAAGATTGTTGGGATCACCCTGTATAATCACTGCATGTAGTACTATTCAATTTGTATTATTGACTAAATTTAGTAACTGCACGTTTTGATGACTGATAGTGACACAGAGATGTTTATTATGGGGTTATAGGGTGCAGGCTGACATTAGTACTGATTATATATTCATGCGAACACATGTCTGATCCACAAGAAAGCTTACATTTCGACAGTGAACCACAGGCTGTCTGTATACACTTTAACTTGAAACCAACCACATGATGTTGATGTAAAAAATGATATCCTCCAACTGACTGAATTATTTTCCTACACAGTAACTTCTAGACACACATAAGAACAAAAATCCAAATTTGGTCTTACACATTTTAAATTAACATAAAAGAGAGCCAAATCTAAAGAAACAAAATCATAACAAGTGTGTCTTTCTAATTATGACATGTATTACCAGAAAAAGCGCTAAATTGTGGGTATTATTGTAGGTAAATTATTTCTACTTCCATAAAGATTCACAGAGCCCAGCAAGTTATATGCAGTATTTCTTGATTTCTGAGAAACATTTGACTTGGCACCACATCTCTGCTTATTATCAAAAGTATGATCATATGGTGTATCAAGCAAAACTTTTGACTGGAGTGAGTATTTTTTGGTTGGGGAGGACACAGCAGGTTATTTTGGATGGAGAGTCTTTGTCAGATGTAGAAGTAACTTCGGGTGTGCTCCAGGGAAGTGTGTTGGGACATTTGCTGTTCATGTTGTACATTAATGACCTTGTGAACAATATTAATAGTAACCTCAGACTTTTTACATATGATGCAGCTATCTATAATGAAGAACTGTCTGAAAGAAGCTCCATAAATATTCAGTCAGATCTTGATAAGATTTGAAAGTGCTGCAAAGATTGGCAACTTGTTTTAAATTTTCAGAAATGTAAAATTGTACACTTCACAAAACAAAAACCAAAAAAACATGGTATACTATGACTATAATATCAGTGAGTCACAGTTGGAACAGACCAGCTCATACAAATACATGAGTCTTACACTTTATAGGGATATGAAATGGAATAATCACATAGGCTCAGTCGTGTAAAGCAGGTGGTATACTTCTGTTTATTGGGAGAATAGTGAGAAGATGCAGCCAGTCTACAAAAAAGATTGCTTAAAAATCAGTCGTGCAGCACATTCTAGAATATTGCTCAAGTGTGTTGCACCCATACCAAATAGATTAGCAGGGAATATTGAACATATACAAAGAAGGTCAGCATGGATGATCACAAATTTGTTTGTCCTGAAACCATCCTGAGAAAGTCTTGTTACAAAGTTTCATGAACTGGCATTAAACTCTAAGAATATCTACAACTACATGATGACTCTGTAATTCACAGTTAAGTGCCTGGCAGAGAGTTCATCAAACCATCTTCAAGCTCTTTCTCAACCGTTCCACTCTCGAATGGCGCACAGAAAAAATGAGCACTTAAATCTTCCTGTGTGAGCTCTGATTTCTCTTATTTTATCACAATGATCATTTCTCCGTGTGTAAGTGGATGCCATCAGAATATTTATGCGATCAGAGGAGAAAGTTGGTGATTGAAATTTCACGAGATCATCTTGTTGCAACAAAAAATGCTATTTTTTAATGACTGCCACTCCAATTCACGCCTCATGTTTGTGGCACTCTCTGCCCTATTTCAACAATAATACAAAATGAGCTGCCCTTCTTTGAACTTTTTCAGTGTCTTCCATCAATCCTATCTGATGCAGATCGCACAATGCATAGCAGTACCCTGAAAGAGGACAGACAAGTGTTGTGTAAGCAGTCTCTTTAGTAGACATGTTGCACTTTCTAAGTGTTCTGCCAACAAATCACAGTTTTTGGTTTGCTTTACACACAACATAATGTGATTTTTTCCAATTTAAGTTATTCGTAATTGTAATCTGTAAGTTCTTAATTGAATTTACAGCCTTTATGGTTATCGTGTAACAGAAATTTAGTGGATTTCTTGTAGTACTCATGCAGACAGCTTCACACTTTTCATCATTTAGAGTCAATTGCAGTTTCCATATCATACAGATACCTTGTCTAAATCCTTTTGCAACTGGTTTTGATCATCTGATGATTTTACAATATGGTAAATGACAGCATCATGGCTGCTCAGATTGTCTCCTATGTCATTTATATGGATCAGGAACAGCAGAGGTCTTATAACACTTCCAAGGGGAATGCTGTATATTACTTTTGTTTTACTCAAAGACTTTCCATCAAATACTCCAAACTGTGGCCTTTCTGATAGGAACTCATAAATCCAGTTGCACAATTGAGGCCATGCTCCGTACTCATGCAATTTGATTAGAAGATGTTTGTGAGTAATGGGTTCAAAATCTAAAAATATGGACTCAATTTGACATCCCCCATCAATAGCACTCATTACTTCATTAGAACAAAGAGCTGCTTGTGTCTCACAAGAATATTTTCTGAGTCTGTGCTGACTGTTTGTCAATAAATTGTTATCTTCGAGATAATTCATAATGTGTGAACACAGTATACATTCAAAACCATACTGCAAATCAGCATTAGTCATGTGGTTCTGTAATTCAGTGGATTACTCCTATTTCCTTCCTTGGGCATTGGTATGACTTGTGCAGCTTTCCAATCTTTAGGTACAAAACTTTCGATGAGCAAGCAGTTGTTTATTATCGTTAAGTATTGAGCTGTTGTATCAGCATACTTTGAAAGGCACCTGACTGGTGTACAGTGCACACTGGAGGCCTTGCCTTTATTAAGTGATTTAAGCAGCTTCACTATGCTGAGGATATCTGTTGCTAAGTTACTCATGTTGTCCATTAATCTAGACTCTAATTTTGGAATATTTGCTTCGTATTCTTTGGTAAAGGCGTTTTGTAAAACTGTATTTAGTTACTCTGCTTTAGTAGCGCTCGTCATCAGTGACATCACCATTTTTATGATGCGGGGAAGATATTGATTGTGTCTTCTGCTGGTATACTTTGCATGTGTTCAGAGGCTTTAGGCCTGGGGATAATACAATGAGACACAGAAGCTCGGTGAGCCACCATCCGCAGATCTACCTGTGTGGTGGTGATGTGCATAGGTATCACCCACTGATGTCAGCAGAAGTGACAGGTAGTGTGCACTGCAGCCGATAGTGTCAGCCACATCCAGACTGCTTGCCCACTTCAAACCATGGTCTACAGCATAGGTATTCAAACCATCACCCACAGCGTGATCAACATCGAAGACGTGCGCCCGCACTGGTTTGCAGTCAGCAATGAGGTGGTCCACAAGGACTGGTGTGCAGTGCCAAGTTAGCAAGGCAGCCACCAATCCGGACTCGAACACACATCCCACAGGTGTGAGGTGTGGGGGGTGTCCTCAGGAGGTAGTCATCCAGTAGGTGACTCGGCAGTGAGAAGATGACAAGCAGCTAGTGTACACTCTTTTGTTCAGGTGAATGCTGGCAACTTCCAGAGTGTAAGTCCATAGTTGGTGAGTGGCCGCAGCACCGTGTACTGTTAACAGTCTTCGTCTCAAAGTTAGAGGCTGGTGCTAGCAGCATAGGTCAGCATCACATACACACCTGGATACTATCTGAGAACCTTTGGGAACAGTCAGAGAGTGGGAGGATCAGATTCAAGTACTATTTATGCAAACCAGACCAGCTAGTGCTTTCCTCTTGCCTGTGCTTTAGCCAAGAAACCGTAACAAGTTAGAACAGTCACTTGCCACCATGAAGCAATAGTGACTTCACTTGGCATGCTTTTCTTGGCCGGTCAGCTTTGCCAGGTGCCCTGTTGTAGCTGGAAGGTGGTTCAACTTCGCTTTTCAGTGGTTGTGGTGGGCATATTTTGTAACTTTGGTGTACTTATCATATTCTGAGTATCTCTTTTTACTTCACAGTACACAGTCACCATAATGATAGCACCTCACCCACTATGGCATCATTTTGCTGCATTGGGTTTTTACTTCACAGTCACCATAGTGATGGCACATCACCCACTATGATGTCGTTTTGCTGCATTGGTGCCAGGCAGTTCAGTTCTCCAGACAAGGCCATGGCACAACACATCATTACTCTGCATAATTCATATGCTTTGTTACTTCAGATACTCAATTATATCTTGTTGCTTTATGTACTTTACTATTTCAGAAGCTGCTTTACTACATCATTTACTTCATCATTGAACTTCAAATTGCTGCTTTGCTTTGCTTTGCTCACAAAAATAACTGCACAGCAACAAAAAAGAATATTACTGATAAACCTCACATTTCTTTACACAACAGACAAAATAGAATGAAACCCAACCATTATTTCACTGTAAACAATATATTTTTCTTCACTCTTGCCTGAAGGGCATGTTACTCAAAATACATTTTCATATAGGCAACTGAAATAAGTTTCGCTTTAAACTGAAGAACACATGGCTGTAACATTACTCTTAAATGCCGACACAAATAGAACTTAATTTAATGTTTGAAATCTTTTCCTCTAGTGCTGCTTGTGAGGGTTCTCTTCTTCTTGAAGTGATCTTACTCATTTTGGATGGACCCCACCTTCTATTAGACTTTTCCTGTGAAATCACTACTAGTACATAGTAAGAGGGACTGGTAGGTTCATAGATAGGGTTTATTATTCCAGTCTATTGATAGTAACTTTGTACAACCAGCTAATAACAAGAACAAACTCTCCTTATGGTTCTGAGTCGGATTATTTGTGTGTTATACATATGTCTCCCCAATTACCAAGTCCCATGATCGTGGAGCTTCTCCATGGATGGAGAACCATGGCACACTGCCCTGCTCTGCAGACTCTGAGCCCCTGCGCACTCTAACACCAAGTGCAGCTGTCCAGTGCCCCAACAATATCTCCCACATAAAATCACCACACCAATCCAAACAGAAGATAATTTCCTTTTGCCTATAACTATTATTACTTAAACATGGTATTTCGCAGTTCAACTCTCAGCCTTACATAGATTTCTGTGAACACACACACACACACACACACACACACACACACACACACACACACACACACACACACACACACACGATGTCGCAGTCTCAATTCAGTAGTAAGGATGCATATCACCAATTCTCATTTATCACCAAGCACATATGCAAATCCTTACATGCTGTGCAATACCATTTTCTTTAATTTTCTAATAATACTTTCAGACAATTTTGTACACTCAAAATTCTGTTCAATTCTCCCATATTATATTTTGTTAAATTTCTCATTCTTTTATATTGTGACTTACCTCATATTTTACTATACTTTTTGCCTGAAAGAGACTCATTATTTCATTATTATTTGACCCAAAGACGAAATAAAATAAAACATTTTTCACAAAATTTAACTGACATAACATTTAAATATTTTTTACTTCTACCTGTTGGAAACTTTTGTTGCTTATCAACACACAAACATTACATTTATATTCTAGTACTTATTCTGATTGAAAATATTACTACAGTACATTCTCTTATGATCAGCTGACGAATAGTAGAAGAAGAGAGTGAACCAAAAAAGGAAGAATGACTTCACCCAGCTCAGAAGGCACTATTTACCATATAGTTTATTCCCTAAAGATCAGCGAACCTCATACTATTCATTTGCTCAAAATTCATCAGCCCCTGCTCCCCAGCCTAGTTTTAAAGCAATGGGTGAACTCTACATTTATTAATAATCTACATCTAAGTGTAATACGAACACATAGAAGTCTTCGAATATTTCAGATTTCACAATACCATTCCATTAAACGTCACATATGCATTGAAAGTTGCCTTCTGTACAGTCAGAAATTCTGAATACATTTACTGCTGGTAACATAAAGCTTCATCGTCAGGGGTGAGCAAATGATTGTGGTAAAATAAATGTGTGGCAGTCAGGCCTATTTCAAACAAACACAGGGGAGCCTGGCACCAGCAACTATGGCAACTGTCTGGACAGCATGGCAATCAACTGTATGTATCCTGCCAATATGATTCAAATTGTTGCATTATTCTGAACTTTGTCACTCATTTTGGGAATAGCTAATGTACGCTTAACAAAAAATCAAACACTTTTGCTTTATACTTTTCTCTGTGTTGGTTGTTGACAAAATATATTTTCTCCCCCTGCCAAGCTTATTTTTGACATGAAATCATCTCTCTGTTAGTTGCTGCTCTCTAGATATGGTGGTATTCTCCTTGTCTTGCTGTTGGCTGGAGCCCCTTACAATATGGTGGCTTTCCTTTGGTTGGTGGTAAATTCCTTCTGCTTGTCAGTTGAAAATCTGTGTACAGCTTATCTGTGAGGCATCAAATTTACGCTTGTTTCCTCTGTTATATTCGTCAGTGCACTGTTCAGTCTTATCACAAATACACCCACTTTGTATATCAAACACTTGCAAGCTTCAAAATCTTGACTTGTTTTCACTGATTGTGTGATACAACCATAAGTAACTGCTCCTCACTTTGGCATCTGCCGTTAAATCTTTGTAAAAGCTTAATATCACTGTCAATACATTTTTCACTGCCACAGTCAGTCCAGATAGTCCTACAGTCATCAGTTCTTTTTGTGGTGCCAAGGTGGAAACTCATTCTCAACTGACAGGCACCAATTGCAAGGTACTGACCTAGATTTTACCTCAGTAGTAGTGCTGCTGCTTCTCTTTTTTATTTATTTATTTATTTATTTATTTATTACTTGTCATTAGCCAACATTTGTTGAAATAGACAGTTTTGACATTACATTTGATAGTGAATCTAAAATTGGGAAACTATGTACATTCAGATTACCTTACATGAGGATAAAGAGTTATTCTCTACATTATAATTCCATAACATCATAGTTACACTCTACTACATTCCACTTCCTTGACATCATAGTTACTCTCACTCTCTACTACATTCTAATTCCTTTACATCATAGATACACTTATCAGCTAACAATTTGTGCTGCTGCTTCTTGCAGGCATCTCCTTGTAGGTCTTTCAGTGATTGTGGTAACTTGTTATATAATTTTAATCCTGTTTGCTGAAAGCTACTTTGGACCTTAGATAGCCTAGTAAAGTCTACATTAAGATTGTTTTTATATCTGGTATCATGTGAATGAACATCTGTTCTGGACGTTAAGGTATGTATTTGTTTTTTTATGGAAAGAAGACACGCTTTTATATACAGAGAAGGTAATGTTAAGATGTTAAGTTCCTTAAAGTGCTTTCTACATGATTCTTGGCTTTTAATACCTGTAATTGCTCTAATTGCTTTCTTCTGCCACATGAACACTGTCTGAGCACCAGTTGAGTTGCCCCATAATTTTATTCCGTACTGTAAGTGAGATTCAAAGAACGCATAATAAGAAGATAAAAGTTGTTTTCTGCTAACTAATGTTTTTAGTTTCCTTAACAAAAAGACTACTCTAGAAAGTCTGGTACATAACAGTTCCGTGTGGGTGTTCCATGTTAATTTCGGGTCCAGGTGGATTCCTAGAAGTCTTACAGAGTCAGACTCATTTAATTTTTCCTGTAGATTGTGCAAGAAGAAATACATAGTTTCTGTCTTGCTACTGTTGAGTATCAGCTTGTTACTGTGGAGCCATATGGCAGACTTTTCAAGCATTGCTTTTGTTTGTTTCTTCACTTCCTCCAATTTGTTATCTGAGGTAATCAGGGTTGTGTCGTCAGCATATATTATTGACTTGTGAAGCATGAAAGTAGGCAAGTCATTCATGTATACCAGGAAGAGAAAAGGTCCAAGCACTGAGCCTTGTGGCACGCCTCTTACAACTGGTAGGGCATTTGATTGCTGGCTATTTACTATAACTACCTGAGTTCTGTTTGTCAGGTATGATCTGATTAATGCCAGTTCGTTATTTTTTACACCATAGCACTCTAGTTTATTTATTAGTATTTCGTGTGATACAGTATCAAATGCTTTACTCAGATCTAGTAGTACAGCACAAGTGATAGAATTGTTCTCAAAGCCATCAAGTATGTCTGTCACAAGAGTTTCTACTGCATTTATTGTAGACAATCCTGGCCTAAAACCAAAGAGCGAGGAGGAAAAAAGATTTTGTTCAGCAAAGTAGTTGCAAAGTTGTGTTTTAATGCAGCATTCTATTATCTTGGATAATATAGGTATGAGGGATATTGGACGGTAACTTTCAGGTTTGTTTTTTTCTCCTTTTTTATAGATTGGGATAACAATAGTAGCCTTCAGGACCTCAGGAAATTTTCCAGCTGTAAAAGTACTATTGATCAGAAAGGTAAGAGGGGCAACAATAATGTCAATTATTTGTTTCAAGATGGTGTTGGAGATGCCATAGAGATCTTCACTGTATGAGCCATGTAGGTTTGTGACGACTTTGTATACAGTTTGGCAGGACACCTGTTTCCATTTAAAGGATAAGTTATTTAGGTCAGGAATGTTGTGGGTAAAACTTTCAGAAGTTGCATCATCTGGTGCAGAGGTAGCAGTAGCTTCCAACTTAGTACTGTTAACAAAAAATTCATTTAATTTTCCTGGCACTATTGGAATTTCTTGTCTGTTTTTATGCTTCCCTGCTATTTTGTTTATTACCTGCCAGGCTGCTTTGCATTTGTTGCTGGAGTTTTCAATGAAAGCATCATTGGCTCTCTGCTTTGCCATCTGTATTTCAGTTCTATAATTCTTCCTGGCTTCTTTATACCTCTGCTTCGATTCTAGGTTACCAGTTTTAGCCATTTTATGTAGGGCAATAAGTGTGTTTCTCAGGTCATGCAGTTCAGGAGTGAACCAGTTGTGCTTCTTTTTTCTATTTGGTGCACCATCTGTTTTCATCTTTTTGATTATTTGTGGGCAACAGTTTTGAACTAAGCTTGTTAGTATGTTCATGAATAAGTTAAAAGCATTACCGTTGTTATTACAATTATATACTCTGTCCCACTCAACTTCTGATAATTTTTGCCTTAACTTCGTAATGTTGTCAGGATATAATAGTCTGATCCTCTTAATGTGTTCAGGTTGCTGAGTAGGATAGTTTTCACAGTTGACCATTAGCCATAGGCTGTCATGGTCAGATAAAACTGGATTTATCACTCCGTACTGACACTCGTCTTTTGTCAAATTGGTGATTATGTTATCTAGGCAGGCATCTAATCTGGTTGGCTTGTTATTCATACAGTACAAGTTGTTAGACCTTAGCATGTTTTGAAAGTGTGTGACAGTTGGTGTTTTTAGTCGAATGTCTATATTAATGTCACCAATGTATGCTATCTTGTGGTGTCTGTATTTTACCAGCAGGTACTTATTTAAAGTCTCCATTTGGTCAATAAACTGATGAATATCAGAGCTAGGAGTGCGATAAATAGAGATGATCACTAATTTAAGTTTGGGAAGCAATAATGCAGCAATTTCAAAAAGTTGCTCTTTGCAAAAATGGTCGACTTTTTGTGCTACATATTCAATGTTAGAGTTTCTCTTTATAAAAATAGCGACTCCTCCATGACTACTTTTGGTTCTACAATATGAGCTTACTAATTCAAATCCTTCTGGGGTATACAGGGCAATTTCAGCTGGTGTGAGCCAGTGTTCATTTACACAGAAAACATGACATGGGTTTGAACTTAGGAACATATCAATTTCATCTATTTTGTTTTTGATTGATTGTACATTTAGGTGCATAATTAAAGTTCTGTTTTTGAGAAGGATAGGCAAAGAATTAGACGCATCTATATTTACAGTTTTTGTGGCACTGGCTGGGGGATGATAGTCCATAAAAAATCTTCACTGCAGCTACTCACACTCTTACTGCTGGTAGATAAGCAAATGGCAGCTCTATCGTTCCTCGTGGCTGTAGATGTGGCTGTATCCACAGTTCTAGCTGGTGCACTGCTGTTGTCCTCTGTTGAAGGGGCTGCTGTTGTTGGTCTCACATATGGTTCATACCACCATAGTTCTCTGACTGTCTTTTGGGACTTACTTTTATTTAGGTCACTTATCAGTTTTCCTAATGTGCACTTTCCTTTACGATTCAAGTGAAGTCCATGTCTGGTGTAGCATGTTCTGTCAAGTGAGCTGACATCCATTAGTTCCACATTACTGAACCTCTTACACGTGCTCTTAAGTTTATTATTTATTCTACGAATTTCTTTGTTTATGGGTGAGTATTCAGGCAGGTCGTATCTGTGGCTGAAGTTCACGAGTATGATATTTGTGTTTGTTAGGAGTAATAGAAGTCTCACAAGCTGTTTAAACATGTACATAGCTCTGTTTTTGTATATGTCATTAGCTCCAGCACAGATAACTACACTGTCTTGTCCAGTATAGTTATTTTTCACGATGTTTTTCGTCGCTTCCTTGAAATCGGCGCCTGGCTTGATCATACCTGTTACTGCCAATGACTTACTGATGCTTTTAAGTACTGATGCTTTTAAGTTCTTGAGAGAGTCCCTTGGCGTGGCTGTCCCCATATACATCGATTTTTGATTCGCACTTTTTCACAGTACGTACTTCATTTTTGTTTACACTTTTTAAGGGTCTTTTTGGGTCATTTTTCGTAGATAGATTTATACTAACGGTATTGTTTGTACTTATTATCGGTCTTTTTGGTTGATTTTTCGTCACGAGAACTGTAGTAACGGTACCGTGAGTTTGTTGTGTGCTCACATCTAGGGGTGGGAAAGCATTTTTGTCATTGTTCATTGCACTGCGTTTTTCCTGACACTCGAGAGCACCGAATTTGTTTGTAACACTTAATATGTTCGCACTTTTAATTTTGTTTCGCACAACATTCCATGGAACACTGTTTTTAGGTCGGCGCCATGTGTCTTTGTTTACATCCGAAATGCTCACAAGGCTGCTGGTTTTCGGACACATTTGCGTCTCTAGATTTGCACATTTTTCACTCAGCGCGTTATATTTCGTTTTTAAAGTGTCTAGTTCACTTTGGAGTCCTTTTATTAACGCGTCTTTGTCCCGTAAAACTTTATTAATATCTCGTTGGCACGTTTCCGTAATGCACTCCTGACATGTCCACACGAAATCATTTGTTACAAATTTTACAGATACCTTTGAGCACTTCTCATGGAACCAAAAGTTACACACTGAGCACCGAATGCCTTTCACTACTCTTTTTATGCACAGTTTACACTTGTTACCAGTATTTGTTGTATGGCTTCCTGCTACAACTTGATTTAGTGACAAATTTCAAATAATGAATGCAACACATAGAAGATGTGATCTTTCCACATTTTTTGACTCCAGTAATACAGTGATGATTAGTTTGTCTTCAGAATTTAGACAGGAGACATAACACCGGTCAATACTTCAGCAATTATTGAGCTAGTTTCGTGTGTGTGTGTGTGTGTGTGTGTGTGTGTTTGTACTTTTTAATAAGTGTATTTTGTATAACAATTATGCCTGTTGTCAGAGGCATCACTGTCACTAATTCCTCCTACTGGTAAAATTCTTATCTTGAGCCATTTTGAATTGTCCAGATGTCACTTGGGTTCTGTTAGTGTTATGGAAATATTTATTTTAAAAGGCAGTTTCCCAGGTTCACTGTGTTCTTGAAAATGTATTGTCTTGCATTGCGCGATGTTTCATGCCTCAGATCTGAAGGGTTCTCCCAAAATGCATTGTGTTGATAAATAAAATTATTTTGGTGATCAAAACATTTTTCAACATTCAGTAATAATATAGGTTGAGTGAATGTATAGTTTTTGAAGGGCTTTTACTTCAGTTATTATCGAAATTCATTCAAAAGCTTTCTCAAAATATTTGAACTGATGTAAAAAAATATTAATTCACACATATTGCTCTGTTTTGCAATTTTGTCCATGACTTTTGTCTGTACCCAGTTCCAAAACCAGCTTGTTCCTTTCATTGATTAAAAACAAATGTTTTGCATATAGTTCTCTTCCTCTGCAGAAGTTCTGTAAGTTAGTTTTGTCAGTTACTTTTGTATTGCTTTGCATCTAGCATTAACCTTTTTGTTGAAACACTGTGACCTCCTGGTGCCTTTCCGTTGCTCAAACCTTGAATGGCTGTAAAAATTTCATGTGGCACTACTTCTGGAATTTAATTTCTACAGCTACATCTACATCTGTGATGCCCAAGTCACCTTATGGTGCATGGCAGAGAGTAACTTCGTGTACCATTGTCACTCTCCCCCACCCACCCCTCCCATTTTCCTTTTCCTGTCATGTATCGTCCACAGGAAGCACAATTGTTTGTAAGCGTCTTTATGAGGTTAAATCTCTCTAATTTTACTTTCATGGGCTTTTTTGTGAGCTATATGTAGGAGGACTGAATCTTGGGTGACTCTACCAGGAATGTACACTTCCGAAATTTTATTTTCATGATTAATAGTGTGTATATGATTGCTTTCTTTAACTACACTAAGCATTGAATTTGTTCCTATAATGCTTACATAATTGTTACATTCTGTGTTGTCATACCCAGTTTCCCTCTGAAGAATCGTTCTTGTTTTTACTGAACTTTTGAATTAAAATATTCTGTTTTCATCTTGAAGTGAGTTTCTTTGTCATTTATCAGTTTCTTTAAGTCTCTGTAGGAATTTCTGCCTCTGTATCAGAATGTGATCACATTGGTGAGTAGGTTTGAATGATTTTTTTTTCTCAAACGAGTCCTATATTCTGTACTGTAATTTTGTTTTTAATTTTCTTGTTAACAATAAAGCCTACATCTGAATTTCCTCCCTGTCATGTTCTTTTTAAATGAAATATGTTCATTGTTAACTTTAGTAGCCATTTTTCCTCAATTGCTACTTCAATTATGTGTGTCATGTATCATGATAAACATAATTAAAATTAAATGATTGTAATTCTGTTTACTCTTCATATTTGTACAAAACTTATGATGACTCTAACATCACCTTTTTTAACTTTCAAATGTTTCCTGAATATTTTTTTTTTTTTTTCAAATATGGTATACATGTTTATATACATAATCTATTTATCTGTCAAAATCAAACAATGGAAACTCCAGGTAATCTGTTTGTTTGTTACAGAAAAGAGAAAGCTCTTGTGCAGGAACTAGATGAAGCATGCTGTACTGAAGAGGAGCCATACATAAAAACTTGCCCCCCACTAAAGACTGGCATCCCTCATTTTTCACATTTATCGGTGAATTATAGATACTTCTCTTTCTGAATATTTTGTGGTAATTCAGTTTATACTTTTTACTGGTCATTTCTTTTTAACTTCAATTTGTAACAAAGGTGTTGAATAACATTACACCATGATTTTATTGCAACAATATATTTTGCAAACACAATCTCTTTGGCCCATTATAAATCAGTTCTGGTGCTGCAGGTTCTGAATTGCACATTTGCTTAATACAAAGGCTGAATCCATTAATTACTATGTTACTCAAATTATATATAAGTTACATAATAAGTTAGTTACATGAGCAGCAAGAATAATTTATAAAATAAAAGTGTGAACACTAATTATTTTCGCAGTTGTCGGTCCAAAAACAATTTGATATTGCTGTGTGTGCT
Organism: Schistocerca cancellata; assembly: GCF_023864275.1. Taxonomy (NCBI): domain Eukaryota; kingdom Metazoa; phylum Arthropoda; class Insecta; order Orthoptera; family Acrididae; genus Schistocerca; species Schistocerca cancellata. The sequence continues at coordinate 77,064,299 of NC_064630.1, read as the reverse complement.
AGTCTACACTGCGTAAATTTTTTTATATCCATGTAACTATTGCATCCTACGTCCTTTTGAACCTGTTCACATTATTCAAATCTTGATATCTCTCAACAGTTTTAACCTCCACACTTCTCTCTATTTTCAAATGAACTATCCCTTGATGCCTCGGGATGTGTTCTATCAATCGACAGTCTTAGTCAAGTTCTGCCATAAAGCTCTTTCCCCCAGGTTGTATTCTGTCAGTCATTTCATCCTTTTATAGATAATTATTATTAAGGTTTTTTATGAGTGTGACTAATTAAACAGATAGTTCAGAAATACTCGCACATGTCAGCACCCAACCTCTTTGGTACGGGGATTATTACATTTTTCTTGAAACCTGAAGCTATTTCAACTGTCTCACATTACCTGGTGGAATTGTTTTGTTGTGTCGGTTCTCCCAAGGGTCTTAATAATACTGAGGAAATTGTGTCTATCCCAAGTGCCATGTTTCTCTTAAGTCTCCAAGTATTTTGTCAAATTCAGTGTTGCATCACTCAACTATCTTTATACATTTCCTCTTCTCTTTCCATAATGTTTTATCAAGCTTTTTCTATCTCTTTATGTAGTCCTTCTATGTATTTCATGTACCTTTCAGTCATTTCTCTTTTACTTAGTACAGGCTCCTTATGTTTACAAAGCTGGTTTTTTCCCCAAAAGTTTTTAATTTTCTAATAAGTGACATTTGCTTTTGCTATAATCATGCATGCATCTACAGCTTTGCATTTATCCACTATCCATTCTTACTTTGCCGATTTGCACTTCCTGTTAGTTTCTTTATTAGCTGTCTCTTCTGCCTCTTCCATTTGCTGCATTTTTATACTTTCTTTTAATATCAATAAAATTTTATATTTCCTATGTTATTCAAGGTTTTTTTTACTGAGCTTTGCTTTTTCCCTCTGCTGGCTTCACCGCTTCATCTCTCGAAGCTACAGTTGTTGCCTGATGCTCTCTTTGAAACTCTTAGCAATTTCTGTTTGTCTCAACATGCCCAGGTGCCATCTCCTTAATTTCTTACCTTTATGCAATTTCTTCATCTTTAGTCTGCACCTCATAACCAGTAAATTATGGTAGAGTCCACATCTGCTCATGGAAATGTTTTGCAGTTTAAAACCTTCTTTCTAAATCTGTCGTACCAATATATAACCCATTTGAAATCTTCTGATTCCCCCATGTATTTTCCAAAATACAAACTTTTTTTCATCATTCTTACATTTCTTTTCACCTAGTTCGCATTTGCTTACTACTTTTCTTCTTCTCTTTTTTTTTTTTTTCTCACAATCAAAATTCAGTCTCTCTCTCGCTCTCTCTCTCTCTCTCTCTCTCTCTCTCTCTCTCTCTCTCTCTCTCTCTCTCTCTCTCTCTCTTCTCTCTCCCTTAATGTACTGAATAATTCATTTTATCTCATTATACATTCTTTTACTCTCTTGGTCATTACACAGCTAGTGGGCATATACTTGTACTACCATGGTAAGTTGTTGCTTTGTCTCTATCTCAGCTATGATATTTTATTTACTGTGCTATTCATTGTAGTTCATCTGCCATAACATTGTCTAGTTCATTATTAAACATTACCCTATTTAATTTATATTGATATTTCTGCACTTACCTGGTCACAAATTCTGTTTTGCTTTCTACCACTATTAGCTAACTTCCCTAACTTCCAGTAGCCTTTATCTAACTTCCAAAGTTTTTTAGAACTTATGTTCATCCGATAAAACATATGAAAAAGTTCCAATATTTCGTGGAAACAGTCCAGGAAAATGGCTTAGAAATATTGTTTATGGAAGAAAGGGCACACTAGGTGGACAAAGCTTACATTGTATCTAAGAATACCTACAACAAAGAGTGCTTATCTAAAAATCTTAAAATAAAGCACTGCAACACAGTAATGAAGCCAAAATGTCTATGTGCCAATGATAGCTTAGTACTGAATTATACACTTGAAAATGCCACTCAACAGTGTGGTGGTGGTGGGGGCAGCAAGTGCAGTTGTTATACATGTAATGAAACTCTTAGACTACCTTACAGCAGTCAGCGATTGCTTACACAAAATATTTCTTTGCTTTCTTCACAGTTGTGTTCTCTATTCCTACATCGTTACTGTGGAATAGTTCTCTCCTAACGAAAATATTGTATTTACTTATCTTACTACAGAGCAGCCTTTTACAATTTCAAATCCCAAAGAGATGTGAATATGTTGGTTTCAGAATAGGCCCACTGTTCCTTTCTGCTTCACTATTATGTGTGATTCAGTTCTTCACATTTCCACAACTAAAGAACACATTGTAAATGTCAGCCAGTTGAAGAACAGTATCCATTCTTTTCAACTCCTTCTGATCATCAAAACTTATGTCAGAGTGCCAAATGAGTGGCAAGTCACAGGACAGCAAAACTTTATATTTGTGAGAAGGAGCACTACAAAGTCATTTAATCTGCAGGGCAAAATTTTTATATTGGCCAGAGTATTAATTAAGAAAGATTTTTATTAAATTTATCCATGTAGACTTAGTGTTACTGGGTCATAATACGTAGCAGATATCATTTCATTTTATTTTTAGTCATTGCTTCTCTGCTCAGATATGCACTTATACTTTGCACCTGGGCCTAGTACTCTTTCAACTGCCTGTAACAGTTGCAAAATGGTTCAGCTTTAGTTGATAGGAATAATATGCTGCCACACCTGTTGAAAGTTTAGGTAATACCTCATTTACTTTTGGCAATCAACAATATATAGTGATTGTGTCTCTCCTCTTGCAGAATGTATAGAATACATTATATGTCTCTCCTTTCTTTCTTTGACAGAATAAAAATGAAATAGAATGAAATTTTCACTCTACAGCGGAGTGTGCCCTGATACGAAACTTCCTGGCAGATTAGAACTGTGTGCCGGACTGAGACTCGAACTCTGGACCTTTGCCTTTCGCGGGCAAGTGCTCTACCAACTGAGCTACCCAAGCATGACGCACACCCCATCCTCACAGCTTTAATTCTGCCAGTACCTCATCTCCTACCTTGGAAAATAAATGTATAAAGAAACGTATTTATGAACAGATAAATAGAAGGAACCCGCAATGAATCTTTTACTCTGCAGAGGATTGTGTACTGTTTTTGAAACTTCCTGCCAGGTAAAACTGTATTTTGATCAGGAACTTGAGTACAGAACCTTGCCTTTTGCAGGAAATCTCTCTCCTCCTCTCCAAACCCTACAAAAGCACTCCTTCATACCTTACTCAGGGAAGAAAGAATACTACAGAGAAACACCTTAGCCAGAGCCTTGTTGTTGTTCTGGGTTCAGATCCTGGTCTGGCATTTAGTTTTAATCTGCCAATAAGCTTTAGATAAAGGGACTGAAATTATGCCATAAACATTTTATTGTCTGAACACTGGACCCATTTCAGGAAGACGGCAGTTTGAATCCCCACCTGGCCAACCAATTTCATATTTTCTATAGTTTTCCAAAACCACTTAGGGCAAATGATGGCATAGTTACTTTGAAATGTGCACAGCCAATTTCCTTTGCCATACTTTCCCAATTTGATCCTTTGGACCATTACAAATGACGTTTCCATCAGTGGGACATTAGACCCTAATCTTCCTTTTATTGTTTATTGTACAGTATTTTAGTACTGTGCCCTTCAAAGTAGTCCCTTACTATTTTGACAAATTGGTCTGAAAGATGTTTTCTTTCAGAGGATGTATACTGAAATGCATTCCATTAAAGGCATTAAATTATCACATACAATTTTTTGGATCTCATCAATGCTTTGAAAATGATATTCTTTCAGTTTACTTTTAAATATCAAGAATAAGAAGACTTTTATGTTGTGACAATAGTTTTGGTGGGGCACAACATTTGTGTGATGTTTTCCAGGTAAGGAAGTGATCCAAGAGTCAATGCTTCTTCATTCTGTGACATCCCCAAATTAGTCTTCTTACAGTTCAGCAATCTTCTTATGCTAACATATTAAAAGGTTAGATACAATTTATTGTTTATTGCATGGCTACAGGGAACGAACTTGGAACTTGTTAAGTACATCATCTTTCTAATGGATAATACAGTCATCAGTGCCTTATGTTGGATTGACATGTGCAAGCTTGCTTTGAGTAAAAGACTCATTTCCTACACACAGCAATGAGTGCATCTTTGCTTATACATTGTAGTTACAAACCTCTCTGTCAGCAGCGGATGGTCAAATTTTCCAGCAACTTGATTCAGAAGTATGACTATCAAAACTGCATGAGTACGACCTCACACTGATGGTTATTAGATACTCATCCTCTCTGGCTATTAAACACAACACTGAGCCTCACATTGGCAGCAAGCTAATTGTAGGACTTAGGTTATTGTTTCATAAGTTTGTTTTATTTTATAACACTAAAAACTCTTCGATTTGCCTATAGCTCCAGGTGTTTTATATTTACATTTTTTTTTTTTTTTTTTTTCCAGAAACATCCTCCAGCTCCTGATGTGAAATGGAACATTATAAACGTTCTGGCAGCATATTGTTATGTAGCAAGGTACTTCAACGGAGATCATAAAGAACAGCCTCTCCAGGCTGTTTGTCTACTGGAACGGCTCTCTGGTGTTCTACGTGCAAACTTTAGTTACAAGTCGACAGAAATAGCACTTGACGCTGTAGTTCAGGATATTCTTTCTGTAAGTAAAGAGATCCATATAAGTGCTGTGGTCTTTAAAGAAATGTACGGATATGTAAATAAGTGCCAGTCCGTGTGCCTTCAATTTTAGAGTATAGTGGACAGGCTTTCATAAATAAAACGATGTCCAGTTGTTTGTACCACATAGTGTTATATGGTACTGTTCTTTGTTAACATATTCATTCCTGAACACACCCCTCAGTCTTATGTTACATTTAATTGAGATTTTTTTTGTATTTTGTCTGCTGGTTTCTTTTTTACTGTTCAGTTATGTATTACGGAAGAGGGTCTGTACTGACAATTTAAAAATAATCAGATTTCTGTAAACAACATAAGACAAAATGTGAAATTAGTTTTTAAGTCAATGCAGATGAGGAAGGAATAATGGCGTGGGTGACCTCTGTGTGCTTAATCCATTTGTGATGTTCAAAGAAGGTACAGTCAGAAAAGAGGAGAAAAGTTATGTAAGTGTTTGAGAGAACCAGTTCTTCATTACAAATGAAAGATAAGAAAAAATGGTGAAGAGTTAAATAGAAAGAGAGAGAAACTGCGGAGAGTTAGGCAGATGGTGAAGACCTAAACAAAAAGAGGGGAAAACTGTGGAAAGAGAAAGGAATCATTGAAAACTCTGTGTCAAGTGAGAGTATCAAAGTGCTTAAAAGTCGATGAATGTTGTACTGAATGTAACAGTTAGGTTTGAGTTCTGGGTAGTTTACTTTTGCATTTTAAAATATGGCAGCATGTAACTCATTTATGGAGTAAAGCTTTTATGATACCAGTCAAAAGACAAATTGATCTGTTTCGGCTCATGATTTGCTGAACCCAAAGAAGGTACAGTGGATGACATAAAAAAGCAGTAGATGTTTCTTAGTTTATTTACAATTCTGAAGGATTCTTATCATGGTTTCAAAGCAGACTATTTTTTTATTATTGCTGTGTTCCCTTTTGTGTGTCACATTTAAGCTAAGTAAAAGATAACATCTTTTTGTTATAATTAAAAAAAGTACTATCACTCTTGCTTTTGCCATGTCTAGCATACCAAGCACAACCACTGTCATGGTTAATTATGAAACTGACTACTTCATCGCAGTTCTGTTTCTTTGTTGTATAGTATTTTCACTTGAAATTATGTACATATTCAAAAAGCTCTTAAAAATTTGTATATAATAAGCATTGTAGCAATTGCAGACTCTTCTCCCAACCCCCTCCCCTCCTTTTCCTCCTCATCTCCCTATCCTTCATGGACCTCAGTTTCAGCCAGGGATGGCTTACCTCCTCACATTATTTTCCCAGTGCTCTCCCTCTAATCTGTCCTCCTACCTTACTGTGCTCCACATGCCACTTTCATAGCTTCCACTTCTGTTCTTTGACCATATCTTGCCTGTGCCTTGTGTGGTTTACATTTTGAGCTATATATTCTTTAAAATTTAGATGTATTGGAAGCTGCAGAATTTGAGTTCATCAGGTAAGTTTCAGTTGTTTGGAGTTAGCTGTATCACTCAAGGGCTGCTGAGTGGAAAACCTTGTGTCTCATTGTACAGGGGCAACAGAAATGACAAGATTATGGTATCCTCCAGGTGATGCAGTGCAACAGTTTAAGACATAGGCTTTGTATTTGTGAAGAATGGGATTCAATTTGCATGACAGATCATTCAGCATGGTCACAGCTGATTTCTTTCCACAAGCATGTTCAAATTAGCCAGCACTCTATCTCCGATGTCATTGATGTTATAGGATCTTCAAGGAGAACCTTAATAGTTGTCATTAATTCATATTGTCTACAGTGGATTATGCTGTCACTGTATTATTTCATGTGTGCATTACAGTGCTTTGGACATACTGAAGAAACTATTTATGATGACGTAATGAAAGTGCTCCGTGGACCTGAGGAAAGCAGACCTTATTTCTATGTACAGGCTGGCTTGAGTGATATCCATCAACTGTACACTCTTGCCTATAAAGTGAAAAAATCAGGTTGGTATGGTCATTCTTGTAATTCCATTTAGCTAATTCTAACATGCTTTACTATTTTTATTTGATTTCAGGTTCGAAGAGAAAAACTGGTGAATTTAGCAAATGCTTTAAGGAGTCTCTGTATGATGGCCATGACATAACAAAGGAACAACTCTTTCTTTTAAAAAAGAAAGTTGAGTATTTTTTAGCATGGGTGAATGAATATTTATTAAATAAAGGACAAACTTTAGTAACATAGTAATTTTGGTGTTGACATTCCAAACTTTTGTATGGGAAACGTATTGTTTTCATTTTATAATAAAAATAATAAAAAAGGAGTTGCTTACTTTTTCTATAATACTGAGTTAGAAAGAGGCCTATCATCCAACTGTAATTATGTTTGATCAACAAAGCTGGTTAAATGTTGAATAAATCTTAGTTTATGACTAACGCATTCCCTCCAAATCTGTTGTTGTTGTGGTCTTCAATCCTGAGACTGGTTTGATGCAGCTCTCCATGCTACTCTATCCTGTGCAAGCTTCTTCATCTCCCAGTAACTACTGCAACCTACATCCTTCTGAATCTGCTTAGTGTATTCATCTCTTGGTCTCCCCCTACGATTTTTACCCTCCACGCTGCCATCCAATACTAAATTGGTGATCCCTTGATGTCTCAGAACATGTCCTACCAACCGATCCCTTCTTCTAGTCAAGTTGTGCCACAAGCTCCTCTTCTCCCCAATTCTATTCAATACCTCCTCATTAGTTATGTGATCTACCCATCTAATCTTCAGCATTCTTCTGTAGTACCACATTTCGAAAGCTTCTATTCTCCAGATCTACCCAATGTTATTGTAGGAAGTGCCAATCAAAGCTGATTAGGGCTGGAGGAGGGTGTCATTTCATTGGAGATAGCTCATCAGCAAATGCAGGTAACAAATTGGAGTTTGAGTCAGTTTATTTACAATGTTGCCATAAAAGACAAATAGTAAATGAATGAGGTGGTCATTTGATGACTTCTATTGTGCAGGTATACTTAGTGTCATACAGAAGAGCAGGTATGTTGATGTATACAGCAATTTATAAATTCTTCTTGCACAAGTGCTTTGTCTGATATTATTATTTCATTTGTAATTGGACAGTAAACATTACCACACATTTGTGGTCGTGTCAGTATCTTACACAATGTATTTTGTAAATTTCAGTATTATGTATTTGGAGGTTCTATTAAAATGACTTTAAAATATAGAAATAAACAAAACATATTTATCCTTCTAATCACTCTGAAGCACAAATGTGCATTAAAAAAATGTTGTTTGCAGACACTACATCAAATCCTTCTGACAGAAACTTCCCCCATCCCATCCCTACTTCTATACTTCTGACAGAACCAGAACCCTCCCCCCCCCCCACCTCCCTCTCTCTCTCTCTCTCTCTCTCTCTCTCTCTCTCTCACTCACTCCTCACTCTGTGCGTGTGTATTTATAGCTTCCGGAAGGGAAGCATGACTCTCCGTACTGCAGGATGAGAGGCCCCTTCTGGTGTGCGGCCAAGAAGAATGAGGAAGGAGATCAAAGGACATATTTTAGTAAGCACCATGCCAGGTGCTTTCCAGGGATAATTGGAGGACAGAGCGATAACTAAAGACAGGTTGAGAGGATGATAAGTGCAGTGAAGAACTAAGAGGAAAGCAGAAAAGAAGGGGGGAGACATATCCCACACACATTAGCTGACCTGGCCATGTGTTGCTGTGGCTCAGTAGTTATAATTGGTCGAATTAATTTTCTACTCATCTTTATAATACAATGAAACTAATATTCACTAATAAAACTGAAAATAGTTTAGCTGATTTCAAAATGTACGGGATTTAGAATGAAATGGTATGCCAAAATCTAAAAGTGATTGGTAAAGTATTGGAATGTTGAAATTAACCACAAACCAACATACAGTTTTTAATTTTACATTTTATTCATCTCATATTCAACCACAGTTTGTAATCAATGATGTTGTTGTTGTTGTTGTTGCTGTGGTCTTCAGTCCTGAGACTGGTTTGATGCAGCTCTCCAGGCTAATCTATCCTGTGCAAGCTCCTTCATCTCCCAGTACCTACTGCAATCTACATCCTTCTGAATCTGCTTAGTGTATTCATCTCTTGGTCTCCCTCTACGATTTTTACCCTCCACGCTGCCCTCCAATGCTAAATTTGTGATCCCTTGATGCCTCAGGACATGTCCTACCAACCGATCCCTTCTTCTAGTCAAGTTGGGCCACAAACTTCTCTTCTCCCCAGTCCTATTCAATACCTCCTCATTAGTTATGTGATCTACCCATCTAATCTTCAACATTCTTCTGTAGCACCACATTTCGAAAGCTTCTATTCTCTTCTCGTCCAAACTATTTATTGTCCATGTTTCACTTCTATACATGGCTACACTCCATACAAATACTTTGAGAAACGACTTCCTGACACTTAAATCTATACTCGATGTTAACAAATTTCTCTTCTTCAGAAACGCTTTCCTTGCCATTGCCAGTCTACATTTTATATCTTCTCTACTTCGACCGTCATCAGTTATTTTGCTCCCCAAATAGCAAAACTCCTTTACTACTTTAAGTGTCTCATTTCCTAATCTAATTTCCGCAGCATCACACGACTTAATTCGAATACATTCCATTATCCTCGTTTTGCTTTTGTTGATGTTCATCTTATATCCTCCCTTCAAGACACTGTCCATTCCGTTCAACTGCTCTTCCAAGTCCTTCGCTGTCTCTGACAGAATTACAATGTCATCGGCGAACCTCAAAGTTTTTATTTCTTCTCCTGGGGTTTTAATACCTACTCTAAATTTTTCTTTTGTTTCCTTTACTGCTTGCTCAATATACAGATTGAATAACATCAGGGAGAGGCTACAACCTTGTCTCACTCCCTTTCCAACCACTGCTTCCGTTTCATGCCCCTCGACTCTTATACCTGCCATCTGGTTTCTGTACAAATTGTAAATAGCCTTTCACTCCCTGTATTTTACCCCTGCCACCTTTAGAATTTGAAAGAGAGTATTCCAGTCAACATTGTCAAAAGCTTTCTCTAAGTCTACAAATGCTAGAAACGTAGGTTCGCCTTTCCTTAATCTTTCTTCTAAGATAAATCGTAGGGTCAGTATTGCCTCACGTGTTCCAACATTTCTACGGAATCCAAACTGATCTTCCCCGAGGTCGGCTTCTACCAGTTTTTCCATTTGTCTGTAAATAATTCGCGTTAGTATTTTTCAGCTGTGGCTTATTAAACTGATAGTTCGGTAATTTTCACATCTGTCAACATCTGCTTTCTTTGGGATTGGAATGATTATATTCTTCTTGAAGTCTGAGGGTATTTCGCCTGTCTCATACATTTTGCTCACCAGAAGGTAGAGTTTCGTCAGGACTGGCTCTCCCAAGGCCGTCAGTAGTTCTAATGGAATGTTGTCTACTCCCGGGGCGTTGTTTCGACTCAGGTCTTTCAGTGCTCTGTCAAACTCTTCACGCAGTATCATATGTCCCATTTCATCTTCATCTACATCCTCTTCCATTTCCATAATATTGTACTCGAGTACATCGCCCTTGTATAGACCCTCTATATACTCCTTCCACCTTTCTGCTTTCCCTTCTTTGCTTAGAACTGGGTTTTGATCTGAGCTCTTGATATTTCTACCAGTGGATCTCTTTTCTCCAAAGGTCTCTTTAATTTTCCTGTAGGCTGTATCTATCTTACTCCTAGTGAGATAAGCCTCTACATCCTTACATTTGTCCTCTAGCCATGCCTGCTTAGCCATTTTGCTCTTCCTGTCGATCTCATTTTTGAGACGTTTGTATTCCTTTTTGCCTGCTTCATTTACTGCATTTTTATATTTTCTCCTTTCATTAATTAGATTCAATATGGTGTATTTACAAAATACTTAATAAAGTAGTAACATATAAAAATTGTATTTTATAAATGAGGTAGATAACATTTATTTTAACTATTATTTCCATTATTTTAAATTATCACAATTTAAAATTTTCAATTATTTAAGTACTAATTGGTGCACAATATCTTTGGTTAACCTTTCTTTCACTAACACACGTGAGCTGGTGACAAAGTTGCCCATGGAGGTAAACGTACTTTCCAAGTCTAAACCACAAGTAAACATTGTTTGGCCTTGAGACTTATTGAAGGTCACTGCGAAAGCCAAACAAATCAGAAACTGAAGCCTTCTAAATGGTATTGGAGATTCTGACAGTATTATTGGAATACGGTCAACAGGACGATTTCTCCTTTAAACTTTCTCATCAAAATGGTTGCTTAGAGAACATTTCTGGTAATCCTTTTAATGACTAAATGTGTACCATTGCATAATCTAGGTGGGTTTAAATTGCAGAGAACAATAATTGGTGAACCAGTCTTCAACTGAAGATTGTGTGGTGGCATTCCTGGTATATCCAGAGAATTTAAAAATTCAGTTGGATAATTTATGGCTTCGTTTTCATCAGCTGTTGTGTCGATTTTTTTAAAAGACATCAAATCACTGGGCAACAACTGTTGTATCCGGAAATTAATTTCATCAACATCAACATTTCTTGTTGCCAAAATAACACAATTACTGAGCCAGTTATGATCTAAGTAATTATTCAATATACCTGGGAAGACAAACTCAATTAGTTCACTTTTTGTCTCAACAACAGTACAGAAATTGTCTTGCACTCTTGTGTATTTCGTATTTTGCTGCATTTCGCTTTCACCTTTTCCAATATCCAGCAATTGGTTAGGAAATACTTGTGCCGATGGATCATTTTGCAATTGTACTCACATGTTCATGGGTAGTCAAAGTGTCTCGACACTTCACCATAAAAACAATTGTTTTAAACATGCGGTAATCTCATTGGCAAAAGTAGAGCGAGGAATGACTGTTAATGTGTGCCAGAAGTCACCAGACAGTAGTAAGACAGTACTACCTAAAAATTTATTGTTGCCTTTATGAAATGCTTCAAGTGGATGTTTATGATTCATAGTACACTTATCCCAAATTATAATTGAACTCTTTTGCAACACTGCAACAATTCCGCTCTTTTTTTTTTTTTTTAATGTGGCAATGTCTAATGGCAACATAAATGCTGAATGTGCCATTTGTCCACCATCTAACAAAGTCACAGTACTGCCTAAGGATGCAATTGCCAATAAATGCTGAATGTGCCATTTGTCCACCATCTAACAAAGTTGCAGTACTGCCTAAGGATGCAATTGCCAATGCAGTTTTCTGTTGTGACCATATCTTCACAAGGATTAATGATATTAAAAATGTCCCACCGTTACCACGTGGTACATATAAGAAAAAAAAAAAAAAAAAAAAAAAAAAAAGAAAAAAAAAAAACTGCCTTGTTCAGCAGCAACAGTCAGCATAATCCGTTATAAATATTTTTTTCTTCAGCTATCAGTAATGACTCATTATTCACAATAATTGTAGTTAAGTCAATGTCATTATACTGTTTTCATCATTGCAAATCACTGTTAACTAAATCTAAATCGGTGGTTGGGCAATCAGGTGATGGCATACCATAATGACTAAGTGGCAAATTTGAAATTAAAATACATAACCTTTGATCCACTCTGATGCTTCATTATACATTTCTGGTGCGAAATCTAGATTTGGACATTTTTTTTTTTTTTAAACTCGATGCAATACGTCTTTAGTCATATAGTTTTTATATTTTTCCCACAAAGTCTATGATTGTGTTGCATAACATGTCGTCAAAATAATTGCAAACAGATGACAAATACTATTTTGTGTGGATGTCAGAACTGCATCAGTAAGTGTCGAGTCCCAATGATTGTCTTCTTCCAGTAATTGTGACTCGTGACATGCGTCTTGATATGTATTGAACACTCGACCATTAACTGTTCACAAAAATTCGAAAGATGTTGGTCCAGGAATATTCACAAACAACAAACGCAAAAAAAAAAGAAATGCATTCACATTGGATATACTGTGTAAAATTGTCCCAATGTCTGGGCTTTAAATATGCCTGAGATTGATGCATGCGGTTTTCCTTGTTTACATGGCTCCCATATTTTCCCTAATTTATTCCATGTAAAATAGCGTGGACCATCGGCATATAATAATATAAGGAGAGGATGTTGTTATGGGTGGCCGATATCCTCTTTCTACAATACAAATGTGCACGTGGATTAATACTGTTCTTTATTTACATGAACAGGATATTTAACTTGAATCGAGTCCATGTGTTGTGGTACAAGCTCATCAGTAATAGTCCTCTTGCTATAGTCACCGGGTCGCTATGTACTGTCGTAGCCTATTATGTGTACTGAGCTCGCTCAGCGATATACTGTCAGATGCCAACTCGGATGAGTGAGTCAGTAAGACCTTCCGGTCAGTGGCGATGGCCTAAATACTTGCTGTCAAGAGAGCGTTGGCGGCGTGTTGCTTGTGGGTGTGGGTCTGGCCTCTTTCGTGATAGGCACACTTGATCCAGTGCCTACTATTGATCTTTGCGCTCCATCTTTGGTGACCAGTGTGCTGGGCCAGCACATTCCTCCCCCCAAAATTCTGCACTGTTGTTGTGTAGGGAGGATGCGAACGACAATGGAGGGGAGACCAGATGCTGGATGTAGAGGTGAGCCAGGAGCTGTGACTTGGAGGACATTGTACTCCCAACTGTATCCCACCATCTGGCTTGTGAGGCAACAGAAACATCCTCTGGAAAACTGCTGCCTGAGGGCACGTCCTGGGGTGATGACGGTGATGGTGGTGGCGGGTCCAGGTCCATTGGGTTGGCGAGCGGGGAAGGTGGGGATGAGGGCATATCATCCATCTGCTCCTCCTGGGGTGCTCTGTTGCCACCTGCAGGCGGCTGCGAAGGATATGCCGTGCTGCAAGCCGACAAATCTGGAGGAAGAAAAGCAGCAGAATCATGGGGCACATGACACGCATGGATTTGGTTCTGGTGGCAGCACTGCAAACCATCGGGGCCAGCAATCAAGTACAAAAAAGAGCCAGTGTATTCCTGGATCACGCCTCTTTCCCAACGCCCACAGTTGCCATTAGATTAGATTAGTTTTTCGTTCCATAGATCCATGCTGAGGAGATCCTCGTGGATGTGGAACATGTCAATTTTTTTTTTGTTTTGTTATAAAAAACTGAAATAACAATACTAATAGTATGAGTATATATACATCATTTGTTTCTATTAAAAAATTCGTCAATGGAGTAGAAGGAGTTGGCCACTAGTAAGTCTTTCAGGCTCCTTTTAAACTGATCTTTATTTGTAACTAAATTTTTAATGTTTGCTGGCAAATTATTGAAGATGAGTGTTCCTGAGTAGTGGACCCCTTTTTGAACTAAAATAAGTGCTTTTAAGTCCTTGTGCAGATCATTTTTGTTCCTGGTATTGTATGTATGAACTGAGCTGTTTGTTGGAAAAAGAGATATATTATTTAGGACAAATTTCATTAAGGAGTAAATATACTGAGAGGCAGTAGTTAGTATACCAAGTTCTTTGAAGAGGTTTCTACAGGACATCCGTGAATTTACTCCACAAATAATACGTATTACACGTATTTGGACTCTGAAAACTTTTGTTTGACTTGAAGAGTCACCCCAAAATATTATACCATCTGACATTATGGAAAGAAAGTAGGCAAAGTATGCAAGCTTTTTCATTTTTATGTCGCCTATGCCTGCTAACACTCGAATTGCAAATACAGATTTGCTAAGGCATTTCTGCAGTTCTGTGGTGTGCTCCTCCCAACTGAATTTATTATCAAGTTGTAATTCCATGAATGTAAGCCTATCAACCTCTTCTATCTGCTCTTCTTCATACTTTATGCATATGCTGGGTGGAAACCTCTTACAGGTTCTGAAGTGCATATAGTGAGTCTTTTCGAAGTTTAATGTCAGCGAGTTGGCTTTAAACCATTTATTAATATCCCTGAAAAGAACAAGATCGTATGGCACAACACAACACTTGCAGACCATTGGAGGCGCAGGATGCTGCGGTGGGTGTAGCAAGTGTAGCAGCATCCGATGGTAATGGCCATGCGGAAGTTTCACCTTTTATAGTCCGTCTTGTGGATGGCAGCAATAGGAGGTGAAAAAGAGTTGCAGCACCTGTTCCTGTGTGTGGGTGGCGTGAAGCTTGGCCATCTGTTATTTAAAAGTGCGTACGAAGCATTCTGCTTCTCCGTTGGACTGGGGGTGAAATGGAGCACTTGTTAGGTGACGAATGCCACTTCATTCACAAAACTGTTCAAAATCACATGAAGTGAACTATGGATCAATGTCTGACACAAAAATTTCTGGAAGACTTCCTATGCAAAATATGGAGGACAATGCTTGAATGGTGCTATGTGATGTGGTAGAAGGCATAGGCACCGCAAATGGGAACTTGCTAAACGAATCCACCGCTATGAGCCAACAAGTGTTTCAAAACTGTCCTGCAAAGTGTATGTGCACTCATTGCTGTGGGGATTGAGTCTTAGGCCAAGCTGCAAATGTCTTTGGTGGAGCTGATTGGTTTTTTGCGCATGTGCGACACTGTGATGTCATCTGTTCAATGTGGGCATCCGTGCCCTGCCGAGTACAATGCCATTGTGCTAACTGTTTGTTGCGAACAATTCCCCAATGTCCTTGGTGGAGGAATCGTGAGAATAAGCACATGATTGTCCACTATGATTTTGAACTAGAATCACATCTTGTTGTATCAAAAGATCATGTCAAAAAGCAAAATATCGGCACACAGCTGAGTTCTGGATACTGCTCAATTAATGAGGCCAAGACATGCAAATGTAATGCAACAAAATCTTCAGATCTGGGTCTCCTTCCTTGGCCTGTGCAATTGTTCTGTAGTGCAAGGGAAAGGATTCCAGCAATTCATATTCCTGCTCATCGATTTGACAACAAGACGCGACAGAGGCATCAAAATCAGAGTCTGGGCCAATCAGAAGGCGATATAGGGTGTATGCATTGCCATGCTTTGCCGTAGGTCTGTACACAATTTCATACTAATACTGTGAAAGCAACAAAGCCCAACGTTGCAATTTTTGAGCAGTGTGTGTAGGAACCAGCTTTGACGGATGAAACAAGGACTGCAAAGGCTTGTGATCTGCCACGCGACCATATAAATAATGATGGAATTTAGTGACATCATACACAGTGGTGAGAGCTTCTTTTTCAATTTGAGAATAATTGAACTGAGTTTGAGTTAGCAACTTTGAGGCAGAAGCAATAGGTCTGTCTTGTGCACCAATTCTGTGTGAAAGCACAGTGCTGATTCCATAAGAGGAAGGATCGATTTGTTAAATCTCTGGTTTGGCAGGGTCAAAATGCACTAAACATCTGTCACTGAGCAAAGCGTTTTTGAGTTCCTGAAATGCACCTTACACTTTGCAGTCCACATAAAAGGCACATTTTTCCGACGCAAGTGATACAATGAAGCTACGGTTTGAGTGGCTATGAACTGAATGTAATATGTAATCTTGCCTAGTACTGGCTGCAGTTCAGACACATCGTGAGGAACAGGCAGGTCACGGATTGCAAGGAAATGAGATTGGAGGGGGTGCACATCCTGACTGTTTATCACATGACCTAACCACTGTAGTTCAGTTTGAAAAAGTCACACTTTCGAGACGACACTTGAGCCCTGTTTCTGACAACACTTGAAAATGAGTATGCAAATTGGCAATATGTTCCTCTGGTGTACAACCGGAGACAATATTGTCACGGTAGTTTGAAAAAAATGGCTCTTTTGCCGTCAGCTGTTCCAAGTGAAGTTGAAAAAATGGCGGGTGTGGAAGCACTGCCGAAGGGCAAATGCTAATACTTGAACACAATTGTTCCTGCAAGATAAAATACAAGAGAAGGAAGCAAAATCTTCAGTCAAGTTGATTCAATCGCCACTGGATTATCCTCATTGCCACTGTAATATCCTCGTCACCACTGTAGATACTTGTGCCACAAGGAAGCAAAGGAGAGGATGTTGTTATGAGTGACCGGTATCCTTTTTCTACAACACAAGTGCACACATGGGTTAATATGGTTCTTTATTTACATGAACAGGATACTTAATTTGAACAGAGTCCATGTGTTGGGGTACAAGCTCATCAGTAATAGTCCTCCTGCAGACAATATCGGTAATCTTGCTATAGTCACTAATCTGGTCACTATGTACTGTCGTAGCCCACTCAGCAATATACTGACAGATACCAACTGGGATGAGTGAGTCAGTGAGACCTTCCGGTCAGCGGCCTGCCTATATACTTGCTGTCAAGAGGGCATTGGCGGCTTGTTGCTTGTTTTGTGTGTGTGTGTGTGTGTGTGTGTGTGTGTGTCTGGCCTATCTCGTGATAGGCACACTTGATCCAGCACCTATCAATCAATCTTTGCCGACCGTTGTGCTGGTGACAGCTTACGCCAGTACAGGTAAAATATACATGTTGACCTTTTTTGAGACGTACCACAAGATGCTGGATAAAGGGTCTCTTTTTGTGTATGGGAAAACTAAAAATATGCCAGATAGCTTTGTTGCTGTTGATATACCTAGTCATCTGGTATCATGTTACTTCATCATTTTTATTTTTATTTTGTATTTCAAATACAGCCAAATCACTACTTTTATTAAAGTATTTGCAAATGTACTTAATGGATTTTACAGAACTGCAAATCTTGACATTAATACGAGCCTTATATGTTTTAAAAGCAATGGTGAGTATGGTACTACCCATTGATTGTCAATTTCAACTTGATTTGTACAATTTGACATTTGTGTTGTAAATGTGGGGCCACCATTCTTAGCGTTTCTGCGGCGATACAATGGATAACTGTCAATATCTGTGATAGTATCATTTGTATATTGTTTTGGGGAACACTTCTTACATTTCCCATCTTCCATGTTAAAAGCACTGCACAGTCCATGGATCATGTGACTGGTAACAGTTTCTTCTGGACGTGTTTTATCTTCAAGCCAAATGAAAATTTGAGAATGGGGCTAACCTCGCTTTTTCCACTCAATAGAATACAGTGAGCAACATGTGTTACCGAAAACCGAATGCTTTACAATTAAATCAATTAATGATTTAAATTTTTGTTTGAACACAAGTGCCATGATATCATGACAATGTATTGATTGTTGGCCTTGTAATAACAAAGTTTGTATTTCCTCCCAATTCGGATTAAATGTAAATTGAATAAAGTGGACCTTGCCATTGGTGGAGAGGCTTGCATGCATCATCAATACAGATAGCCGTACCGTAGGTACAACCACAACGGAGCAGTATCTGTTGAGAGGCCAGACAAACGTGGTTCCTGAAGAGGGGCAGCAGCCTTGTCAGTAGTTGCAGGGGCAACAGTCTGGATGATTAACTGATCTGGCCTTGTAACAATAACCAAAACAGCCTTGCTGTGCTGGTACTGCGAACGGCTGAAAGCAAGGGGAAATTACAGCTGTAATTTTTCCCGAAGGCATGCAGCTTTACTGTATGGTGAAATGATGATGGCGTCCTCTTGGATAGATATTCCGGAGGTAAAATAGTCCCCCATTCGGATCTCTGGGTGGGGGACTACTCAGGAGGACGTTGTTATCAGGAGAAAGGAAACTGGCTTTCTACAGATCGGAGCATGGAATGTCAGAACCCTATAATCGGGCAGGTAGGTTAGAAAATTTAAAAAGGGAAACGGATAGGTTAAAGTTTGATATAGTGGGAATTAGTGAAGTTTGGTGGCAGGAGGAACAAGACTTCTGGTCAGGTGAATACAGGGTTATAAATACAAAATCAAATAGAACGCATTATTGTGGCCAAGATAGATACAAAGCCCATGCCTACCACAGTAGTACAAGTTCATATGCCAACTAGCTTTGCAGATGACGAAGATATTGATGAAATGCGTGATGAGATAAAAGAAATTATTCAGATAGTGAAGGGAGGCGAAAATTTAATAGTCATCAGTGACTGGAACAAAACTCTACCATCTAGTGAGCAAGATGTATGAGACAGGCGAAATACCCTCAGACTTCAAGAAGAATATAATAATTCCAATCCCAAAGAAAGCAGGTGTTGACAGATGTGAAAATTACCGACCTATCAGTTTAATAACCCATGGCTGCAAAATACTAACACGAATTCTTTACAGACGAATGGAAAAACTGGTAGAAGCTTACCTCAGGGAAGATCAGTTTGGATTCCGTAGAAATGTTGGAACACGTGAGGCAATACTGGCCCTACAACTTATCTTAGAAAATAGATTATGGAAAGGCAAACCTATGTTTTTAGCATTTGTAGACTTAGAGAAAGCTTTTGACAATGTTGATTGGAATACTCTCTTTCAAATTCTGAAGGCGGCAGGGGTAAAATACAGGGAGCGAAAGGCTTTTTACAATTTGTACAGAAACCAGATGGCAGTTATAAGAGTTGAGGGGCACGAAAGGGAAGCAGTGGTTGGGAAGGGGGTGAGACAGGGTTGTAGCCTCTCCCCAATGTTATTCAATGAGTATATTGAGCAAGCAGTAAAGGAAACAAAAGAAAAATTCGGAGTAGGTATTAAAATCCATGGAGAAGAAATAAAAACTTTGAGGTTCGCCGATGACATTGTAATTCTGTCAGAGACAGCAAAGGACCTGGAAGAGCAGCTGAACGGAATGGACCGTGTCTTGAAAGGAGGATAATAAGATGAACATCAACAAAAGCAAAATGAGAATAATGGAATGTAGTCGAATTAAATCGAGTGATGCTGCGGGAATTAGGTTATGAAATGAGATGCTTAAAGTAGTAAATGAGTTTTGCTGTTTGGGGAGCGAAATAACTGAAGATGGTCAAAGTAGGGAGGATATAAAATGTAGACAGGCGATGGCGAGAAAAGCGTTTCTGAAGAAGAGAAATTTGTTAACATCGAGTATAGATTTAAGTGTCAGGAAGTCATTTCTGTAAGTATTTGTATGGAGTGTAGCCATGTATGGAAGTGAAATATGGACGATAAATAGTTTAGACAAGAAGAGAATAGAAGCTTTCGAAATGTGATGCTACAGAAGAATGCTGAAGATTAAATGGGTAGATCACATAACTAATGAGGAGATATTGAACAGAATTGGGGAGAAGAGGAATTTGTGGCACATCTTGACTAGAAGAAGGGATTGGTTGGTAGGGCATATTCTGAGGGGCATCAAGGGATCACCAATTTAGTATTGGAGGGCAGCGTGGAGTGTAAAAATCGTACAGGGAGACCAAGAGAGGAATACACTAAACAGACTCGGATGTAGGTTGCAGTAAGTACTGGGAGATGAAGAACCTCGCACAGGATAGAGTAGCATGGAGAGCTGCATCAAACCAGTCTCAGGACTGAAGACCACAACAAAAACAACATTGTTGAGTTCATGAAGGAAAAAGGAGGGCAGGAATGAAAATTTAATATCTGGAATGGATTGCAGACCTCACATTTTTAGTGGACCTTGCTGCCCATTGTAAGACATTGCAAACTGAGAAATAATTTATTTCTGATTTGATGGGGTTACATTAAAAAAAAATTGCATTCTAG
Organism: Schistocerca cancellata; assembly: GCF_023864275.1. Classification (NCBI taxonomy): domain Eukaryota; kingdom Metazoa; phylum Arthropoda; class Insecta; order Orthoptera; family Acrididae; genus Schistocerca; species Schistocerca cancellata. The sequence continues at coordinate 77,044,111 of NC_064630.1, read as the reverse complement.
AAGAAACAAATTCAGACGAACACAGTCCAGTTCCCTAAGATCACTGGCTTTAAAGAAAATGTGAGGTTTTAAGAATTCATTGTGCCCTTGAAAGAATTGTGAGGTTAGTTTTCTAAATGTTTTGAGGGCACTGCCAGTCTTGCATCTGATTTCGACCTGTTTTTGGGACCATTTCCCATTACAGTTGAAAGTGCCCCTGTGCATGTGCAGATGTAACTGATTGAATTGCAAGGTAATTCCCATTTTTGAAGACAAATTTTTTAATGTTAAAGGTGTCAGGATGTCTACATTGTTTTCCTCAGGTAGAGTTTCCACATCTCCATAATGAGGTTGCAAAAGTTGAGAAAACCAACATATGTGTGTGAACAGTGTTTTTTGTCAATTATGAAACTAAATAAGTAATGATTACATCGCAACTTGAGTGTGCAAATTTGTGAAATTGTCTGTCTCTGTCCGCATACCGACAGTTCGTACCAGATAAAAATTGAGTAAATAATACTAATTTTTTTTTTTAACTATGCTGTTGAGGTATGTGAAATATAAAACCAAGTCATACAAAGTGTGACTGCAATGCCATTTAAATGCAACACGCCTGCACTTTCATCTCCTCATGCTCAGTGTGGTGTGGCGGTGGGGCAAATGCACCAGCCAGGCTGAGTGCTATGGCACTCGTGCCAGGGCACGGTCTGCGAGCCGAATTCTTGGCCAGCCCCAATGTACAGTTTGGCCCTCCTAAACCACCAATCCCATATTCACATGACAGTTGTGCAATCATGACCAATGTAAACAACAATATTGTGGAAAAATAAACCATATTCTAAATAGACCATGGTCCTCTCGCTGCCAAATTCCGACACATGCTGGTAGACATTTCTCCTCCTTACATGAGATGTGTTACCATTTCACAAACAGCCAACATTCAACAAAGGAAAATCCAGGTTGGAATGTAACAATATTATGAAAAGGATAGTTGCTACTCACCATACAGCGGAGAAGCTGAGTCACAGACAGACACAATAAAAACGCTATCAGAAAGAGAGCTTTGGCCGACAAGGCCTTCGTCAGAGATAGAACACACACACACACACACACACACACACACACACACACACACACAGGAAAACACAATTCACATACACATGACCACAGTCTCTGGCTGCTTAGGCCACACTGCAAGTAGCTGCGCATTCTGGGAGACACAACCGGGTGGTGGGGATAAGGAGGAGGTGGAGGGTGTGCAGGGTGTCGTGGGGGACAACAGAGTGCTGCTTATGGGAGCATACAGGGACAAGGTGGAGAGAGTGAGAGAGAGAGAGAGAGAGAGAGAGAGAGAGAGAGAGAGAGAGAGAGAGAAGGGGAGCTAAGTGCAGTTGGACGGGCGAGGGGTTTGGAAAAGGAGAGAGGTAAAAAGACTGTGGGTACATTGGCAGAATAGAGGACTGTGTAGTGCTGGAATGGGAACAGGGAAGGGGCTAGAGAGTAGGACAAAGACTATTGAAGGTTGAGGCCAGGAGGGTTACAAAAACGTAGGCTATATTCCAGGGAGAGTTCCTACCTGTGCAATCCAGATGTCACAGGCTGTGAAGCAGTCATTGAAATGAAGAATGTTCTGTTGGATGGAAGCTCAGCAATGAGTGTCCAGCTGTTTTGTGGCCACAGTTTGTTGGTGGCCATTCATGCAGACAGACAGCTTGCTAGTTGTCATGCCCACATAGAAAGCAGCACAGTGATTGTAGGTTACCTTGTAGACCATGTGACTGGTTTCACAAGTAGTCCTGCCTCTGATGGGACTAGTGATGCTTGTGACAGTAGGTGGTGATGGGAAAATGTGTAGGACAAGTCTTGTATCTAGATGGAAAAAAATGGAAATGATCATATGGCGTCAGTGGCTGGGAGTTCCCAGTCGGAAAGTTTGGCTGCCAAGTGCAAGACTTATTGAGTGCGACGCCACTTTGGGCAACTTGTGCATTGACAACGGGGATGAAATGATGAGTACAGCATAACACCCAGTCCCTGAGGGGAGAAACTCTCCCGACCCAGCTGGGAATTGAACCCAGGCCCCCATGTGTGGCATGCCAATGTGCTGACCATTCAGGTAATGGGGCGGATGTATCTAGATTTATTACAGGGATATGAGCAATGAGGCAAGGGGTTGGGAGTGGGAGTTGTGTACGGATTGATGAAGTTTGGTGGCCGGCGGAATACTGCTGTAAGAGGGGTGGGAAGGATAGTGGGCAGGAAATTTCCATTTCAGGACACGAGAAGAGGTAGTTGAAACCCTGGCAGAGAATGTGATTCAGTTGCTCCAGTCCTGGGTGGTACTGTATCAGGAAGGGAATGCTCCTTTGTGGCAGCAGTGGGATTTTTGGGAGGTGGTGGGTGACTGGAGAGATATGGTACGGCAGATCTGTTTTTGTAAAAGATGGGGGAGGTAACTGTGATCTCTGAAGGCCTCAGTGAGACTCTTGGTGTATTTTGAGAGGGACCACTTCTCACAACAGATGTAATGGCCACAGGCAGCTAGGCAGTATGGAAGGGACTGTTGTCAAATGTGGTGTTGCTGGTGGTTGGTAGGTTTGATATGGATAGAGGGACTGTTGTTGCCATCTTTGGGGTGGATGTCAACATCAAGGAAGGTGATTTGTTGGGTTGAGTAGGGCCAGGTGAAGGAAATGGGGGAGAAGGTGTCGAATAGGTATGTGGCTTGATGTAAACTGATTAATAATTGTTCGAATAATTGGAAAAATTGATTGGAAAGAATAGTTGAAAGAAATCTGAAGGTAATTTATGAATCTGTGCAGAATCCTGGGTGAAATGTAACTGATTAATATCAACAGACCTTTAATATCAATACGCTCAAGGTCAACAAACATAATTTTCATTATGTACTGCTTCACATTAATTCCATTGTGTTTAGTCTTGATTGTGACAGTGTCGATACAGGAACACTCCTCTGGGTAGTGCGTAAATTCTTCTTGCTGCACTAAACCTCTTGATGCAGGATCTCAGCGACATGTGAAATGATGAACAGATAGGAGTTGACCTCTTAACTGCACGAATAAATATTGCTTTTCCAATAACTCTTTATAACACTTTTAATGAATGGTTGAAATACACATTTTTAACAATGCTGGTACAATAGATCCAAGCATACATCCGTACGCTACTACTTCCCAAAGCAAAAGGGGAAGATACAGGAATTAATAAATTGAAAAGCATATTTCTTACTTTGTTTCATACAGATATTTAATGATGTATCAGAACATTATCCTTGCTACAAATCAACTCATTAATTTATGTTTGGCAGTGTCTATAACTCGTTCAGTTTACTTATACGAGGGTTGGAACTTAAATAGAGGCAACTATTCATTCACAACCGACACAAAAGAGTTACATGTTTGCACTTGTTGCCGTACTTCAAAGTAGTCACCAGCATTGTGCAGAATCCATTGCCAGCGATGTGGAATGCATAGTATACTGTTAGCAGAGGCTGTTCTGTTGAGGTGCGAATGGAACGGTCTAGGTTCCTTCATCTGTGGAATCAAATCAAAGTCACAAGGACTTAAGTCCAGGGAATATGGTGGATGGTACAGTACTTCCTAGTCCCACCAGCCACAGCTTGTGTTGTATGCGCCTTCGCATTGTCGCGCAAAATGATGGGTGGGTTGCGCAGAAAGTGTTGTCACTTCTTTCGCTAAGCTAGTTGCAGGTGATGCTCCAAAAACAAACTGTAATACTGTGCATTGACGGTCTGCTGTGGAGGAACATAATGCATTAGGATAACACCATCACAGTCACACATGAGAATCACCATAACTTTCACCATACTGGGGCTCTGACGAACGTTCGACTTTCGCAGCGACCCATAATGACGTCATTCATTGGATTGGCGTTTCAGTTTTGGTTCATACAATGTGGCCCATGTCTCATCCAGTGTTACAATATAGTGTAAAAAGCCTTTCCTCACACTCATAGCTCTCCAAGTGTGTCTGAGCAGCATTGTAACACATCCATTTCTGCATTTCCATCAAGTCATGTGTAACCCATCATGATGCAATTTTTCCCATGCCCCTTTCAGGATGCAGAGCACAGTCATATGCGGTAATCTGGTTTTGTGGGTGAGCTCACGAATCGGATGGTGTCGATCACTGTTCACTAATGCAGCAACAGCATGCACTTATTCTTCAGAGACTCTAGGACGACCTGCCTGATGCATGTCTGCCGACCTTCATTGAAGGCTTTTACCCAACGTGCCACTGTTCTGTGTGGTAATGCTGATTCCCTGCATGCCTCTTGAAGACCTTGATGACACTGTCATGCTGTACCACCTCTGGATACAACTCCGTTGTTCCCATTTCAAAAACATAGTGACATCGTTATGTTAGACCACTCACTCACAAGTGACTGTGTTTCCCTTGATTGTGCGCATGCCGGTGACGTGGGACAAGCGAGTACATTTGCTCAGAGGTAAGGTAGGTATGTCAGCAATGTGTGCTATCAGCGACAATAGTCTACTCCATTGCATAGTTTCTCCACAGCAGTGTTTCCACTATTTAAGTTCCAACCTATGTAGCTTATATATAAGAAAAGAAAAAAATGAAGATATAATACAGTTCAGTACAGTTGCTCCTCACTATGTACTGACGTCATATGGAGGTACACAGTGTCTGAGCTTATTTCCCTTTTTGTGGGTTGATAATCCTTGCCGGTATGGGCATAGCCTTTGTTTTTGGCCATTGGAGTTATCCTGAATGGTTATCAATTTATATTCGCATGTCAGCTTCTTTTAACACAAATATATAAGTTTCCTCCTAACGAAGTGCTTGCTGTAACTGCATAGTCCCATTGTTGTCACTCAGCATCTGCACAGTGTTTAGCTTGCAAAGTATGCACAAGCAGCCCATCATCCATAATTGTCACAGTTTGCACTCACATGTTCTGTACAAGGCCAGAGTGTCTGTGTCGTGCATTTACAGTAGCTTTCACTGCACAAATTCATGAAGCTCATGTTCAGTGACGTGATCCTTTGTGAAATCTTTGCTGCGGTGACAACTTGTTTCCATATTAGCGGACCGAGGAATTTATTTCACCTTGTCGCTCTTACTTATTCAGTGGGGAGGCCAGCCGTATATCCGAAATCCGTCGACAAGGTAAGTTACTTACCACATTTTTTATGTCGAACACAGAAAATTTGTGTTACATGAAGTATTGCCAATTTTAGTTTACCACATGCATGCCCACATATTGTTTTAACACATGTACACTTAACACTTTGCAGCCAGGTTTTGTATGTTTTTGTGCTTTTGTTTTTGAGTATCTTTCATACAGTTGCATTACGTAAAGTTTCTGTAGTGTTCTTACACATAACATAATAAAATACAAATACAATTACAAAATATGCTCATTCTATTCATTTTCTGACATGCCATTATCGTTGTTCGTATCCATTATAGTCTGTAACATATTCTCTCCCCTTTTTATATATAGTGTCATTGCCTGTCATTTTATTTTCATTTTCGTTACATTATTTGTTTCCAATTATATGGGTACACATTTTACTCTCATTGGGTTAAACATGCTTCATATAATATTCAGACACTAATAGATTCTGTTTTCATTTATACCATAACTTGACATACATTTCATTTCAATTTACAATGACTTCTTGTCAGAGCATGTTTATCAATTCAAAAAGAATCAAAGGAGTAAACAATAGTTGCTGCAACAGATACTACATGCCGCTCAGATAACTAAGCATGGCCGCGCCTCTCTAGCGTTCTCCAGGAAGGATTTACACACTACAGGGTTGTGGAATTCTATGGAAAAGCACTTATGTGCTCAGTTATGTCTCATTAATAGATTCAACTGTGGTCCTAAGAACAAAATAGTTTGTTGTTTCTAAGCACATCTCAAATCTGATGATACTAGTCATATCAAATACTTATTAAGTGTTTAAAAATGCAGCTCAATATTTACTCGTTATGTTCATTGTATAAAAGATAACCATTTCATGTGCTGAGGTTTACAGAGTTGTATCGTCAATGTTTACATAAGTAACAAATGTGCATAAAAATTTCAATGCTATTCAGGTGTTTGATGCTTTCATCGTTAGTTGACACTCACGGTAGTTAGGTTTCGACCTCTTGATTATTTGGTAGTAGTCAAACTTAGTTCAACATCATGATATGTGATTTACTGCAACTGTTTGCTTCTTCACATACTTTTACACTATCACATTCATATGTATCACAAACTTACAACTGTATTTACTTGTGGTGTGTTCTTTTCTTATGTTTATATGATATCTGACACTCTACAAGCATTTATCTTTTTTCACTTTAGGATGTATCGATGCATCGTTCCCTGGAAGAGAAAAAATTAATACTAACTTAAAACTAAATCTTCATAGATAAGTGTATAGTGGCTCAATGGCTACTAATACCTTTTTCATATACTCAACCATGTATTCATTCACTTCAGTGTGCAGTTGTGCTATCTCAAAACTTACTTAATGTCATTTTTGCATCTCTACTTACCTTATAAATCTGAGAGATAAAGTTTATTGGAGGCATGGTGCGACCTCTTATTCAGTTTGCCACTTATACTGTACTCACTTGTTTACCCATAGCAAGACTTTTCTCATCCATCAAGTATAATTAGTACATGCACTTTCAATACTTAAATTTGTAAATATTGTGCATATATAGATATAATGTATATACAGGATGTTTCAAAAATGACCGGTATATTTGAAACGGCAATAAAAACTAAACGAGCAGCGATAGAAATACACCATTTGTTGCAATATGCTTGGGACAACAGTACATTTTCAGGCAGACAAACTTTCGAAATTACAGTAGTTACAATTTTCAACAACAGATGGCGCTGCGGTCTGGGAAACTCTATAGTACGATATTTTCCACATATCCACCATGCGTAGCAATAATATGGCGTAGTCTCTGAATGAAATTACCCGAAACCTTTGACAACGTGTCTGGCGGAATGGCTTCACATGCAGATGAGATGTACTGCTTCAGCTGTTCAATTGTTTCTGGATTCTGGCGGTACACCTGATCTTTCAAGTGTCCCCACAGAAAGAAGTCACAGGGGTTCATGTCTGGCGAATAGGGAGGCCAATCCACGCCGCCTCCTGTATGTTTCGGATAGCCCAAAGCAATCACACGATCATCGAAATATTCATTCAGGAAATTAAAGACGTCGGCCGTGCGATGTGGCCGGGCACCATCTTGCATAAACCACGAGGTGTTCGCAGTGTCGTCTAAGGCAGTTTGTACCGCCACAAATTCACGAAGAATGTCCAGATAGCGTGATGCAGTAATCGTTTCGGATCTGAAAAATGGGCCAATGATTCCTTTGGAAGAAATGGCGGCCCAGACCAGTACTTTTTGAGGATGCAGGGACGATGGGACTGCAACATGGGGCTTTTCGATTCCCCATATGCGCCAGTTCTGTTTATTGACGAAGCCGTCCAGGTAAAAATAAGCTTCATCAGTAAACCAAATGCTGCCCACATGCATATCGCCGTCATCAATCCTGTGCACTATATCGTTAGCGAATGTCTCTTGTGCAGCAATGGTAGCGGCGCTGAGGGGTTGCCGCGTTTGAATTTTGTATGGATAGAGGTGTAAACTCTGGTGCATGAGACGATACGTGGACATTGGCATCATTTGGACCGCAGCTGCAACACGGCGAACGGAAACCCGAGGCCGCTGTTGGATCACTTGCTGCACTAGCTGCGCGTTGCCCTCTGTGGTTGCCGTACGCGGTCGCCCTACCTTTCCAGCACTTCATCCGTCACGTTCCCAGTCCGTTGAAATTTTTCAAACAGATCCTTTATTGTATCGCTTTTCGGTCCTTTGGTTACATTAAACCTCCGTTGAAAACTTCGTCTTGTTGCAACAACACTGTGTTCTAGGCGGTGGAATTCCAACACCAGAAAAATCCTCTGTTCTAAGGCATAAACCATGTTGTCTACAGCACACTTGCACGTTGTGAACAGCACACGCTTACAGCAGAAAGACGACGTACAGAATGGCGCACCCACAGACTGCGTTGTCTTCTGTATCGTTCACATCACTTGCAGCGCCATCTGTTGTTTAAAATTGTAACTACTGTAATTTCGAAAGTTTGTCCGCCTGAAAATGTACTGTTGTCCCAAGCATATTGCAACAAACGGTGTATTTCTATCGCTGCTCGTTTAGTTTTTATTGCCGTTTCAAATATACCGGTCATTTTTGAAACACCCTGTAGTAGCATAGCTTAAGTAAATATCTCATAGGTTAGCATCCCTTTCCTGTGTATTTAATCCCTTGGTGTGTGTGTGTGTGTGTGTGTGTGTGTGTGTAGATAGTCATAGTTGTAATATAGACTCTCTCTTAATTTCCTATGTCCCCGTTTATTCAGTAGGCTTTACAAATGCTAGTGCAGGCTGTAGCTCATCAGGTTTGTTTGTTTCGGGCACTCCAACACTTACATCTGTGCCTGTCTGGTGTGCACAGCTTGCGGTTAGTGGGCTAGCTTGCTCCCTAATGCACACGTTCTGCTTCACTCTGATACCACTTGCGTCGCGGCGATTTGTGTATTGCATTCACCCTACCGTGCATTTCACAAGTTCATTTATTTGTTTACAACTGGCTATGCACAAGGTAAAGCATTGTATTTAGAGTATCGTCATCTCTTAGACACATAAAAGAAAAATTTTTCCTTGTTACAACTACTCATCTTATTCCTTAGACATTCGACATATAAGAAAAACCACAAACAAAAAATTTTCCCTGATAACTTAAAACATAAATTCTGGAATGTTAATTTCCAGCATCTTAAACTTAATATTACACATATATACAACGTTGAGGGTATACAGCCTTTCTTCAATATATAAACATTCTCAAGTCTGTCTTTACCTGCATTTGTGTGCATCAGTCTGTAAGCTCCCGGGTAGGGGATTTTAGTAATTAGGTATGGTCCACTGACAAGTAGTTGTCACTTAAAGCTCTGTTTTCCAATTTTTGTGGATTTGGGATGAGCTATAAGTAATACCTTTTGTCTGATATGAAATTGTTTTGTACATTTCAGCTTTCTGTCGTAAATTCCTTTCCTATATTTAGCACAGCTTTCAAGTTTGATTACTGCTGGTCATATTTTATCCTCCAGTGATAATTCCTGCATCAGTATCTTGGGCAAAGGTTTCTCCCACTCATCTACTTGTTTACAGTTGAACATCAGCTCATTTGGTGTAAATCCAGTTGATGTATGTGAAAGGTTGTTAACAACTTGTAAGAAGGGAGTGACATACTTAACCCATTATAGTATGTTTTCGAGGTATATAGGTCCTCGCAAATCTGCTGAGTTCCTTAAACACCCTTTCTATGGGGGATGCTTCGGGATGACATTTGGATACTAAAATGTGTTTGATTTGGCTGGAACCTACAAACTCTTTTCATTTACATCCAACAAAATATGAGGTATTATCTGTTAACATGACTTCTAGTTTTTCTACTCTAGCAAAATTTGTCTTATAATTGAACTAGCTGTAATATTATGTACAGTGTACAATTTTACATATTTTGTGAAAATATCATACAGACCTATTACATACTTTAATCCGCCCTTACCTCTGGGGTAGGGTCCAGCCACATCCCAAGATATCTTTTCTAGAGGTTTTTTAGCCACAATAGGATGTAGTTCAATCTGTTTGGAGATGTTAGAAGGTTTTGTTTTCTGGCAGACAATACACTTTCTTACCACCAGCATAGATAAGGTTGGGGAAATAACATTTACCTATTTTGTCAGTGCAATTTGCAGTGCCATAATGGCCCCAAGTTTTGTGTGTGTATAAGATAAAATCATCCAAATATTCCTCTGGCAAACACATGTGCCATTGTTCTCGTTCAGGATGGTTCCTATGGAACAGAACACCATTGTGAATAGTGAAAAACCGTTTTTACTTTTCATCACCGTTTTGCATAAGTTTCGATCTTACCTTACTCCAGAGTGTGTCTTCCTACTGTAATTGCTCCATGTGTTTACACATGTGGTCATTGTATGGTCAGAGTGTTTTGTCTTCCATCAACATAGCTCTCATTTCACCTTCTTGCCCTAAAAGATCGTTAAATTCCTCTAAGCCTTGTGGTAATCGAGAAAGAGCATCAGCTATTATGTTCTGGTTTCCTTTTGTGTACACTATTTCAAAATCAAAATCTTGGAGACACATATACCACCTGGCTACCCATCAGTTAAGCAATTTACAAGTTAAAAAAACAATGGGGACTGATGGTCACAGTATACTTTCATGTGTTTACCCCAAAGGAAATATTCAAACTTTTTAAAGGACCAAATTACAGCCGAAACCTCGAACTCCGTAACTGAATATGAACGTTCAACTTCAGATAAGGTGTGGGTGGTGAAGAAAATTACTTTAGGGGTGAGTTTTCCCTCTTCTTCTACTGTTTGAAAAAGGCATGCACCCAGACCTTGAGAAGACACGTCAATGCATAAACAAAATTCCTTCTTCATGTGTGGTTGAGATAAAATATTGACATTTAATAAGGCTTGCTTGATGTTCTCAAAATCGGTTTGACATTGCTTGTCCCATAACCATGGCCTGTTTTTCCAGAGAAGATTAAGTAAAGCATCACTGTTCATAAGTTGGTTAGGGATGAATCTTCTGAAAAATGAGACTGGGCCTAAGTAGGCCTTCAATTGCCTCTTGTTGGCTCAATACTTGTTCAATTAATCTTAAGTGATCTCCCCAAGTGGGTGTGGTGACTAAAAGGTCATCCACGTATACTGTTACCTTTCTCAAAAGTTCTGGCCCTAGCACTTTGTCCAGAGCAGAGATAAATACACCTGCACTTACGTTCAATCCAAATGGTAATACTTGAAATTCGTAGCTCCTGCTCCCCATGTATGAAGCCAGTATCGACTTTCTTCATGCAGTTTTATTTGCCAATATGAGGACTGAAGATCAGTCTTAGTAAGAAATTTAGCATCATGGAATTTCATAAGCTGTATCTCTAAAGTGTCAGGCTGTGTTCGAACTGGTACAGCAATCTTATTACTGTTACAAGTGTCGAGGACCAAGCACACCTTGCCACCTGGCTTACTCACAAGCAAGTATCAGTTCCGTAAGATCCACTTGCTGTTTTCGAGACAAGCGCTTTGATTCACTTACCTTTGTGTTAATTGTGTTGATGTTTACCTATTCTGCTGCCGACTGTTCGTTATTGTATATCTTGACAAACATGAGTATGGGATTTACCAATTGAACCTCAAAGTCATAAGTAACTTCAGTTTTAAATCTATCAGTACTTCCCCTGATTAGGTCTATTGCAAATAATTGGTTATTTACAGTGAAATGACATTGGCCCTTGCCTATAGCAATTTGTACTTGGTATGTCCTAAATGTATCTATACCAATTAAACAATCAGTTACTAATTTCTCTACTATCAAAAGATTGCTTTGTACAGAAAACTGTCTTAATTGGATGGAAATTAAGGCTTGTCTTTTGAGTCTGTTCGATTTGTGACCAGGCGCAGTTTGTACCTTGCAATTTTGCACTGGCTGTATGGGTATACACTCACATTTCTTCAGTTCTTGAAAGAATCCCTGTGACATCAAATTAGTCGTAGCACCTGTGTCAAGTGCAATGGGAACATCAAGGTCAAATATTTTGGCTTTAATAGTAGCTTGTACCTTGCCCTCTGTCAAGTTTTCCTGTGTACTCTCATTACTTTGATACAGATCATCTTTCACATCACTACCTTGATCATATATAATAAAGCAAGTGTCGATCAAGCTCGTGCCCCCACTTTCACCCCAGGTCACAGAGCAGGAGCTTACTGTGAGTGTCAATCAAGCTCGTTCCCCCACTCTCCCCCCCCCAGGTCACAGAGCAGGAGCTTACTGTGAACGGTTTAAGTTTTCCGACATTGTGGTGAAATTGGTCTCTGGGTTAGGCGTAACTTCTACTATATGGACTGTTGGTGTTTGATTATGCCAATTACTATTCTGTGAGGCCCTCGACTGAAATTCTCTTTGCCTTTGCGTGTTATTTGGCATATGTGTGCTACTTTGCGGCCGAATTCCACTGTCTGGTCTTGTTTTGTGTTTGGCAAGCGATCGGCTGATTATTGCCGGTAGCTTTTGTCTGTACATATTGTACAGGCTGGTCATACTGTATTTGCCCATTGTAGTTGTTTTTGTTAAATTTTTGCCCATTTCTTTTCTATCCACCCTTGAATTTATGGCTTTTGCCATTCCCTTTATGATTACTGTTACTGTTACCATTGGTCTGTGTAGGGTAAGGTTGCCATCCGTGTTGTACTACGAATCCGTTGGTCACTTGTTGGTCCGTAAATCTCTGTGGGACTATCTGCATATTAACAGGTTTGGGTTGTACTGGTCTCTCTTCGTATACCAAATCTATCGAATCCAGTACAGATAGAAAGTATTTGATGTTGTGTTCTGGAATGGTAATGAGTTTTTCCCTAATGTGGGCAGGAAGAAGGCTCTTTAAAATTTTCAGTGCATTTACTTGAGATACCACGTTCGTCCAGCATCTGGTTTTATTCAAATATTTTTCAAAATAGCCCCTTAAGCTTCCATGTTTGCTATCAAATGGAGCTGGGTTGAATACTTCGTGTCTGAGCCTCTCTTATATGGCATCAGACCATTATTTATCAAGAAAGGCTCTCTCAAACAGTTCATAGTAGTGGCACGTTCCACCATGTCCTTAGCTCATACTAGTACATCACCTTGTGTGTATCCAACAACAAATCAAATTTTCTGGGCTTCAGTCCAGGTATGAGGTAAAACATTTTGAAATGCTCTGATAAATACCACAGGGTTTGTTCTTTTCCCTTCAGAGGTAAATACTGGAAATTTTTGATGCCTAGGTAATCCCATGTCTGCAAGTAATGTTGACAAACACACTGCGCTGTCAGTGACAGGCGTGTTTATGTTCACCTGTGGTGTAGTGCATAGCAATTGCACTTGTTTGACAGGTACAGCTGCCGGAAAGTCTTGCTGCATTCTGGAACCTTCACCGTTTTCCTTCAACGGGCTAGCCACATATTGTGCGTAACAAGTGAAAGTATCTAACTTCTCTAAAAGCATAGGTTTGTTTTCTGTCAAATGCTGTTTTGGAATGTCAGTAGTTTTAGCAATACTGCCTCGTAACCTTTCCTCTACTTCCTTTAAACTTGAATCTATTTTAGCTGGAAATTGACTTTCTTTCTCTTTTAGAGCTGCTTGTACTGTATCTACATTAATTTTGCACTCGGACATTATATTTTCAGCAAGGGTGCTGCCCTTATCCAGGATCCCGGCATCTGCTTTTTCAGTTATTTCCTTTATATCTGCACATATCTTATCTCTCTGTTTTTTGGCAAATTTTGACTCTAAACTTAACTGGTTCACTCTTGTACTTCTGTGTAGGTAGGTTTTTGGACACATCTAGCAACTTGCTGACTGTGTTCGTCACATTTTTTTTACCAATGGATCCACTTGGGATTGCATCTCCTGAATTTTAGAATATGCTTCACTAAGGTTCTGTAACTCATCTGCAAGTTGTTCCTGTTTATCATCTATGGATGATACGCTTTCTGTTAACATGTTTATATTGCAGGATATGTCAGTAATTATTTCTTGTTGTAGTTGTTTACCCAGCTCTGTTAACTTTCCGGATAGTTCATCAGATAATTCAGTGCATATAGTTTTTCTCACCTCACTGAACTGTTGGCTAATATTAGCCGTGAAATCGTTAAATGCTTGATTTTGCTGTGTAAACTGTTGTCCTCTATTCTATGTTGTTGTGTTACAGTTTCCTGAAATTCCTGTTGTTTTGTAAACTGTTGTGTTATTTGTTGCATTGTGTGTCTAACTAGCATTTACATTGCTTTTATGAACTGTTTCCTGGCATTCTCAATACCATGAACAAGTAATCAAAGGAATTTTCACTGCCGAGCCCTACAGTTTCACTATTTGAAAAAAAAGTGAGAACTATAGGTTAGGTTAGGTTAGGTTAGGAGAAATTTTCTCATCGAGCATCATAAAAGTGACATCATAGTGGGATACCAACCTTGTTGTTTTGTTTGCCATTGGCCAGTTCACGATTTCGTGCATTACCTTCAACTGTTGCCAAGCTCAGATTTCTGACATCTTGGCATATTTCACTTTGTAATGAATATTCAATAATGGCCATTTCCTTTGCCTCCATTGTAAATAGTTTTTAACAAAATTATGAATAATTTTTTTTTCAAAATGATATTTTGTCTGTATTGGTATTTTCAATTAAAGTAGGTTTAGCTCAGTCTTATAGAATTTAAATGACTTAGCTTGCAGTTTAATGATAACTTCGTACAAATTTTCGTATTTTCTGTAGAAATGCACCTTCCGTAAAGGATATTGATTGGAAGGAAAAGATATTATCTACTGCCAAGGAGATGGCACCAAGTGCGGCCATATAAGCATACAGCGTAACAGCTTCCTACCTTTACCGCTGGAATAAGCATTCTTGGCTCGGCTTGTTTGTAGGCAGAATTTAATTTTAATGTGCTCTTTTTTATGATTTCCAATCCCATGGACATGTAAAGAATACAATGAAAGTTTCTTGTAACAATATGAATCATTTATCAGAAAAATTTTTAGCTCAACATTTGGTCTCCTCATATTTCTCTCGTCATCGCCATTTAAATGGTTGCGAGTGAACAGAGATGTGGAGTGATGGAAATTGATTAACGATTTCTTGAATAATTGGAAAACTTGATTGGAACGAATAGTTGAAAGAAATTTGAAGGTAATTTATGAATCTATGCACAATCCTCGGTGAACTGTAACTGATACCAATATCAACAGACCTTTAATATCAATACTCTCAAGGTCAATAAACATAATTTGCATTACGTACTGCTTCACATCAATTCTGTTGTGTTTAGTCTTGACTGTGACAATGTCGATGCAGGAACACTCCTCCGAATTGCGCGTAAATTCTTCTTGTCTGCAACGAACCTCTTGATGCAGGATCTTGGTGGCAAGTGAAATGATGAACAGATAGGAGTTGACCTCTTAGCCGTGCGAATAAATATTGCTTTTCCAATAACTTTTTATAACACTTTTAATGAAAGGCGGAAATACACATTTTTAACAATGCTGGTACGATGGAGCCAAGCATACATCCGTACGCTACCACTTCTCAAAACAAAAGAGTGAAGGTACAGGAATTAATAAATTGAAGAGCGTATTTCTTGCTTTGTTTCATACAGATATTTAATGATGTATCAAAACATTATCATTGCCACAAAACAACTCATTAATTTACATTTGGCAGTGTCTATAACTCATGCAGTTTACATATAGCTTTTCTATAAGAAAAGAAAAGAATGAAAAATAATATGATTCAATACATTGTTAAGGTTCTGGAGGAATG
The DNA here is from genome assembly GCF_023864275.1 of Schistocerca cancellata. NCBI lineage: Eukaryota > Metazoa > Arthropoda > Insecta > Orthoptera > Acrididae > Schistocerca > Schistocerca cancellata. The sequence continues at coordinate 77,028,662 of NC_064630.1, read as the reverse complement.
GGGTGTCCTCACCCTCAATCCAGATCATGAATATGTCATCAATGAATCTGAACCAGGTAAGGGGTTTGGGATTTTGGGAGTTTAGGAAGGATTCCTCTGGATGATCCATGAATAGGTTGGCATAGGATGGTGCCTAGCGAGTGCCCATAACCATGCCCCAGATTTGTTTGTAGGTAAAGCCCTCAAAGGAGAATTAATTGTAGGTGAGGATACAGCTGAGCAAGGCGATTAGGAAGGAGGCTGTAGATTTGAAATCCATCACGCATTGGGAAAGGCAGTGTTCAATAGTGGTAAGACCATGGGCGTTAGTTAGTGTAACGGGAAGTGGCATCAAAAGTGTTGAGCAGGGAACCACGTCGTAAAGGAACAGGAATTGTGGAGAGTTGGTGGAGGATATGGTTGGTATCTTTTATATAGGAGGGTAGGTTGTGGGTAATAGGCTGAAGGTGTTACTCTACGAGAGCAGAGAGATTCTCTCAGTGGGGGCACAGTAACTGGCCACAATGAGGCATCCTGGGTGCTTGGGTTTATGGACTTTAACAAGCTTGTGGAAGGTAGGAGTGCAGGGAGTAGTAGTAGGGATGAGAAGAGAGGCAGACTCCGGTTAGAGATTTTGGGATGAGCCTAAGAATTTGCGGAGAGACTGGAAATACTGCTGGATTTCTGCAATGGGCTCACTTTGGCAGGGTTTGTAGGTGGACGAATCTGACTGCTGGCAGCGTCCTTCCACCAGGTAGTCCTTGCGGTTTAAAACAACAGTTGTGGAGCCTTTGACAGCAGGTAGATTTGTAAGGTTGAGATCAGTTTTTAGGTGGTGGATTGCAGTTTTTCCATGGATGACAGGTTAGTTTGCATGTTGAGGCATTTGGGGAATGATGGTGAGGCAAGGTTCGAGGCTAAGAAATTCTGGGAAGTCAGCTGGGAGCGATTTGGGGGCAGTGGGGCTGGATCAGGATTGGATGGGCACGTCTCCATGTTTTTAAATAATTTTTAGTCATTTGAGTTGGGGTACATCCCCTGTTGTGTCCTCTGTGCTGTCTTGTAAAGCATGCTCCATACTGGTCTGGGAAGAAAATTACATAGTAATAATGTAAGTCACATTATGTTTGTCTGGTGATATCGAGGTGAGTTGAATGACGCATCACGTGCAATAAAATGTATTGTCAGCATAGGTGATACTTTACTAGTTGTGTATTGCTTGATTTGAATGAAGTTCAGTGGAATCAGATCCTGTATATTTGTAAGGAGAGTTATACCAAAGTTCATTCAGTTTATGCTACTCATAAAATATTTATTTTGGCAAACCTTAATTGATTTGTAAACCCTATATAAGCTAGCAATGATTTTTACTAATGAAGAATTGAGTGCCACATTCCTAATTTATGTAGAATGTCATTAAATGTGTAAAGATCAGCCAAATTCAACAACAAAAACTACTCCGGAAAAAAACACACATTTCCATTTGGGAATAGAAAGATAACTGCATCTCAATTAAGATCACACAAACCTACAACTGCTTCTACATCCGTAATCTGCAAAACCGCCGTAAAGTGCATGACAGAGGGGTATGCCCCATTGTACCAGTTATTAGGGTTTCTTCATGTTCCATTCAAGTATGGAGTGTGGGAAGAGTGAATGTTTCAATGCCTCTGTGTGTGGTGTAATTATTCTAATCTTGTCCTCACGATCCCTGTTTGGGTGATACATAGGGGATTATAGTATATTCCTATAGTCATCATTTAAAGCCAGTTTTTGAAACTTTGTTAATACACTTTCTGAGGATTGTTTACTTCTATCTTCAAGAGTCTGCCAGTTCAGCTTCTTCAGCATCACTGTAACACTCTCCCATGGGTCAAACAAACCTGTGGCCATTCATGCTGCCCTTCTCTGTATATGTTCAATATCCCCTGTTAGTCCTATTTGGTAGAGTCCTGCACACTTGAGGAATGTTTTAGAAGTGGTTGCATGAGTAATTTTTAAGCAATCTCCTTTGTAGACTGACTGCACTTCCTCAGTATTCTCAGTATTCTACAAATAAACTGAAGTCTACCAACTGCTTTACACATAACTCAGCCTATGTGATCATTTAATTTTATGTCCCTACAAAGTTTTACACTCAAGTAATTGTATCAGTCGTTAGTGTATTCATCTCTTGGTCTCCTACGATTTTCACCCTCCACACTGCCCTCCAATGCTAAATTTGTGATCCCTTGATGCCCCAGAACGTGTCCTACCAACCGATCCCTTCTTGTAGTCAAGTTGTGCCACAAATTTCTCTTCTCCCCAAACCTATTCAATACCACCTCATTATTTACGTGATCTACCCACCTAATCTTCTACATTCTAGCAATGGGAACTAGCTGATTGAATTTCCCTTGCTCTTAATTCAACTGAAGGAAGTTGGAGACATTGAAATGGAGCTAAAAAACAACCTGCTCTGTGACCAACAATCACTGTAATGCCTCATTTCTGTGTGTGTTCAGTTGCTTTTCACTAAAGACAATGAACCAAAAAATCATAAATCTTTTAACAGCCTGTCTTAGTCACTACGATGACTAGCAAATAAAGAATGGGTTGGATATAAACTACAAGACCTGAAAATCATTTTAAACATGTGGCAAACACATCAGTAGATTATTCTGAAGTTTGGAATTTTCCTCATTTGCTTAATCAAGGGTATCAAAAAACATTGAACTATTTTTACCCTTTTTTTTAAATTTTTGTATTACTCAAAAAACTACACATCTCACAGAAAATGTGTGTCTGTTATACCATATGAAGCATTAAATACTGCATCAAATGAGTACCTGATCCATCAAATTAGGCATGACAGAGTGAGAAATATGTGAGCTTGAGAAACTAAAGTTATTCCCATTTTTTTACTATTATTGTTATTGTTGTAGTCTTCAGTCCTGAGACTGGTTTGATGCAGCTTCTATTCTCTTCCTGTCCAAACTATTTATCGTCCAGGTTTCACTTCCACACATGGCTACACTCCATGGAAATACTTTTAGAAACGACTTCCTGACACTTAAACCTATACTCGATGTTAACAAATTTCTCTTCTTCAGAAATACTTTCCTTCCCACTGCCAGTCTACATTTTATATCCTCTCTACTTCGACCATCATCAGTTATTTTGCTCCCCAATTAGCAAAACTCTTCTACTACTTTAAGTGTCTCACTTCCTAATCTAATTCCCTCAGCATCACCCGACTTAATTCGACTACATTCCATTATCCTCATTTTGCTTTTGTTGATGTTCATCTTATATCCTCCTTTCAAGACACTGTCCATTCCGTTCAGATGCTCTTGCAGGTCCTTTGCTGTCTCTGACAGAATTACAATGTCATTGGCGAACCTCAAAGTTTTTATTTCTTCTCCATGGATTTTAATTCCTACTCCAAATTTTTTACTATACGCCAAGCGTTAAAAATTTTCACTCTCTCTTCCTATTCAACATGTTGACGGCCACGTGGCTGCTGGCAGCCAGAGCTGATGGCTCTGTTGTGCCACTGGTGGCCTCGTGGCATTCAACACGTTAAATACACGTTGTATGAAAAAAACTGACATAGTAAATGATGTAGAGTTTCAAATTATTGTTTTAAGGACAACTGTAAGTGCCACATTGCATGAATTATTTTATTTATGTGATACACAAAAAAATTACACAGTTTTGCAGGAAATTTCTTCATTACATCAGCAGAAACCTGCCTTTGCCTGTCCTTTAATGTAAAAGTTTCTTGTTCAAATACAGGTTTGGAACACCTTTTGGTGAAGTAAATACATATGTTACCTTTGTCTTTTCCAGCTATTTAGCATTTTTTAAAAATGAATAGGGTTAAATAAACAAAAGTGGGAGAATTTCATAAGACAGTTTTCATTTACATGACTGTATTATTGCACTGAGGCTATTATCTGGATTTATCAGCCAAGAAGGGCCTTTGCTGCAAAATGAGCTTGAACGATATGGTGCAAGAGGTGTTCCAAATGAGTGGATTAAATCACATTTGAAATATCACTGTCAGGTCACACAAAAAAGTACATGGAAGGAAATGAATTCCAGGTACACTTTCCAGAACCATGTGCACTATGTCATGGTGCTATACAGGGCTTCATTTTAGGTTGCACAGATAATATCTTTATTTTCAAAACAATTGTATATTTTTGTTACCATACTCTCAACTGCTTTGACTGTAGAAAGGCTGGATCTGAAAATATACTGTGAGGAGGTGAGTATATCATTTTGGTCAAAATATTGACTCATCTGTTTATACATGCAGTATCAAGTGATATTGGTTGATAGTTATCTGGTGATGCTATATCTCCTTTCTTATGTACTGGTTTAACTACAGATATTTTTAAACATTCTGGATAATTATCTTGATTTAAAATTTTGTAGACTGTTTAGTCAGTGGTGTTACAATCTGATTTCTGATATATTTAATAGCATAATTTGAGAGACCATAGTAATACTCTGCTCTAGAATTACTGAGCTTAGCTATTGATTTGTATTGTATTTTTTATTGGTCCTGTTGTCTACATAGCAGCTTATGCATAAGACATTGGACAAGTCAAGTTATAAATATATAGGCTGAAAGTCATTTCAAGGCATACATATTTAAGGTTACAATAATACACTTTACATGTAAGTATTTATACAACACATTTCATAAATTTAAATATTCTTCAATGGAGTAAAGGCAGTGATGCTGTAAATATGACTTTAGAGATTTTCCAAATGTATTGACCTCAGTGATAGCTTTTATTTTTTCAGGAAGTTTGTTATAAAGCTTAACTCCCATGTGAAAAGTACCTTTTTGGCACAGTGCTGTGCTGATTTGAGTCATATGTAAGTTTCTGTTTTGTCTGGTAAAGTGCTCATGTATATCACAGTTTTTTTGTAGTCTCTGGTCCTTGCCTATTACATTTAATTTAAAGAACAAAAGGGTTTCCAAAATGTATACACATGGTAATGGAGGAATACCAGATTTCTTAAACAGGGGTTTACAAGAGTCTCTAGGCTTGCACCCAAACGAGATTCTAATGGCCCTTTTTTGTAGTTTAAAAGTGCTATTAGCTGTTTTAGAGTTTCCCCAGAAGGTGACCCCATATATAAGATGAGAATGAAAGTATGCATGATATGCATTCAATACTGTTTTCTCCGTACAGCATGATTTTAATGAACAAAGAAGGTAACATGTTTTGCTCAGTTCTGCATTGAGATATTCAATATGCTTATTCCATCTGATGTTACTCAGCAGCCAAAGTCCTAAGAATTTGGTTTCAGTATTGTTACCAACTGATTCGTCATTGATAGAGACTGATGGGATAAACATGTCCTTGTTAGGAACATTGTGGAATTTTAGAGTTATGGTTTTCTTACTGTTTACTACAAGCTGATTACTCTGTGCCCAGCTGCTAAGTTGTTTCGTGACTGTGTTTACCGTCTGCGGTAACTGTTCATTGTCGTCTCCTTTTAGTAGAATCGTGGTGTCATATGCAAACATGATTGTTTTGTGTGCATCAACATTTAAGCTTAGATCATTTATGTACAGAAGAAACAGAAGGGGTCCCAATACTCATCCTTGGGGTACACCACATTTAATTTGTTTATAGGCAGATAAGTGATTATATGCAGTTTTTAGTTCAGTATTTGTGTGCTTGATGCACACTGCCTACATACAATTAGTCAGGAAGGAACTGATCCACTTGGACAGACCTCGAATACCATATCTTTGTAGCTTTGATAGCAGAATTTTATGGTCCACCATGTCAAAAGCTTTTGAGAAGTCAATAAACACTCCTATTGTTTCCTGTTTTTTGTCCATCAGGTTTAGGATGGAATAGACAGCAGTTGTCGTTGACCTCTTATTTCTGAATCCATGTTGTTCATTCCATAGGATGCTGTTTTTATTTATAAATTTCATAAGTTTCTCATAAGTAACTTTTTCCAGTACTTTAGAGATGCAGGAGGAAATTGTGATGGGTCTGTAATTATTTACATTGTCTTTATCCCCTTTTTTATATACAGGAATAACTTTTGATGTTTTCAACACATCGGGGAAAGTGCCTGCCTGAGGTGGGCAGTCGCATAAGTGTGTAAGTACTTCAATTAGGTTTGATGTGCTCTCCTTTAACATTGTTGCAGGTATACCATCAATACCTGCCGATTTGGAATTTTTTAGTCCTTTTATTGCTTTAGTTACTTCATCTTGTGAATCAGAACTGATGTACATTGATCCTCTACATGCACTTATTTTATATTCACTTGGCTGGATGCTCTTAAATTTGATTGTAACATATTTTCAGCAACACCTGTGAAAAAGTTGTTAAATGTGTTGGCTACTTCTAAGGGGTTTGTTACTTTTTTATTTTTATGTGATAGTGTTATATTTTTGCAAGGTTGTCTGTATTCTCCACATTCTTTTTTTTTTATAACACTCCACACAGCCTTTGATTTATTAGCTGAATTATAAATGATTTCATCATTATGCATTATTTTTGCTGCTTTTATTACTTTTCTTAATATTTTGGAGTATTTTTTATAGTATGCACGTACTACAGGTGAGGAATTTTTTGAGTTACATATTTCATGAAGTAATCTTTTCTTCTGGCATGAAACCCTTATTCCCTTTGTGATCCAGCTGTTTGTTCTAGAGTTCCCCTGTATGGTTAATGTTTTCAGTGGGAATGCAAGTTCAAAGAAATGGGTTAATGTATCAATGAAAGTGTTGAATTTTTCATTTATATCATTCATTTTGTACACTCCTAGCCATTTTTCTTTCTGTAATAAGTTGCTGAAGTAGTTTACATTATGCTGATTATAACTTTGATATGCTGTTCTGAAAGACATGTTGTTAATAATACTGCCTTGTACTTTTATGCTTAATATTTGAGCAAGATGATCACTAAAACCTGCATTGAAAATTTTTAGTGAGGTGTTGTGTAAGCTCTTCTTGACTAGAAACAGATCAAGAGCTGTTTGGCAAGTTTCTGTTACTCGGGTAGCTGCTTTTACTTCAGCCTTTAAATTGTAGGACATTGCAAGGTTTAAAATGGCCTCCCTATTCCCACTATTTGTGAATTCACAATCCATTTTATTTACTTTATTTAGCAATGACTCCATTTTGTTTAAGAAAAGTTCAAAATTCCCGGATGGTGATCGGTAAACTGTAGCAATAACCAGGTTGAACTGAGTAATTTTTATAGCTGCAATTTCATAATCCTCTTCGACATTTGCCCTAGTCAAGTCAGGTAGTGCAATAAAATCTACATTATCCTTTGTGTAAATTGCTAACCCACCCTGCTTGCTGTTTTTCCTGCAGTAGTAAGCAGCCAAAACAAATTTGTTTATTTTCGTATTCTGGATTAATTCTGGGTTAAGCCAGTGCTCAGAAATGCATAACACTGAGATATCATTCAGTTCATGTGCTAATAGTACATTAATTTCATCGATCTTATTACGCAGGGATTGCACATTATGGTGATAAATTTTTAGTTCGGGCGTATTCACGATTTGGTAATTGGGAATCATATTTACAGCATCACATACCTCTAGTTTAAATTAGGATTCATTGAGCATCTTCTCAGTAACACAAATCCAGTGAAAGCTGTCTGTCTGCTTACTGTTCATTTCTGGCAGCAGTGTCTCTGCCTTACTCACATTCTCCATTATGCTATTATCTGATTGAGGACTGACAAAATGCGCATTTAGAAAACCAGGTGGAATTGGTGTCAGGTATAGTTTATCATCTTAGTTAGTTTCTGTTTTAATAATTTCCCATGCAGCTTTGCATTTATTTACTGAGTGCAGTATATACGTATCATTTGCTTTGCACTTAGCTGCCTTGATTTCAGACCTGTAAATCTTTTTCACTTTCATGTACATTTTCTTGTCAGCTTTATTGTGCTTGGACCTATCATGATAAGAGTAGCATTATGATTTTTATTCTACTTAGATGTGGGGTGCACCAGCTTTTTAGATTTTGTGGTTTGGTGTAACGATTTTGCTTTGATATTTTCTGGCAGCATTTAGGACAACATGCTTCAAAATTTTCAGTTAACAGTCCTAGAAATTTGTTGGTATATTCATTTGCACCTGCAGTGGTTCTTATTTTATCCCATTTAATTAAATTCAATGTATTATCAACTTGTTTAGCTTTGGTTCATTAATTGGTCTTATAATATTTCTACAGTCTGTGAAAGTTTCAGTTAATTTACTTTTAAGCGTTTTTCTAAGCCATAGTCCCTCATGATCTGAAATGCCTAGCTTGAATGTGTTGAATCCTGTTTTGTTTAGGTGAAAATTACAAATTATGTTATCTAGACATGCTTCCTGTCTTGTGGGTATGTCATTTATGCAACTGAAGTTAAGAGATCTTAATGTATTTAGCTAGTGATCAACCTTTCTATTCTTAAACCTAATGTCTATGTTGATGTCACCAAATATTAGTATTCTGTAATTTTTGTATTCGAGTAGCAAGAGTATCAGTTTCTCCAGAAGCTCCACAAACAGGTCTTCATTGTGTTTTGGGGACCGGTATACTGAAGCTATTATAATTTCCTGGTTTGGCAACATTATGGCTGCAGCTTCAAATTTTGCTTTGTGTATAGTCCACTTACATCTATAACTTCATAGATTAGGTTCACACTACTTTTAACATATACAGATACACCACCATGTTTAATACTTGTTCTACAGTATCCGGTTGTCAGTTCATATCCAAATTGTACACTTAATTTTAGTTCCTCATTGCTAAGCCAGTGTTCATTTATTGAAATCATAGTGCAGTTTACGTTTTCCCATCAATACTGAAGTTCATTAGGTTTGTTCCTAAGATTACGGTATATTAATAATTTTTTTTTTTTTTTACTAATGACTGAACATTAATATGGAGAAACATTATACTTGTACTTACCTCACTGTGGTTTTCCTGTAGCCCTTCAGCAAAAAATCATTGAGATGAGATGGAACCGCTGCTTTCCTCTTCCTCAGTATATGACCATTTGGTGGGTTTTCCAATGTTGACCGTTCCTTCAGATGCCATGGTGGTGAAGTTCTTGTCTTGTTAAGGGGATGAGTGGCTCCTATTACTTCTGTCAGTGTTGATGTTGCATTTTCCGTTATTGGTGTTGATTCTTTTTCCTGTTCCCTGTGTTTCTGATGATAATGATTCTGGGGATGCTGCTGCCACTGGTGACTGTGGCTCTGCTGCTGCTGCCAATGGTGGTTGTGGTTCTGCTGTTGACTGGGATGATGATGTTGCTTGTTCCAATGCTACTGTTAATGCTGCATCTGCTTCTGTTTGTCTTGGTTCAGTCTGGTCAATCTCATTGTTGGAATGTGATGGTCCAGTTTTTTCCATCTTCCAGGTTTTTTGATTCTACAGAAGATTTTTCTACTTCTGGCATGATGGTTACTGCTATGTTGTTTCCCATGACTATGATCTGCTTTTTGGTTGTAGTTGCATACTTCAATTCAACAGCTACAGCTACATCTACATCTACATTTATACTCCGCAAGCCACCCAATGGTGTGTGGCGGAGGGCACAGTACATGCCACTGTCATAACCTCCCTTTCCTGTTCCAGCCACATACGGTTCGCGGGAAGAACGACTGCCGGAAAGCCTCTGGGCGCGCTCGAATCTCTCTAATTTTACATTCATGATCTCCTTGGGAGGTATAAGTAGGGGGAAGCAATATATTCAATACCTCATCTAGAAACGCACCCTCTCGAAACCTGGACAGCAAGCTACACTGCGATGCAGAGTGCCTCTCTTGCAGAGTCTGCCACTTGAGTTTGCTAAACATCTCCGTAACGCTGTCACGCTTACCAAATAACCCTGTGATGAAACGCGTCGCTCTTCTTTGGATCTTCTCTATCTCCTCCATCAACCCGATCTGGTACGGAACCCACACTGATGAGCAATACTCAAGTATAGGTCGAACGAGTGTTTTGTAAGCCACCTCCTTTGTTGATGGACTACATTTTTTAAGGACTCTCCCAATGAATCTTAGCCTGGTACCTGCCTTACCAACAATTAATTTTATATGATCATTCCACTTCAAATCGTTCCGCACGCATACTCCCAGATATTTTACAGAAGTAACTGCTACCAATGTTTGTTCTGATATCATATAATCATACAATAAAGGATCCTTCTTTCTATGTATTCGCAATACATTACATTTGTCTATGTTAAGGGTCAGTTGCCACTCCCTGCACCAAGTGCCTATTCACTGCGGATCTTCCTGCATTTCGCTACAATTTTCTAATGCTGCAACTTCTCTGTATACTACAGCATCATCCACAAAAAGCCACATGGAACTTCTAACACTATCTACTAGGTCATTTATATATATTGTGAAAAGCAATGGTCCCATAACACTCCCCTGTGGCATGCCAGAGGTTACTTTAATGTCTGTAGACATCTGTCCATTGAGAACAACATGCTGAGTTCTGTTTGCTAAACACTCTTCAATCCAGCCACACAGCTGGTCTGATATTCCGTAGGCTCTTACTTTATCAGGCGACAGTGCGGAACTGTATCGAATGCCTTCCGGAAGTCAAGGAAAGTAGCATCTACCTGGGAGCCTGTATCTAATATTTTCTGGGTTTCATGAACAAATAAAGCGAGTTGGGTCTCACACGACCGCTGTTTCCGGAATCCATGTTGATTCCTACAGAGTAGATTCTGGGTTTCCAGAAACAACATGATACGCGAGCAAAAAACATGTTCTAAAATTCTACAACAGAGCGACGTCAGAGATATAGGTCTATAGTTTTGCACATCTGCCCGACGACCCTTCTTGAAGACTGGGACTACCTGTGTTCTTTTACAATCATTTGGAACCTTCTGTTCCTCTAGAGACTTGCGGTACATGGCTGTTAGAAGGGGGGCAAGTTCTTTCGCGTACTCTGTGTAGAATCGAACTGGTATCCCGTCAGGTCCAAATGACTTTCCTCTGGTGAGTGATTCCAGTTGCTTTTCTAATCCTTGGACACTTATTTCGATGTCAGCCATTTTTTCATTCATGTGAGGATTTAGAGAAGGAACTGCAGTGTGGCCTTCCTCTGTGAAACAGCTTTGGAAAACGGTGTTTAGTATTTCAGCTTTACGCGTATCATCCTCTGTTTCAATGCCATCATCATCCCGAAGTGTCTGGATATGCTGTTTCGAGCCACTTACTTATTTAATGTAAGACCAAAACTTCCTAGGAAGTCAGCGCATAGAATTTTACTTTCGAATTCACTGAACGCTTCACGCATAGCCCTCTTTACGCTAACTTTGACATCATTTAGCTTCTGTTTGTCTGAGAGGTTTTGGCTGCATTTAAACTTGCAGTGAAGCTCTCTTTGCTTTCGCAGTAGTTTCCTAACTCTGTTGTTGAACCATGGTGGGTTTTTCCCGCCACTCACAGTTTTACTTGCCACGTACCTGTCTAAAATGCATTTTACGATTGCCTTGAACTTTTTCCATAAACACTCAACATTTTCAGTGTCGGAACAGAAATTTTCGTTTTGATCTGTTAGGTAGTCTGAAATCTGCCTTCTATTACTCTTGCTAAACAGATAAACCTTCCTCCCTTTTTTTATATTCCTATTTACTTCCATATTCAGGGATGCTGCAACGGCCTTACGATCACTGATTCCCTGTTCTGCACTTACAGAGTCGAAAAGTTCGGGTCTGTTTGTTATCAGTAGGTCCAAGATGTTATCTCCATGAGTCGGTTCTCTGTTTAATTGCTCAAGGTATTTTTCGGGTAGTGCACTCAGTATACTACTTAGCAATCATATATAACCGCTCGCTCAGCAATAGATCTGTACCTACAGATTGGAAAATTGCGCAGGTCGCACCAGTGTTTAAGAAGGGTAGTAGGAGTAATCCATCGAACTACAGACCTATATCATTGACGTCGGTTTGCAGTAGGGTTTTGGAGCATATACTGTATTCAAACATTATGAATCACCTCGAAGGGAACGATCTATTGATACACAATCAGCATGGTTTCAGAAAACATTGTTCTTGTGCAATGCAGCTAGCTTTTTATTTGCACGAAGTAATGGCCGCTATCGACAGGGTATCTCAAGTTGATTCCTTATTTCTAGATTTCCGGAAAGCTTTTGACACCATTCCTCACAAGCGACTTCTAATCACGCTGCGGGCCTATGGGGTATCGTCTCAGTTGTGCGACTGGATTCGTGATTTCCTGTCAGGAAGGTCACAGTTCGTAGTAATAGATGGCAAATCATTGAGTAAAACTGAAGTGATATCAGGTGTTCCCCAGGGAAGTGTCCTGGGACCTCTGCTGTTCCTGATCTATATAAATGACCTGGGTGACAATCTGAGCAGTTCTCTTAGGTTGTTCACAGATGATGCTGTAATTTACTGTCTAGTAAGGTCATCCGAAGACCAGTATCAGTTGCAAAGCGATTTAGAAAAGATTGCTGTATGGTGTGGCAGGTGGCAGTTGACGCTAAATAACGAAAAGTGTGAGGTGATCCACATGAGTTCCAAAAGAAATCCGTTGGAATTCGATTACTCGATAAATAGTACAATTCTCAAGGCTGTCAATTCAAGCCTGGGTGTTAAAATTACAAACAACTTCAGTTGGAAAGACCACATAGATAATATTGTGGGGAAGGCGAGCCAAAGGTTGCGTTTCATTGGCAGGACACTTAGAAGATGCAACAAGTCCACTAAAGAGACAGCTTAAACTACACTCATTCGTCCTCTGTTAGAATATTGCTGAGCGGTGTGGGATACTTACCAGGTGGGATTGACAGAGGACATTGAAAGGGTGCAAAAAAGGGGAGCTTGTTTTGTATTATCACGTAATAGGGGAGAGAGTGTGGCAGATATGATATGCGAGTTGGGATGGAAGTCATTAAAGCAAAGACGTTTTTCGTCGCGGCGAGATCTATTTATGAAATTTCAGTCACTAACTTTCTCTTCCAAATGCGAAAATATTTTGTTGAGCCCAACTTACATGGGTAGGAATGATTATCAAAATAAAATAAGAGAAATCAGAGCTCGAACAGAAAGGTTTAGGTGTTCGTTTTTTCTGCGCGCTATTCGGGAGTGGAATGGTAGAGAGATAGTATGATTGTGGTTTGATGAACCCTCTGCCAAGCACTTAAATATGAATTGCAGAGTTATCATGTAGATGTAGATGTCACTCGATGCTCTGTTCCTACCACCCGTCCTAAACATCTGGGTGTCCCAGTCTATATCTGGTAAATTGAAATCTCCACCTAAGACTATAACATGCTGAGAAAATTTATGTGAAATGTATTCCAGATTTTCTCTCAGTTGTTCTGCCATTAATGCTGCTGAGTCAGGAGGTCGGTAAAAGGAGCCAATTATTAACCTAGCTCGGTTGTTGAGTGTAACCTCCACACATAATAATTCACAGGAACTATCCACTTCTACTTCGGGATAAACTACTACTAACAGCGACAAACACGCCACCACATGCAATCTATCCTTTCTAACCATCGTCTGTGCCTTTGTAAAAATTTTGGCAGAATTTATCTCTGGCTTCAGCCAGCTTTCCGTACCTAAAACAATTTCAGCTTCGGTGCTTTCTATCAGCGCTTGAAGTTCCGGTACTTTAACAGTGCAGCTTCGACAGTTTACAATTACAATACCGATTGCTGCTTGGTCCCCGCATGTCCTGACTTTGCCCCGCACCCTTAGAGGCTGTTGCCCTTTCTGTACTTGCCCGAGACCATCTAACCTAAAAAACCACCCAGTCCATGCCACACAACCCCTGCCACCTGTGTAGCTGCCTGCTGCGTGTAGTGGACTCCTGACCTATCCAGCTGAACCCGAAACCCCACCACCCTATGGCGCAAGTTGAGGAATCTGCAGCCCACACGGTCGCAGAACCGTCTCAGCCTCTGATTCAGACCCTCCACTCGGCTCTGTATCAAAGGTCCGCAGTCAGTCCTGTCGACGATGCTGCAGATGGTGAGCATAATTTCTTTTTCCCGTTTTTGTTTATATGCAATCCTTGCCATGTGAAATCTTGTCTTCTTAGGAATTTGTTTACAAGTACTGTGACATGATTGTATTGTTCACAGGTTTTTACAATGTACTTGTTCAGCTGATATATGACATAATTTGTCTGTACCCTGCCTTGCTGGTAAGGAATTGTACACAGTATCATTTTATGTGGGTATCTTAAAGATTTTCTTCCAGTGAGAAGCTCTGTCACACTGTTGATGATCCTGTTTGGTGGTGCTGTACTGACAAGTCCTTTGGAGTCTCTAGGCTGCAATTTTTGTTACTATCACTGGTTCTTTGTATAAATTATAATAAACATAATTATATATGTTCTCCAGTTGTTATTCTTGCTCACTCTCTCTTATGATTCCAAAACTTGGCATCCGTATATCGTTAATTTGGTTTCTTCTTTTTTAGTGAAAGTCTAACCTTCAGATCTGTAACTCAGGAGGAGTATAATTAATGATTTGTACATGTGCAATTTAGGTTTCCCAAAAAATAACTTGTTTGTGAAACCTGTCATAAGGCCATGGTGACATTTGTTACCATTTTGAACTCATGATATGATTGTCAGCAGTTAACAAGGTGCCAAAATAATTAAATTCATCAGCCTTACCAAAAATTGTGTTGCCTGCTGAGTCAACTTTTTTTCTTTTGAATTTGATGTTTCTTCTAATATGTTAACAATATATATCTCAGGTTTCAGCAAGTAATATTCATGTACTTCTAACAGACCCATGTAACTCACAATTATATGTGCATTTCACTAGTTATATTGGTACCTACATCATGGCTGACTGATAAATTCACATCTTGCACCAACAGTTCTCTATCTGTCTTCCACATTGTCAGCCCCTACACACAGTACAATTATGTGCCAAAATATTATGCCCATTGCCCACTGTGAGAATGGATGCCGTCTGGTGGTGGTGTGGGCATATGACGGGGTATGGAATGTATGTAATTAGAGCAGACGTGAATGGGAAATCATTGTAGCAATGATAAGGGCCACAGGTCGAAAAATCCACTGAAATAATCAGCTCTGACGATGACTATTTGTTATGGCCTGGCACATAGTAACAAGCATCTCAGAAACAGCGAAGTTGTTTGTGTGTTAATGTTGTGAGCAACTGTGGAAAGTATGAGATTGTCACTCTGCAGCGGAGTGTGCGCTGATATGAAACTTCCTGGCAGATTAAAACTGTGTGCCCGACCGAGCACACTCCGCTGCAGAGTGACAATCTCATTCTGGAAACATCCCCCAGGCTGTGGCTAAGCCATGTCTCCGCAGTATCCTTTCTTTCAGGAGTGCTAGTTCTGCAAGGTTCGCAGGAGAGCTTCTGTAAAGTTTGGAAGGTAGGAGACGAGATACTGGCAGATGTAAAGCTGTGAGTACCGGGCGTGAGTCGTGCTTCGGTAGCTCAGATGGTAGAGCACTTGCCCGCGAAAGGCAAAGGTCCCGAGTTCGAGTCTCGGTCGGGCACACAGTTTTAATCTGCCAGGAAGTTTCAACTGTGGAAAATGTTTGAAGGATGGTGAAACCATGAGTAGGTGACATGGTATTGGATGTCCATATGCCTCATCACAGAACATGGAGGTTAGAGGTTGGACCATTCCATAAAGCAGGATAGGCAGCAATTGGTGGACAATGTGATGACAAAGGACAAGGCAGGTGAAGGTGCAAGTGTTTTGGCACCGTTCAACAACCATTTATGAACATGATGCTTTGCAAAAGAAAACTCCTGTGTGTTCCCATGTTAACCCATTGAAACCATCAGTTATGATTCCAGTGTGTCCAAGATCATCGAGATGAGACTGTTGATCAAAGGAAACATGCTGTTTGGTCAGATCACGTTCTTTTTACTCCAGGTTGGTGATTGTGTCTGAATTTAATGTCATCCAGCCAAAACAGATGCTCAAAACACATACAGCATCATGGATCCAGGCTGGTGGGGTACATTCACCTGGGCTTCCATGAAACCTGTGGTGATAATTGAAGGCAGTGAGGTAGTTGTGCACTATGTGAATATTTTTGCAAACCACCTGCACCCTTTCATGCTTCACGTCTTCCCTGATAGCGATGGCATCTTCCAGCAGGCTAACTTTCCATATCACAATGCCAGAACTGTGCTCCAGTGGTTTGAGGAGTGTGACAGTGAGCTCACATTGACTTGTCCACTAAATTTGCTTGTTCCAAACCCAATGGAAAACATCTGGGATGCAGTCTTGCACCATATCTACACCCACAAACCATGAGCCTGTAATTTGTGGGAACTGCTTGACCTATGCATACATATCTGGTGCCACATGCCTCCAGAAAACTACCAAGGACTTTTTGAATACCTACCTACAGAACTGCTGCTGCAGTGCGTTCCGTAGGTGGACCAACACACTATTTATTAAGCAAGTGCTTATAATGTTCTGGTTCATCAGTGTATTTTTCTTTGGGGAGGGTAATTGCATAATACATACCAATAGAATTATTACTGTCAAATCATTTATTTCTGCCATTTTTAAACAGTTTTAAAATTTATACAGTTGCAATCTAGAAAAAACTGTTTTTCCACAAAATATACTTTGACACTTTTCTGACAAAATAGTGAAATCGGTATTATTAAGAAGCAGTGCTCTCAATCATGTGACTAGGGGTTGTCCATTACACTACATAATTCATGCTATGAATATATCAATCCACAAAGCAAAATTTGTTAAATGACAGAGACTGTAATTATACATAAATAGCTATTCAAAAATAAAATAGAGCAATATAACACACTAATTGTTTTCCATGGTTTACATAAATCATGCAGTTGCAGTATACTTACTGCTTGGAGCTAATTACTTCAATGATCTCAAAAGTTCACACAGAACACTAAAACCACCACCAATATCTACATATTTTGTTTCCCATTAGCTACATAATTCAAAGTGTTTCCTATAGTACTTTCACACAATTCCCAGTTAATTAACAATTGAAAATAATTGCAACATAGTTGAGGTTACACTGTATCAGGACTTCTTCCATGCACATTCTGTGTTTTCTTTCCACTGTGGTTCATCTGAAGCATATATTTCTTTCTTCCATATTGGAACCTTAGCTTTCACTGCATCAATAGCAAAATGAGTAGCTTCAAGAGAAGCAGCTCGATGAGGTGATGAAGTGGCTATTACAATACTTGCTTCTTTGACAGGGACAGTGCCTAGTCTAAAAATTAAAGCAGTGAGCTATACATATTTCAGCTGAGAGAGAAGCTTGCTTGTTAGAACTGTAAATTATTTAGCATTTAAATGGTAAAACAAAAATTTCTAGTTATTTTACCTGTGATATATAGCAATATTTTCTACTTTCCACTTCTGCCTGATATCTTCACATATCTGTTTGAGTACTTTTTCTGCCATTGGGATGTATGCTTCATACTGAAGTTGCAACACCTACAGCAATCATGACAAGGAATTTCATTATTCTAATTGAAAGTATAAGAGTAAAGGCTGTTCATGGAAAATTTCTTGGACAATGCAGGAGATGTGGAGGTAGATAGTAGTCTGCTGGAAATCAAGTCTGGACAACACAACAGGAAGGACACCACTATGGTCCTATGAATGATGGCTCAGTATGTCTTTGCTAATATGTCAGTCTCAGAATACCAGCCACACTCCACAATCTGGCATGTGTGTGCTTTATATTCATGGTCTTGTTTACAATAGCAGGACACTTGCATCAAAAGCCTTTGTAGAAAATTTTTTCAAACCTTAAACCATCTTGTCAATATGCACAACTCTCAGCTGACCACATGTTTCCATATCTGAATTACTATACCAACAGCTCAACTTATACAATAACCACACCCATGTTCAATGTCTACTAGTTGTCTTTAGAGCACTCTTTGATTAAAGAAAGATAAAGTGTGACTCAGTCAGAACAACAATTGGCATACCATATCTGAAGCCAGAGCAGTAAATTTTGTAAAGCAGCAGAACCCTCAAGACGTTTGAAAATGCATAATATTTACTATGGTTATTCAATAAGTAATGAAACACATATTTTCTCAAAGTAGAACAGTTTTATTCACCATTTAAATATACTACATTGTTCCCCAATTCTGTGGCTATTAAGCCCTGTTTTTCAACGTAATCTTTGTTCAACTGTATAGCCTCATACCACCTTATGTGAAAGCTCATATGCTGTCATGATATCACTCTATTGGCCTGTGTCTCAACCTAATTCTTGTTGCGTCATTAATTTACCCATCATTGCTGTACTGCTTTCAGTGAAGTCAGTCCTCCAGTGAGCCACAGAGCTGGAATCAGAAGGTGCGAGACATGAGCTGTAGGACAAGTGAGTGAGAACAGTCCACTTATGTTTTGTGATCTCCTGTTCAGTGTGCAGACTTGGGAGTGGCCTTACATAATCATGAAGAACAAGAAGTGCAGTCTCACTTTTGAGGCCATGAACATGCTGTATTCGTTTCTTCAATTGCTACTAGTCTATGAATAGACTTCGGAGTTGATCATTTGACCATGAGGGAGGACATCAAACACAATAACCCCTTCAGAGTCCCAGAAGACTGTAGCCATGACTATGAGCTGAGGGTATTGTTTGAAACTACTACTTCAAGGAAAACATTGTTTGGTACCATTCTGTGGACTGCTGATTCATTTCAGGTTTAAAATAGTGAATACAGGTTTCATCGCCTGTGACAATGTTTGACAATCATTCCCATCTGTCTCAAAGTGAAAGCAATTCAGCACAGATGTTCCTACTTTCCACTCTATGTTCTGCAGTTATGTTTCGAGGAACCCAGTGGGCACAAATCTCTAAATATGCTAATAGGTTAACAAGTGAGTCAGCACTACCAACAGATGTGTCAAGTTGAGCACTGAGTTGCTTGATTGTTATTTGCCAGTTGTCTTGAATAATAGTATCTGCACATTGCAACATTTCAGGTGTCAAAGTTAAGTGTGATATGCCTGCATGTGGGATATCACAGATTTCATTCTCCTCGTTCTGTTGATGACAGAAGCTCTGCCCAGTACTCTCATGCTTTTATACAATGCCCAGTGTCTGTAGACATTATGTAAATGCCTGTGAATATCTGTAATTGTCTGATTTTCTGCTAAAAGAATTTCAGTAACTCTTCGTTGCTTGGAATGCACCTAAGGTTGCAGATGCCATTTTGTCAGTTACTTATACACTGAGGTCACAAAAGTCATGGGATAATTATATGCACATATACAGATGGCAGCAGTATCATGACGACAAGGTATAAAATGGCAGTGCATTAGTGGAGGTGACTCGTGAAAAGATTTCCGACATGATTATGGTTGCACGACAGAAATTATCAGACTTTATTAAACATGGAATGGTAGTTGGTGGTAGATGTAGGAGACATTCTGTTTTGGAAATTGTTAGGGACCTTCAATATACTGAGATCCACAGTGTCAAGAATGTGCTGAGAATTCAGGCATTAACTCTCAACATGGACAATACAGTGGCCAATGGCTTCCATTTAATGACCAAGAGCAGTGGTGTTTGTGTAGAGTCGCCAGTGCTAACAGACAACACTGCTTCAAAGAACTGCAGAAATCAACATGTGATGTATGACGAATGTATCCATTATGATAATGTGGCAAAATTTGGCATTAATGGGCTACTGCAGTAGATGACTGACGAAAGTGTCTTTGCTAATGGCACGACATCCCCTGCAGTGCCTTTCCTGGGCTCACGAGCACATCACTTGGACCCTAGATGACTGAAAAACTGTGGCCTGGTCAGATGACTCCTAATTTCAGTATGTAAGAGCTGATTGTAGGGTTCCAGTGGGGCACAGACTCTACGAGGCCATGGATCAAAGTTGTCAACAAGGCATTATGCACGCTGGTGGTGGCTCCATAATGTTTTGGGATGTGTTTACATTACATGTAACTGATCATTGACTGGAAACTTTTATGTTCGGCTACTTGGAGGCCATTTTCAGCTCTTCATGGACTTCATGTTCCTACACAATGATAGAATTTTCATGGATGACAATGTACCATGTCACCGGGCCACAGTTGTTTGTGACTGGCTTAAAGAACATTCTGGACAATTTGAAAGAATGATTTAGCCAGCCAGAATACCCAAAATGAATCCCATCGAACACTTATTGGACATCCCAAGTGAGGTGACACAGTGGTTAGCATATTGGGACTCACATTCCTTCATTCTTATTTGAGGGACATAATCGAGAGGTCCGTTCATGAACAAAATCCTGCACCAGCAACACTTCTGCAGAGGACTTCCAACAACTTGTTAAGTGCATGCCACATTGAGTTGCTGCACTAAGCCAGGCAAAAGGAAATCTGACACGACATTACGTAGTATACATGACTTTTATCGCCTCAGTGTAGTGCTGCCATCTACCGGATTGAAAATATATGAGATGACAGCAGAATGTTTAAGCACGTCACAAAGAAAATTAAAACTTTTTTAAACAAAAATTGGCCAAGGAAACAAATGTGTTTCTTTACTTATCGAATCCTTTGTAAAATGTTGACTCTCAGTGGCAGTATAATAATAATTAATAATAATTAGTGAAATGTAAATGAACAAGTACATCTAGCTTGAAGTTTTATATTCAGGGTCCTTGCCTACAGCCTACTGGTGCATGGTAAATACACTATTGCGTGGGGTGCACATTAGACGAATGAAGATCCCGAGGGAGGGGCAGGCCTACAAAGAACATCAAATAAATGTCTGATGAAGCCTCTGTGAACGGAAATAATGATTGTGAATCCCCTGTAATAATGCAATTGATGATTTTAATTAATAGCCACTGTGTATGCATTTTAAGACCGACACTCCATTTTTGTACAGTTTCATAATAAATCATAACTATCCTTAGATCTGATAAGGTTTACTATGAATACTTAGAACTCAAAAATTTGCTGGGTTGAAATACCATTTATTAGACAAGAACTAGATTAGTTTGCAAAGTGCAATAAAGGCATTTCTCACAAATGGGAAATATACAAAGCCCAAATTATGCATGTTTTTGTGGTATGAACAAAATCATTGGAAAGGAAACTGTTTGTATATGATTGAGTCAGTAGCCAGATACTGTCAAAGATACACACAGCAGAGTCCAAATACTATTTAAGAAGTCACAGCCCACAGAAATCAAGATTAGATTGGAGGAGTCTACACTGCATGTAAACAGTACAACAGTGATTATTTTACATAAGCAAGTCTTTAGCAGGGATGAAGGTATCAATATGTGATGCAAAAAATCCTTCCACTTATTGGGAATTGAATCAGTGACCTACTGATTTGTTTCCACAATGGATTTTCACTCTGATGTGGAGAGTGCACTGATTTGAAACTTCTTGTTAGATTAAAACTGTGTGCTGGACCAGGACCTGAACCTGAGATCTTCGCCATTCACAGACAAGAGCTCTACCAGCTGAGATATTGAAGGATGACTCATGAGCCCCCTCACAGCTTCTTTTCACCAGTAGCTCATCACCTACCTTCTCCTGCACACCTTGAAGAAGCAGCACTCCTGGAAGAAAAGACACTTCATGCAGCTTAGCCTCAGCCTACAATATCGTTTCTAGAATGAATTTTCACTCCGCAGCAGAATCACTGCACATGCCCCTGCAGAATTAAAATTCATTTTGGGAACATTCTCTTAGACTATGGCTAAGCCATGTGTCTGCAATATCCTTTCTTCCAGGAGTGCTACTCCCAACAGGTATGCAGGAGAACTTCTGTGAAGTTTGAAAGGTAGGAAATGAGATATTGGTAGTAAAGCTGGGAAGGAGGGGAGGGGGCCATGAGTTCTGTTTGGATATATCAGTCACTAGAGCACTTGTCTGCAAATGGGAAAGGCTCAGCTTTGAATCCAGGACAGGTACACAGTTTTAATCTTCCAGGATGTTTCAAATATAGATTTATTGTCAGGCATTTTTACCCATCTGTCCATCATATTCATGTCACATTAACTCGTGAAGTAATTTCCCCCCCCCCCCCCCCCCCCCCCCCCACCAATGAGGAGCTTTCAGCTTTCTGTAATTATGATTTACCACATTAGTCTGTTAACTAAACCCAGAACAGACATTGCTTCTGAGAAAATTCTTCCAGTGACTATCATTTAGGATATTAAATATTTGTTTAGGCAAGTACAGGTATTTCTCTTTTGTATAAGCTCCTAGCAGACCTCTGCTTGGACATTCAGTTGCCTTATAAGGGCAGTAGATGAAAAATCATAGCTTTTACACCACATGGAGGGACCAATGGCCTTTGTAGTCTGGTCCCTTCAACCCCCACAAACCAACCAACCAACACTCCATGGGGGTAGCCGTGCGGTCTGAGGCCCCTTGTCACGGTCCGTGCGGCACCCCCCGTGGGAGGTTCGAGTCCTCCTTCAGGCAAGGGTGTATGTTGTCCTTAGCATAAGTTAGTTTAAGTTAGATTAAGTAGTGTGTAACCTTAGGAACCCATGACCTCAGTAATTTGGTTCAATAAGACCTTACCACAAATCTCCAAAAATACTTTTTACTTTGTTTACATTTGTGGAGTCTTACTTTCCTGCTTTATACCTGGAATATTTTTTAACAATTTTCATACCAGCATATAGGTCTTAACTCTGAATTTTAGATCTGAATGCACAATTTGGTGAAATAGTTTTAATATTTTCTGTTTGTTATTTCTGCAGGTCTTTCATTCAAGTTATTAAATATAATGCTTCATCCTTCAGTATACATTCTTCTAGATAAGATTTTTGTACAGGATGATTATAATTAAACTTTTACTGCTTGAAAGGGTCCCCATGAAAGACAAGTGATTGTAGGATAAAGAAAGTTTGTGGAAACATTTGCGAGGTCATGTGGACGAGAAACAATGAATAAACTATTGACAGAAACATACGTTATAGAAACCTGTTGGTAGGTGTGTTCAGTAGCCGCAGTATGCTCTCTCTGCTAGTTGGCGCATTATTTTGAAAGTTCAGTTTCTTTTTGAATACACCTTGTATGCCATGGCTGTCGGCACAGGTGGCCCTGCATTTTATGGGGTAGTATAAGCCTGTGACAAGACTGAAGTAGTAAGCACTGGGTGGGTGGAATGGGCAGGTATTGCACCGTGGTCTTCTGCAGGGATACAGTTCTGTGGCAAAGAGTTAGGGTTGGGGGTGGCATAGGGGTGGACTAGGATATTATGCAGGTTCGGTGGGAGATGGAACAACACTATAGGAAGGGTGAATCATGTGTAAGATATCCCTCATTTATGGGCATGCTCAAAGATAATCAAAGCCTGATGAAGGTACAAGATCTACCAAATACACACACTAGCACTTCCCCCCCCTGCGGGTTCGGGGGTTAGAATAGGCCCACGGTATTCCTGCCTGTTGTAAGAGGCGACTAAAAGGAGTCTCAAATGTTTCGGCCTTATGTGGTGGTCCCCTCTCGGGTTTGACCTCCATCTTTCTAAATTATCCCGAAGAGCGAGCCAAATGGGGAAGGGCGCCTTACATGGTGCACTGTATCTGTCGTGCATTGAGACCTTTAGCCGGCTTTCTCGTCGTTGCAATGATGCCCCGCTCGTTTTCCATCTCTTGGGCGAGGATACGTCCTTAGGTGCGATTACCACGCTGCACTGTGCAGTGTTGCTTTTAGCTGCGACAACGACCTTGGACATTTTTGCACCTAAGATCCAGCACAGTAGCCAGTCCGTTGTGGTGTGGCCGCCATGTACCCTGTTGGTTGTAGCCCCGACAACACAGGGATCGCTCTACTGATCCCTGCGCCGTTTACTCCCCACATATGCCAAGGAGTAGATGCCAATCCTCCTGGGGTATCGGGACTCCCGGCAATGGCCATCCTGCCAGGTGGCTCTTGCTGAGGCTGGGTGGCACCCGTGGGGAGGGCCCTTGGTCGGAGTAGGTTGCATCAGGGTGGATGACACGCAATGAAGCGTGGTACATCGTCTCTCGCTGGTGGCCAGCCGCCAGCAGTCTCTAAGCGTTCTCGGGCTCAATTTAATGCTCAGATGCACGATCTGAAAACGTTCCCCTCCCTGGCCACACCGTGGGAGGAACGTAAGTCTCAGGATGGCAGTAGCAGTTATTCGCCCTGATTCTTAGTTTGTACAATAGCTGATGGGGAGTCTTTTCTCTCCACAAAGCCTCAGTTCTTCGTCGAGCATTTAGAGGACAAGTTTGGGGAGGTGGAGGGCTTGTCCAAAATGCGCTCTGGATCAGTCCTGATACAAACGGCATTCTCTGCCCAGTCACGACGGTTACTTGCTTGTGACAAGTTGGGGGATGTTGCCGTTACGATCACACCCCATAAGAGTTTAAATATGGTCCAGGGAGTTATTTACCTTCTTTTGCAGTCTGATGACGAGCTGCGCGCCAACTTACAGCGCCGTGGTGTACATTTCGTCCGGCACGTTCATCGGGGTCCGAAGGATAATCAGATTGCCTTCATCTTGGCCTTCGAGGGTGATACATTACTGGAAAAGGTCAAGGTGATGGTCAACTGCGGGGAGCACCATTCACCTTGCTCGCCAGACTGCAGAATCTTGCAGAAAGAGCGCAAAATCATGGAATATAAGACCCTGGACCGACTGACCTATACTGAGGCCAAAAGGAAATACGACTGATTACATCCTGTGAGAATGACATCTTCCTATGCCGCTGCTACAACACCTGTGCTAGCCCCATCAGTTTCGCGATCAACGAGTAGTACAACTCCTCCTGCCCCCTTGCCAGTGGGGGGCTCTACCCACCGGGTTGCTCCTGTGCCTCCTACCTCAGGAGCAACACCATCCCATCCATCGGGGATGTCCGTCCCCACTTCTAAGCCAGAGAAGTGTCCAACTTCTTCGGCTTCTCACGCTCGCAAGAGGTCCCTTGGGTCCCTCCCTTCCCAGATTTCCACCAGTGGGAAGGCTGACGACCGACAGTGGCGTAAGTGCCCACAATCAGCTGGTCGTAGGGCTTCGCGATCCTCCTCATTCCCGGAGACTGAATCGGTGAAGCCCTCCCAGCCAGTGAAACCCAAGGAGCAGCGTGAGAAATCTAAGAAGAAGAGCTCTAAGCCCAAGGAACTCGCGGTGGCACCCACCCCACCGCAACCTTCCAGCTCTGCGTCTGAGGACGAGGTGGAGATTCTGGCGTCCGCTGAGGACCTCGATCTCGCCGGTCCCTCAGACACCATGGATAGCACTAGCACAGGTGCTCAATCGGAGGCAGCAGGTGACCCAGCGCCGTAATCTGCCTTCCCAGTCCCATCACGCCTTTCTCAGACATGGACAATACCATCCTCCAGTGGAACTACAGCTGTTTCTTCCACCATCTAGCTGAGCTCCGCCAACTTATCAGCCTTCACCCTTTCTTCTGCATTGCTCTTCAGGAAACTTGGTTTCCAGCAATTCGAACCCCCGCACTCCGTATCTATTGGGGTTATTATAAGAACCGGGCAGCTTATGAAAGGGTGTCTGGTGGCATCTGCATCTATGTCCTTAACTCTCTTCACAGCGAGTCTGTCCCTCTACAAACAGCTTTAGAGGCTGTCGCTGTTCGGGTGTGGATGCCACAGGCTGTTACCGTCTGTAGTCTTTACCTTCCACTGGATGGTGATGTCGTGTAGCATTTCCTGGCTGCGCTGATAGCCCAATTGCCGCCACCTTTCTTGTTACTGGGTGACTTCAACGCCCAAACCCTCTGTGGGGTGGGTCAGTGGCAACAGGTCAAGGCGCCAATGTTGAGCACTTATTGGCGCAGCTCGATCTTTCCATTTTAAATGATGGTGCCTTCACACACTTCAGTGTGGTGCATGGCACATACTCCGCCACTGACCTTTCGACCTGCAGCCCTAGCCTCTTACCGTCTGTCGAATGGAGTGTGCATGACGACCTGTGTAGTAGTGACTACTTTCCGATCTTTCTGTCACTGCCACGGCGTCACTCTTCTGGGCGCCCCCGCAGATGGGCTATGAATAAGGCTGACTGCGACTTGTTCTCCTCCATTGCCGCTATTGAGCCTCTCTCTAATGACGACATTGATGCGGTGGTTCACTCAGTCACCACCAGCATTGTTACTGCCGCAGAATCTGCCATTCCCTGTTCTTCTGGGTCCCCTCGGCAGAGGACTGTGCCTTGGTGGGCGCCTGAGATCGCTGAAGCGATTAAAGATCGCCGGCGGGCGCTCCAGCGTCACAAGTGACATCCCTCCATAGAACACCTCATCGCCTTCAAACGGCTGCGTGCGCCGGCCCGCCGCCTTATCTGCCAACGCAAGCAGGAGTGCTGGGAGCGGTATGTTTCCTCCATTGGCCTCCATGTCTCTCCATTGCAGGTCTGGGCCACGATTTGACGCCTCTACGGCTATCAAACCCTTGTCAGCGTCCCAGCGCTCTCACTGAATGGAGCAGTTTGTACTGACTCCGACGTCATTGCAAACCGCTTGGCAGAACATTTTGCTCTGAGTTCCGCTTCTGCGAATTACCCCCTGGCTTTCCGCTCCATTAAAGAGCGGATGGAACGTTGGAGCCTTTCGTTTTGCACCCACCATCCAGAATCATACAATGTTCCATTCAGTGAGTGGGAATTTCGCAGTGCCCTAGCCGCTTGCCCTGATACCACTCCTGGGCCAGATCGCATCCACTGTCAGATGCTGAAAAGCCTTTCAGTGGACTGCCAGCAACGGCTCCTCGACCTTTACAACCGTCTCTGGGTCGAGGGTGAGTTTCCATCGCAATGGCGGGAAAGTATTGTTATCCCCATTCTGAAACCTGGCAAAAACCCTTTGGAGGTGGACAGCTACCGTCCCATTAGCCTCACCAACGTTGTTTGCAAGTTGCTTGAACGGATGGTGAGCCAGCACTTGAATTGAGTACTGGAGTCTCGAGGCCTTCTGGCTCCATCTCAGGGTGGGTTCCGTAAAGGTCGCTCCGCCGCCGACAATCTGGTGAGCCTGGAGTCGGCCATCCGTACTGCCTTTGCCCGCCGTCAGCACCTGGTCGCTGTCTTTTTCGACATGCGGAAGGCATATGATACGACACGGCATCATCACATCCTTTCTACACTTCATGGATGAGGTCTTCAGGGCCCTCTGACGATCTTTATCCGAAATTTTCTGTCATATCATACCTTCCGTGTGCAAGTCACGGCCTCCCATAGTTCCTCCCGAGTCCAGGAGAACGGGATACCACAGGGATCTGTCCTCAATGTCTGCCTGTTTTTAATTGCAATAAACGGGCTCACTGCAGCGGTGGGAAATTCTGTCTCCGCTTCCCTGTATGCTGACGACTTCTGCCTTTACTATAGTTCTATTGGCATTGCAGCTGCTGAACGGCAGCTACAGGGCGCTATCCGTAAGGCACAGTCTTGGGCAGTAGCTCATGGGTTCCAGTTTTCGGCAGCCAAGACCTGCGTTATGCATTTCTGCCGGCGACACACTGTTCACCCAGAGCCGCGTCTTTATCTTGACGGCGAACTTCTTGCTGTGGTAGAGTCACATAGGTTTTTGGGTGTGGTTTTTGGTGCCCGGTTGACTTGGCTGCCTCATATTTGGCAGCTTAAACAGAAGTGTTGGCGGCATCTTAATGCTCCGCGATGCTTGAGCCACACCCGCTGGGGTGCCGACCGATCTACCCTCTTGCGGCTCTACCAGGCGTTAATACAGTCCCGTCTGGATTATGGGAGCCTGGCTTATGGCTCAGCATCCCCATCTGCGTTGCGGGTGGTGGACCCAATCCTCCACAGCGGGATACGCCTTGCCACTGGTGCTTTCCGGACCAGCCCAGTGGACAGCATACTTGTGGAGGTGGGTGTCCCTCCACTGCGGTTACGGCACCAACATTTGCTGGCCGCTTATGCTGCCCATGTTTTCAGCTTGCCCGGGCATCCTATCGTCTACTATTCCCACAGTCGCACGTCCATCTTCCAGAACGTCAGCCCAGGGCTGGACGTACAATTGCGGTCTGCATCAGAGAGCTTCTCTCCGGGCTTGGGGCTTTACCTCTTCCGCCTCCTTTCCGCACACTTCTGCGTACACCCCCGTGGTGTGTGTGTGTGTGTCTCGCTCTCGCCTTCAGCTGGAATTGGCACAGGGCCTGAAGGACTCAGTCCCTCCGGAGGACTTCCACCGCCGCTTTCTTTCCATCCTCGCAACATATCAGGGCTCTGGCATTGTTTACACTGACGGCTCGATGGTTGCTGGTCTTGTCGGTTATGCGCTAACTCTAGGGGCCCATTCCGAACAACGTTCATTGCCGGCTGGCTGCAGCGTTTACACTGTTGAGCTGGTCGCCATCTTTCATACTCTAGAGTATATCCACTCCTGCTCAGGTGAGTCCTTCATGATCTGTAGCGATTCCCTGAGCGGTTTACGAGCTCTTGACCAGTGTTTCCCTCATTCTCGTCTGGTGATGGCTATCCAGGAGTCCCTGCATACTCTTGCCCATTGCGGCTGCTCTGTGGTCTTTGTGTGGACCCCAGGCCATGTTGGGATAACCGGCAATGAAAATGTTGACCGCCTGGTGAAAGAGGCCACCAGTACACCATCTCTGGACATTGACCTCCCAGAGACTGATTTGAGGGCAGTCTTACACCGCAAAGTTATCTCACTTTGGGACGCTGAATGGCACGGTCTGACCACCCCTAACAAACTCCGTGCCGTCAAGGAGACGACGACTGTGTGGCACTCCTCCTTGCGAGTCTCTCGCAAGGAGTCTGTCGTCCTCTGCCGACTGCGCATTGGGCACACAAGGATGACCCATGGCCATGTATTGCATCGTGAGGACCCCCCCCCCCCCCCCCCCCCCCCCTGTCGCTGTGACTCGGCATTGACAGTGGTCCACATTTTGTTGGACTGTCTACTTGTAGCTGTGCTCAGGCGGACGTTTGCGCTGCCTCACACGCTCCCTGCCCTTTTAATAGATGACTCTGCCATGGTGGACTTAGTTTTGCGTTTTATTTGGGCAGGGGGTTTTTATCATTTAATCTGAGTGTTTTTTTTTTTTAGTGTTGATTCTGGCTTTTAGCCTCTGATTTTAAGCTGAGTTTTTAATGTGTTCTCGGTGGTTGGCTTTTCCTTTTTTTTCTCTCTATGGTCAGCCAACCACCGTCACTCTCTGTGTGTTTTAATTTGTTTTGTCTGATCTCTGTTGGAGTCTTTCTTGTCCTGTGTCATCTGCCGTCTTTCCTGTTGTTTGTTTTTTATTCTCTTTGGGTGGTTTTAGTTTTTTTGGAAAAAGGGACCGATGACCGTAGCAGTCTGGTCGCTTTAATCCCACAAACCAACCAACCACACTAGCACTTCTTACTCCAGTCCTACCATAGGCTTATCCTACCCTGCAAGAGGCTGGCCACCACCTATGGATGCAGCCATGTCATATACCAACCCTGCTCCCAACATTGCACAGCTTTTTATGTCAGTATGACTACCAACCAGCTGTCAACCAAGATAAATGGCTATCACCAAACTGTTGTCAAGAATGAAGCTGACCACCTGGTAGCACAACATGCAACTGAGCATAACATGCTTAGTTTCAATGGCTGCTTTACAATCCAGACCATCTGGATCCTTCCCTCCACAAGCAGCTTCTCTAAACTACGTAGATGGGAGTTATCCTTGCAACACATCCTCCCTTAATCATCCTGGCACCACACTTATGGGCATAGGTAGGTTTTTGTGTGTGTGTGTGTTTGTGTGCGTGCGTGCGTTTGCACTCTGGCTCTAAAAGGATTACTCCGAAAGCTAGCAAGTTTTTTACTTACTTTATGTGTCTGCCTATCAATTATTCAACACTTCTACTTTCTGGTGAGTGGTCTCCTTTAATCCAAAAGTATTTACAGGCTACCTATTAAAATTTATAGCACTAACATTCTGCAAAATACTGATAAAACATTACTTCAATCCACATATCTATCATGAAACATCCATGACAAGTAAAAAAAAGTGCTTCTACATCTCCATCTACATACATACTCTGCAAACCATTTTGAAGTTCATGACTTTTGAAGTTCATGACAGAGGGTACTTAGCATGATAGCACATGTTACGGGTTTCTTTCCGTTCCAACCACGTATCAAGTGTGGGACAAATGACTGCATAAATGCCTCTATGTGTGCTGTAATTAGTCTAATTTTGTCATCACAGACCCTATTGGAGTGATGTATGCACCTACTGCCCCCCCCCCCCCCCCCCCAGCTATCACTGCCATTCGGTTACTAAATATGTAAATCTTCTTACTTAGTTTGACTGTCCTTTGTACTTAAGTAATAATGGTTGCTACAACTGCCTCATGGTCACTGACACTAGTTTCAATACTTTATAGTAGCTCACTGAAAGTTGGCCATCCTATGCACCAATTGTGAATGAAAAATAAGGGAAAGGATAAGAGTATGCTAAAATGTAATAATGATAGAGGACATGAATACGGCAGTTAATTCAAGTAACCTTGAATTAAAGGAAGTAAATATTATGATATGAAAATAATTCTTTAATGTAAATTTACTGGCAATGGAAAAGTATACATTTGATACTACATAAAATAAGGAAAACAAATTACTTAGTTGGTAACATCACTTTGTTTCCTGGCCACATACTCTCTTGAGAAGCATAAAGGGATAAGAGTTAGACAACACAATTATGTTTATGAAAAAGAATGCAGTTCACACAAGAGATTTTACTGTTCATGTTCCCATACTGGGGAAAAGAACATGGTGATTTGTGCATTTAGGATAGTAGAGTATATGTATTGCATGATTCAGTAGTAATTGGTGGTATATGGTTTGTAAAAGGAGGAATCCCACCCTCTGGCAGGAGGCTGTTCACTGAGCACCAGTCACAAGTTGGATCCTGCAGTGGTGCACTGGTTTCAGTATCCATAACAGCAATGGTGTGTCCGATTCATAAGCCAGACTCCAATAATAAGGCCGAGATAAGACAAAGGCTTTGTAAAGATGCAAGAAGGTAGAGTGCTCCGCATCCTGTGGTGTGTGTGAGGCAGTGCAGATTGCCAAATTTCAACAGGTGCTTCTTTTTAAGCTGGGGAATATCTGGCAACCATGTACACTGGGCATCAAATAAAATTCCCAAAAAGCAAGATGACAGTGTGACACTATCATATTGAGCATTTCATTATGATGATACAGTTCTGTGTATGGATTAACATTTCTACATTGGCAGTGAAAAATTGGTAGTCATGGTTGAAAGCCCAAGACTGTGTTTCACTCACAGTGCCCTGCAGCTGGTGTCCAGCAACACGCAAGGTTGAAGAACTGTAATAAATACAAGTCTACATCATATAATGATGGCAAGACCCTAAGCACCAATGCTTCAATATTTTTGTATGTTCGTGTTGTATGTCCGTGTTTGTGATTGAAGGTCTGAGGGACTTCGGCTGTTCGCTTATGTAATAAAGTGGAACATCTATATCTATCCTTATGATGTCATTTATTATATGACTACCAGTGTCGGTGTTTCAGTGCACCATCTTCAGGCCTTAACTGACACTGAGGGAGTTAACACCATCTGTGTCACGGTTCACCATAGGCCAACATCAATAACTGATTTTTGCAGACTACCTGTAATAGCGATGTTGTCTCTCCAACCATCAACTATCAACTGACTGCAGAAACATTCAGAACAGACATTCTGTTTTGAATGTTTCCCCTGTCAGTTGATAGTTGGAGAGACAACATCACTGTTACAGGTAGTCTACGAAAACCAACTATAGATGTTGGCCACTGATGAATCGTTTATATAGATGGTGTTAACCCCCTCGGTGTCAGTTAAGGCCTGGAGATGGTGCATCAAAGCATGGAAACTGGTAGCCATATAATAAATGACATCATAAAGATGGCTGCAGGTGTTCCATTTTATTACAGTGCTTCAATAATCCTACTGACTGCTATTACAAAGAAAAGGTCACTCCCAGCACTGGTCCCAGTGAGACTTCATTCTCTGTGCTTGGAGGGTACTGAAGGATGCCCCAACTTGGAATGTGCAACAACTGAACAGTAGAAAATTCTGGACAAAAATCAGCAGAGGTCCTCTGAAATCTCACTCACCCAGTGTGGTATAAGGACAAGGTAATGGCCTGAGACATCATAGGCATTTCTTAAGTCCAAAGAAAACAGGAATGAGATGTCAACAACACAAAAAACCTGTTCTTATAATGGACTCCAGGCAAATTAAGTGGTCAGTGTGCACCAGCCCTCTAAAAATCCATACTGGGAATTGGGCAAAATATGTCTTGTCTCAACAGACTGACACAGGTGCCAGTTCACCATTCATTTAAGCAAGCAAGCAACTTACGTAGAACATCTGTAAGCTTGATGGGTCTATCAGTGTCCATCTCATTCAGATTTTCATCTGGTTTCACAACTGGGACAGTTGTACTTTCTCTCCACTGGGTTAGGAGCTCACCCTCATACCAGATAAAATTAAAGGCTATAAGCATATGTTGACTCCACACATAGGTATAGTATTTGACTGTGGATTCGATCGGGTCCCAATGACATATTGTGGCCAAGAACCAGAGTGCCAATGAATTCGAATTTACTGAAAGAAGCATTATATGGTTCAAGACATTGTGTAATGAAGGAGAGGCTGTTGTCCTCTACCCGTCTTTCACACAGAAGGAAGCATATAACTAATCATCAGTTGCAGATGTTCGATCGCACTGTACCACAAAGTGTTCTGGAATAACAGCAGGGTCAGTACGAACACTGCCATCTAACGGGATACCAAGTATATTCATTACTGTCGGGAAACCTTAGACACAACGCAAATTGTCCCCCACCTGTGAGAAAAGGCATGGATCTCTACAGTAGTTGTTCTGATGTTTAAGATTTAATGTCCTCAAGCAATGCTGGAGTTGGCAGATCCGTGTCCACTTTTGACAAGAGTAGTTGCAAAGGAAAGTAACATCTCCTTAGTGGTGCTGCTTGAGGAGGACTCTTTACTGGCAGGGGGTAGGGAACTGTGATCCTTAATGCAGGTGCAGTGGGAACATAGGAGGAAGGCATCCTGTCCTCCTCACAAAAATATGTATTCATATGGCCACAAGGACCCTGACATTGAAGGTGTCTTTATCCTTGCTATAGACAGGAGCTTAGTTACAGTGTTCACAAAATTTGTTATCTCTGGAACTGGATGTAGATATCCATACTTTTTCTTTGCATCAAAGCACAAAGGGAAGTCAAAGTTTTTGTTATCCTGTATATTTCTTTCATGTTTTAGAATGGAGCAGTTCACACACCAAGGGGAATTTTGCTGTCCACACTAGATACACATTGGTGATTGGTCCCACAGAGAGTTCTTGTGCAGCAGTGACTGAGAGTCTTTACAAATAGCATAACTTATACAGCATAAAGAACCATGGCAAAATACAAACATGCAAAACACCACAAGGGCGTGGAGTGAAAAGATTTACATTGCAGCATTATACCATTACTTTAATATTTTCAGTTGATATATCAATTTCAAAAGCCAAAAATAAAAGCACTGTTATCCATTCTTATCTTTTGGACCCATTGGAAACAATGGACAAACTGGACACCCCGTCCTTCCAGATTTACATGCAGTTCTCTGTCTGTCTGATCTAGTTTCTCTCGAAAGAGCAATGCCAGTGATTGAGCAGGCATCTTCATTTTAGTCAGGATAGAGCTGGTTTACATTTTGCTAACTGATGTTACGTCCACAGATTTTTCCTCTAGTATCACAATTTTGTGCATCAGATGGGTCTATTATCTGAGAATGATAATTCTGAGGTCCTGCACTACTGTGTGTTCTGTCCCCAACTTGTCACATCTGCTCTTGGGTGCAGTGTGCCATCAGCTATTCATTTTGGTGGTTAACTGGTTGGTCGTCATGCACACATAAAATACTATGCATTAATTACAGGAGACCTGGTATATGGCATGACAACTTTCATTTCATGGTAGCCCTACCTCTTATGGGTTATGATACGCCTGTGATGGAACTGGAATATGATGCGATGGGTGTGTGTGTGGGACAGATTTCGTGCCTCGGTCTTCCACAGGGACATAACTAAAGGAGGAGATTAGTGTTTAACGTCCCGTCGACAACGAGGTCATTAGAGACGGAGCGCAAGCTCGGGTGAGGGAAGGATGGGGAAGGAAATCGGTCGTGCCCTTTCAAAGGAACCATCCCGGCATTTGCCTGAAACGATTTAGGGAAATCACGGAAAACCTAAATCAGGATGGCCGGAGACGAGATTGAACCGTCGTCCTCCCAAATGTGAGTCCAGTGTGCTAACCACTGCGCCACCTCGCTCGGTTTGACATAACTAAAGGTCTGCGCAGTTAAGAGAAGTGAAATCCACATCCGCAGCTGCCTTATCATTTGCATCCACAAGTCTTTAATTCATATTTGTGGATATTAAACATTATGAACCATTTTAAATCATTCACTATGCTGGGACACTAATGGTAGTCCTGTTTCTGACCTGAATTTTCGTCTGCTGAAGTCAGATCTTGTAATTTACATTTCATTGACTAACAATATAGAAGCCAACCATGGCCACATTTTAATACAATATAGCCTACCATGTTCTTGATACATTCCTTAAGTTACACTTTTATGCATATTTCATGAAATGGGTCATGTGAAATTTTCTGTGGAATTTTTTCTCAACACTGGGAACTCAATGAAATCACGTTACAAGTTGTTGCTACATATTGCATATTGTTCAAAGTCTGTCATATAGTTCACTTATGAAATGTACATTCATTCACCATAATGCTGAGTCATGTTAACGTGCTATGCTTTTCAGTGTAGTAAATGTTACATTGTGTTCTTGTAAATATATTTAAGAGGTACATTGATACATTCACTGATTTTACACCAGCATTATTTGTGTCATATTTCCCAAAACACTGTACATTGAAGATAACATAGTGAAACTCCATTCCAAATGCGTAACAATAGTGATTTAAACAGTACCTAATAATAATAATAATAATAACAATAACAATAATAATAATTATTAAAAGAATAGGCCTCCGGTATGTTCTGCCAGTCGTAAAAGGTGATGAAAAGAACAAACCACTAATAGGGCTAACCCCCCTTTTAGTGTGATTACTTGGTTCAGGACAGAACTAAAGAAGCCTCGGACAAGTGCCGTCATGGTCGGGGACGACGCTTGAACCCTATGCCCGCCCACAATGGTAACGACACTGCTAGCCAACTGGAAAATGATTTAAATCCAAATAGAGGTGTTTTGCAGGATATGCTTCCTGCAACCACCCTAGAAGGAAAACAAAGACAGAGGATGAGATGGTCAGATGAAGTTAATCGACACCTCATGTTCTGTTATTACCAAGCAACAAACCTAGGAACCAACACAACTGGATACAGATCACAAGTATACACAACATTTATTACCAGATACCCGGAATTAAAATTTTTAACAGAACAACGACTAGCTGATCAGATCCGTGTAACAATAAAAAATAACAGGATACCCCAGTCAGAATTAGAAAACATCAAACAACAAGTACAACAAATACTGGAACTAAATAATGTGCAATCAGAAGAAGAAGAAAATACAGTAATGGACTCAAACATCCCAGAGCAAACAAACAAAGACCAACACGCATCAATTAAACAATCAGAGGAAAATGAAATCTTAAGACAGCCACCAGAACAAGCACAAATAGAACACGAAGAGACACACGTGTTAGATATAGAAGAGAAATTTCAGCTGACATATATAGAATACAAAGACACAAATACAGACATTAGACCATTCTTGCATAGACCGCCAAATAACCCACAAGTCGAAACAACAATAAAAACTTATCAACACAATCATACACAACAAAATAAATGAAAACACAACTATGGAAGAGTTACAACTACTGGTTTATATAGGAGCACTCACTACACTAAATATACACACTAGGCAGAGATCAGAACAAACCAACACACAGAAGAAACCCACAAAACCAGCATGGCAACACAGGCTACAGATCAGAATAGAAAAACTGAGAAAAGACATCGGACAGCTAACACAATTTATAAGAAATGAAATATCAGACAAAAAACGAAAAAGGTTAGGTAAAATCTCACAACAAGAAGCAATAGAGCAATTAGATGGAAAAAAGCAGAAATTGCAAGCATTGGCCAAACGACTTAGAAGATACAAAAAAAGTGAAAATAGAAGGAAACAAAACCAAACATTCAACACAAACCAAAAGAGATTTTACCAAACAATGGATAACACACACATTAAAATAGACAATCCACCAAGCATAACAGACATGGAACACTTCTGGAGCAACATATGGTTAAACCCGGTACAACATAACAGGCATGCACGGTGGATACAAGCAGAAACAGACACATACAAGATGATACCACAAATGCCTGAAGTGATAATTTTGCAACATGAAGTCACCCGAGCAATTAATTCTACACAAAATTGGAAAGCCCCTGGAAATGATAAAATAGCAAATTACTGGCTAAAGAAGTTCACCTCAACACATTCACATCTAACTAAATTATTTAACAGTTACATTGCAGACCCATACACATTCCCTGATACACTTGCACATGGAATAACCTATCTGAAACCTAAAGATCAAGCAAACACAGCAAACCCAGCTAAATATCGCCCCATAACATGCCTACCAACAATATACAAAATATTAACTTCAGTCATCACACAGAAATTAATGACACATACAACACAGAACAAAATTATAAATGAAGAACAAAAAGGCTGCTGCAAAGGAGCACGAGGATGTAAAGAGCAACTGATAATAGATACAGAGGTGACATATCAAGCTAAAACTAAACAAAGGTCCCTATACTACGCATACATTGATTACCAAAAAGCCTTTGATAGTGTACCCCACTCATGGTTACTACAGATATTGGAAATATACAAAGTAGATCCTAAATTGATACAGTTTCTAAACATAGTAATGAAAAACTGGAAAACCACACTTAATATCCAAACAAATTCAGATAACATCACATCACAGCCAATACAGATTAAGCGTGGAATATACCAAGGAGACTCATTAAGTCCTTTCTGGTTCTGTCTTGCTCTGAATCCACTATCCAACATGCTAAATAATACAAATTATGGATACAATATTACTGGAACATACCCACACAAAATCACACATTTGCTATACATGGATGATCTAAAACTACTGGCAGCAACAAATCAACAACTCAACCAATTACTAAAGATAACAGAAGTATTCAGCAATGATATAAATATGGCTTTTGGAACAGACAAATGTAAGAAAAATAGCATAGTCAAGGGAAAACACACTAAACAAGAAGATTACATATTGGATAACCACAGCGACTGCATAGAAGCGATGGGAAAAACAGATGCCTATAAATATCTAGGATACAGACAAAAAATAGGAATAGATAATACAAATATTAAAGAAGAACTAAAAGAAAAATATAGACAAAGACTAACAAAAATACTGAAAACAGAATTGACAGCAAGAAACAAGACAAAAGCTATAAATACTTATGCTATACCACTATTGACCTACTCATTTGGAGTAGTGAAATGGAGTGACACAGACCTAGAAGCACTCAATACACTTACACGATCACAATGCCACAAATATAGAATACATCACATACATTCAGCAACAGAAAGATTCACATTAAGCAGAAAGGAAGGTGGAAGGGGATTTATAGATATAAAAAACCTACATTATGGACAGGTAGACAATTTAAGAAAATTCTTTCTAGAACGAGCAGAAACTAGCAAAATACACAAAGCAATCACTCATATAAACACATCAGCTACACCACTGCAATTTCATAACCACTTCTACAACCCTTTAGATCACATAACATCAACAGATACAAAGAAAGTAAATTGGAAAAAGAAAACACTACATGACAAGCACCCGTATCATCTAACACAGCCACACATAGATCAAGACGCATCCAACACATGGCTAAGAAAAGGCAATATATACAGTGAGACGGAAGGATTCATGATTGCAATACAGGATCAAACAATAAACACCAGATATTACAGCAAGCATATTATTAAAGATCCCAATACCACAACAGATAAATGCAAACTTTGCAAACAACAAATAGAAACAGTAGATCACATCACAAGCGGATGTACAATACTAGCAAATACAGAATACCCCAGAAGACATGACAATGTAGCAAAAATAATACATCAACAACTTGCCATAAAACATAAACTA
The DNA here is from genome assembly GCF_023864275.1 of Schistocerca cancellata. Lineage (NCBI taxonomy): Eukaryota > Metazoa > Arthropoda > Insecta > Orthoptera > Acrididae > Schistocerca > Schistocerca cancellata. The sequence continues at coordinate 76,990,433 of NC_064630.1, read as the reverse complement.
ATAAAACAACACGTTCCCACATACAAGTACACACCACAAAATGTACTGGAGGATGATGAATACAAATTATACTGGAACAGAACGATTATAACAGATAAAACAACACCACATAACAAACCTGACATCATACTCACCAATAAAAAGAAGAAATTAACACAACTAATTGAAATATCCATACCCAACACAACAAATATACAGAAGAAAACAGGAGAAAGAATTGAAAAATACATCCAACTGGCTGAGGAAGTCAAGGACATGTGGCATCAGGATAAAGTCGACATTATACCAATTATACTATCAACTACAGGAGTCATACCTCACAATATCCACCAGTACATCAATGCAATACAGCTACATCCAAACATATATATACAACTACAAAAATCTGTAATTATTGATACATGTTCAATGACCCGAAAGTTCCTAAATGCAATATAACATATACCGTACAGTTAAAAGGAAGTTACGCTTGATCAAGGTCCGCATCACTGTCCATTTTTGACCAGACATAACGTCTGAGAATAGAAAGAAATAATAATAATGATAATAATAATTCATCACATATAATGCTAATAGACAAAAATCATTATTATGGTACCATTCTTTAACTTTTATTGTTATTAGATACCTATAGATGTACCTGTGGGTATCAGCCCAGGCTATTATCCACAAAGTAGTTATTACTGTGGATATCCTCTGCACAGAACTCCATGTTTAGGAGAAGATGTGCCATAAGGATGAACCAGGATCTTTCATAGGTTGGGTGACAACAGAACACCACTTTGGGAGGGATGGGAAGGATTGTGGGCAGGATGTTCCTAATATTCAAAGCCCTAGTGAAGGTTGCAGTTAAGTAGTTCCAGTCTGGTGTGATACTGTGTAATGACTGGAATGATCCTTTGCATCTGGTTTGTGAGGGAGCCTGCAGGATATTCTACTAGAGCCCTGTTTCTGAACTAGGTTTGAAGGATGATGCCTGTCTGTGAAGGCCTTAAATAAATAAATAATAAGTATATAAATAGATCCTTTGCATCTGGTTTGTGAGGGTGCCTGAAGGATATGGCACAAGAGAGCTGTTTCTGAACTATGAAGGATGCTGCCTGTCTGTGGAGGCCTTAGGAAGACCTTCAGCATACCCTGTAAGGAATGGCCAGACTGTATGGGAGAGGAAGACCTTCAGCACAATGTGCAAGAATTGGCCGGACTATATGGGAGGGGAATTATAGTACAGAATGGATGGCAGCCATCAAACTGCAGGTATTGTTGATGGTTAATGAGTCTGATATGCATAGAGGTTATTAGAGGTAGAGGTCAACATCCAGAAATGCAATATGTAGGACGAGGAGGACTGGGTGAAGCAGATAGGGAGAAGATGTTGAAGCCATGGAAGAATGAGGATAGAGTGTCTTGGTCCTGATCATGTACTGTAGATATGATCAATGAACTTGAACCAAACAAAGATTTTAGGATCATAAGTAGCTAGGTATAGTTCCTCTAAACTGCTCATGTATAGCATGGTATACAAAGGTGTAATGCCTATGGCTGCACTGCAGATTTGTTTATGTATCTTCCCCTTGAAGGACAAAAGATTTCGAGTCAGTGTATAATTGGTCAGGTTTACAAGTACTTAGTACTGAGGGTTAGGAGTTGCAACATCATTGAGAGAGGTAGTGTTTGAATGCATTGGGTATGTGTAAAAGGTGGTGGTGTTGTCAATACTGCCGAGTTGGTATCTTAGTGGTAACAGGGTGGTGACAGATAAGAGGTGATGAGGAAGTGGTTTGTGTTCTTCAGATGAGAAAGTGTACTGTAGGCAATAGGCCGAAGCTGTCAGTCAACAACAGCTGAGATTCTTTCCATGAGAACACAGTAGTCAGCTAAAATAGAGCAACCAAAATGGTTAGGTGTGTGGATCTGAGGAAGCATGTAGAAGGTGGGTGTGTGGGGCAGCTGGCATGAGGAGTGGTACAGATTTGTGAGAAAGTTTCTCATATGTTCCTAGGAATTTGAGTAGGAACTGGAGACTATGCAGGACTTCGGGAAAGGGATCATTGTAGCAGCTTGAAGATAGGAGGTTCAGACAGTTGGCAGATATATTCTGTCATGTAACCACTGTGATTCATCATGACAGGGGTGAAGTCATTGTCAGCAGGAAGGGCAATCAAATCCAGATCTGTCTTTAAGGTTGTGGACAGCTATTCTTTTCTTTGCCAAGATGTTTGTGTTTATGGGAAGGGGCCTAGAAAGTGAAGGTAACATGAGGTTGAAGGTCAGCAATTCCAGGAAGTAAGCAGGGGCGTGGTTAGGTTGCAGCAGAGGAGGATCACAGTTGTATAGAGGTATGAACTCGGAGAGACAAAGTTCATGGCTTGTTCTTTATCTGTTTTGGTCAAAGGGATTGGTGGGAAAAAAATGTTGCCACTGGAGATCAGGAGAAGGAAAGAGCATCTTCCACCAACCCTGTGTGATTGAATTTGGGTTTAGGACAGAAGGTGGGGGTCTATGGACAGGACTGAAAATTCTGTGGAATTTTTGAGTTCCAATTACACACACAAATTTAATAACTGATTTGGTTGCATTTTTTATGTCTGATGTAAGATAAGGGTGTAATATTTACTTAAGAACTGATTAATAAGACGATATGATCTTACATGATACATCATATGAATACAGGTAAGTCACAAAAAATAATACAACTTCTACTGAATTTTTGAAATTTATGTTATCCCCGACCAAGTTTCTGTGCTCTGTAGTTAGCACATTCTTCTAATGAATGGCAACAACCTACCTTTTTGTTTTCAAATGTTTCCCTTGTTGTCCCAATAAAAACTGAAATTGCACCACATGATGATGATGACACTAGATCTGTCACTTCTTCTACATTTAATTTTGAATCACAAATTTTTATGTAATCCATCTTGACACGAAACTCGTAGCTCGGTTAACCTGCAAATTTTTTGTGAGATATTTATTCCACTTTAACACGTGAAAGAGACTGTATAAACAGTTTTGTACAAACTCTCCATCATATTTATTATGATATAGGTATTCTTGTTTCTTAGACCACAGTATATATCAAACACCTACATAGCTTTCATAATTTCAAAAGAAATTTTCTAATGTTTCATGAGTTACACATAACTCTAAATAAAATGCATGTAAATCTCTGTAATGTGCCGTATTGTACTTCACAGATATGCCTGACAACACCTTGAATGAAATATGGACATACAAAATTCTACAAATCATGCAGCAGAAAAGAATAATAATTAGGCAGATAAATGCAAGCTTTGAGACCCACAGATTTCTCCATCTGGAAAGAGATATAAAAGAATTTGAGACTAACCAAGCAGACCAGGAGGGTTACAGGAATCGGGAATGTAGGATATATCGCAGGGAGAGTTCTCACCTGCGCAATTCAGAAAATCTGGTGTTGGTGGGCAGGATCCATATGGCACACGCTGTGAAGCAGTCATTGAAATGAAGGATGTCATGTTTGGCAGCATTCTCAGCAACAGGGTGGTCCACTTGTTTCTTGGCCACAACTTGTCAGTGGCCATTCATGCGGACAGATAGCTTGTTGGTTTTCATGCCCACATAGAATGCAGCACAGTGGTTGCAGCTTGGCTTGTAGATCACAAGGCTGGTTTCATAGGTAGCCCTGCCTTTAATGGCACAGGTGATAGGATCATGGATAGGTGAAACCAGTCATGTGATCTACAAGCTAAGCTGCAACCACTGTGCTGCATTCTACATGGGCATGACAACCAAAATGGTCTCTGTCTGGATGAACAGCCACCAAAAAACTGTGGCCAAGAAACAGCTGGACCACCCAGTTGCCGAACATGCTGCCCAACATAACATTTTTCTTCTTATTGACCACTTCACAGCCTATACCACCTGGATCGTTCCTACTAACATTAGCTTTTCTGGATTGCGCAGGTGGGAACTCTCCTTACAATATATTCTACTTCTACATTCTCATATCTCTCTTGGGCTTCCCTGTTCCCACTCCAGCATTACACAGCCCTCTATTCCACCAATGCACCCAAAGTCTTTATACTTCTCTCCTTCAACCCCCCATGAACCTTGGATTCTCTCCCATGGAGAGTGAAATGATATGATAGGACAATAGTAGATTTGTTCAAATAATTTCCTTATTTGGCCCTCAACTGTAGTACATCAGGAACAGCTTGGTGGAGATGTCCAGTTGCCTCTCATATGAAACAATAGACATCTGGTACTGTTGACAGCGCAAAGAGCAGGGTTGAGTGTGGCATCACTTGAATGCCACTGTCAGTGACGTCTCCAGCTGCGACTGTGATGACAGTGTGGCGGTGCAGCTGACTGTGACTGTGAACTTCCTCTAGCGAGTGGGCAGCTCCCTCATGACTCAGGTCAGGCTGCCCTGTCTCCTGGTCAAACAGCGGACCCCGTACTGCATTCTAGGATGTCGCTCTGCAGCTGGCTCTGTTGCAACTCACTTCCGCTCTGGCAATTTTTTGACGGAATACAGTCGACACGTTACATCTGTATGTTCCCTCGAGCAGCACTTTACTGTCCCCATCCCAGCAATAACTGTGTAAAACTATTTGTTGGTCAGACAGGCAGGGCCATAACAATGAGGCTGATTGAACACAACTGCAGCTGGAGGTTACATAAGTCAAACTCCACCTTTGCCAACCATATGCTGAAGGAAGGTCACAAATACCAAATCTGCACAGAAGTACTACATGTAGCCAACAAAGGAAGAAAACTTAGAAGCACTTGGGGTAGACAGACATTTAACACAAAATCTCCAGCTGGTTCTAAATGAGCAATTACAGCTGAGCACATCCCCACTTTTAAGCTGCTATCAACCACCCACATACCCACAAACCACCACAATGACACATACTGCTACTGCTACACAAACATAACAGACATACCAGACAAACTTCAACAATATAACTTGTAATGCTTAAATATTGTATATTTCAACCTTGTGCAATTTTCAATACTGACTTGCATATTTACAACATAAGACATCTTTGTTTCTCAACAAAACTTAGTCGTGTCCAGTTAGATAGTTCACAGCCCTAATGACACAACCTCACAAACTATGGCATCATAATCATATAACCTGTAATAATAATCTTATGAAAAGGAAAGTTTCTACTCACTATATCACTATATAGCAGAGATGCTGAGTTGCAGATAGTCACAACAAAACTACCTGTCACAAATAAGCTTTTGACCAGTAAGGCCTTTGTCAAAAATAGATCTCTCTCTCTCTCTCTCACACACACACACACACACACACACACACACACACACACAACTGCAGTCTCTGGCAACTGAAGCCACACTGCAAGCAGCAGCACCAGTGCATGATGGGAGTGGCAACTGGATGGGCGTAAGGAGGGGCCTTGAGCAGGGAGGAGGGATAGTAGGGTAGTGGTGGGGGTAAGTGAAATGCTCTGGGGGAGTGCGCATGGATGAGATGGAGAGAGGGTATGGTAGCTATGTGCAGTTGGAAGGGGGAGGGGGGGGGGGTAGTGGAAAACGAGAGAAGTAAAAACACTGGGTGCAATGGTGGAATGAGGGCTGTGTAGTGCTGGAATGGGAACAAGGGAAGGGCTGGATGGGTGAGGACAATGACTAACAAAGGTTGAGACCAGGAGGGATATGGGAACGTAGGATATACTGCAGGGAAAATTCCCATCTGTGCAATTCAGAAAAGCTGGTGTTGGTGGGAAGAGCCCATATAGTACAGGCTGAAATAAAGGATGTCATGTTGGACAGCATGTTCAGTAACAGGGGGGTCCACTTGTTTGTTGGTCACAGTTTATCACTGGCCATTCATACGGACAGACAGCTTGTTGGTTGTCAAGCCCACATGGAATGCACACACAGTGGTTGCAGCTTAGCTTGTAGATCACATGACTGGTTTTATAGGTAGCCCTGCCATTGATGGGATAGGTGACGGTTGTGACCAGACTGGAGTAGGTGGTGATGGGACAATGTATGGTGCAGGTCTTGCATCTAGGTCTATTACAGGGATATGAGCATGAGGTAAAGGGTTGGGAACAGATTGTGTAGGGATGAATGAGTAGATTGTGTAGGTTTGTGGACAGTGGAATACCACTGTGGGAGGGATGGGAAGGATAGTGGGCAGGACATTTCTCATTTCAGGGGACGACAAGAGGTAGTCAAAACCCTGGCGGAGAATGTAATTCAGTTCTTCCGGTACTGGACGAAACTGACTTATTAAAGGAATGCTCCTCTGTGGCTGGACGGTGAGACTTTGGGAGGTGGTGGGAGACTGGAAAGACAAGAAACTTCCTGGCAGATTAAAACTGTGTGTCGGACCGAGACCCGAACTTGGGACCTTTGCCTTTTGCGGGCAAATGCTCTACCATCTGAGCTACCCAAGCACGACTCACGACCCGTCCCCACAGCTTCAATTCTGCCAGTACCTCGTCTCCTACTTTCCGAACTTCACAGAAGCTCTTCTGCGAAACTTGCAGAACTAGCACTCCTGGAAGAAAGGATATGGAGGAGACATGACTTAGCCACAACCTGGGGGATGTTCCCAGAATGAGAATTTCATTTTGGAAAGACAAGGCACGGGAGATTTGTTTTTGTACAAGGTTGGGAGGATAATTATGATCAGTGAAGGCTTCAATGATTCCCTCGGTATATTTCGAGAGGGACTGCTTGTCACTGCAGATGCAATAACGATGGGTGCTTAGGCTATATGGAAGGGACTTCTTGGTACGGAATGGGTTGCAGCTGTTGAAGTGGAGGTGCTGTTGGTGGTTAGTAGATCTGATATGGACAGAGGTATTGATGTAGCCATCTTTGAAGTGGAGGTCAACTTTTAGGAAGGTGGCTTGTTGGGTTGAGTAGGACCAGGTGAAGCAAATGGGGGAGGAGCTGTTGAGGTTATGAAGGAATGTGAACATGTTGTCCACACTCTCGATCCAGATCGCAAAGATATCATCAAAGAATTCAAACCAGGTGAGGGGTTTATGATTACGGGTGTTTAGGAAGGATTCCTCTAGATGGCCCACGAATAGGTTGGCATAGGATGGTGCCATGCAGGTCCCCATAGCCATACCCCAAATTTGTTTGTAGACATACATTTTATTATTATTATTATTATTATTATTATTATTTATACCTTTTCTTTGATCTCATTGTGACTTTACACCAATTTTAGTGGGTTTTCGCTGTTCGCTATCATTGCCTGCCTCAGATTTCACCTTGTTTCCCCCTTCTGCACCCATTTCATCCTTCTCATGATTTTCCCCACGTATCTGGGTGTATTTTTGTGAATTTTTTGGAAGTAATTTTATATTATTTACATAATTTTTCACATTTTTTCCAACACCCTGAACTGTGCCCCTTCCATCTGTGTCAATACAGAAATGTTTCCTTACCCCTAGCCAGAAGCCGGCCCCACATACTGTTCCTGCATTGTTGCTTGGCCTGTGGAATTCCCCTGAATGGCCTTACCATCAAATTACTCATCTCCGGCTGCCATCACTCCTCCCACAATGACCTCCATCTGTCCAGATTCCACCAACCCTTAGCCCTCACCAACTTAGTCCTGCAGAACCATATCAACCAAGCCCAAACCTCCTTGCAGTATCTTCTCTCCATCCACAAAATTCTCCTGCTACGCAATCCTAAATTCCTGGAACCCATCACACACACTGAAACTCTTGCCCTCCAGGAACTAGAGCAACATGCACAATACCACCTCAAAAATCTCTTCACCCTGCTCATATCCTACTCTCGCATTGGATTACCACTGCCCACCACCTCTACAACAACCTCCATACCTCCCCCATGTCCCCTCATAGCTGACAAACCCTGTCTCATAGACCTACTACACTCACCCCACCCTCCAAAACTCCATCCCACCACCATACAGGATCCAGAACCTAAACAGACCGGAAACACAGTGATGAACCTTTCCTCCAGAAGCATTAGCCCCACAGAAATATCAGCCCTATTCAAAGGCCTCACCTTCTGCCTCACTCCAAAATTCAGTCATGCAGGACTTGTTAAAGACCTTCTCTCCTTCTTCCGGTCCCTACAGCCACCAACCCTACCAATCAGACTCAAACAGAGACCAATGTTGAACTCTGCCTAACTGATTAACTTTCCAGAACTTCTTAACCTTGAACCTTGCTTCATCATCATTCCTCAAATCCCATAACATGCAAACTAACCTTAAATCCACAGAAAGAACTGCAGTCCACCATCTAAAAACTGATCCTGATCTTATAATTCAACCAGCAAACAAAGGCTCCACCACTGTTGTTTTCAACTGCAAGGATTACATGGAAGGACTCCACCACTGTCAGATACATCCACCTACAAACCTTGCCACAATGACCCCATACCAGAAATCCAGCAGGACCTCCAGTCACTCCTCAAATCCTTAGGTCCATCCCAGAAATTTTCTGTGGAGTCCATCTCTCTACTCATCCCTACCACTCCCCACACTCCTAGCTTCTACAAACTTCCTAAAGTCCTTAATCTCAACCACCTAGGATGCCTCATTGTAGGCTGGTTACTGTGCCACCACTGAGAGAATCTCTGCTCTTATAGACCAACGTCTTCAAACCGATTACCCGGAACCTACCTTCTTATAAAAAAGATGCCAACCATTTCCTCCACTGACTCTCCACAGTTCCTGTCCCGTTACCAGACTGTGCCCAGCTTGTCACTATTGATGCCACCTCCCTTTACCCTAAATCCCACAGCCTTACTGCTATTGAACACTGCCTTTACCAATACCTGACGTATTCCAAACCAACAACCTCCTTCCTAGTCGCCATGACCAACTATATCCTCGCCCACAATTACTTTTCCATTGAATGCATTATCTACAAACAATGGCTATGGGCATCCACATGACACCATCCTATGCCCACCTATTCATGGGCCATCTAGATGAATCCTTCCTAGACACTCAGAATCCTAAGCCCCTCACCTGGTTCTGATTCACTGATGACATCTTTGCGATCTGGATTAAGGATGACGATACCTTATTCTTTTTCCAGAACCTCAACAGCTTCTCCCCCATTTGCTTCACCTGGTCCTACTCAACCCAACAAGCCACCTTCCTCGATATTGACCTCCACCTCAAAGATGGCTAAATCATTCCTCTTTCAATATCAAAGCTACTTACCACCAGCAATACTTCCACTTTGACAGCTGCATCCCATTTCGTACCAAGAAGTTCCTTCCACACAGCCTAAACACGCATGGTTGTTGCATCTGCAGAGATGAGCAGCCCCCTCAAAATATACTGAGGGTCTCAGTGAAGCCTTCAGAGACAGTAATTATCCTCCCAACTTTGTACAAAAACAAATCTCCCATGCCTTACCTTTCAAGTCTCTCACCACCTCCTAAAGTCTCAGTCCAGCCACACAGGAGCATTCCTCTCATAAGTCAGTACCATCCAGGACCGGAGCAACTGAATTACATTCTCCACCAAGGTTCTGACTACCTCTCATCATTCCCTGAAATGAGAAATGTCCTGCCCACTATCCTTCCCACCCCTTCCACAATGGTATTCCACCATCCACCAAACCTACACAATATACTCGTCTATCCCTACACAACCTCTGCTTCCCACCCTTTACCTCATACCCCTGTAACAGAATGAGATTCAAGACCTGTCGAATATATCCTCCCACCACCACCTGCTCCAGTCCGGTCACAAACATCACCTATCCCACCAAAGGCAGGGCTACCTGTGAAACGAGTCATGTGATCTACAATCTAAACTGCAACCACTGTGCTGCATGACAACCAACAAGCTGTCTGCCTACATGAATAGCCTCCAACAAACTGTAGGCTAAGACACAAGTGCAGCACCCTGTTGCTGAGCACACTGCCCAACATGACATCCTTCATTTCAATCTCTTCTTCACAGCCTGTGCCATATGGTTTCTGCCCACCTACACCAGCTTTTCTAAACTGCACAGGTAGGAACTTTCCCTGCAATACATCCTATGTTCCCATAGCCCTCCTGGGTTCAACCTTTGCTAATAATTGTCCTCGCCCATCTGCCAGTTTCCTGTTCCCATTCTAACACTACACTGCCCTCATTCCACCATCCCACCCAGTCTTCTTACTTCTCTCCTTTCCACCACGCCCCTCACCTCTGCCCTACCCTCCATCTAACTTCCTCACTGCACATAGCTACTCTACCCTCTCTCCACCTTGTCCCTGGGCACTCCCCCAGAACACTTCACTGTCCCCCACCCTTACCCTACTATCTCTCCCCCCTCCCCACCCCAGCCTCCTCCTTTCCCCCACCCAGTTACTACTCCCATCATGCACTGGTGCTGCTGCTTGCAATGTGGATTCAGTAGCCAGAGACTGCACTCATGTGTGTGTGAGTTGCGATTGCATTTGTGTGTGTGTGTGTGTGTGTGTGTGTGTGTGTGTGTGTAAGAGAGAGAGAGAGAGAGAGAGAGAGAGAGAGAGAGACAGAGACAGAGATATATATATATATATATATCTATTTTTGAAGGCCTTACTAACAGAAAGCTTATTTGTGATAGTCTTTTTGTTGTGCGTATCTACGACTCAGCATCTCTGCTATATGGCGATTAGCAACTTTCCTTTTTCGTAATATTGTTACATTCCATCCTGAAGTTTCCATTGTTTGAATTTAACCTGTAATAATGAAAGATTATGTATTCTAATTATTGTGTATAATACTGTACATTGCCTACTGTTTAGTTTACAATGTAAAAAAATCATTAACTTGCATGTTGTGTAGTTTAATTATTTATTGTGCTTAACATTGGCCATTGTGTAAAGTGTAATTTCAACATTAAGAAGCAAAAAGTGATGCACAAAACTCTGTGTAAGCGATTGTATTTTCACCTACAATTTTGGTTATCCGACAACCAGTGTCCCTTCCACATGCTAGTCAGTTGTTTCCTGAAGATGGCCTAATACGACGAAAACTAGTTCAAACTAAACATCAAAATAAATAAAAATCAGTAGTACAAAAACAATGTACTTGTTATTCAACCATAAATATGGAATTGTCCTACCAAGAGGCAATGGAAGAGTCCATAAATAAGAATGGGATCTCATTCACATTATAACTCTGCTTCATTCATCACCACTATCTTCTGCCTCATCTTGCATTATCTGAACTGTGACCACCATCTGAAATGTTATAACATTATCATCAACTGAAAGAAAGTTCTGAAAGTGAAAATCACCAACCGTTTTTATTTTGTTTCATGGATCACCAGCCAATTATTATGAACAGGACATCAATACATGCCCTCCACATGTCTGTGACAAAAAATTTATCCAGCAACACCACAAAAAATTTTCCCCAAAATAATCTCAACAAATCTCAAAAACATCTGTCTACCAGAAATAGTTTTTTATGACTTGAGGTTCTTTAACACATTGACTGCCATGAGGTTGCTGAGCAGAGCCTCATGCCTGACAGCGTGTGTCCACCAGTGGCTACAGAAGAGCCTCACGGCTGATGTCGTGTGCCTGGCCTGGCAGTGAAACATCCATCACTGTGTGTGCCACAGTTGATGTGCTAAACTTTCTGCCTTCAAACATTCTTGCTCTACCATATAGAAATCCTATAATGTAAAAGATTCATCAAGTAGTTCTTTTCAAACTGTGGAAGCTGTTATCACTGCAAAATCTCTTTGCATACCTGACAACTAAGACAAGCAATTAAGCACTTAGGAGGTTTACTGCAATTTTTTGGGGCTTTTTTGAAATTCACCTGTTTGCTGACATTTCATGCACATTGTAATTAAAAGTAAATAAAAAAAAATTCTTTGTTACATCTGGAATGTTGACACTGGTTATGTAATATAATGACTAAGTTTATGTTTGGTATGAAATAAAACAAGAACAGTGGTTTCAGTTGCCTGAGACTGCAGTCGTGTGTGAGTTGCATTTGCGTGAGTGTGTGTGCGTGTGTGTGTATGTGTGTGTATTGTGATGAAGGCCTTAATGCTTTAAGGCTATAATTGTGTGAGTCTTTTTGTTGTGCCTATCTGCAACTCAGAATCTCCACTATAAGGTGAGTAGCAACTTTCCTTCTCATAATATTGTTACATTCCATCCTGGAGATTTTCCACTGTTGGGTCTGTGTGTGTGTGTGTGTGTGTGTGTGTGTGTGTGTGTGTGTGTGTGTGGAGGGGGGGGGGGGGAAGAGGACTGCCTGAAAATAGTTTCCCACAGTGTGTACACATTACAATATATCTTTGAAATATCTGCAGCTATTTCAATCAAACTTAGAATGCATGACTTAATAACAGGTGTACCACTGCAAATCCATGCAAGAGACTCAATGCTGTAAAAAGGACACTTGCAGCAATATACTGGCACAGTATGATGTCACAGCTCCCTCTGGGCACTGCTGCCCACCTGCCAGTCAGTGTCCAGCTAGTTATTGAAACCAGGGAGACTTCAGCTTGCAGTGTACATGATATTACCTGCAGCAACATCATTATAAACCTGTTTTGGTGCAAACAATTACAGGTCACGTGGGCAGGATGGTCACTGGATCTCAACTTGGCAAATCACCAAATTGCCGACTGTCACAGTTTCAGCCTACACCATGAAGTCACTACTGTTCCACCGTTACTTTGAAAGGACCAATTGCCAGGGAGTCCAGCTGCCATCAGATGGGATGAGGGTCAAGCTGAGGTCTGCCTAGCCACCAAGACACTGTGGCATTCACCAGCATCAGAGGTCACCAGCCAGACACCAGACCAAGGTTTGTGCCTCGGATCTCTACGTCTCTGTCACTCACAACATATAGGCAGGTTCCAGCCACTTTGCTGTCAATGTAACAGCCCAAAACCACCATGCTAGCACTTGATGCGGTGTTTCTGGGAATGTTTATTGTGCAAGTTTGGTTCTAGCTCAGGGTGCACTGATTGTAGCAGTTACTGTCTTCACAACACCAATTCATTACCAAGGTCTGTGAGATCAATACCTCACCACACTTACAGAATGTGGACAGTGTGGCAGGCTGCACCACCTGAGGTGAGCATGCACCTGTAATTGCTTTAGCTTGTAACAGTAAAGAGTTTTATGATCACCATTTGTCTTGCTGCAGCCACCTTCTCCTCTGACGGATTACAGTAGCCCTGCCAATCCACTGAAACCACAACAACCAGGTAGGAAAGCTGAAAGCCATCCTGAAAACTAGAAGAAGAGTCTCCCACCCCTTCCTAGTTCTCATTGTACTTTAGGCCAATAAATTTTGTAGTCAAAGGCAGGATTAACAGAGGGGCTACAGTCAGTGACAACACAGTCAAGTGAAATTAGCAGTATGTCCATTCTGGAACCACTCGTGAGTCCTTCTGTCTGCCGGTATTGTTCCTGGGTTTTTCCACTTCCTGCTGTCCTATCTGATGTTTCCTCATCATTAGGATTGGTGTAGGCAGTGGTACCAGAGAAAAACCCACAAGATGAACTGATGAAACCAGTTGTACATATGTAGGGTAACCTGCCAGGTCATGTTGCTCCATGTAAGGAGTCAGATGATGTGGTACATTGGACATGACAGCAAAGAGATCAATCTGACAGGCAGTGTAAGAAGAATGCATGGTAGATATGTGGCTGTACCACAGATTTCAGGTGAGTATACTTAATAGGCAACTGAAAGTGTACTTTATTGTAAATAGTGTTGCTATGTAGTTATACATTTAGGAGTCCTCCAGGGATTCATGCTAGTGGATATGTGGTTTAAGTTTGTGGGTCATGTGTGGAGAGTTTCTCTTCCTTTCAGTTTCCGTGACAGACTCATTCTGCTCTATCTGCGATTCTGTTCTCGAGGGAAGTAGTTGTATGCCACTATAAAGTGCTAATGGGATAAATGTACATCCTTGTCGCAACAGTGTTGTGTGTTTTGTGTTTTTTGTCTTTTCTTCATGTGACACTGCTCCAAGTAGCATATCAAGGTGCTGAGATACCACAGATGTGATGTCATCGTTATATCATTTTTAGTGCAGTCAGCATGACAGCAGAGAAGCTAACGAAGACATTTGTCAGAATCTACAATAACTGGAGTCATAATGGAAGAATGTGTCAGGTTTCAGGAAAATATTGTGAGACAAAAATGTTACTGAGTAATATAAGTTGAGATAAGGGACGCAGGCTGTAGCTGGTAGAACACTTTGGTTCAGTAAATTCATCAGTGGTATCACAGTGCTCATGAAGCACAACAAACAGAACAAGCCTCTCTGGGATGAGTGGTAAAGTTTTAAGATTTAAGTGGTAGTTCTCCTGACATTATGATCAGAAAAGTGACTACAGTAACTTTATTATGGATTCCTTCTTCGCAATTACATTACGTTAAGTTCTTCTTGCCAAACTTCTGTGCTTGTTTCATGACATAATGGTAAGATGTAATACACAGTTAAGATAATGTGTAACATGAGGAACAGGATAACTACATTAGTGAAGTTAGAAATAGTGTTGAGGAGGATAAGTTGTGCAAAAGAGTGAGTATGTAGTACCATGATGTTGAACAAGTCAGGAGTACTATTGTAGGATGCCACCCGGAATTGGAAAACACTATCTCCATGAGAGGGTTTGACACTGCTGCTGAGTGCACAGGTCAAAGTCATACACTGTAAGTGTGTTATGCACTCCTCAATGAGACAGCTTGGCAAATGCTGCAGGAAACAGGGAAGGAATCATTTAAAAGTGGAAGTGTACTTAAGCATATATGGCATGAGCAAAAGTCAAAGCAAAGTTGGTAAACTCATTTTAACAGAGCCACTTATTAACAGTATAGCAATTCAAATTTCTTTTGAGAGCCAAATTTTTAAACTTAAACTGTACAGGTATATGGCAAAGTATCAGCTTCTGTTCCTCAAAGCTACCAGCCCTGAGTAGTATCTTTAATGGACTTATTATTGCCGTAACTCAACAAGCAATCAACAATAAAAATGCACTTTGTTAGAGATTTTACACCAGGGAGCACCCAATGTCCCTTTTCCGGGGGGAAGGGGGAGGGTTGGGGGGGGAGGGGGGTGTTAAACATGGTGCAAAGAATGAGTTGGAGCATTAGGAAACTTGCCTTTAACAACAAACACATAAAATCAAACACAGAAACATAAATTATGAAGCCAGTTTTAATGTAAATTCACCTTAAAATTAGAAAAACTTAAAATTTTAATAAATTTTCTAAATGAAAAAAAATTATTACAGCATTGCAAGAAACAAAATTTATCGATGAACGTCCTTTGGATTCAGAAGGATTCAGCCTATTTAAGGGAAAACCAGGAAAAAGAGTTATCTAGTATGTATCCCAATTTGGAACAGATTTCATAGTAAACAAAAATATATTAAACTCAGTAATAGAGTTTACATCAATTAAGGAAAGACTTTCTACACTAACATTAAAATTATCAAAGTTTACACACTTTTAATACACATGCAACAACAAATGAGAAAAACAGAATACATAAAAAGCAAACAGAAAATTTTTGGTAAAATGTGTTAAACATCTTAGATCACATTCCATCAAAAAACTCAGTATTACTACCTGGAGACTATAATGTACAAACTGGCAAAGAATGTCAGCACAGATTAATAACAGGAAAATTCCCTGCACATAAAAGAACCAACAACGCAAATGGAAAAAAAGACACTTAAGCCTGTGCACACAGAATAACACAGTACTACAATCTACATTCTTCAGAAAACTTCCTAGACAACAAACTAGATGGGAATCACCAAATACCCAATCACGTTGCTATAAGCAGATACTCTACAGTGGAGGTATGCGATGAAAATTTGCTTTGAGTGGCAGTTTAGATTCAGACCACTACCTATCATTAAATTCTAAGTTAGTTAGACCAATATTTAGAAAAAAGAATCAATAACAACCCAAAAAGTTGACATACAGAATTCATCTACAGAAAATTGTTACAAAATGCAGTTGGAAGAAGGAATACCTAATATGGGAACAAATTCAAAAAGAAGTTATTCAGACTGCAGCAGAAACTATTTCTCTTAAAAAGAAATAGAAGCATACTTGGTGGAATGGGGATTGTGATGAGTTAATAATAAAGAGACAATGAGCCCAGAGTATCTGAAAAATAGATAAGAACAGAAAAAAATTATAGAAGCAAAGAAACATGCATCAAATGGTCTCAAAAAGATAGGATTACAATGTATAGAAGATCAACCAAGTCACATTTTAAACAGAAAAAACAAGCAACTCTTATAAAACATTCCAAAATAGTTTAAAGAAGTACGGGGTGGTTATAATTAAACTTTAAAACCGCTATAGAAATAACACCACTAGTTAGAATGACACCATATCAAAGAAGGGGGGAAAATAAATAGTTACAAGAAGTAGCAATAGATAGCGCTGTAAGCATCATAATTTAATAGTGGTCAACTACAAATGACAAATGAATCATACAAAAATGCCTAAGGTGTATGTTTGATGTTAAACAAACTGTACTACTACATGTGCATGGGTGTACAGGTGTGAAACTGTTAGTTACATACGGCAAGGTCATATCACATCGGATGGGAAAAATCAGTTTTTAATTGTCCTGAGGCCAAAAACCACATAAAAAGCATCACTCACATCAGTTTTTAATTATCCTGAGGCCAAAAACTGCATAAAAAGCATCAATCACATTGGTTTTTAATTGTCCTGAGGCTAAAAACCCCATAAAAAGCATCACTCACATTGGTTTTTAATTGTTCTGAAGCCAAAAACCGCATAAAAAGCATCAATCAAAATCAAAGCGGATTATTAATTTCTGTGTGACTGGCACAAAACATGTACCACAACCAATCGGAGTGTTTCCGGGGTCACATTCAGAATGTGTTGCGCAATACGTGCCTTCAATGCAAGTCTGTGCAATTGGAACACTGTACACAACATCTTTCAGATAGCCTCACAGCCAGAAGTCACACGGATTAAGATCAGGTGATCAGGACGGCCAGGCTGTAGGGAAAAGGCAGCTGATGCTCTTCCCACATTTACCAGTTATTTCTTTCACTTCCTTGTGTACATTGAAGCTATCATATTTACTTTCACAAAATTCGATTTCCTTGCATTGCTCCATTTTATTTTGCCTCCTTTATTTTTCTTCTAATGTCCACATTTATCTTCCTGTATTCCATTGGGTTTCCCTTATTTAATATCCTTTTCTCCATTACATTCAGGATCTCATCCGTCATCCATGACTTCCTCTTTCTCTCTGGTTTCATGTGGTTTTCTTTTATTTGCTGTAGAACATTCTGTAGCTTTTTCAGTTCTAAATTGACATTGTTATTTGTGATGTCTTCTGTGTTAATCACCAAATGAGTTCTGTTTGTATATTCTTTTTTACTATATGGTCTCTCCTCAAATTGAAGATCTGCTTTTTCTTTCTCTTCATTCTAACTTTAAAAACTCCTACAAGCGATGTGTGATCAGAGTTTAAGTGTGCTCCTAGGTATGTTTTCACTGATGTGCAACTGTTCCTAAAACGTTTATCTACTAATATGAAATTAGTCTGGTTTCTCACACATCTCCCAGGTCTGCCCATTGGAGACTTCCATGTATACAATCTTATAGGTGAAAGTTTAAACCTGGTGTTCATAATCACTAGATCATTTGACATCGCAAAAATTTCAGAGTCATCTGCTCTAGAATTCCTCTCTCCAAGCCCAAATGGTCCTACCATTTCTGATGTTCTACCTTCCCCTACTTTTCAATTAAAATCTCCTATTACAATTGTCAACTCATATCCCTTAAGTTTTCTCAAAATTCCATTTATGTTATCATAAAATTCTTCTATCTCTTCATCTGCAACGAACGCATGAGGCAGGGAATGGAAATTGAATCTCAATGTAGACAAGTGTAATGTGCTGCGAATACATAGAAAGAAACATCCTTTATCATTTAGCTACAATATAGCAGGTCAGCAACTGGAAGCAGTTAATTCCATAAATTATCTGGGAGTAGGCATTAGGAGTGATTTAAAATGGAATGACCATATACAATTAATCGTCAGTAAAGCAGTTGGCAGACTGAGGTTCATTGGAAGAATCCTAAGGAAACACAGTCCGAAAACAAAGGAAGTAGGTTACAGTACACTTGTTTGCCCACTGCTTGAATATTGCTCACCAGTGTGGGATCCGTACCAGATAGGGTTCATAGAAGAGATAGAGAAGATCCAATGGAGAGCAGCACACTTTGTTACAGGATCATTTAGTAATCACGAAAGCATTACGGAGATGATAGATAAACTCCAGTGGAAGACTCTGCAAGTGAGACACTCAGTAACTCGGTATGGGCATTTGTAATAAGTTTCGAGAACATACCTTCACCGAGGAGTCAAGCAGTATATTGCTCCCTCCCATGTATATCTCACGAAGAGACCATGAGGATAAAATCAGAGAGATTAGAGCCCACACAGAGGCATACCAACAATTTTTCTTTCCATGAACAATATGAGAGGAATAGAAGGGAGAACCGATAGAGGTACTCAAGGTACCCTCTGCCACACACCGTCAGGTGGCTTGCGGAGTATGGATGTAGATGTAGATCTTCCTTGTCCATTGTAGGGGCATACACTTGTATTATTTTTATATCACTAGGGGTACCACTAAGCTACAATAACATTATATGGGCTGTATTATTTTTATATCACTAAGGGTACCACTAAGCTACAATAACATTATATGGGCTGGTACAGATATAAAACTTTTGAGAAATCTTGCTAGTTTTGCTGATAGTATTACACCAACTTCATGCTCATGCTTCCTGTTTGCTTTTCCCGAGTATAGCACTCTATGTCCATTTCTGTAAATATCTCACTCACTCCAAGTGTGTGGTTCAAATGATAGAAATGCATTAATCAACATTATAAAAGAATTTGGACTTGACAATAAAACAACAATTATAATTAAAGGAACTTTTAACAAGCACAACATTGAATGTCCAGGATGTAATAATGACAATATCATGAAAAGGACAGCTGCTACTCACCATATAGAGGAGATGCTGAGTCACAGATAGGCACAACAAAAATATTGTCAAAAAAAAAAAAAAAAGCTTTCAGCCAGAGCTTCATCAGAATTAGACAAAACACACACACACACACACACACACACACACACACACACACACACACACACACAACGACCACAGTCTGTGGCTGTGGTCAGAGTCTGGCCTTGGCTGCCAGAGACTGTAGTCATGTGTGTGAGTTGTGTTTGCATGAGTGTGTGTATGCATGTCATCTAATTCTGATGAAGGCCTATTAGGCTGAAAGCTTTTTTTTTGACAGTATGTTTGTTGTGCCTCCCTCTGCTATGTGGTGCGTAGCAACTATCCTTTTCATAATATTGTCATTATAACATCAAAAGTAGAATTTAAGGGGGAACTGTCAAAACCTTTTGAAATAAAATCAAGGGTAAGACAGGGAGATGGTTTATTACCCCTACTTTTCAACTGCACTTTAAAGAAGGTAGTGAAAGAATGGGGATAATCAATCAATACTAAGGATGTTCAACTAGGAAGAAATCCAAATAAAATCTCCATAGATTGTCTAGTTTTTGCAGCTGACATGGCATTAATTACTGACTCACTGGATAGCATCGAAGAACAAACTACAGAAACAAGCAGGCAATATGGGACTAAAAATATTATCTGAAAAAACACACTTCATGACAATATCAACAATGCCCCTCCAAACCTTAAAATTCATAACAACACAATATCTAAAACAAACTGTTTTAAATACCTATGAGAATGGATAACAAGCAATATAAAAGAAAAGATAGCCATAGAAAGTAAAGCACATAAAATGGAAGGTCATTCCAAGCAACAAAAAACATATATAACACACAAAAAACACTTTGTTCTACAACACAAAACTAAGACACTCACTCAAACAGTAGTAAGGCCTGAAACACTGCATGCAGCAGAAACACATAAACTGCCATGATTTGAGGATCTTGAAAAACTGAAAACAGAAGAAAGAAGAATTCTCAGGAAAATGCTGGGACCTAGAAGTAATAGTAATGTTGAATACAAATTAAGATCAAACAGAGAGCTTTGTCTGAAAACGGAAAAGCTAGCTAATGTAATATGGAAAAGTACACTACAGTCTTATGGACACATGTACCAAATGGATAAGAAAAACTAACCAAGCAGATCTTCAACTTACTAAACAGCTACAAATCCACATCCACATGATTTGACAGAGACATGAAAAACACTGGGATTGTAATGGCCGTAATAGATAACTACTTTTCAGAGAAGCAACACAAGATTTCAGGAAAGCAGCAGCACAGGAATTCAGGAAAGAAAGAACTCTGCAAAAGGAAGAAAAGGAATGACACTCTTGAAGGATGAAGAAAGTTTGGGAGCAATGAAAATTAAACATAAAGAAGCAAAACCAAAGCTGATTTGTCATATTCTCCAAAAGGATTAGTTTAATAAATAAAACGGGTAAGTACATTGTTATTAATTTAAAGGAAGAAAAGGAATGACACTCTTGAAGGATGAAGGAAGTTTGGGAGCAATGAAAATTAAACATAAAGAAGCAAAACCAAAGCTGATTTGTCATATTCTCAAAAGGATTAGTTTAATAAATAAAACGGGTAAGTACATTGTTATTAACTTAATTAGGGCACTCCTAAGCTGGCCTTTGCTAAAAATGCCCTCAATCTGAGTGAGGTACATTTGTTGAGGTTGACCTCTTTCAACAATCACATCCACATTCCTCTTGTATGCTAGTTTTATCTATCTCCTTTCGCTTATCCTCTCTACATGTCCAAATCATCTCAGCAAACCATTTTCAATACTTGACACTACATCTTCTTTTACCTGAAAATGCTCCCTAAAATTAACTTTATAAACCTTATTTAAAGTTTTAAGTCTTAATTAAACAATGGATATGTTGACTAGTACTTGAAGTGAAACTTAACAATGATATTATTTATTGATACAATTAAACTGTAAGATATCTATAAAATTCAACCAGGACAGTGACCAACATCCAGTACTATGAACATTGGCCTTGGATCTCCTTGAAAAGTTTGGATAAATCAAGTTTGTTTGTTTGTTGTTTTTAATTTTAAGAATGATTCCAGGCTCTCATCAATAAGATGGCTTCTGAATTTACTCTTGATAAGTTTCAAGCTTGAAAATGATTCTTTGCCTGGATATGTATACTCGAATAAGGAAAGAACAGCAGACACTAGCTTTTTCAGCTGCTTGTGTGAGTCAGGAGTACTATTCCAGGTGTTAAAAACCAATGTATCTTCCTTCACCATATCTTTCAAAGCAGACTGTAAACTAATTTCACATCTGTGTTTCTCCAATATTTCAATCTCAGCAAAAAGGTATTCATATTTTGAGCTCAACAATTCTTTGCTTTTTAAATCTATCAATTCCATTCAAAGGCACCAATGTCAGTACTAAAGGGAGAAAAATTTAAGTCCCTTACAGTAGCACTAAGAAGTTTTTTTTAACAATAGATAATGTTGATTAGCTGTTCCTGAATTTCTGAAACCTATTGATAAAAGTTTCCCTCAGATTTAAAAGGGTTGTTTTGAAATATCAAAGGCCAACATCAGAATTACTTTCTTGGTTAAGTTTCAACATGTTTGGAAAGTGAGTCGAAGTTTCTCTTTTAAAATCTTGGAAAAGTTTGTTTCTGACTGAAATAACTTCTTCTGGCACCCTCACCAACCCACTGAACCCAAAACGTCCAGTTGGGAGAGCTGAATGTCCTGCTGAAAACTAGAAGAACATCTTCCCAACCCTCCATAGAGGTCAATGTTAATCAGGTCACTATACCTGAGACAAATACCATGGGGATAGGACTCTCTTAGTGCCCCTGTTTGTAGGGCTGGAAATTTCTTACACACAAGTGTAGCTCTGGAATGCTTGTAGGAATCAACCAAACTTTGTACACATATGACTCAACTGCCAGAAAAAGATACTGACACACTTATGGATGAGGTGCAAGTGTGAGTTATGTGATATGTACAAATAATCAAAAACAAACTATATCAGAGACAAATCCACAGTTTTCAGGGTTGCTGGGCTGACTGGAGATAGACTGGATCACATTTAAAACCTAGGAATGGGGATTGGGCGATGGGGGGAGTGGTGACATGTAAGCACATCTCTGAAACACTTGGAGTAATTTTTAATCAAAGTTGGTACACTTATGACTTACTATCTGCAAAAAATGCTGTTGGACTAGGACTTCCTTAGTACTTCTAAGAATGGTTGTGGGAGTCAGGAAGGGGCTGGTGACATGTAAGTGTAACTCTGAAGACTATCCAGAAATTTCAACCAAAACTCATAGAACCACATTTTACAATCTAGAGGTAAGAAACCCCTGGCTCACCTATTTCTGAGATTGGGGGTAGGACAGTATTGACATGTACACAAAGATCTGAATTACATGAATTAAACTGAAGGCATAAGATGTCCCTAAGAACCCTTAGGAGTGGGGTGTGGGTGTGAGAAGTGAAAACAATAAAACATTCATATTTCAGATTTTGGGGTAGGTGACAAATTTTGATATTTAACCATTAGATGTTGGTATGAAGGGATAGCATGTAAAGCTTAACTCTGGTGTGCTTGGAGTAATTTCAGTCGAATGTGTTGTACATAACATAAGATTGAGATAAGTAACTGAATAGTATTTCATTCATCTCACAGCGTAAGTTTGGTTTATTTGTAGGAGTCATGTTAGAAATATACATTATCGTTACAATCATTTTTACACGAATAAAGAATAATGTAACACTAAAATGATATTTCTAAATATAAACAACTGCATACAAGAATAATCACCTAAATCATGGACCACAAATACTGTGGAAATGGGAAGTGCTATTGATAATCAGTTTTCACAAAATGGACTGTTAGTCAGGGGCTCATATGGTTAGCCATTAAACAGATTGTAATAATATTTAGAAAGTGTATTTTTGTGCAGACATACACTTTTGTTAATGGAATGATGCCTGTTGACATCAACACACTAAAAGTAGGGTAAATTAGAATGACTGTTTGTTGCAGGATTATATTGTGAGCTGTTTATGAGATATCATATTTTGAAAAGTTCCCACGCTGACACTTGCACAATACCTGTGGTAGCACACACTAAAGAACAACACAAGTTCATACACCAGTTATTTGAATTCTGACCAGTAACAGGACAACTGACAATAACAAGTTGTGTTCAAAATGATCTCCGGCAGTACGTGCTTACAGTCCGGTATGGATCAAGTGCTGCACACAGCCTAGCATTTCAGTGGGGATGTACAAGCAGGCTACTGTAATACATCATTTCATATTATCGTGTGTTGTTGGTATGCTCTTGCAGACCGCGTCTTTCAGCTTTCTTCACAGAAAAAAACATCTACAGGTGTCACATCCGGGGAACGGACTGGCCAAGGCAGAGATCCCCTGAGTCCAACACAGCAATTTGGAAACAATTCATGAAGACATGCTGTAGCACTTCGTGCACTATTGGCTGGACAGTCATCATGTTGGTACCACAGGTTTCTTCTCATCAGCAGAGAAATGTCTTCTAGCATCCGTGGAAGATGATCTGTTAGGAGGCTGCGATACTTCTGCGTGTTCAGTACTCTGTCTTTGAAAACTGAATCTATGAGCTGATGGCTCACTATCCCATGCTGCACATTTACACTCCATAAACACTGACATTCCACTTGACAAAGACAATAAGGATTGTCAACAGACTAATAGTACTTGTTTTGGCAGTTTACTTGGTCATGATTGGTAAATGTGACTTCATCATTAAACAAAATGCCCATGCACTCTTTATGGAGAGAGATGTGATAGGGGTGGAACCTGTGTCAATGGGGAATGCATAGGACACCTGCCTGACTCGCCACTTCTTCATGCGATTGACTGGGAATAATGTGTGGATCAACTGCAAGAACGTTAATTTCCCCCTCTTCTGTCATCACTCGTTTTCTTCTGTTACATAGTTTAGGTGTTACACTACCGCTTTCACACAACCAGTTGAAGAGATTGATAATTAATAGCTGTGATGGTTGCGTCTGTTGGGATACCTTGGAGCATACACCATACAAGAATGAACGGCATTATTCCTACACTCTCGATACACCAGGAGCTTGTCAGCTTTTCCTGGATTGGAAAATCCCATTGTCCACTGACAGCCTACCGCTTGGACCGTTGCATAATAACTGACCAGGAAATCGTAGTGCACTCAAGGAACACATAAGCAGACTGTAAGCAAACTTAACAACATCTTACCGAACAACTATTGTTGTGGTCTTCAGTCCAGAGACTGGTTTGATGCAGCTCTCCATGTTACTCTATCCTGTGTAAGACTCTTCATCTCAAACTAACTACTGCAACCTACATCCTTCCGAATCTGCTTACTGTACTCATCTCTTGGTCTCCCTCTACGATTTTTACCCTCCATGCTTCCCTCCAGCACTAAACTGGTGATTCCTTGAGGCCTCAAAATGAGTCAGACCACCCAATCCCTTCTTCTAGTCAAGTTGTACCAAAAATTCCTCTTTTCCCCAATTCTATTCAGTACCTCATCATTAGTTACATGATCTACCCATCTAATCTTCAGCATTCTTCTGCAGCACCACATTTCAAAAGTTTCTATTCTCTTCTTGTCTAAACTGCTTATTGTCCATGTTTCACTTCCATACATGGCTACACTCAATAAAAATACTTCCAGAAAAGACTTCCTGACACTTAAATCTATAGTTGATGTTAACAAATTTCTCTTCTTCAGAAACGCTTTCCTTGCCATAGCCAGTCTACTTCTTATATCCTCTCTACTTCGAGCATCATCAGTTATTTTACTCTGCAAAAAGCAAAAGTCACTTACTACTTTAAGTGTCTCCTTCCCTAATCTAATACTCTCAGCATCACCTGATTCAATTTGACTACATTCCATTATCCTCGTTTTGCTTTTGTTGATGTTCATCTCATATCCTTCTTTCAAGACACTGTCCGTTCCATTCAGCTGCTCTTCCAGGTTCTTTGCTGTCTCTGACAAAATTACTATGTCATTGGCAAACCTCAAAGTTTTTATTTCTTCTCCATGGATTTTAACTCCCATTCCAAATTTTTCTTTTGTTTGCTTTACTGCCTGCTCATTACACAGATTCAATAATGTCAGGGATGGACAATAAACTTGTCTCACTCCCTTCTCAACCACTGCTTCCCTTTCATGCCCCTCAACTGCCATCTGGTTTCTGTACAAATTGTTAATAGCCTTTCGCTCCCTGTATTTTACCCTTGCCACCTCCAGAATTTGAAAGAGAGTATTCCAGTCAACATTGTCAAAAGTTTTTCTAAGTCTACAAATGCCAGAAATGAAGGTTTGCATTTCCTTAATCTAACAACTATGCAGATTGAATGGCACAAACAAGTGTCGGTTTGGAAAATTTTCAAAATACAATATCTCATAAATGACTTACGCTAAATCCTGCAACAAACCCACTGACATTCTAATTTAACCTACTTTTAGTTTGTTAATGTCAATATGCATTGTTCCATTTAAAAAGTGTATGTTTGCTCAAAAACTAAATTTTTATTACAGTCTGCTTATCAGCAGAAACATTCTGAGAAAACCGCACAACGATAGCACTTTCCATTTCCATGATATTAATGGTGCAAGGTTTAGATGATCCACCCTATATACTTCACAGGATAAGGTAATCAAACAGTGCAGGGTAAACAGCTGTTACTTACTGAAACTAATTTGTTAATTGTAACAACCAACTTAAAAGTACAAACCTCCACTTATTGGTGGAATTACAGCAATTTCATCACCTTCTTTAAAATCTAAAATAGATTCACTTGACAAATATTCTTCATTTACTGCAAGGATAAAGTTCCTTCTTATAGCACCCAGTGAAAAATTTTCAACAATAAGAGTACAAAGTTCTTCATATGTTACATGTGAGGCAACTTTCAAAGAACATTCACTAAGTCCAGCAAGCTCTCTGGCTTTAGCAAAAAATAAGATCTTTACTTCAATTTTCTTTTGATCATCCATTGCCTAAAAAATACCTGCAAATGAAATAACATTCTGTCAGAAACCATACAAAAAGAATTAGAATAGAACAAGTTATTTTTGAATCTCTGCCAGCACTTCTGCAAGATTATATTTGTTGTTGTTGAATCAGCAGTAGCACTGTAGCAAATACTACCCAGTTACTTTGCATTTAGGGGTGAAATGACAGTTTATGTGTCTGCATACAATCTAGGATGATCATCAGGGTCAATAAGCTGAGGCTCTCAAGTGTTGTGTTTGCTGTGTCTTCATACATTGTGCAGATAACCGACAATAGTTTCTAAAAGCAATATAAAAGTAACATGTAGGTATTGCTGAGGCTCTCAGGCATCACATCTGGCACTGGCCATAGCCCCTAAGCAGCATTTATTACATAAAGAAAATCTTAAATATCACCATCTCTTAGACAGATAGAAAATTGTTTCCCATTAATTTCCAGCTCCTCATGAAAAATGGCCTACTTGAACATTCAAACACTTCTTTTCTCTACATATGTACTGTATTCCTTAACTGTCAGTTACAAAAAGGTGAAAACAGGGGCTCCATTATTCTTTTCTATTTTCCAGTAAGTATATTGATAAAAGTTATCTCAATATTCTCCTAAGTTTTTGGAGAAAGAATGGTAATATGTAACTCAGACATATAACTATATCTTTTTTAAATAATATCATATTTAAGGAACAATGAAATACAACAATCCATCCTGGACTTTCCATAGTTTAATTACCAAAATGTGGTTTATAGTCGCAAGTTCTAAAGCACTCTGTGCCAACTTTGTCTAGATTGCTCCAAGTGATTCACCCTGGAAGCTTCTTTTCTCCTCCACTGTCAGAGTTGTATATACTATTTTTTGTTGTGAAGATTATGTTGTGTTTACTACAACCTGTTTTACACAGATTATAAGATTTATTCAAAACTTAATTCACTGATTGGATTCTGTCGATACCAGTATAAGGGAGAACCTTCAAGAATGTGGAATGTGGCAGGTGCACATTAATACAAAGAAACTGAGTATATAAGAATAATTTAACAATTAGTTGGTAAAATAGCTACTTTGTGTTTGTGCTTAAACAAATAGATGCTATTTATTTTCTACTGCTTAGTAAATACAGTATTTGAGTATACACTGTAAAAGTGAGGCTTAGTTAAATACGTGCTTTTACTTGCCATTCTGCTAACAGAGATTTTAATGCCCCGAAAGTAGGGACCTGGATTAGTTTTAGTATATGGGGTGACGGAGTCCCACCTCTAACTGACAAACCAGGGACTCCTAAGATACGACTTAGCAAACAAATGGTAATGAGATGGGGAGCTATTAATATCAATGGGGGCTACTCTGGGAAGAAGGTAGAGCTGGCAGAGGCTGCAAGTAAGATGGGGCTGGATGTTTTAGCTGTTAGTGACATTCGGGTAAGGGGTGAGAAAGAAGAGGAAGTGGGAGAATACAAGGTCTACCTGTCAGGAGTCAAAGCAGGAATAGCACAATGGGGTGTAGGGCTTTACATCAGGAAAGAAATGGAACCCAGCGTAGTTGCAATAAGGTATGTAAATGAACGACTGATGTGGATAGATTTGACAGTGTCTAGCAAGAAAATTAGGATTGTGTCAGTATATTCACATTGTGAAGGGACAGATCAAGATAAGATGGATAGTTTTTATGAGGCACTCAGTGATGTAGTTGTTAGAGTAAAGGACAAGGACAGTGTTCTGCTCATGGGTGATTTTAACGCCAGGATTGGAAATCGAACAGAAGGGTATGAAAAGGTTATGGGTAAATTTGGAGAGGATATGGAGGCCAACAGGAACGGGAAACAACTCTTGGATTTCTGTGCCAGTATGGGCTTAGTAATCACAAACTCCTTTTTTAAACATAAGATCATTCACCGGTATACTTGGGAAGGCAGGGGAACCAGATCTGTCATTCACTATATAATAACAGATCAGGAATTCAGGAAGGCTGTGAGGGACACACGTGTATTCAGGGGATTCTTTGATGACACTGACCATTATTTGATCTGCAGTGAAATTGGGATTGTGAGGCCGAAAGTGCAGGAGGTCAGGTCCATATGTAGGGGGTTAAGAGTGGAGAAACTTCAGGATAAGGAAATCAGGCACAAGTACATAACAGCGATCTCAGAAAGGTACCAGTTAGTTGAATGTAGTCAATTACAGTCATTGGAAAAGGAATGGACAAGGTACAGGGACACAGTACTAGAAGTGGCTAAAGAATGTCTTGGAACAGTAGTGTGTAAAAGTAGGATGAAGCAAACAGCTTGGTGGAATGATGCAGTCAAGGCAGCCTGTAGAAGGAAAAAGAAGGCATATCAAAAATGGCTACATACCAGAACCCAGGTAGACAGACAAAGTTATGTTGAAGAAAGAAACAAAGCCAAACAGATAATTGCAGCATCGAAGAAGAAATCGTGGGAAGACTTTGGAAACAGGTTGGAGACTATGGGTCAAGCTGCTGGAAAACCATTCTGGAGTGTAATTAGCAGTCTTCGAAAGAAAGGTAAGAAGGAAATGACAAGTATTTTGGACAGGTCAGGAAAACTGCTGGTGAATCCTGTGGATGCCTTGGGCAGATGGAGGGAATATTTTGAAGAGTTGCTCAATGTAGGTGAAAATGCGATCAGTAATGTTTCAGATTTCGAGGTAGAATGGGATAGGAATGATGATGGAAATAGGATCACATTTGAGGAAGTGGAAAAAATGGTCAATAGATTGCAGTGCAATAAAGCGGCTGGGGTGGATGAAATTAAGTCAGAACTCATCAAATACAGTGGAATGTCAGGTCTTAAATGGCTAC
The DNA here is from genome assembly GCF_023864275.1 of Schistocerca cancellata. NCBI lineage: Eukaryota > Metazoa > Arthropoda > Insecta > Orthoptera > Acrididae > Schistocerca > Schistocerca cancellata. Next base: position 76,961,534 of record NC_064630.1, on the reverse strand, counting down.
ACAGGATAACTGAAATGGCCTGGGAGTCGGGACAGGTTCCATCAGACTGGACAAAAGCAGTAATCACACCAATCTTTAAATATGGAAACAGAAAAGATTGTAACAACTACAGAGGTATCTCTTTAATCAGCGTTGTGGGTAAAATCTTCGCAGGTATTGTTGAAAGGAAAGTGCGAGTATTAGTTTAGGACCAATTGGATGAAAATCAGTGTGGGTTTAGGCCTCTTAGAGGTTGTCAGGACCAGATCTTTAGTCTACGGCAAATAATGGAGAAGTGTTATGAGTGGAACAGGGAATTGTATCTATGCTTTATAGATCTGGAAAAGGCATATGACCGGGTTCCTAGGAGGAAGTTATTGTCTGTTCTACAAGATTATGGAATAGGAGGCAAACTTTTGCAAGCAATTAAAGGTCTTTACATGGATAGTCAGGTAGCAGTTAGAGTTGACGGTAAATTGAGTTCATGGTTCAGAGTAGTTTCAGGGGTAAGACAAGGCTGCAACCTGTCTCCACTGTTGTTCATATTATTTATGGATCATATGTTGAAAACAATAGACTGGCTGGGTGAGATTAAGATATGTGAACACAAAATAAGCAGTCTTGCATATGCGGATGACTTAGTTGTGACGGCAGATTCGATTGAAAGTTTGCAAAGTAATATTTCAGAGCTAGATCAGAAATGTAAGGACTATGGTATGAAGATTAGCATCTCCAAAACGAAAGTAATGTCAGTGGGAAAGAAATATAAACGGATTGAGTGCCAAATAGGAGGAACAAAGTTAGATCAGGTGGACGGTTTCAAGTACTTAGGATGCATATTCTCACAGGACGGCAACATAGTGAAAGAACTAGAAGCGAGGTGTAGCAAAGCTAATGCAGTGAGCGCTCAGCTACGATCTACTCTCTTCTGCAAGAAGGAAGTCAGTACCAAGACTAAGTTATCTGTGCACCGTTCAATCTTTCGACCCACTTTGTTGTATGGGAGCGAAAGCTGGGTGGATTCAGGTTACCTTATCAACAAGGTTGAGGTTACGGATATGAAAGTAGCTAGGATGATTGCAGGTACTAGTAGATGGGAACAATGGCAGGAGGGTGTCCACAATGAGGAAATCAAAGGAAAACTGGGAATGAACTCTATAGATGTAGCAGTCAGGGCGAACAGGCTTAGATGGTGGGGTCATGTTACACGCATGCGAGAAGCAAGGTTACCCAAGAGACTCATGGATTCAGCAGTAGAGGGTAGGAGGAGTCGGGGCAGACCGAGGAGAAGGTACCTGGATTCGGTTAAGAATGATTTTGAAGTAATAGGTTTAATATCAGAAGAGGCACTAATGTTAGCACTGAATAGGGGATCATGGAGGAACTGTATAAGCGGGGCTATGCTCCAGACTGAACGCTGAAAGGCATAATCAGTCTTAAATGATGATGATGATGATGATGATGATGATATGGGAGCAGTAAGAAATGATTTGAATTTTAATCTGAATTTGCTGGGATTTCCATAATCTTGCCTTGCACCCACACACCCTTTCTTAAGGAATTTTGTATTAGAGTACAGAATCCTAAGTAGGAAGGTAAATTGGCAAATTTGTATATTACAGTTGTACAAATCAGTGTTCACCTGATATTAAGCAAGGTTAAGATACAGAAGAAACATTCTGGAGGAGGTGGGCTATAATTCTTGTTCAATCATCCTGTGTTGGGTATACCTACATCACTTGATGTGAATGGTAAAATCGTTCTTTAAAACAAGTTCACTTTCTGTTTTCTTTCACAACATCACTGAATCCAAACTTCTGCTTCAGATGATCTTGACATCAAGAAGAAATTAAATGTAAACCTTCTTTTTCTCCTTTTCATTTGGCTGAAAATTATTTTTGTTATTGATCATCATCATCATCATCATCATCATCATCATCATGAGTAGGGTATTTGCAGGCCTGGCCTGAAAGGCACCTGTTGCAAGTCAGATCCCACAATGATGTATCAGATACAGCATCTGCAAGGCTGAAAGTGATGCTGAGCCATATGCCAGACTCTCATTAGCAAGACACTACAGGATTAGAGCTTTGTAGAGCTGCAAAAGTGTAGAGCAGTCTGTGTCCCAGCTGGTATTACTCTGACAGCAAAGAGTGTTAAGGTGAAGACCAGCACATTTGCTTAAGTTGGCAAAGATGGGGAGGCGACATCAACTTGACATCAAAGACGAATCCCAAAAAATTATAAGACTCCAGTGCATTGAGCATTTGGTCCATGAGGTAGAGTTCTGCTAGGGGATCAACAGCGCAATGGCAACAGAAGTGCATGACACGTCTTGGCGGTGGAAAATCGGAAGTCACAGGCAAGAGCCCAGGACTATGCCTTTTGTATGGTACCCTGCAGTCAGCATTGAGCAACACTAACACGTGACGAGCAATTGTAGATGTGAAAGTCATAACCACAAAGAAGAGTGACACTGTAGATTGCACTGCCGCAACTAGACCACTGATAGCCAATAGAAAAAACGGCACACCTAGTACAGAGCCCTGTGGGACCCCATTCTCTTGTATATGGGAAGTCCTGTGGGAAGCACCAACCTGAACCTGGAAAGTATGGCAAGACAATAAGTTCTGGATAAAAATTGGGAGCTGGCCTTGGAGACCCTGCTCATGGAGTGCAGCAAGGATGATGCATGCCATGTAGTGTCCTACACCCCATGAAAAGCAAAGACAGTGATAAGGTGATGCTGGGCAAAGCTGACCAAATAGGGGACTCTAAGCAGACCAAACTGTCAGCAGTAAAATGACCTTGGCAAAAACCACCCTGGGACAAAGCTGAAAGACCCCCAAGATTCAAGGTACCAACACAGCTGTCAGCTCACTATGCAACTAGCAGAGAACATTTGTGAGGCTAATTTGGTGATAGCTATCCGTCTCAATGGGGATTTACCCTGTTTCAGTACTGAGACACTCACGCTTTCTCATCACTGAGACTGGAACGCACCCTTGCTCCAGATACATTCGAAAATGGCCAGGGTGTGACGTTGGCAATCCACTAATAAGTGTTTTAGCATTTGGCTGTGGATGCAGTCTGGCCGTGAACCCGTGTCAGGGCAAAGGCCTAGGGCAGTGAGAAATTCCCATTCACTGAACAGAGCATTATGGGTTTCCAGGTGATGTGCAGTAAATAGTAAAGGAAGTCACTCTACACACATTTTGAGGACACAAAATGCAGGCTGGTAATTCTCAGATGCAGAGACTCGAGCATAATGAAAAGCAAAATGATCAGCAACAGCACCTGGATCACTGTAGATATTACTGTTCACAGAGATATCAGGTACATCCACAGGGTACTGGTCTCCATACAGGTGTAGAATCTTCACTCAAACCTGAGAAGAGGTATATGGTCCAATGGTAGCAATGTACCACTCCCAGCATTCTTGTTTCTGTCATTTTATGAGGTTGTGGATAAGGACATGGAGCCATTTAAAGGCAATGAAGTGCACCACTGATGGATGTTGTTTATGGCTTTGGAGATGCCACCTGTGATCTCTAACAGCTACACTGATTTTGGGGTTCCATCAAAGTACTGTCTTCCAATGGGGGGATTCCAAGGAAGAGGGGACTGCTCAGTCAGCTGCTGATATAATGGCTGCCATTGTGCTCTGGGCAACTCCATCAAGGTGCTACAGGTGATGGCGGTGGTGAAAGCATCACAATGCTTTGGAAAGACCCCATCTGTGAGGAGACCAAGATGAGTGATGCTGAGGGAAGGTCAGAACAACCAGAAAATTATCACTGTCATACAAATCATCATGGATTCTCCAATGGATGGATGGGAAAAGACCTGGGCTGCAAATAGAAAGATTAATGGTCAAATAAGACTCATATGCCACACTGAAGAGTGTGGAGACACCAGTATTCAAGAGGAAAAGACTGAGCTATGGAAGAAAGTTTTCGACAGTTTTACCATGGCCAGTGGTCACAGTTTCAACTCATAAAGCGTTGTCGTCACTGAAATCACCCAGTATTTGGAGGTGTGGATGGAGCTGAGGAAACAGTGCAGACAAAGCATTCTGGGTCACTTCGTCTTTGGAAGGGAGATACGCATTACAGATGGTAAATTCCAGGGATGTCTTCGTACAAACAGCCACAGCCTCCAAATTTATGTTGAGTGGCATGTGTTTGCTGTAGACAGAGTCCTGAACGTATGTGCAAACATCACCGGTGGCTCTTTCATAGTTGATGTGGTTCTTAAAATATCATCAACAGTCACAGAAGGTAAGGGTCCACATTTCTGGGGAACAAGTTCCTGGAGGGCAATGCAACAAATGGGAAATGCACAAAAGGTGTTTTAACTCAGACAAGTGGTAGAAGAAACTGTTGCCAGTTCCACTGGAGGATCACACTATCAGTATCTGAGGGGGCATGAAAGGACCATGGAGGTAGGTCACACCTCAGTGCTGCCTGTTGCCACTGGTTGTGTAGATACACCATCAACATACATTTGTTCCAAATCAGGGTGCTTGTGGAGATCCAGGGCCATAGGGGCCACCAAGAATGCTGCCTCAGATACAGAAGTGGAACATGGGGGGTCTGGCAGAATGGCAGCCATTGGAATCTCCCTATTTTTGGAGGCCTACTTCTTGTCTTTAGACTTCTGTGAGCACTTGTCTGTCCCATATTCTGTGACAGAGGACACCTTTCTGATAAGGGTTGCCAGAGGAGGGGATTGATGTCATGGGCAGATAGGGAGTCATCGGTCCCAAAGGTCATGTGAGGGAAGTAGTAGTAGGAGGATCCCCAGCAACTAGAGGAGCCAGAGGTAGAAGACATGGGGGTGACAGCATAGTCATAGCAGTAGCATACGTCATTGTCATACATGTAGGATGTAGGTGATCACATTTTTTCTTGACCTTAAAATATGTGAGGTGGTCAAGGGTCTTTTCACATTTGAAAACAATGCAGTCTGGTGAACAGTGGGAATGGTGCTCCTACAGCTGATGCAGATGGGAAGAGAAGCACAAGGAGCATTCGTGCAGTCAAAAAGAAATCCTCATCCATCCTAGAACAATCCCGGTATGGGGGAGGGGGAGTATTTCCCACCTTGTCTCTGAGCCCTAAGTTCCTCTCAGGGTGAAGCGAAGGAAGAAACATTTTGGAGTCATACCTCTCCGCACTGTAATAAGTCTTAGCTTCAAAAGAGACTGCTAGGACCATGCAGCCACTAGTGGAAGAAAGTTTAATTTGCTTCATGTGTGAATCTTCTGCCATGGTATCACTCACTTTGAACATGGGCTCTCTCCATAGGCCCCACCAACCACAGCAATGGTTACCTGGCCAATAAACCTCTGACTGGAGTCCCCGTGTCCCAGTCATGATGGGCACATACTCCTTGGCTTGCATGGGGAGTTTCCAGCTCAGGCACTAACAGTACAATCCCTACATGGTTAGGGAGCTACTATTGTGCAGGTACTTCATACCCCCCACTGCTATGGAATGGCTACCATGCTGGTTTTTGGGTGCAGAAAGAAGGGTGCAAAGAGACAAAAGGCAAAAAGGTGTTGATTTGCAGACTGAAGGTTTTCTGTCTTGTGTGTCTGTTCTTCTACCGTCTTGTATATGGGTGTCACCTGCAGTTTTTTCCAGTCACTTGGGACTTTGCACTGGGCAAGAGAGACACAACAGATGCAAGCTAAGTAAGGGGCCTTTGCTGAAGAGTACTATCTGTAAAATGAAACTGCGATTCCATCTGGACCTGGCAACTTATTTGCTATCAATTCTTTCTGTAGCTTCTCAATGCCAGGTATATCTACTTCTGTATTCTCCATACGGGAACCTGTGCAATGGTCAAACAATGGCATGTCTGTACAATCTGCAGGTGTGAATGACTTTTTAGACATGACATTTAAAACTTCAATTTTTCTTTTGCTGTCTGCTATTGCCACACCAGACTGTTCGATTAGTGACTGAACACAAGCCTTTGATCCACTCAGTGATTTTATGTAGGACCAGAATTTTCTAGGGTTCTCAGAAAGATCCTTCACTAATAAGTGATGGTGGAAATTGTTTTATGCTTCACACATCAACACACAAATTTCTTCTAACTTTTGCTTGTCAATGTTTCTGCTTTCTTTTCTGGACTGAGAGTGTAACACTCTCTGTTTCCTCATTATTTATCAATTTTTGTTATTAAACCACTTAATCCACTTCATGCCATAAGCTCCTCCAGAACATGACTTACAATCAGTTTAAACTTGGCCCATAATTCTTCTACATACATCATATTGGAACTAAATGAAACCATTCAGTATTTAAGTAGTATGCTAACAACTGTTCAGTTGGTCTTTCTGGCATAAAAACTCTCCTAGGATTCTCGATGGATTAATTAACTACAGTAACTATGATGACATCACGATCACCAATTCCTGTATCTACAATGACACTCTTAATAAGCTTAGCCCTTTTTGTAGCTACAATGTCAAAAATATTTCCATTGCATGTGGGTTGTTCAACTAGTTGCCCAAGACCATTTTTGGAAAACATATTCAGAACTACTTCACAAGACTAACCATACTTAACATCTGCAATGAATCCATAGATATCCCAGTCTATACTCGGTAGATTAAAGTCGCCTCCAACTAATATTGCATGATCACAGTACTTCCCACTGCTCAGCAGAGACTTTCTTTGAATGATTCTACATCTGTCATCATGGAATTTGATGGCCAGTAAAAAAAAAATCCAATGGTTAATTTCAGTTCACCTAGGTCAGTTATGTCCAGATAACTTCGCAGTCAGACTCAATTTCTACTTCAAAAAAAAATAATGTTTTTGTCAGCTGCAATGTACACTAACTCTTTTATGGTATCTAACCTGTATTTTTGATATACATTCCTTGCCTCATTAAATATTCTTGAGATTTCTACTTCAAGTTTCATCTGGCTCTTGGCTCAACGTATAATTTGAGTCAGTTTTCCTGGAGGGCAGCAAATTCAAGGACCAAGTTCTGAATGCTTTAGCACTCTACTGTTAAAATTTTCACATTCAAATTGTCTTTACTTTCAATGTGATCTGATTTCACCTTCTGCTTATCAACTGGCGAATGTCCATCAGAGGACCTCAAACTACCACCTAGGTTAAAAAACATCCAGGTGCACTCCCGAAGTATTCTGCTATCCAACTAACTGCTTTCTCTGTGCAGTGCATCCCTGACCTATTAATCAGAATCCTGCGATTACCCAACCCATAAAGCAGGTCCAGAATTCTGCAGCCAAGACTATCTCAGAATCAATACAGACCCTGATCTCTGAGTACAATGCTGCAAATTGTAAGCTCTGCTTGCTGCTTGCACCCCATGAGCACCAGCAGTCTTTACCACTTCCACCAGAGCCCTGTACGAACTGAGTATGGCATCAGGACCCAAGCAACAGTTGTCACTGAATCCAAAATTAGCTGTAACTTGCATATGACTGCAGAACCTTCTCTGAACCTCAGATGAGGACCCCCAGCAGACACATTGGATTTCTTTCCAACTCTGGATGCTATTTCCCTAAAATACTCCATAACATGCCTAACAATGGAGCTCCATGTAACTGGCAAACCCCTCCTCACTCCCCCCGTTTGCCTGCTCACACCCTGTTAAAGGAGCAGCCATTTGTTCACTCATAAGGTGAAAGAGCAAGGCCTGACGACCAGTCTGCACATTCATCCTCTGCTTCAAGTGACATGAACACACTGAACATGGTTCCCCCGCCTCAGCAGCAGAACCCACATGTGAAACAAATGACATTCGAGATGGTCACTGTGACATGCCAGCTTCCCCTCTGCTGCTATACCCCAAGACAGGAACCCACAGACAGCTGACTGTGGTCAACAGCATCTTCAGTTGTTTGTGAATTGTGGCCAGCTCCTACTGCATTTGCACACACCAGGACACTCCTTTACCATCCCACTACAAAAATTTGGATAAAAACAATAGGTAAATAACAAGCCTTGTTGTCTTTTAGATAAGGAATTCCAACACCAAACGTGTTAAAAAAAAAACACCACAAGTATATAGAAAACCATGAGCCTGTCACTGATTACTTCACTCTACATAGGCAGACAAGCAGTACCTTCACAAATATGTGGTTGGCTGGCTTAATGAATATTTTAATAAGAGACCCCAGCACATTATACTGGATGCTGAATATTTGACAGAAACAAAATTAACATTAGGTGTGGCACAAGAGGAGGAGGAGGAGGAGATTAGTGTTTAACGTCCCGTCGACAACGAGGTCATTAGAGATGGAGTGCAAGCTCGGGTTAGGGAAGGATATCGGCCGTGCCCTTCGAAAGGAACCATCCCGGCATTTGCCTGAAAGGATTTAGGAAAATCACGGAAAACCTAAATCAGGATGGCGAGAGACGGGACTGAACCGTCGTCCTCCCGAATGCGAGTCCAGTGTGCTAACCACTGTGCCACCTCGCTCGGTTTGACATAACTAAAGGTTATTTCGCCTATTTCATAGTTGTTGCTCACAAGATGGTAGAGTTTTGTCAGGGCTGGCTCTCCCAAGGCTATCAGTATTTCTAATGGAACTTCCGGGCCCTTGTTTTGACTTAGGTCTCTCAGTGCTTTGTCAAACTCTTCACGCAGTATCATATCTCCCATTTCATCATCATCTACATCCTCTTACATTTCCATAATATTATCCTCAAGTACATCGCCCTTGTATAGACCCTCTATATACTTCTTCCACCTTTCTGCTTTTCCTTCTTTGCTTGGAACTGGTTTTCCATCTGAGCTCTTGATATTCATACAAGTGGTTCTCTTTTCTACAAAGGTCTCCTTAATTTTCCTGTAGGCAGTATCTATCTTACCCCTAGTGATATATGCCACTACTTCCTTACATTTGTCCTCTAGCCATCACATCCCTGCTTAGCCATTTTGCACTTCCTGCCGATCACATTTTTCAAACGTTTGTATTCTTTTTCACCTGCCTCATTTACTGCATTTTAATGTTTTCTCCTTTCATCAATTAATTCAATATTTCTTCTGTTACCCAAAGATTTCTACTAGCCCTCGTCTTTTTACCTACTTAATCCTCTGCTGCCTTCACTACTTCATCCCTCAGAGCTACCCATTCTTCTTCTACTGTATTTCTTTCCCCCATTCCTGTCAATTGTTCCCTTATGCTCTCCCTGAAACTCTGTACAACCTCTGGTTTAGTCAGTTCATCCAGGTCCCATCTCCTTAATTCCCACCTTATTGCAGTTTCTTCAGTTTTAATCTACAGTTCATAACAAATAGATTGTGGTCAGAGTCCACATCTGCTCCTGGAAATGTCTTGCAATGTAAAACCTGGTTCCTAAATCTCTGTCTTACCATTATATAATCTATCTGAAATCTTTCAGTATCTCCAGGCTTCTTCCATGTATACAACCTTCTTTTATGATTCTTGAACTAAGTGTTAGCTATGGTTAAGTTGTGCTCTGTGCAAAATTCTACCAGCCGGCTTCCTCTTTCATTTCTTCCCCCCAATCCATATTCACCTACTACGTTTCCTTCTCTCCCTTTTCCTACTACCGAATTCCAGTCACTTATGACTATTAAATTTTCGTCTCCCTTCACTATCTGAATAATTTCTTTTATCTCATTGTATATTTCATCAATGTCTTCGTCATCTGCGGAGCTAGTTGGCATATAAACTTCTACTACTGTGGTAGGCGTGGGCTTCGTGTCTATCTTGGCCACAATAATGCGTTCACTAGGCTGTTTGTTGTAGTTTATATGTATTCCTATTTTTTTATTCATTATTAAACCTACTCCTGCATTACCCCTATTTGATTTTGTATTTATAACCCTGTATTCACCTGATCAGAAGTCTTGTTCCTCCTGCCACCGAACTTCACTAATTCACCGAACTTCACTAATTCCTACTATATCTAACTTTAACCTATCCATTTCCTTTTTTAAATTTTCTAACCTACCAGCCCAATTAAGGAATCTGACATTCCTCGCTCCGACCCGTAGAATGCCAGTTTTCTTTCTCCTAATAACAACGTCCTCCTGAGTAGTCCCCGCCCGGAGATCTGAAGGGGGGACTATTTTACCTCCCAAATATTTTAGCCCAGAGGACGTCATCATCATTTAACCATACAGTAAAGCTGCATGCCCTCGGGAAATATTACGGCTGTAGTTTCCCCTTACTTTCAGCCGTTCGCAGTACCAGCACAGCAAGGCCGTTTTGGTTAGTGTTACAAGGCCAGATCAGTCAACCATCCAGACTAGCAATATAAAATGGGACAATCATGTAAAATCATATTAGGGAAGGCTTAGGCTTCTTGGAAGGATTCTGGGATTATTCAGTACAGCTGTACGCAAAATTGCATATGAAATGCTAGTTCAACCAGTTCTAGCATATCGTTCCAGCATTTGAATTCTTTATTGAGTAGGGGTGATTATAGACATCAGATAGATCATAGATATTCTACTAGAATTGTAACAGGTTTTATAGCTCATACGAGGACTGTTCAAAAAGTAAGGTGACTTTTCAAATTGTGGGGGCAACGTATATTTGATTATCGATTTTTTGTTTTGTTATGTTGGTACACATGTCCCAAACATATGTTCACAGTTTCAAGTGTACAGCATACTTCATTTGTTTTGACAGACAGAAAGGTTAGATGTGTTTAAGTGTGCTTGGTGATTTTTGATTACTATAAAAAATGGAGCAAAGAATTTGCATAAAATTTTGTGTGAAAAATGGAATCAAATGTGCTACAACACTTGAAATGTTGACAATGGCATACAGTGAGTCTGCTCTAAATAAAAACAAAATTTTTACAAGTGGTACAAGCTCTCCCAAGATGGCCGAGGAGATGCCAATGACGAACCTTGCTCTGGATGCCCCCAGCACATCAACAACAGATGATAACGTCAAAGCTGTGAAGAAAATCGTTTCAGAAAATAGTTGAATTACAGTAAGAGAAGTTGCTGAGGATGCTGGCATAATGGTCAGCTCATGCCATGCAACTTTTTGGATGTTTTGGGCATGAGACGTGTCAGTGAAGTTTGTTCCAAAACTTCTCGTTTTGATCAGAAGAACCGTAAAATGAGCATCGCTCAGGAGCTCTTGAATGACATCAGTGATGATCCTGGTTTGCTCAAAAGGGTCATAACTGGTGACGAAACATGGGTTTACGGTTATGACACTGAAACCAAAGCCCAATTGTGCCGATGGAAGCATCCCGGAGAGCCAAGACCGAAAAAAACATGCCAAGTTCAATCAAATGTCAAAGTTTTGCTCACTGTTTTTTTCAATTACCATGGCATAATGCATCATGAATTTTTGCCTCACCGTTGTACAATTAATAAAGCATATTACCTTGATGTTATGCACCATTTTTGAGAAGCAATACGCAAAAAAAGTCCAGGACTGTGGAAAACCAATTCATGGCTTTTGCATCATGACAATGCACCCGCTCATGCATCATTGCTTGTGAGAGATGTTTTGGCCAAAAACAACATGACAATCATGCCTCAGGCAACATATTCGACTGAATTTGGCCCCCTGCAACTTTTTCCTGTTCTCAAAACTGAAGAGACCTATGAAAGGACAAAGATTTTCAATGATTGAGGAAATAAAAACTGCATCGCTGGAAGTACTCAAGGCTGTACCAAAAAGTGCTTACGAGAAGTGCTATGAGGATTGGAAGAAGTGTTAGCACAAATGTATTGTGTCTGAGGGGGATTACTTTGAAGGGGACAACATTAATTTTGATGAATAAATAAATATCTTTTTTATAAAAATATAAAGTCTCCCTACTTTTTGAACACACCCCGTACAAAAGTGTAACATGAATGTTCAATTCATTTTAATTGAATTAACTATGGGTTCTTGGTGAAACATTATAAATTAAATAAACAAACACTGTTTTGCCGTTGTTTCACTATTTATTATTAATGTTACTGCACAACCTAGGTTTCGGGTTATAAGCCCATTTTCAAGTACATTAATGATTTACCAGTGTGCTTGAAAATGGGCTTATAACCTGAAACCTAGATTTTGCAGTAACATTAATAATAAATCATGGATCAAGGCCAAAAACAGTCTTTGTTTACTTAATAAATGCTCAAAGTACTCAAATAGGAATCCTTCAGAAAGAGATGACATAGTTCTCATATAACTTGAGAAAAATTGCACTACCATTGTGCTGCAACCATCATATATTGCACTTATGGATCATGTGAAAAAGATAAGAGGAATTATGGCACATACATAGGCACACAGACAGTCATTTTTCTATCCCTTAAAATGCAAATGGAATAGGACAGAAAATCAATAATACTGGAAACAAATTATCCTCTGGCACACACTGTACAATGGCTTGCTTAGGTGACATGTAGATGCAAATTGTATGTAGATGCATAGGTGTCTACAATTATCAGTAGTTTGGATTGGTGTAGGCTTCTGCATATCTAAGCCAGCCATAAAATACACCTCGAATTATTAACTTATTATAAAGGTACTACCTAAAGTTAGTACAATATTTTAAAACTGCTAGAAAAACTGCTGTAGTCAGAAGAATAACCATTTTAGGCAGTATAAATTACTTGTAATTCCTTTAGTGATTGTATGGTTAAAACTTATGTTTATTGGTGATGAATACAGTGTACACAGGATAGGTACAAAGCATCCTGATTTTGTTGTTTCTTATTGGTTCCTATGACTGCTACCATTGTTGAAAAGTTATAATTGAATTTGATGACAAATGATCTCTGTGTATCATAATTTCTGGCACATTTGTTATCAGAAAACACAATAATTTTTGTCTCAATGATTTTCTTTCTTTCTTTCTTTCTTGCATCATGATACCTTGGACAGTTCTTTATGTTTGGAGTATTTATTTTTCACTTGTGCATATTTTTTTGTTAACAACCATGGGATTTTACAGTACTGTTTCAAATCTTGATTAAAGACTATCCTCTGAATTAGAGTTCTCTCTTCCTGATGCTAGATAATGCCAGCCCACCCATTATCCAGTCTTCCACCTAATTCTTTAATTTTCCATTCATCGTCCTTTGGTGGAAAAACAAGATTCAAAGTACTGTAAGGAGACACTTAAGAAAGAGTTAAAATGTTCATCTACAATACACATTTAATGTGTTTCATAAAATCCACAAACCTAGCCATCCTCAACATCCTACGGTAGATGGGTAATGTGAATGTGCCAAAAGGAGTTTTACCCTAGTCTACCAGTATCTTCAACAAATTTGTTTGGGAAGGAGGAATAACTGAATTTAAAATATTCAATTCAGTTATTCACATATGCAAACATGAGTGGCACACCACCAAAGTCAAGTCAAAGATAATTCTGGGTTTCCTAAGCAGTTCATTAAACACCAATATTTGTCACACTGACTTCAAAAAGAAAACAGTTTGCACTGATTATAACAGGCCTCACTGCTTGATGATGATTGTTAAAAAAGTCACTTGAAAGGTGGATAAATAACTGTGTGGTATGCAGGTAGATGTAGGTATGAGCAGGTTTTATATGCATGTTGGACCACAAAGAGTTGCTGCCTGAGGGAGAGAGACAGCTCACCATCTCCAGTGCAATGGCTGGGAACAGGGTTGGTCCCAAATGTCCTAACAGAACTCTTAGCACCATCATGGCAGAGTACATAAATAGTGACTCTGCTAAGCTGTTCGTTTCAGATATTTCCTGAACTGTTTAAGGTATTTTCTTCTTTCACCCACACGAATAGTGAAAAAGTCCTCACTAAAGAGCATGTGCACTCTTTACAAATCTTATGTTACAGGCTTTTTGCAGATGATGCTGTGGTGTATCGAGAGGTTGTAACAATGGAAAATTGTACTGAAATGCAGGAGGATCTGCAGCGAATTGACGCATGGTGCAGGGAATGGCAATTGAATCTCAAAGTAGACAAGTGTAATGTGCTGCGAATACACAGAAAGATAGATCCTTTATCATTTAGCTACAAAATAGCAGGTCAGCAACTGGAAGCAGTTAATACCATAAATTATCTGGGAGTACGCATTAGGAGTGATTTAAAAGGGAATGATCATATAATGTTGATCGTTGGTAAAGCAGATGCCAGACTGAGATTCATTGGAAGAATCCTAAGGAAATGCAATCCAAAAACAAAGGAAGTAGGTTACAGTACGCTTGTTCGCCCACTGCTTGAATACTGCTCAGCAGTGTGGGATCCGTACCAGATAGGGTTGATAGAAGATATAGAGAAGATCCAACGGAGAGCAGCGCGCTTCGTTACAGGATCATTTAGTAATCGCGAAAGCGTTACGGAGATGATAGATAAACTCCAGTGGAAGACTCTGCAGGAGAGACGCTCAGTAGCTCGGTACAGGCTTTTGTCAAAGTTTCGAGAACATACCTTCACCGAAGAGTCAAGCAGTATATTGCTCCCTCCTACATATATCTCGCGAAGAGACCATGAGGATAAAAACAGAGAGATTAGAGCCCACACAGAGGCATACCGACAATCCTTCTTTCCATGAACAATACGAGACTGGAATAGAAGGGAGAACCAATAGAGGTACTCAGGGTACCCTCCGCCACACACCGTCAGGTGGCTTGCTGAGTATGGATGTAGATGTAGATGTATGTTAATTACAGAGGTACCAGTAACAATTTCACTCTCACGAATGGAACAATAATTTCTGTCACTCGTATCATTATTCTATAAAAAGGGGAATTCAATGGCATTTTACTCTTCAAAATCTGATAAATAGTTTCAGAGAAATTATAATGTTTATAATTTGTTTTTAATATGAAACTGATTGCTCTCTTATGTGGAAATTGATGCTGTTACACAGAACTGTCACGTCAGGTTCGTGGGACACTCTAGCCTGATACAGTCCAGTTACAAAAAAAACAACAGCAAAGAAAAGTTTAATTTAAAACTGATATTAATCAATACTTGGTAAGGTGTGGTTGGAATGACACAAAAACTGGAAGGCAAAGTATATGGCATCTAGGAATGATTCACCAGTTAACTGTGACAACAATTCTGCTCTTGTTTCTGCCAGAGACTTGAAGGAAAGGTCTGCTGTGGCGACATGAACAGCAGATGCAAACAGTTACCCACACAACATGTGTCACAGCATCATGACCACAGCCTGTGTGTTGACACTCCACAGCCCACAGCAACTCAAACAGGCAAGCTGCACTGCCAGACCAATAGAGGGCAGCACTAACAGCTGTGTCAGATCACTGAGACAAATGTGCAGCTACAATCAACATGTGCAGGGCAAACTATTTCCTACTTCCATGGAAATTGACTAGAGCCAATCACACATAAGGTGCAATTACTTAGGTTCGTGCTCCAGCTCCAGAAGTTCAGTTCCACTGCAGTGAGCTGTCCCAGAAAGACTTTGCCAGGACATCACTCTGCTATGATGTGGATGGCTCTCCATGCTGCCTGTCATCAAGGACCTGTACTTGATCAATGTAAAAGGTGGCCATGCCAGGAGGCCTGGGTATACTCTGCTTCACTACTTCTCCACCACTTTCAGTATCGGACTTGGTGCTGGCAGTATTTGCACAAACCTAGACACCTTCTCTGGTTCTCTAGTAAGAACATTTTTGCAGTTGTTAGTTCCTTCTTAAGGGAGGAAAGAGGGATATGTTTGGGAAGGTTGGTGGGGGAGACCCTAAGTTGAAAGAAGATCCCTCATTGTGATGGCAAGTGGAAACCAAGATGGACAAGATGGACTGGGAAGTTTCAGAGAAGGGGGAAAAGGGGGGGGGGGGGGCATGAGAGAGAGAGAGAGAGAGAGAGAGAGAGAAGGGGGTGGGCGAATGAGAGAGGAGGGGGGAGAGGGGGGGGGGAGATGATGAAGTAAACACGAAATTGACTAAGGTTTAAGTCCACATGGATGGTTGAATGCAACAATATGTTCAAGCAGGTATCATATGTTCAGCAGATTCTCCAGTGACCTGCAGCATCATGATCATTTACAACAAGGTCAAGTGATAGCAGTTGACCTCGCACAGTTCATTTGTCACTTATGGAGCAGTGAATGCTGCGACGACGATCGTGAAGTGTGGCTGGAGCTCCTGAAGGCATAAGCCATACTCTTACACTGAGGTGACAAAAGCCTTGGGGTAGCTCCCACTATTGTGTCGGACCCGCTTCTGATTGGTATGGTGCAGCAACTCGACATGGCATGGACTCAACAAGTCACTGGAGGTCTTGTGCAGAAATATTGAGCCACGCCGACTCTAAGTGGGCGCAATTGCGAAATTGTTGCTGGGCAGGATACTGAACACAAACTGACCATTTGATTATGTGCCATAAATGTTTGATGGGCATCATGTCGGGCAATCTGGGTGGCCAAACCATTTGTTCTAATTATCCAGAACATTCTTCAGATAAATCGCAAACAACTGTGTAACGGTGACACGTCGCACTGTCATCCATAAAAATTCCATCATTATTTGGAAACATGAAGGCCATGAATGGCTGAAATTGATCTCCAAGTAGCCGAACATAACCATTTCCAGTCAGTGTTCCATGTAAACACAGCCCACGCCATTATGGAGCCACCACCACATTGCACAGTGCCTTGTTGATAAATTGGATCCACAACTTCGCGGGGTCTATGCCACACTTGAACCCTACCATTACCTCTTACCAACTGATATTTGGACTCATCTGGCCAGTCATGGATTTCCAGTCATCTAGGCTCCAACTGGTACAGTCACAAGTTCAGGAGAGATGCTGCTGGCAATGTCATGCTGCTGGCAAAGACACTTGCGTTGTTCATCTGCTACCACATCCCATTAATGCCAAATATTGCCACGCTGTCCTAATGGATATGTTTATTGTACGTCCTATTCTGATTTCTTTGGCTATTTTATGCAGTGTTGCTTGTCTGTCAGCACTGACAGCTCTATGCAAATGCTACTGCTCTCGGTCATTAAGTGAAGGTCTCTGGCTGCTGTGCTGACTGTAGTCAGAGATGATGCCTGAAATTTAGTAGTTCAGCACACTCTTGGCACTGTGGCTCTCAGAATATTGAATTCTGTAATGATTTCCGAAATGGGATGTCCCACACATCTAGCAACAACTACCATTCTACGTAAATCTATTAATTGCTGTCGTGCGGCCATAATCACATTGGAAACCTTTTCACGTGAACCACTTTGAGTACAAATGATAACTTTGCCACTGCACCGTCCTTTTATAACTCGTGTACCCAATACTATCCCCATCTGTATATGTGCATATCGCTATCCCATGACTTTTGTCACCTCAGGGTATGTGGTTAATTCTACATGATCAGTTACTTTATCCGTGTCACTTAATATGTGTGCCAGTTCTCATGACACAAGACCACCAAGCCACATTACAGTTCTGTTAATGGATTCTAATACAGAGTGCAGGAGATCATAAGGTCAAGTGCGCATTTTATTTACAGATGAGATGGAATTCAAATGGCATGGGGTAGTAAATTAGCTCCAAACCTTGCATGGGTCGTTGCATATCTTCTAGCAATCAAGGAAGCACAGTATCAATGTGTAGGCTGGAATTACGGCTGAAAGACTTTTAGGGCCATACACTTAACATGACAATTTAACAGGTACAGTTTGTTACCAATTTCTCTTTGATAAATTAGCCACAGCACTGGAGAACATTACCCCTACAGTAAGGCAATAGATGTGGTTTATGGATGACAGACACCACATTATTTTCTGTGCCTCATACAATAGTACCTAATACAAATGTTCAATGAGCAAAAGATTGGTTGATGAGCCCAATAGTGTGGCTGTCATTTCACCTAACCACAGTCCCTTAGGTCTCTGCCTGTGGTGGACATTTGAAGACATCAGTGGATTTGACTCCATTGACAATGTGTACGAGTTATACGAGTGTGTGTACCATGCATGTGACAAAATAGGAGGGCAGCCAGGTGCCTTTACCCAAGTTTGTGATTTTCTGACTACCACTGAAGGACGTATAACAATCAGTGGTAGCCAAAGGGATAACATTCTGCAGTGTTAGCAACAGATGACTATCAAACATAAGAATGATTCATTTCTTAACAAGTATTTGAAATGTTTTTCAGTGACTGCTACTAACCACAGATCTATTAAATTATTTAATACAACAACATATTTCGAAGCACAAACCTTATCTGCAGGCTGCAATGACAAAAGTACACATAGATGTTGAAACTGTTTCTTACAGTCCTGGCATATACTGTGATCATTTTTGTGGCTACAAGAATACACCCTCTTCATATGACCAAAGATGATCACAGTACATGTCAAGACTGTAAGGAACAACTGTAATATCTTTTATTATTTATTTATTTAAATGTCAAGTTCCGTAGGACCAAATTGAGGAGCAAATCTCCAAGGTCATGGAACGTGTCAGTACATGAACTTACAACATAAAAAGTAATAACAGATAAAAATAAATGTTCATGAACCTGAAAGAAAATCAATCCATAAGTTTAAGCAAACGCTATCAGCAATACAATGAGAATCATCTTAATTTTTCAAGGAACTCCTCGACAGAATAGAAGGAGTGACCCATGAGGAAACTCTTGAGTTTCGATTTGAAAGCGCATGGATTACTGCTAAGATTTTTGAATTCGAGTGGCAGCTTATTGAAAATGGATGCAGCAGTATACTGCACACCTTTTTGCACAAGAGTTAAGGAAGTCCGATCCAAATGGAGGTTTGATTTCTGCCGAGTATTAACCGAGTGAAAGCTGCTTATTCTTGGAAATAAACTAATATCGGTAACAAGAAACGACAACAAGGAATATACATATTGAGAGGCCAATGTCAAAATACCCAGACTCGTGAACAGAGGTCGACAAGAGGTTCGTGAACTCACACCACTTATTGCCCGAACCGCCCGTTTCTGAGCCAAATATATCCTTCTAGAATGGGAAGAGTTACCCCAAAACATAATACCATATGACATAAGTGAATGAAAATAAGCAAAGTAGACTAATTTATGAGTCGAAATATCACTCACTTTTGATACCGTTCGAATAGTGAAAATGGCAGTATTAAGTCTTCGAACAAGATCCTGAACATGGGCTTTTCACGACAGCTTACTATCTATCTGAACACCTAAGAATTTGAACTGTTCAGTTTCACTAATCATATGCCCGTTCTGTGAGATTAAAACGTCAGGTTTTGTTGAATTGTGTGTTAGGAACTGTAAAAACTGAGTCTTACTGTGATTTAACGTTAGTTTATTTTCTACAAGCCATGAACTGAGGTCATGTACTGCTCTACTTGAAACCAAGTCAATGTTGCACACAACATCCTTTACTACCAAGCTAGTGTCATCAGCAAACAGAAATATTTTAGAGCTACCCATAATACTAGAGGGCATATCATTTATAT
This sequence comes from Schistocerca cancellata, assembly GCF_023864275.1. Classification (NCBI taxonomy): domain Eukaryota; kingdom Metazoa; phylum Arthropoda; class Insecta; order Orthoptera; family Acrididae; genus Schistocerca; species Schistocerca cancellata. The sequence continues at coordinate 76,942,155 of NC_064630.1, read as the reverse complement.
AAATAAGGAACAGGAGCGGCCCCAACACTGATCCCTGGGGCACCCCCTACTTGACAGTACCCCACTCAGATCCCACATCACAGCCGTTATCAACATTGTGAATAGTGACCTTTTGCTGCCTGTTGCTAAAGTAAGAGGTGAACCAATTGTGAGCTACTCCCCTTATTCCGTAATGGTCCAACTTCTGGAGCAATATTGTGTGATCAACACAGTCAAATGCCTTTGTTAAATCAAAAAATACGCCAAGCATTCGAAACTTTTTGTTTAGCCCATCCAGTACCTCACAGAGAAAAGAGAATATAGCATTTTCAGTTGTCAAACAACTTCTAAAGCCGAACTGTACATTTGATAGCAAATCGTGTGATATAAAATGATCAATTAACCTTACATATACAGCCTTTTCGATAACTTTTGCAAACACTGATGGCATAGAAATAGGTCTAAAATTATCTACATTATCCCTTTCTCCCTTTTTATAAAGTGGCTTTACTACTGAGTACTTTAATTGCTCAGGAAACTGACCATTCCTAAAGGAAAACTTACAAATATGGCTAAATACAGGGCTAACATGTGCAGCACAGTACTTTAATATTCTACTAGACACTCCATCATAACCATGAGAGTCCTTAGTCTTCAGTGATTTGATTATTGTCTCAATCTCCCTCTTGTCTGTATCACAGAGGAGTATTTCAGACGTCAATCTCGGAAAGGCATTTGTTAAGAAATTTATATGATTTCCTGTAGATACTGAATTTTATTTAATTCACCAGCAATGCTCAGAAAATGGTTGTTAAATACTGTACATAAATCTGATTTATCAGTAACAGAAATATTATTACTGCAAACTGACTTTATATCGTCAACCTTGTGCTGCTGACAAGACACTTCCTTCACAACTGACCATATGGCTTTAATGTTATCCTGTGAATTAGCTATTCTATTTGCATACCACATACTTTTTGCCTTGCTAATAACATTTTTAAGCACCTTACAATACACTTTGTAATGGGTTACTGTAGCTTGGTTGTGACTACTTCTAACATTTTGATATAATTCCCGCTTTGTTCTACATGATATCCTTATCCCACTAGTCAGCCAACCAGGCTGTCCATTACTGCTAGTACCCCGTTTAGAATGTTCTAATGGAAAGCAACTCTCAAAGAGTATGAGAAATGTGTTACGGAAAGCATTGTATTTATCATCTATATTATCGGCACTATAAACATCTTGCCACCCTTGTTCCTTGACAAGTTTTGAAAAACTCTCTATTGCTGTTGGATTAACTTTCCTATGTAGTTTGTAATTAAATATGACATTTGTTAGAGTACAAAAACCTTTTAGTGTTAAAATTTGTGCATCATGGTCTGAAAGGCCATTCACCCTTTTACTAACAGAATGCCCATCTAGTAATGAAGAATGAATAAAAATATTGTCTATGACTGTGCTACTGTTCCCCTGCACCCTAGTTGGAAAAAACACAGTTTGCATCAGATCATATGAATTTAGGAGATCTACCAACATCCTTTTTCTTGCACAATCATGTACAAAATTAATATTGAAGTCACCACATAGAACTACTTTCTGGTACTTCCTACAAAGTGAATCAAGAACCCTCTCTAGCTTAAGCAAAAATGCTCTGAAGTTGGAGTTAGGGGACCTATAAACAACAGCAATTAGAAGTTTAGTTTCACTAAATTCAACTAATGCTGCACAACTTTCAAATATCTGTTCAGTGCAGTGTTGTGATATGTCTATGGTCTCAAATGAAATACTGTTTTTTTATGTGCAGAGCCACTCCCCCACCCCATGAGGAACTACTTGAGAAACAGCCAGCTAATCTGTAGCCTGGTAAAGGAAGTCTCTGAATTATCAAATTATTTAAGTGGTGCTCAGATATACCAATAATTTCAGAGTTAACATCTATTAGCAGTTCACTAACTGTATCTCTAATACCTCTTATATTTTGATGAAATATGCTAATTCCTTCTCTACTTGGAAACATTACATCCTCTGGAGGTGAGCCCTTAGTTAGAGGCACTTCCTTTAAGCAGGTATACCTATCAGCTGACTTCAGTCTAAAAAAGGTGCAGCTCTAACACCAACTACTATAGGAATTTTATCATGAGTGATACCACCACCACCACCACCACCACCACCACCACCCACTACACTGTCACCTATAAGCTTAGCCAGCCTCCCCTTCCCATAGCTATTGGGGTGCAGGCCATGCCTAGTGAAACCCCATCTACTGATAGACCCAACTGGCACCACTGAGATGTGATCCATGCCCTCCGCCATCAGTGCCCTCCCCAGCCCCATATTAACGTGCCTAACAGCCACATTAAGGTGAGGATGATCATGACACTGAAACAGCTGCATGAAATGCACATTAGCACCACCAGTTTGAGTAGCTATCTTAACCAAGTCACCACTGACATCATTTTCCCCGTCCCTATCGAGACTGTTCCCTGCTCCACCCAATATCACTACCTGATCCTCTTTCGTAAAATTCTTACATAACTCCCCTATGCTTTCAGTCACCTGAGCCAACCCTGCACTAGGCTTCACAATGCTGGTGACCTGGTACTCACTCCCCAACACTCCCTGCAACTGCTGGCCCACACCTCTACCGTGGGAACTACCTAGCAGCAGAACCTTCTTTCTGCTAGACTTGGCAACTAACCTAGGCCTCCTAATTGCTGAGGACTGCTGCAAGTTACCTACATCTACAGCTACACAAGGCTCCTCTCCACTCAACTCTGACAGTTGGTCGTATGTATTGCATGTATGCAAAGTAAAACTGTCTGAGTACCTCCTCTTCCTAGCTACCTTCTTGCCAACTGCCAGTTCCCATTCCCCCCCACCCTTCACCCTCCTCAACCTATCTAGTTCCACCTTTGCGCATTGTAACTGCACCTGAAGGGCACAGATCTTATGCTCCTGCTCCTCTATTAACTTGTTTCTACTACAGATTCTACATTCCCAGGAGAGGATCTCCCTAAAATGACCACTGGCTTCCCCACTGCATTCCCCCCCCCCCCCCCCCCCAATGAAAATACTTTGAACAAATCCCACACCGTAATCCACTACTCAAAAACCAACAACAGAGCCCACACTTTTCATTCATGGTAAATTTTACAGTTACTGAAAAAACCTATACATCTACGTTACCAAAGTTCAGTTACACCAGTAGAACTATTTATGAACTAACAATAATGGTCTCGAAATTCTCTGCCTATGTTTACTTTTGTTAAATGTTTTTGATGTATGTAGGCAGTAAAATTAGTACCAAGGCCAGGATTCAAACCCAGGTCTCTTGTTCACTAGGCAGGTGTGCTAACCACTATGTTCAACGCTCTGCCTGGAGAGCAGGGTCTGCAGATGCTCTAGCCACTATGCCTAGTGAGCAGAAGACCTGTGTTTGAATCCCAGCCTTGGGAAAATTTTCATTTGTCACTTCCGTCTGCATATATCCATCACAGATGTCTGAGACCAGAAAAGGTCTCTGCAACATATAATTTCATTTCATTAAGCATTTTTGTATTGCCATTGTAGCCTCAAGACAAGGCTTGTGCCTCAAAATGATGTTTTATTAAACAGATTAGATAGAAACTGAAGCTGCTTGTGAGACTATTTGGGTAAGACTCAGTATCACGGTGGCCACCAGAAACCTTAGAGAAAGCCTCAGTTCACTTGTACAGAAGTTCTCCGATCACAACTGTAATAATCGGTGGAGACTTTAATCATCCAACAATCAACTGGGAAAATTACAGTTTAGTTAGAGGTGGGCATGATGACATCCTGTGAAACATTACTAAATGCCTTCTCTGAAAACTAACTAGGATAGATAGTTAGGAACCCTACTCACGACGAGAATGTATTGGATCTAATGGTAACAAATACAGGGTGCGTCAAAAAAAATGTATACACACTTTGAACTGTCATAGACAATTTATTTCCCATTCTACAAGGTTAAATATCTGTGAGAAAGTAATGTTATGTTTTTTCAACAGATGGTAGCAGTGGCAAGGAAGTAACTGCAACATGGTGGACGTGTGTTTGAGCTTTGAAGTGCGGAAGCAGATAATTAAGTGGTACTGGTAGTTTGAGAATGTAGCTGCGGTTCGAAGACAGTGGAGAAGTGAGTATGGTACAGAACCACCTTCAAGGTTAACAATTACACGTCTACGAGATAAATTCGAAATTCATGGAACAGTTTGTGATGTGCATAAAGGTTGATCAGGGCAACCTCATACAGCTACAAGTGATGATTCCACAACTGAGGTCTTGGAACTATTTCAGCGTTCACCTCAAAAATCTTCAAGGCAAGTGGCATGTGAGAGTAATGTAAGTGCTAGTAGTGTGCTACGCATTCTGAAGAAAGGCAAGTTTCATGTGTACATTCCAAGGCTGGTGCAACAGCTACGTGACGACGATCCAAACTGAAGGTTAGAATTCTGTGAATGGGTCCAGGAGATGGTGAGATGTGAACTGGGATTTATGGGTAGCATAATTTGGTTGGATGAAGCCCAATTCAAACTCAATGGAACTGTCAATAGGCACAATTGTGTGTACTGGGCTGAAGATAATCCTCTCATTACAGCTGAAAAGGCTGTGAATTTGCCTCGTGTAAATGTGTGGTGTGGTTTGTCTGCAAGGGGACTCATTGGGCCTTTCTGCTTTGAAGGTACTGTTACTGGAGAAACGTACCTAACAATGTTTGCTGACTCCATATTCCCTGCCATTCGTGCATTATACGGTAATGATGAGTTTTATTTCCAACAAGATGGCACCCCGCCGCACTATCATAGGGACGTACAAGCATACCTGGATCACAATGTGCCAGGCCAGTGGATAGGACACAGGGGACCACTCGAGTTTCCTGCACGCTCTCCAGACCTCACACCGCTGGATTTCTTCTTATGAGGCACAGTAAAAGATGAGGTGTACAAACATAAACCATGTAACCTGGACACACTTTGGAATGAGATTCAGGCGGTGTGTGCAGAAATCTCATTGGACACTTTGGTACGATGTACGGAATCAGTGGTAACTCGTACTCAGAAATGTATTGATGATAAAGGCCACACCAGTTTGAACATTAATCCCATTTGCAAAGTACATTTATTTTTCCAATTGAACTTCAGGCTTTCCATTTCCAGAAATTTAACAGTGTAGAATGGGAAATAAATTTTCTAGGATGCTTCAAAGTGTGTATACATTTTTTTGATGCACCCTGTAGATCTGACCTCTTTCAGGATGTCCACAATGAAAATGGTATCAGTGACCATGATGCAGTTGCGGTAACAATGATTAACGAAGTACAAAGGACAACTAAAACAAGCAGGAATATAAAGCTATACAACATGACACTCGTGACCTCGGCACCTGTTTCACCATACGTGCCATCTGGATTCTTCCCCCATACACCAGTTCCTCGGAACTTCACACGTGGGGACTAGCACTACAACATGTCCTTGGTTCTCGCCACCCACCTGGCCTTAATTTACATTAATTTCTTCCGTCTCAGCATTTCTTTACTGTAACTACTCTTTGCTTCACTCAATTTTCATTTCCTACATATTTCATTGTCTTTTTCATCTATTTTTCACCAACCCCTCCCACCTCTGTTACGTACAATGCACTTAGCTTCTCACTCTTATTAACTTGTGCATGATATTTCAGTAGTAATCTCTTTCTTGCATATTACCCTGTCTTCCACCTTTAAGCTCTCACGTTTTCGAATCTCGTCCGATGCAGTCCCCAACAATCAGTCTTTCCTTCTCAACCCGTACGGTAAGTCTCCCCTGACCCGTGGTTCTGGGTGACACTCCCAAAATCTACCCCTTTTCCTAGATCTCTCCAGTCCCTTTCATTCACCATTCTTACTTCCCCTTCAACCCTTCTGCCTGAAGGAGGAGCCACTGGCTCCAAAAGCTTGCCAATCACAACAGTCTTTTACGTGAGTGTTCTGCTGCCACTCAGTGAGTAGATTTTTTATCTATCCAGTTAAATAATTTTATCAATAATTGATTGTTTTCATCATCAAATATGCAAAGGAACTATGGCTCAGGTTTAAAAGAATAATTGACCATGCACTGGACAGATGTGCACCCAATAGAACATTTCATAATGGGAAGGATCATCTGTGGTAAAAAGTCACTGTAAAGAAACTTCTAAAGAAATATAAATTACTGCATAACAGGTATAAAACAAAGCATAGGACTATAGATAGAGAAATACTGAATGAAACATGTTTAGCTGTCTAGAGAGTATGAGTGAAACCTTCAATGACTACCACAGCATAATACCGTCAAATGATTTTTAACAAAACCCAAACAAATTCTGGTCTTATGTAAAGGCTGTTAGTGGCACCAAAGTCAATGTCCAGCCCTTAGCAAATAAGACAGGAACTGAAATTGAGGGTAGCGAAGCAATAGCTAAAATGCTTAACTCTGTTTTCAAATGTTCCTTTGAAAAGGAAAACCAAGGAGAATTGCCCCAATTTAATCCTGATACTGCTCAAAAGATGAGTGAAATAAGTATTAGTGTCAGTGAGAACAGCTGGAATCATTAAAATTGAACAAAGCGTGTGATTGTACAATTTCAGCCTTAGGCCATTTTCAAGTATTTTATGAATGATTCGTTAGCAGTATATTATGATATGTACATCCTTACTCGCATGACTGCATGTAATGCTCATCAAATAAATTAGAGAGGTTTCTTACTATTTCAGAAGCACGTTAATTTCGAGAAACTGCTTGAACTGGCAGACTCCTGAAGTCCACAAACAAAGTTTCAAGAACCAGCATTAAATGATGATTTGTATCAATCACATACGGGCCGTGAGAATGAGATTAGAATAATTACATCATGCAGAGACACTCAAACAATAATTCTTCCCATGCTCCATACATGAATGGAATGGGAAGAACACCTAATAAATGGTATAATGGGACACACCCTCTGCCAAGGATTTCATGGTGGTTTGCACAGTATGGATGTAGATAACCACTCACATTTATGCATTTATCACATCTCTTAATAAACTGGTAAATTTCCTCTACATAAAATTCTACTTCTTGACAGTGTCAAACCCAATGCGTATAAAACTTGTGAGTTACCTAATTGTGTAGTTACAATCTCATATTAAACACTGTGAAATCTGAAATGATGGATTTTATGAATTTTTTACACCAATTTTCTGTAGCAGTTCATAGCTGATTACAGACAAACAGCCACTTCTGATGATATCACAAGAAATCAGACATAAAACTGTTTAGCAGGCCTGGAAAAATTCTTAGAAGCTAACAAATCTTGAAACACAATAGTTATAAAGCTACCTCACAGGCGTGACCTAATATATAATTTGTGTGTCAACAAGGAGACACGAAAAACAAACATGAAAATCAAATGGATGTATGCTTCATTTGGAAAATGTAGAATAGTGGAGACAGGTAAAATGGACAAACGCCTACATACCAAACATGGGATGCATCTGAATTTCAAAGAGAAGAAACTTTTATGTAAGAAAATAGCAAAATTATCACAGAGAAAGATGATTTAAAGAAAATTATCAGTCACAAAGGTGATAGGGGTGATTTTTTAGAGTAAAACATAGCAATTGAATCCTTATGTACCAGAATGTTCAGTATATAATGAATAAAACAGAACACTTGGATGTATACGAAAATGGATCAAAACCACATTTCTTCATAGCAAGTGAATTAGGTTGCAAGGAAGAGGAAGCATATGCATACAGGCTAATAACTTATGAACTCATAAACTTGTGCTGTAGAAGGATACATAAAGGTGGAGGGGTACGCATTTATAGCAGAAATGATGACATTTCACCTAAGCTGCTAACGGGACGCAGAGGAGAACTAGTGAAGCCTGTGACACATCTAATAAATATCTCCCTCTGCCATGGAGAATTCCCTGGTCTTTTGAAAATCACTGAAATTCTACTGGTGTATAAGAAGGGAATAAAATCTGACGTGAGAAACTACAGACCAATATCATTAACTTCACAACCTGGGAATGAAAAAGTAATATTATATCAATTTGAGGCATATTTCATAAAAATAATCTATTTAATAATCTACAATATGGTTTTAGAAAAAGAAGATCTACTGTAACAGCAGTAGCATTTTTTTAATATGAAATATTAAAGATGCTAGCTGAAGGAGACAAGATAAAAGGCAGTTTCCAGGATATGAGTAAAGCTTTTGATACTGTGAATCATACAATTCTATTGCATAAATTAGAAGCATATGGGATGAGAGGAATCAACTTACAACTACTTACCTCCTGTTTGATAGACAGGAAACAGTGTGCCAAGCTAACTTATAAAAGGAATGAACAACTAGTAACAACCAAATCAAACCACAAGATACTTCAATGTGGTGTGCCCCAAGGTAGTATATTGGAGCCTTTTCTATTTCTAGTGTACATTAATAATTTAACTGAACCTGAAAACTGCAAGGTTATAAGCTATGCTGATGACATATCTTTTCTCAGCTGGGGCCACAATATGCAAACTGCTGCAAACAATGGTGAAATCCATTACACTTTCCGTCAAATTATCTTACTGCAAATAACCTACTCGTAAATACAGAGAAGACAGTGACAATGCAATTTATGCTTATCTATAATCAGAACGTAAACAGAACACTATCTACACCTTCTAGCTACACAAAAAAACATGAATTTTTGGCATAATTGTTGATAAACACCTGTCATGGAAAGAGCATATAGACCATATTTGTAAGAAAATTGGTACAAATGTGTATCTACTGAAAAGGGTATTAGCCTTCCTGGACCATGATAGCTTGAGGCAGTATACTTTGGAGTGATACATCCACATCTTCAGTTGTTGTTGTTGTGGTCTTCAGTTGTGAGACCAGTTTGATGCAGCTCTCCATGCTACTCTATCCTGTGCAAGCTTCTTCATCTCCCAATATGTACTGCAGCCTACATCCTTCTGAATCTGTTTAGTGTATTCATTTCTTGGTCTCCCTCTACAATTTTTACCCTCCATGCTGCCCTCCAATACTAAATTGGTGATCCCTTGATGCCTCAGAACATGTCCTACCAACTGACCCCTTCTTCTTGTTAAGTTGTGCCACAAACTCCTCTTCTCCCCAATCCTATTCAATACCTCCTCATTAGTTATGTGATCTACCCATTTAATCTTCAGCATTCTTCTGTAGCACCACAATTCAAAAGCTTCTATTCTCTTCTTGTCCAAACTATTTATCGTCCATGTTTCACTTCCATACATGGCTACACTCCATACAAATACTTTCAGAAACGACTTCCTGACACTTAAATCTGTACTCGATGTTAACAAATTTCTCTTCTTCAGAAACGCTTTCCTTGCAATTGCCAGTCTACATTTTATATCCTCTCTACTTCGACCATCATCAGTTAATTTGCTTCCCAAATAGCAAAACTCCTTTACTACTTTAAGTGTCTCATTTCCTAATCCAATTCCCTCAGCATCACCCGACTTAATTCGACTACATTCCATTATCCTCATTTTGCTTTTGTTGATGTTCATCTTATATCTTCCCTTCAAGATACTGTCCATTCCGCTCAACTGCTCTTCCAAGTCCTTTGCTGTCTCTGACAGAATTACAATGTCATTGGCGTACCTTAAAGTTTTTATTTCTTCTCCATGGATTTTAATACCTACTCCGAATTTTTCTTTTGTTTCCTTTACTGCTTGATCCATATACAGATTGAATAACATCGGGGAGAGGCTACAACCCTGTCTCACTCCCTTCCCAACCACTGCTTCCCTTTCATGTCCCTCGACTCTTATAACTGCCATCTGGTTTCTGTACAAATTGTAAATAGCCTTTCACTCCCTGTATTTTACCCCTGCCACCTTTAGAATTTGAAAGAGAGTATTCCAGTCAACATTGTCAAAAGCTTTCTCTAAGTCTACAAATGCTAGAAACGTAGGTTTGCCTTTTCTTAATCTAGCTTCTAAGATAAGTCGTAGGGTCAGTATTGCCTCACGTGTTCCCACATTTCTTCGGAATCCAAACTGATGTTCCCCGAGGTCGGCTTCTACCAGTTTTTCCATTCGTCTGTAAAGAATTCACGTTAGTATTTTGCAGCAGTGACTTATAAACTGATAGTTCGGTAATTTTCACATCTGTCAACACCTGCTTTCTTTGGGATTGGAAATATTATATTCTTCTTGAAGTCTGAGGGTATTTCGCCTGTCTCATACATTTTGCTCACCAGATGGTAGAGTTTTGTCAGGACTGGCTCTCCCAAGGCTGTCAGTAGTTCTAATGGAATGTTGTCTACTCCTGGGGCCTTGTTTCGACTCAGGTCTTTCAGTGCTCTGTCAAACTCTTCACGCAGTATCATATCTCCCATTTCCATTATACTGTCCTCAAGTACATCGCCCTTGTATAGACCCTCTGTATACTCCTTCCACCTTTCTGCTTTCCCTTCTTTGCTTAGAACTGGGTTCTTCAGTATGGTACTGAGATATTGGGTGGGGGGGGGGGGGGGGGGGGGCACCGGCTGTCTATACAGACAGGCTCTTCAGACTTTTTTTTTAATAAAAATAAAAAAAAGGCAGTATGAATGGTAGCTATGGTAAACAAGAGAGGGCTTTGTACAGAAATCTTCAGAAAATATAAAATACTAACTGTCTCCTCTATGTACATCCTGCAGGTAATAATGTTTGTGAAACAAAATCCAGAATATAATGTAACAAATGGTAAAGAACATAGGTACAATATTTGGATAATGGAAAATTTTCATAGAATTGCAAGTTTTCTTTTCTTTTTTTTTTTTTAAGAAAAAAAAGGCTGCAGACCACAATCCTCATACAATAGGAACCAACTTTTATAACAGATTTCCATCTGATCTTAAGCCAGTTAATTTAAACACTTTAAACAATAAACATATGCATTTATTAATAGAGAAGAGCTGTTATTCAGTAGATGATTTCAAGTTGTAATATCCCTTTATAAAACAGCGTATACAGCACAAGTTTGTTTTTGCAACACAAAAATGATAATTTCTGATCTTCACACGCTGTATCGATATATTTCAAGTTGCAAATTTTCTCTGTTAAACAGTGCATATAGCAAAAGTATGTTTTGCAACAAAAACAATGATAATTTCTGACCTTCACTATTTATTTCAATGTGTGCACTTACGTCTGTTAACTAACCTTTGTATATGTGAACTAAAATCTATGCAGTGTATGAGAACCGCTTGTTATACGGACAGTAAACAAACAAATAAATAAACAATTGTGAGCACTTCTGCTCCCATTCTTGCTAAAATGACATCACTGATGCACAACAGCTACACTCATCACATTCAGCCCATGGACAGTACAGATTTCTAGACAAATGTAAAAAGTTTTGATAGTTTTGGTCATTACAAGCAATACTGCAGAAGAGATTTCACATTTGATGAGATTTTCAATTGTATAATGCTAATTCTGGAAGACCCCTATAGGCGAACGAGAGACAGTGTGGCTTTACCAGCATTGCAGCTCTAAGTGTGCTGAGCTACTGTCTCAGTATTGTATCTGTTCTGTTGTTCTCACTACTCCCCATGCTACATGTAAATATAGACCTTTTTTTCTTTTTCAAGGTATCCTTTGTACACAAAATTAATATTGTTTCCCACTCCAATTGAACAAGGCATTTATAAATACATTTAGTTAAAAAAACCTGAATTACAAATGAAAAGGTATGGGCACCATGAATTTTTTTGCCATCATCAGTATCCCACTGTTATCATGAACCAGATGTAGTTGGCTAAATGTGGGTGAGTGAGTACTGTCCCTTTAAGCATATTTAACAAGATATATTCACTTATAACTTCAGTCATTTTTAATATTTCTCATCCTAGATCTTTCTTACTCAGAAGATGCATCTTGGTCTGTTACCATCTAGCATTTTTTCTAAAGTCACATTATGACTGTGCTTACTAGGTGAATTCATATGATATAAGAACAGATCCCTTTGTGTGTCGTATTTGGACAGAGTGAAGTACCCCACCATCCTTTAGCTTGTTGCACTCATTTCTCGATCATAACCCTTGAAAATATTTTTGCAATATCTAGTTTACAGATTTCACTGAGGCAACCAATGCATCTGTTTTTCACTTAAATTCCACTTTCTGCTCATGCTAACTTGTCCACTTATTTTAGAGGCCACTTCTCAATGTACCAGGATCTCTAATGAAAAGCCATTGTGCATTTGCTCTCTGAGTAGCCTGTGAGTCAATATTATATATTCCTTGCCTTCATTCCTCTCAACAGTAAAAATATAACATCAACTAACAATAAGGAGTGATAACAAAGTCTCCGTTTGAAGGGTGTGCAGTCTAGAATCAGTATGCCAATCAGGCAAAATTTCCATGAGGCAACAATCCCACTGATGCACCACACTGAAGATACCCATTTGGTAATGTTTTACTATGTTATCACTCCTTATTGTTAGTTGATGTTATATTTTTACTGTTGAGAGGAATCAAGGCAAGGAATATATAATATTGACTCATAGGCTACTCAGAGAGCAAATGCACAATGGCTTTTCATTAGAGATCCTGGTACATTGAGAAGTGGCCTCTAAAATAAGTGGACAAGTGAGCATGAGCAGAAAGTGGAATTTAAGTGAAAAACAGATGCATTGGCTGCCTCAGTGAAATCTGTAAACACCGTGCACTGCTGCGTGAAAAAGTCTGTAGTTACCACCTGCACATCCTCATCCAACAGGAACTGTCAACCCTTCCAGGCCTTTTTTAAGCAACCAAAGAAATGATAATCATATGGGGAGAGTTTACAACTACAGGGCAGGTGCTTGAGTCTCTCCCACTTGAGCTAGTGCAACTTCTTCATTATGACACTTATGACATGGGGATGTGAATTATCATGAAGCACCCCATGTTGCAGTTTTCCAGGAAGTTTTGCTTTAATTGCATGCTATAATTTCTACAGCATTGTGCAGTCCCATTCCCCAGTGACAGAGACACCAGGTTCCTTGAAATCAATAATGTATGAGGCTGGCCTTCCCAAATAGACCGGTGACTCATGCCAAATTGCGACCAGAATGGAACTTGGTGCACCATTCCACAATAGTGGTTTTCAACTGACATGCTGCCCCATAAACATTTCTCAGTCTCCAATGGATGTCTATTGGTGTTTGTCCTTCAGCAGCCAAGAAAAGAATAACACCATATTGGTGTCTTATCTGGACACATTTGGTACTAATGATGCCGTGGTTCACATTTTCGCTTTTACCGCACATGATGGAAAGGCACAAATGCCACACTAATCCCTTGCCTACATGTCGGTACTTATACACCTGCATTGGAGTCGCACTACATTGCATATACTCTGCAGCAATGCCCTCAAACTGAAACTTTTTCATCACCCTTTATACATACAAATCACAACATTCTATCTCAACTTTGGAATTATCTTCAACTTTTTTTAATTCCTTGCTACTAGCTGGAAGCCATCAGATTGGATCTGTATACCCTTTTATTTCAGAGTACTTTTGAGAAGTCCTCTTTTCTTCCTCAAATGCTGCAGATAACACGGAAATCATTAAAACACAATTGTTTGAGAGGCATAGGAGTTATTTTTCTTCTTGAGGGAATCATTTTCCTGCTTAGGCTGTTATATTTTGAAGTAATCACTTCATTCATGATTTATGTGTTACTTAATTTCACACCTTTGGGCACTTTCAAGCTATCTCTGTTACTTGCATTATAGCAAAAAGCTGTAACCATAAAGCATCATATATTTCACACATCTATGTGGAGTACGCAACATCTGACAGCATCCCGAATACTAAGACATTGACCATGCCACATGAAGTTTCATTTTGAAGACTTAATGTATTTTAATGTGTAGTAAGCTATCACAGTGACAAAAATTGCGTAATGGTCAAATTTTTCTCTTTGTACATATAGACTTCAGTTGTGAGATGGTTACAAAAGGGAGGAACATTAAGCACCCTTTCAACAATGATGTCATTAGAGACTGAGCATAAACTCAAATTACAGGATGGGGAAGGACATCAGTCATGCCCATTTCAAAGGAACAATACTGGCATTTGCCTTAACTGGTTTAGAGAAATCATGGAAAATCTAAATCTAGATGGGGATTTGAGTTGTCATCTTGCTGAATGTGTATTGAGTGTGCTAACCACTGTGCCACCTCACTTGGTGTGTGAGACAGTTGTGCCAGTAACTGCCATGATCATGAGAAACTATTATTAAGGATGCCACTGGACATTATTTCCTCCACACAGATGTTTCGAATATACGATGCCTTATGCTTACTACTTTCTTCACTGTGATGTAAATAACAGACATTGCTTGAAAATGCCCCAGGGGGGAGAATTAGTTAATAGCTAAATCAAGAAATAAAATGATTATTTCAAAACAAAACACCCTATGCAGGAAGATTACTTCCTTCAAGAAATTGACAATGGCTGTGGACCCATATATACAAAAGTCTGTCAATTCTCATTGCCCTAAGATTTATCAGTTTAACTCTCTGAAGTCAATTGCATGTCTTTCCCAGTTAAACGCTTCTAATGTTTTTACACATCTGACTAGACAAGCCACTTTGGTCAGTTTAACATTTTTAAAGCTGTAGTCATCCTTTGCCAATGACTCTTACACTTTTTATTAGCTGTAACTAAAACCTCTTACAAACACTACTTGCTTCAGCATATTATTGTTGTGGTCTTCAGCCCAAAGACTGGTTTGATGCACTCTCCACGCTACTCTATGCTATGCAAGCCACTTCATCTCCGAGTAACTACTGCAACCTACATCTCTCTGCATATGCTTGCAGTATTCATCTCTTGATCTTCCTCTATGATTTTTACTACTCACACATCCCTCCAGTACTAAACTGGTGATCCCTTGATGCCTCAGAATGTGTCCTACCAATCAACCCCTTCTTCTAGTCAAGTTGTGCCAGAAATTCCTCTACTCCCCAATTCTGTTCAGTGCCTCCTCATTAGTTATGTGATCTACACATCTAATCTTCAGCATTCTTCTGTAGCACCACATTTCAAAAGTTTCTATTCTCTTCTTGTCTAAACTGTTTATCATCCATATTTCACTTCTGTTGTTGTTGTGGTCTTCAGTCCTGAGACTGGTTTGATGCAGCTCTCCATGCTACTCTATCCAGTGCAAGCTTCTTCATCTCCCAGTACCTACTGCAACCTACATCCTTCTGAATCTGCTTAGTGTATTGATCTCTTGGTCTCCCTCTACGATTTTTACCCTCCACGCTGCCCTCCAATGCTAAATTTGTGATCCCTCCATGCCTCAGAACATGTCCTACCAACCGTTCCCTTCTTCTAGTCAAGTTGTGCCACAAACTTCTCTTCTCCCCAATCCTATTCAATACCTCCTCATTAGTTACGTGATCTACCCACCTTATCTTCAGCATTCTTCTGTAGCACCACATTTCGAAAGCTTCTATTCTCTTCTTGTCCAAACTAGTTATCGTCCATGTCTCACTTCCATACATGGCTACACTCCATACAAATACTTTCAGAAACGACTTCCTAACACCTAAATCTATATTCGATGTTAACAAATTTCTCTTCTTGAGAAACGCTTTCCTTGCCGTTGCCAGTCTACATTTTATATCCTCTCTACTTCGACCATCATCGGTTATTTTACTCCCTAAATAGCAAAACTCCTTTACTACTTTAAGTGTCTCATTTCCTAATCTAATTCCCTCAGCATCACCTGACTTAATTTGACTACATTCCATTATCCTCGTTTTGCTTTTGTTGATGTTCATCTTATATCCTCCTTTCAAGACACTGTCCATTCCGTTCAACTGCTCTTCCAAGTCCTTTGCTGTCTCTGACAGAATTACAATCTCATCGGCGAACCTCAAAGTTTTTACTTCTTCTCCATGAATTTTAATACCTACTCCGAATTTTTCTTTTGTTTCCTTTACTGCTTGCTCAATATACAGATTGAATAACATCGGGGAGAGGCTACAACCCTGTCTCACTCCTTTCCCAACCACTGCTTCCCTTTCATGCCCCTCGACTCTTATAATTGCCATCTGGTTTCTGTACAAATTGTAAATACCCTTTCGCTCCCTGTATTTTACCCCTGCCACCTTCAGAATTTGAAAGAGAGTATTCCAGTCAACATTGTCAAAAGCTTTCTCTAAGTCTACAAATGCTAGAAATGTAGGTTTGCCTTTTCTTAATCTTTCTTCCAAGATAAGTCGTAAGGTCAGTATTGCCTCACGTGTTCCAACATTTCTACGGAATCCAAACTGATCTTCCCCGAGGTCGGCTTCTACCAGTTTTTCCATTCGTCTGTAAAGAATTCGCGTTAGTATTTTGCAGCTGTGACTTATTAAACTGATAGTTCGGTAATTTTCACATCTGTCAACACCTGCTTTCTTTGGGATTGGAATTATTATATTCTTCTTAAAGTCTGAGGGTATTTCGCCTGTCTCATACATCGTGGTCACCAGATGGTAGAGTTTTGTCATGACTGGCGCTCCCGAGGCCATCAGTAGTTCTAATGGAATGTTGTCTACTCCCGGGGCCTTGTTTTGACTCAGGTCTTTCAGTGCTCTGTCAAACTCTTCACGCAGTATCTTATCTCCCATTTCATCTTCATCTACATCCTCTTCCATTTCCATAATATTGTCCTCAAGTACATCGCCCTTGTATAAACCCTCTATATACTCCTTCCACCTTTCTGCTTTCCCTTCTTTGCTTAGAACTGGGTTGCCATCTGAGCTCTTGATATTCATACAAGTGGTTCTCTTCTCTCCAAAGGTCTCTTTCATTTTCCTGTAGGCAGTATCTGTCTTACCCCTAGTGAGACAAGCCTCTACATCCTTACATTTGTCCTCTAGCCATCCCTGCTTAGCCATTTTGCACTTCCTGTCGATTTCATTTTTGAGACGTTTGTATTCCTTTTTGCCTGCTTCATTTACTGCATTTTTATATTTTCTCCTTTTATCAATTAAATTCAATATTTCTTCTGTTACCCAAGGCTTTCTACTAGCCTGCGTCTTTTTACCTACTTGATCCTCTGCTGCCTTCACCACTTCATCCCTCAGAGCTACCCATTCTTCTTCTACTGTATTTCTTTCCCCCATTCCTGTCAATTGTTCCCTAATGCTCTCCCTGAAACTCTCTACAACCTCTGGTTCTTTCAGTTTATCCAGGTCCCATCTCCTTAAATTCCCACCTTTTTGCAGTTTCTTTAGTTTCAATCTGCAGTTCATAACCAATAGATTGTGGTCAGAATCTACATCTGCCCCAGGAAATGTCTTACAATTTAAAACCTGGTTCCTAAATCTCTGTCTTACCATTATATAGTCTATCTGAAACCTGTCAGTATCTCCAGGCTTCTTCCATGTATACAGCCTCTTTTCATGATTCTTGAACCAAGTGTTAGCTATGATTAAGTTATGCTCTGTGCAAAATTCTACAAGGCGACTTCCTCTTTCATTCCTTCCCCCCAATCCATATTCACCTACTATGTTTCCTTCTCTCCCTTTTCCTACTGACGAATTCCAGTCACCCATGACTATTAAATTTTCGTCTCCCTTCACTACCTGAATAATTTCTTTTATCTCGTCATACATTTTATCTATTTCTTCATCATCTGCAGAGCTAGTTGGCATATAAACTTGTACTACTGTAGTAGGCATGGGCTTTGTGTCTATCTTGGCCACAATAATGCGTTCACTATGCTGTTTGTAGTAGCTAACCCGCACTCCTATTTTTTTATTCATTATTAAACCTACTCCTGCATTACCCCTATTTGATTTTGTATTTATAACCCTGTAATCACCTGACCAAAAGTCTTGTTCCTCCTGCCACCGAACTTCACTAATTCCCACTATATCTAACTTTAACCTATCCATCTCCCTTTTTAAATTTTCTAACCTACCTGCCCGATTAAGTGATCTGACATTCCACGCTCCGATCCGTAGAACGCCAGTTTTCTTTCTCCTGATAACGACGTCCTCCTGAGTAGTCCCCGCCCGGAGATCCGAATGGGGGACTATTTTACCTCCGGAATATTTTACCCAAGAGGACGCCATCATCATTTAATCATACAGTAGAGCTGCATGTCCTCGGGAAAAATTACGGCTGTAGTTTCCCCTTGCTTTCAGCCGTTCGCAGTACCAGCACAGCAAGGCCGTTTTGGTTAATGTTACAAGGCCAGATCAGTCAATCATTCAGACTGTTGCCCCTGCAACTACTGAAAAGGCTGCTGCCCCTCTTCAGGAACCACATGTTTGTCTGGCCTCTCAACAGATACCCCTCCGTTGTGGTTGTACCTACGGTACGGCCATCTGTATCGCTGAGGCACGCAAGCCTCCCCACCAACGGCAAGGTCCATGGTTCATGGGGGGATTTCACTTCTATACACGGCTAAACTCCATACAAATACTTTCAGGAAGGACTTCTGACACTTAAATCTATACTCAATGTCCAGAATGAGATTTTCACTCTGCAGCGGAGTGTGCGCTGATATGAAACTTCCTGGAAGATTAAAACTGTGTGCCCGACCGAGACTCGAACTCGGGACCTTTGCCTTTCGCGGGCAAGTGCTCTACCATCTGAGCTACCGAAGCACGACTCACGCCCGGTGCTCACAGCTTTTATACTCAATGTCAACAAACTTCTCTTTTTCAGAAATGCTTTTCTTGCCACTGCCAGTCTAGATTTTATATCCTCCCTGCTTTGACCATCATCAGTTATTTTGCTCCCCAAACAGCAAAACTCATCTACTGCTTTAAGTGTCTCATTTCCTAATCTGACTTTCTCAGTATACCTGATTTAATTCGACTACATTCCATTATCCTTGTTTTGCTTTTGTTGATATTCATCTCATATCCTCCTTTGAAGACAATGTCCATTCTGTTCAACTGCTCTTCCAAGTCCTTTTATGTCTCTGGCTGAATTACAGCATCACTGGCAAACCTCAAAGTTTTTATTTCTTCTCCCTGGACTTTATTTGTACTGCAAAATTTTCTTTTGTTTCCTTTACTGCTTGCCCAGTATACAGATTGAATAACACTGGGGATAGGATACAACACTGTCTCACTCCCTGCTCAGCCACTGCTTCTCTTTCGTGCTCCTCGACTCTGGTTCCTGTACAAATTATGAATACTCTTTTGCTCCCTGTATTTTACCCCAGCCACCTTTAGAATTTGAAAGAGATTTTTCCAGTCTACATTGTCAAAAGCTTTCTCTAAGTCTACAAATACTATAAACATAGGTTTGCTTTTCCTTAACCTATAATCTATGAGAAGTTGTAGGGTCAGTATTGCCTCATGTGTTCCTACATTTCTCCATAATCCAAACTGATCTTCCCCAAGGTCAGCTTCTACCAGTTTTTCCATTCTTCTGTAAAGGATTCCTGTTAGTATTTTGCAGCTGCGACTTATTAAATTAATAGTTTGGTAATTTTCACATCTGTCAACACCTGCTTTCTTTGGAATTGGGATTGCTATATTCTTCTTGAAGTCTGAGGGTATTTCGCCTATCTCATACATCTTGCTCACCAGATGGAAAAGTTTTTTCAAGGCTGGCTCGCCCAAGGCTTTCAGGGCTTTGTTTCAACTTAGGTCTTTCAGTGCTTCATCAAATTCTTCACACAGTATCACATCTCCCTTCTCATCTTCCTCGACATACTCTTCCATTTCCATAACATTGCCCTCAAGTAAATCTCCCTTGTGTAGCCCCCCTATATACTCCTTCCTGCTTTCCCTTCTTTGCTTAGGACCGGTTTTCCATCTGAGCTGTTGCTGTTCATACAGATGGCTCTCTTTTCTCCAAAGGTCTTTCTAATTTCTCTGCAGACAATATCTATCTTACCCCTAGTGATATAAGCTTCTATATCCTTACATTTGTCCTCAGATTATTGCTGCTTAGCCATTTTGCACTTCCTATCAATCTCATTTTTTAGATGTTTGTATTCCCTTTTGCCTACTTCATTTATTGCATTTTTCGATTTAGTCCTTTCATCAATTAAATTCAATATCTCTTCTGTTACCCAAGGATTTCTACTAGCCCTCTTCTTTTTACCTACTTAGTCTCCTGCTGCCTTCACTACTTCATCTCTCAAAGCTACCCATTCTTCTTCTATTGTATTCCTTTCCCCTGTTCTTGTCAATCTTTCCCTAATGCTCCCTCTGAAACCCTCTATAACCTCTGGTTCTTTCAGTTTATCCAGGTCCCATCTCCTTAAACTCCTGCCTTTTTAGTTTCTTCAATTTTAATCTGCAATTCATAACCAATACATTGTGGTCAGAGTCCACATCTGTCCCTGGAAATGTCTTACAATTTAAAAGCTGGTACCTTAATCTCTGTCTAACCATCACATTATCAATTTGAAACCTTCTGGTGCCTCCAGGTCTGTTCCACATATACAACCTTCTCTCATAATTCTTAAACCAAGTGTTAGCTATGATCACACTATGCTCTATGCAAAATTCTACCAGGCGGTTTCCTCTTTCATTCCATTCCCCCAGTCCATATTCACCTACTACTTTTCCTTCTCTTCCTTTTCCTACTACTGAATGCCAGTCCCCATGGCTATTAAATTTTCAGCTCCCTTAACTATCTTAATAATTTATTTTATTTTATCATATATTTCCCGAGTCTCTTCCTCATCTGCAGAGGATATAAACCTGTACTACTGTGGTGGGTGTGGGCTTCATATCCATCTTGCCTACAATAATGCGTTCACTATGCAGTTCACAGTAGCTTATCTGCATTCCTTTTTTTTATTATTTATTTATTTATTTTTACTTATTATTAAACTTACTCCTGCATTACCCCTATTTGATTTTGTATTTATAACCCTGTATTCACCTGGCCCGAAGTCCTATTCTTCCGGCCACCGAACTTCACTATATCTAACTTTAACCTAATATTCTAACCTACCTGCCCAATTAAGGGATCTGACATTCCATGCTCCGATCCACAGAACATCAGTTTTGTTTCTCGTTATAACGACATCCTCCTGAGAAGTCCCCACCTGAAGAGCCTACAGGGGCTTCTATTTTATCTCCAGAATATTTTGCCCAAGAGGATGCTATCACCGTTTAACCATACAGTAAAGCTGCACAACCCCGGGAAAAATTATAGCTGATGCTCCCCGTTACTTTCAGCCATTCGCAGTACCAGCACAGCACGACCATTTTGGTTGATGTTACAAGGCCAGATCAGTCAATCATCAAGACTATTACCCCTGAAACTACTGAAAAGGCTGCTACCCCTCTTCAGGAACCACACATTTGTCTGTCCTCTCAACAGATATCCGTCCTTTGTGGTTGCACCTACTGTACGGCTATCTGTATCGCTGAGGCAAGCGAGCCTCCCCACCAAATGGCAAGGTCCATGGTTCATGGTGGAGACTACAGCGTATGTACTGAAATGGTGAAATTAGAGCTGTCATAGATCAGAGCTTTGCTGTACTGAAGAACCTATAAAACATACTGGAAGGATTGTCAGGGAATTTGAGTTCAGGATTACAAGGCATTGCAAAATTGTTTGAAGTGTCAAATTTTGCAGTTTAATCATGAAACATGTTGCACAAATATTCATGGTTTAAGTAAGACATTACAAATAGTGTCAGATGCATTCTTCTTCAAACTTAACAGTTAGAAATTGTCTTTCCAGAAGGTACTAGTATTAAGTAATTCTGAGACAATGCAATCTCAAAGCTCAGATCTTAGATCCCCTAGTCCTTGCTCTTCCATTTTATTTATCATCTTACAGTTTTTTTTAGCTTTCACCAAAGGTCTCTTATATATCCTCTTCATTGAAGTTATTCTCCATTCCACTATACTTTAACCTTTAGAGGGTTTTAGATTTTGGTCCTTCCTTTCTCTGTATTTGTTAGTCCCAAGTTAATACATTCCTCAAATTTTCAACCCATTCCTCTAACTTCTCATGCTCCTTTCTCTATATTTCCTGCACTATATAACTGATAAGTCTGCCCGGGTACTGGGTGTTTGTGTTGTCCTCCTCATTCCATCATCATTCGTGACATTGGCTAGATTGGACTGCGTACAGATTGGGAATTTGTACGAGTGCTGATGACCGTGCAGTTGAGCGCCCCACAAACCAGTCATCATAACTGATAACTGCACAAGTTTATAACCTTAAGCATATATGCAGTTACAAGGAAAAAAACCACCCCTCTTCTGTGTACAGACGACTATAGATGCAAACCAACTATCACAGAACTTGTAACATAATTTAAAATATGAAAGATGATCAAAAACTCTGTTCAATTTGCTTTTAATGTTTATTGTTCATTACTTCAAATTATATGCAAATGGTGTTCCATCTTTCCTACAGTAGTTCACTATTTTCAAATACTTGACATATTTCATCCAACCTCAAAATTACTGAACAAATACTGTCTTTAAATTTGCTCTCCAATGGACGATTGGCGTTGCTGAGGTAAGGTACCTGCTCTACCTCAACAATACAGACAGCTGCATATGCAGCCACATTGGAGGGGTACCTGAGAGATGCCAGAGTAACATATGGTTTCTGAACAGGTGCAGAAGCCTTTTCAGTAGTTGCAGGGGCATCAGTCTGGATGACTGACTGATCTGGCAACATAACATTGGCCAACATAGCCTTGCTGTCTATGGGTCAGAGCATGGAATATTAAATTGCTTATTCAGGTACGTAAGTAAGACAGTTTAAAAAGGAGGACAGAAAGGCCGAAGTCAGATATAGTGGAAATTTAGGGTGAACAGGACTTCTGTCAGATGAATAGATGGTTATAAATACAAAATACAGGTTGGGTAATGCACAGTATGTCCAATAATAAGAAAATAAGAATGCGGGTAAGTTACCATGAATAACAATGTGAACACATAAGAGCCAAGGCAGACATGAAGACAACAATCATCACAGTAATGCAATTATACACTGAAGAGCCAATGAAACTGGTACATCTGCCTAATATCATGTAGGGCCCCCGCGAGCACACAGAAGTGCTGCAACACGGCATGGCATGGACTCAACTAATGTCTGAAGCAGTGCTGGAGAGAATGGACACCATGAATCCTGCAGGACTGTCCATAAATTCGCAAGAGTACGAGGGGATGGAGATCTCTTATGAACAGCACGCTGCAATGCATCCCAGATATGCTCAATAATATTCATGTCTGGGGAGTTTGGTGGCCCGAGGAAGTGTTTAATCTCAGAAGAGTGTTCCTGGAAGCATTCTGTAGCAATTCTGGATGTGTGAGGTGTTGCATCATCCTGCTGGAATTGCCAAAGTCTGTTGGAATGCACAATGGACATGAATGGATGCAGGTGATCAGACAGTATGCTTCTGTATGTGTCAACTGTCAGAGTCAGAGATGGAGTCCCATATCACTCCAAATGATCACGCCCCACACCATTACAGTGCCGCCACCAGCTGGAACAGTCTCCTGCGGACACACATGTTCCATGGATTCATGAGGTTGTACAAGCTCAGCCGACGCATAAAACTTTGTGTCGTGCAGTTATCAAGTGTACATGAGTGGGCCTTTGATGATGTTTCATTGAACGGTTCGCATGCTGACACTTGTTAATGGCAAGGCATTGAAATCTGTGGCAATTTGCATAAGGGTTGCACTTCTATCACATTGAACGATGCCTGATGTTCATGGAACACTTGTGAAATGGTCATATGGGAAAATCCCCACTTCATCGCTACCTTGGAGATGCTGTGTCTCATCGCTTGTGCACTGACTATAACACCATGTTCAAACTCACTTAAATCTTTATAACCTGCCATTGTAGCAGCAGTAACCGATCTAACAACTGCACCAAACAGTTGATGTCTTATATGGGTGTTGCTGACCACAGTGCCGTATTCTGCCTGTTTACATGTCTGTATTTGAATATGCATCCTTATACCAGTTTCTTTGGCACTTCAGTCTATATCCACGCACCGTATGGTGGATTGCGGAGTATGTATGTAGATGTAGGTGTAGATGTAGATATATGCCTACCAGCCATGCAGATGATGAAAAGCTTGAAACAATGTATGATGAGATAAAAGAAATTATTCATATAGGAAAGACAAAGATTTATTTATGAGGGGGAAGGGGAGGAGCTGGTGACTGGAAGTACACAGCAGGAAAATAAAGAGAATAAAAAATAGTAGAACATGTAGTGGGGGGAAAGAATAAAAGTGGAAGCCATGTGGTAGAATTCTGTACAGGGCATAATTTAATGATTGTGAATGCTTTGTTTAAAAATTATGAAAGAAGGTTGTCTATGTGGAAGAGACCTAGAAGGTTCCAAAGATATTATATCATTAAGCTATACAGTAGAGCTGTATACCCTTGGTATCAGCTGTTCATAGTACCAAGAACGCACAGACTTGTTGGCTAATGTTACAGGATCAGATCACTCAATCATCCAGACTATTGTCCTTGAAACTAATAAAAAGGCCACTGACCATCTTCAGGAACCACAAGCCTTTCCACAGATACTCTTGATTGTAGTTGCACCTACAGTGCAGGTATCTGTATTATTCAGATACGCAATCAAACCCAATTCAACAAGCTCTGTGGTTCCTTGTATAACACATGACGAACTGAATCTAACTGATGCAAGGGGAAAATATAAAAAAGCAGCAAATGAATCAGGTGAAAAGGGATATACACATAAGGAAAAAATGATACTGACAGAAAATGCAAAATGGGTAGAGGATAAATGCAAGGCTGCAGAAGCAAGTATGACAAAGGGAGAGAGAGAGAGACCACCTACAGGAAAAGCAGAGGGTCTTCGGAATTATCTACAGAAGAATGACAAAACTGACAGCTGACTATCTCAGGGAAGGTCAGTGTGGGTTCCAGAGTTATGTAAGAACATGTGAGGCAATATTGAGCCTATGAATTATATTAGAAGACAAGTTCAAGAAAGGCAAACCTATGTCTGTAAAATTCGTAGGTTGAGAGAAATGAGTTGACAGTGTTGGCTGGAATACAGACTCTGATTTCTGAATCTAGCAAGGGTAAAATACAAGAAGCGGTTGATTATCTACTACTTGTATAGAAACCAGAATGCAGTTATGAGTTGAAGGACTTGGAAGGGAAGCAATAGACAGAGTTGTAGTCTATCCACATTATTCAATCTATACACTGAGCAAGCAGTAAAGAAAACCAAGGAGATATTTGGAAAGGGGCTCAAAAGGCTCTGAGCACTATGGGACTAAATTTCTGAGGTCATCAGTCCCCTAGAACTTAGAACTACTTAAACCTAACTAACCTAAGGACATCACACACATCCATGCCCGAGGCAGGATTCCAACCTGGAACTGTAACGGTCGCGCAGTTCCAGACTGTAGCAACTAGAACCACTCGGCCACTCCGGCCGGCTTGGAAAGAGGATTAAAGTTCAGGGAGAAGAAATAAAAGCTTGATGTATCCTTATGAAGTTGTAATTCTGACAGAGGATTTAGAAGAGAAGTTGAATGGACTAGGCAGTACCTTCAAACAGGATATTAGGTGAATATTAATAAAAGCATAACAAGGTAACGGAATGTAGGAGAGTTAAATCAGGAGATGCTGGGGGAATTATATTAGTAACTGAGACACTAAACTGGTAGGGGAGTTTTGGGACCGGAAAATTACTGATAATGGCTGAAGTGGATTGATAAAGTTGAAGTGAAAACTGGCAATTGTAGAAAAAGCATTTCTGAACAAGAGAAATTTGTTGATATCAAATGTTAATTTAATGTTAGGATGTCTTTTCTGAAAGTATTTGCTTAGAGTGTAGCCTCATACAGAAGTGAAATGTGGATGATATGCAGTTCAGGCAAGAAAATAGAAGCTTTTATAATTTGGTACAGACGATGAACACTTAAGATTGGATGGGTAGAGCAACAACTAATGAGGAGGTACTGCATCAAGTGGGGAAAACAAAGATTTATAATACAACACTGCTCAAAGAAGTGGCTGGTTGATAGCACACAGGCTGAGGTATCAAGGAGTAGTCAATTTGGTATAGAGGCAAGTGTGGTGTGTAAAAGTTGTAGAAGGAAGGAAGGAAGGAAGATTAGTGTTGATGTCCCATCAACATTGAGGACATTAAATATGGAGCATTAGATCGTGTTGGTTCAAGGTAGGGAAGGAAATTGACCGTGCCCTTTCCAAGAAACCATACTGGCGTTTACCTGGAACAATACAGGGAAATCATGGAGCACCTAAGTCATGATGGCCGGATGCAGATTTGAATTGTTGTCCTCCCGAAAGCGAGTCCATAAAAAATTCTGAGGAAGACCAAGGCTTGAAAACAGCAAACAAGTTCAGATTGATTTAGGTTGCAGTAGTTTTGCTGAGATGAAGGTCTTGCGGAGGACTGAGTAATGTGGAGAGGTGTATGAAACCAATCTCCAGACAGAAAACCACAACTACTTAAATTTGAACTGTACTGGAAGATTTTTTATTTTATTTGGAAGAGGAGGGGGCACAAATGCTAAATAACACAGCTGGATATGAGTTCACGTGCACAGAATGATTGCAGTAAATACTAAACCATACAACAGTGTGGAGAGGGGAATAACCACTACCATTCTGTGACGTCAATAATTATATTGTGAAAGATGCTGTGGGAATAGTTAATACCATCCCCCGCCACCAGCAGCTCCCAAATATTACTGTTGTAATGTTCTGACAGCTAACTTATTGTCATTCACCTTTTTGCCTCACAATACAAAGATTTTAAGTCTGAATTACAATCACTTTATTTTATATGCTCTTTTCAATATTCTTTGTACATGGATGAACCAGTTTTGTGACACAGAACACAGTCTGGAGATGGCAGGACGGAGATTTTATGCAGGTGGATAGCCAAACAGCCATGTCCAGTAGTCAAGTGAAGTGTGGATACTACTATTCTTCTTGGTCCTTCAGGTACTATTATGACATCCATGCGGTTTTCCCATCTCTTTCCCTCACATTGTATTTCATTAGATCATTTCAATTTGTATCGTAATATTGTTAAATTATTAACAGTGTGTTTCGCTGCAAATACAATAGGTTGGTTTTTCCAATCTGTTTAATTTATTTGCCCTTTTTGGCAAGGAAATCTGCATTTTAATCATCATTTAAACCACAGTGAGATGATATCCACTGATTGCAGTTCTCTCGTTCTTCTGTTGTAGAGACTGAACGACTTCTTGGATTTCTTTAACTTGTATGAGTTTTGGATCTTGTATGTGGATAACTACCAAAACTGTTGGTCTAAAATCAGAAAATATGACTGCTCTGTGGAAAATATATAAATAGTTGTTTAGCGGTCTTACTGAAATTCTTTTAGCTTCAACTTTACCTTCAAATTTGAACAGAATGGTTCTACGGCTTGGTGCAAAGAGAAAATTTGGCTGTGTATTTATATGCCAATGTTTTGTTCAGTTTCCATTTAGCCCTCTGTGTAGATGTGGAGCCACTCATTTTCAGGGTGTTCCACAATTATTTTTCTAATGCTGTAGCTCTTATTACTAATTTATGAATTTCACTTTTACTATACTTATATGTTACGTATAGTTTCCATTGTAAGTGAGGGAGACTAATGGACGAGCACCAGCTTCTGGCAGCTTGTATTGCGATCTTCTCCCACTATTTTGCACATAAATGTCTGGCAATCTCTATGAAACAAAGAGAATCTATAGTAAACTGAAACATATTTGAACAGAAATGAAATTCTGTCTATATTACACTACATTCCATTAATACTTGTTCCACAGAAAATGAATGCAACATTTTGTAATGATTTGGAACATATCAGTTTAACATATGTTTTCATTATATATTTTTTAATTTTTTTTCATTTACTTCTTGATATCTAAAAATTCATCTATTGAGTAAGAGTTGTCATTCAGAAATTCTTTTAATTTGTCCTAAAACGTTGGTTGGCTATCTGTCAGAGTTTTAGTACAGTTTGGCAAATGACCAAATATTTTTGTAGCAGCATAATTCACCCTTTCTGCGCCAAAGTCAGATTTAACCCAGAATAGTGAAGACCATTCTTTCTTCTAGTGTTATAGCAATGCACTTCGCTATTATTTTTTAATTGGGATGGGTTACTAATAATAAATGTCATAAGGGAATATATCTCGAGTTTCTTAAATAAATGTCCTGATGGTGATCTTATGAGGGCACCAACCATTATTCTTATTACATGCTTTTGTGCAATGAATATGTTTTCTCTTAATGATGTATTACCTTAAAATATGAAGGAAGGGGGGGGGGGGGGGGGGAGTTGTAGTCAGATGGGGCTGATGACACTACTGTTTGGTCCCCTCCCACAAATCAGCCAATTGCTATAGGACTCTCACAACGGTTAATTATTTGTACCTTCTGTGTTGCATAATTAAGACCTTCCTCCATGATTGTAGTTTCATTTTTACAACTGTAGCACGTCTTGTTGGGAAAATATGGTACGGTGCTAAGCACTTAGCGATGAGATGTTATGAATTAATTAATAATAAGTCTGGTGATAGAAAAAAATTGGGTTGGGTATCCCATAACAGGGTTAAAGTTACTCTTACAGCACATTAAAACAAAAAAAAAAAAAACTGATTAACGTCCAAGGGGGGGGGGGTGGCGCTTTAATTGATACTGGCATTATAAGGGCATAATTTTCATCACTAAGTACGACCAAACATTTGATAAGGCACACACTGTAGCTAACTAGCTCTTCTCTAAACCAAACAAAATTTCCTTCGGCCGAGGTGGTAATTGGCTGTCTGTTCAGCAAAATAACAAAAAATTAGCTACTGCGGAATGAAAGAAGTGCTGATTTCAATAGGGGTCATTGGCTGCCAGCGCCGTGTGATTGATGAAGAATGACGCTGTACAGCAAAGAACTGCGTACTTCAGTTTCTTGTAAAAACGAAATTGACAAAACATGGCCCTTTAAGATCCATATTATGCAATGTCCTTTCCGTGGCCACGCGCTTAAGACCCATCGCAATCTAATCAATTTACTTATTAACTAGAAGTTGGCAAAATTGAAGGCTGAAAACAAAGCATAACGAATAATTTATTTCAAACTACTAACTAGCCACTTGTCAATCTCAAAAATGAAACTTTTACTGTCTCACAGAAAACTAAAATACAACTGTTTCGTACCTTCCATAGTTCTCAGATTTTGGGGATAGACACGTAGTACCTCCCCCAGATCGAATAACAATAAAAACTGAATACAGTTATGTAAGTGTTTAGCAGCCGCATTAATCCCTGATAAATAGACTAAGTTCGGTAGAAACTGTGGTCTGATTGGACTGTAGCAAGCTACAGATTACCGGGATTAAGGGAAGCATATTATCATTATCACATATTACGTTGAAGGAATGTAGATGAATACGAAACGTATCTTGTAATTAATTACATTCTCTATGCTTGCATGCATGAAGATCTGTGCACTACTGGTGACATTCAAAATCTCTGATTACATTTGAACTTCAATGCTCAAGCTGAAGACAACAGATAAATATAAACTTTCTTTAACGAAATACCTTTTTATAGTAAATATTAATTCATTGCGAACTAAAACTAGTTGAAATTAAAAAGCGTTGACTCTTCTTTTTAGAGAGATTCTGATCTACTGTCATTACAAACCCGAAAACTGTAGGCACTCGCTATTAAGGGAAAGGGAAACCTTAATTCGTGACTTGCCACAGTAACCAACCTCGTAGGAAACTTTTTCACATAAATGGCTACATTATATTTTTATCTTTACGAGAAACTGTGAGTACAGTCATGGACCTTTCTGCTAATGTTGGCATGCTTGTATACAAAATTGCCGCCTGTTTCTAGTTTTTATTTATTCCATGTACCAATCGCGGTTTTCGGAAGTGTGTAAAGTGCAATCACCTTACTAAATATGTTTTGATCAAATAATTATACATCATCATTGGTAAATGGAAACAGATTAGTGTATTTTATTCTTTAATGCAGGTTATTGTTGCTCCTGGAGCCTTCATTACGTACTCTAGGCAGTGTAGCTGTTGTTACAGAACCTGATGGCAAACCAGCATTACAGATTAATGATAACGCATTAAACAGTGTTCTATACGTGTGATTACACTAGAAACAGCAAATACGTGTTAGTCATTGTGTAAAATGCCCTATCTTCACAAAGAACCGTTTAGAAGAGTGAAACCACCGAAAGATTTGCGCGACGAAGATGAAGTGTTTTATTGCGAGATGACTAACGAAGTGTTCCGGAATTACGAGTAAGTATGTTTTCACGATAATTTTACTGTGCCCTACGAGTATCCATGATTGTTACTTGTTAAAAAATGACCTCGTTGTTGAAATTTGTAGCACAGTCTCATCCAAGAGCGAGAACTGTCATTAAATGGCGAAATCTCTTCAAAAGCACGTTTTGTAATTAGTATGTAATGTCGTCCATTGATGTATGTGATTGTGCTTTTCAAGCTTTACGTTCTCATTGATGATGACTTCAGTTTTCATGCAAATAGCCCCTGAAACACAGTAAAAAGCATAATTTATGTTTCAGCGATTTCTGTGAACGCATCATACAGTGCAATTCCCTAGTATGGTCATGCGGCCTATCGGGAAAACCAGATTTAACATTTCAGGAAGCGTTGAACAGCGAAAGAGAAGCAAGAAAAGCTCTGAGGGAATTTCCTGTCGAGGTAATATAAAAATTTGTGTTAAGTAGTGGACACTTTTCAACTCAAGATTGTGCTAATGCCACATATAAAGGGCTATACCCTTCGCATTTTAATTCACAGTAGAGCTAGTCAAAATGTACATATTAACTGAGATGGTGATATCCATTCTTTTCCTTTAAGGGTTCTAAGTACATAGTAGTAGGGGCTCTTGTTGCTTGGTTTTTTTATTTGACTTGTTGGGACATTTTTAGAATAACTGTTTATGCAGTTCCAAAAATTCTGACTATTGCCACCAGGATAATACATTGCCCTGTGCTCATTTGAATTTCTGCACAATATAGTAATTAAGAGGTCACGTACATTTTGAATAACTCCACAATTTTATTCCAGTTCATAATGTCTAGTACTTCAAGTAAGGATTGTATGAGTGGTTTTTTGATGTTTTGAAGTCTGTTTGACAGATGTTAGTTAATGGCAAATGCAGTTTAAATAATATAGTTGTGGATGTAGTTGTTAATTTTGAATGTTGTCGTTATTTGTATAAACTTTTATCATAAATATGGTTTTCCGTTTCCATTGTACTTAAATAGGTACTTCCTGTAGGCCTGTTTATTCATTTATCATTGTACATTCTTATCTGAAGGGACTCTTATCACACTTACTATTACACAACGTCATAGCTTCCAAACTGCTGGCAAAGAAAACTTGATGTTACACATCTGAACTTCTTGTGATGCAATATTATAGGTGTAGATGTTTTTTAGCCTTGTGTCTGCTTTAGGTCTATGCCAGTTTTACTCTTCTGCAGACTTCATTGATGTTTGGCGAGTATCTCCAACGTCTCTAGTACTGTGCACTTATCTGATCCTCATCTGTAGCTCGTGGTCTAGTGGCTAGAGTTGTTGCCTCTGGATCAAGGGGTCCAGGGTTTGATTCCTTCCCGGGTTGGGGATTTTCTCTGCTCGGGGACTGGGTGTTTGTGTTGTCCTCCTCCTCCTCCTCCTCCTCCTCCTCCTCCTCCTCCTCCAAACATCATCATCATTATCTGATCCTCGAATATTCATGAATCTATTTTTCTGTACACAATATTAGAGCAGTTTATTGCACTTTGACCTACAAAGATATCTACCGTAGTAAATTATAATTGATGATGGAATGTTAAACAGATAGTTTCTTTTTAATGGTTGTGTATGGTACATTCACACTGTGTTAATGTTATCCCACTGTATTGTAGCAAAACAGTTTGTTATTGACAATTCAGTTTTATCAGTTATATGGGTAATTTTGTGTGCGGTATTATTTTCTTCCCATATTTTTTGGTGTTTGTTTGAAATTACAGCTCAAAGTACCAGTGTTGTATTTAGCATCATTGACGCAGCGATCATCCCAGAAAGAAATGATGGAAGATGTTTACTCGTATATAAAAGACAGATACTTCGTCGGGGAAGTGGTGGAGGTGTTGTTTGGTGAAAATAAGTGGTAAGTTTACTTAAAGCATAGAGCTGTGTAAATTGTTTTTGTAAGACAGCTATTACCTATTTTAAAAATTGTTTTGTAGGGTTGACTGTCACATTCTGCAAGTACGTGCTCCAACAGAAGAGGAGATGCAGAAAGAGAAACCAATAAACAACCCAGATAGCAGGTATAAACACAATAAAATATTTTATATTTCAAAAGTTGTTTTTTTTATTCATGTGTTGCCACTAAGTCGTGTAACATTTTGCGGAATTCCAGAATTGAGCCAGGGTTCAGTGAAAGCACAGTTAACACCAGTTGTTTTGGGAAAATAAAACTGAACTATAACTGGATAAATACACGTTGTCTACCTTAGTGATTGACAGCTGCTAAGTGCTACTAGAAAGTGATGACAGATTTCTTCTTTTGTTCAAAAAATATATCTTGATTTTAGTAACGGTTATCTTCTGTGCAAGGTGGTGTAATGTTGATGAGTTTTATGCTGCTGCTGCTGCTGCTGCAGCCGATTTGTCACTCGTTATCCTAAAAAGATTTAGGTTGGCAGTTTGGTTTGTAACATCTGTTGAGGTGTAGGCCATGTGCTATGAACCTCTTCTTGTCAGCTTTCTTAAAAGGTGCCAGGGCAGTGTGCATTACATCAGACATCATCAGTGCTATCCCAAACTCTGCATGAACTCTTAACAGCATTCTTAGTATGTGATTGATCAGTGTTAAAACAGTTTAGCAAAGAGAACATTGATGCAACAAGTCGTTGCCAATTATGTATGTCTGTTACATGCTTGCAGCTTTTTTGTCTTAACCAATTACTCTGGTGCGTAAAAAAAAAAAAAAAAAAAAAAAAAAAAAAAAAGTCACAACAGCATGTAAAACGGCTGTCAGCATTGCTGCCGGTGGGTAGGTGGCGTCAATGATTAGATGATTGTGCTAGGGTAGAGTTTGAATACCCCAGTGTATTGAAGACTACACACATACAGAACAGGTAGGTGATGGTGACATCAGAAATTAACAGTATTTCACCCTGCTTGCTCATATTGTGTTAATGGTTTTTTTGTTATCTTAATCATTGTTTAAGCTTATATTGTGCAAAAATAAGAATGTAAATAGGAAAATTTCCCTTTTTTATTTTTTAACACAAATGATGCTATGTCTTGCACTTAGCTGCCATTATCTGTGGACTAGTTAAAATATCTTTTTTTTTTAGTTATAATTGGTGTGTACAAATTTGTGGTTTGAATTTCAAAACATTTTTAGGTTTATTAGACTGCTTTAAATACGCACATTTTGTATTGCTAGTGTTAAATCTTGAATCTGAAGATGAAAGTTAAATTTAACAGTAATTATCTGAGAAAGAAAAGAAAGAAATTGTAGTATATAAATGTTTAAGCTGATGTGTGATTTTTCTGTTTATATATCTTTAACAGCTAATTTACATCTTAAGAAACGCAAACATTAGATAAAAACAAAATTTTGCATTCATAGTGGAGTGCAGTGTGATGCAAATTGAAACATGGAGAGATACACAAACCAGTGTTACATTTACTGGAGTCTTAATGCTCACATTCATTTCCTGGTCCGCCTGAAGTAGAATTCTTCACAACAACACAATCTGTCAAAATAATATGATAAACATATGGAGCAACTCATCTTCAAAAAATGTAGAATTGCTACAATTTTCAGGTTTTGTGTAATCTGAATTGTCATCAAATATTTTTTTCATCTGTAGACTTGTCAAGGGCTTTGTAAACAATTTTCTCCGAACATTACCCCTCTTCACTGCACTTTTTGAACACAAAATCAGTGGAAAAGCACGTGAAACATACGAAACACAACTTTAACATCACCTAATACCTACAAAGCCGGAGACCATAACAATGGTTTAAAAAATGGTGGATTGTTCAAGTGATATCGCTACTGTCTTGTACGAACCCTGCAGGCACCACAGATGATTCTGGGAACCATGACAATATGTTCAAAATTGCAGAAAGTCCTCTTAACTGGTGTGACACGGTATTATGTCCACTGCACTTCCTCTTTTTCTCCAAGCACTGTAATGTTACCTCAGAGTGCTTGGTGTTGATGAATATTGTTTCAACCATGAAAAAGCTCTTGACGGAGAAAAATAGTATTGGGTGTTATTTGGCACTTTGAAAGCAAGCAAGACTCAAATGGTGAAGCAAAAGGCACTATATACAGTGTTCTAAATAATATTTGGTGTATTGCTGTCTACATATTTTCTAGTTTTCAATCTGAACCTCTTAGCATCCATCTTTTGTTACTATATTGTGTGTTACATCTTCTCTCTCTCTCTCTCTCTCTCTCTCTCTCTCTCTCTCTCTCTCTCTCTCCCTCCCCCTCCCCCCTCCCCCCTCCCCCCTCCCCCCTCCCCCCTCCCCCCTCCCCCCTCCCCCCTCCCCCCTCCCCCTCCCCCCCTCTCCTTCTCCATCCACATTTTCCCTCTATGGTTTCCTTTTCACCTTTGTTATGCTCACACATTACTGGCCCTGACCAGCATGGTCACACAGGATTTCTACAGCACCTGTTTACACATCATGACCAATTTGATTGCAGGATGTGCTGTCTGCCTTCCTGCCCAACCTCAGGATCATAGTTAAACACTAGTCACGTCACAAATAGCCACATCATATCTCCAACTCGATGCTTCCCTCATGCATATGGCTCCTGTTTTCATTTCACCTTAGTTACTTAACTTTCCTGGTGTGGTGATTACTAACATACAAATGAATTTCCTTGCATCACAGAACCGTCCTACAGCTCACAGTACAGATATTTCCAAACCCTCAGTGTTGTTCATAGTTCCTTTTACAGCCATCTAATGCTTTCATCTGTCAATTTCCTGCGTCAGTTTCATGGTATTGCTTCAGGTTCCTAATGTTTCCCTCATCAAATGC
The DNA here is from genome assembly GCF_023864275.1 of Schistocerca cancellata. Classification (NCBI taxonomy): domain Eukaryota; kingdom Metazoa; phylum Arthropoda; class Insecta; order Orthoptera; family Acrididae; genus Schistocerca; species Schistocerca cancellata. Next base: position 76,907,083 of record NC_064630.1, on the reverse strand, counting down.
CATACAGTTTTAACACCAATATTCCACTGTCGTTTAACACATCACTCACTGATGTTATTTACATCCAAATCGACCCCTGCTGCATTTATTTGCTTCAGTTCAGAAAAGTATTCATATCCCTCGCTAAAGCACTGTCCCATGTTCTGTTCCATAACTGTGCTGCCTAGCTCGTGGTAGCAGGGCGAGGAGTACTGATAGCATTGTGGGAGAATATGGGCTTGATAGTAAAAATAACAGAGGAAAAAAAAACTGAGTTCTGCCATAAATTTTATTAAGTAATTGTGAATACACTGTTTAAAAGTCATGAAGTGACAAAGTAATCTTAAAAAAAGGCCACCTGGAAATGTGGGTAGAGTACAGCTGGTTTACATCAGTGTCAGATAGAGATTCCAAAATCAGATATTGGACTGTAAGGCATATTCCTGGAGCAGATATAAACTCAGACCACAATTTAGTAATGATGAAGAGCAGACTTAGGTTTGAGAATTGTCGAGAAGAATAAATATGGAAAGAGGTTAGATACTAAACTCCTGAGGGATGATGACACACATTTGAAATTTTCTAAGGCTGTAGGTGCTGTGATAATGAACACCACAGTAGGCAGTTCAGTTGAAGAGGAATGGACATCTCTCTCAGAAGTTGAGCTGTCAAATATAAATACCTAGAAGGTAAAAATATATCTAAAAACAAAGATGCTGTAACTTACCAAACGAAAGTGTTGGTACGTTGATAGAGACAATAAAAAACACACAAACACACACACAGATTCCAAGCTTTCACAACCCAAGGTTGCTTCATCAGGAAAGAGGGAAGGAAAGGGAAAGACGAAAGGATGTGGGTTTTAGGGGAGAGGGTAAGGAGTAATCCAAATCCCGGGAGCGGAAAGACTTACCTTAGGGGGAAAAAAAGACAGGTATGCGCGCGCGCGCGCGCACACACACACACACACACACACACACACACACACACACACACACACACACATATCGATCTGCACGTATACAGCCACAGGCAGATTTATGTCTTGGTGATTTTGGGGTACTAGACTAGTTCTACAATGAGCGGTTGAATTACTGTTGAATTTTTGATATTTGGATATTCCTTCACTTTTAAAGGTAACAGAAGTCTCAGTTCTTTGTGCTGGTCAAGCAACCTACCTGCCACTGTTTCCTTAATGAGGATGGAACTGCCGGCCTAGTACTTGTGATGACCAGTTCTTTGTATCAACTCGCTAACCACCGTTGGGTTAGGAATTCCTTGGTGCTGCTGAAGCTGCTGGCTGGACTGTCACTGCTGCAGTTGAACAACACTTTAGTGCTCTCAGGATCTTACGATTGTAACTTTTGTAGCTAGGCCTTCTCCAGAACACGAGGGGATACACAAAAAACTGGAATTATTTTTTGAATTTTCAAACTGTTTACAAAACAACCTTATCCCCTTCAAAATACTCTTGATTACAACTAATACATGTGTCCCTCCAGTGCTTCCACTGTTTGAAACATTTTTTGTAGTCATCTACAGAAATGGATTATAGCTCCTACCTCATTTTTTTCCCCTTGACTTCTTCAGTGTTGTCAAAGTGGCATCGTTCCATACCCCTGTCCACAAGTGGAAATAAGAAAAAGTTGAACGGAGCCAAGTCAGATGGAACCATGCCATATTTAGCCAAAAACTAACAGAGATGGATGGATGTGCAGGTGCATTGTTGTGGTCGAAGAACCAGTCTTCTGTCTGTCACAAATAGTCTTTTTTGATGAACGCCGTTTTCTCAATCTTCTTAAAATGGTCTGTGAGCAAATACTCTCGAATCTTTTCAATATTTTCATCGATTTGGGCAGCTGGTGGACATCCAGAACAATATTTGTCATGAATAAACATGTTGACATTTTTAAATTGAGCAATCCTCTTGTACACCTGAGTTTTCCCCATAGGATCATCTTGGTAAGCTGTTTTCAACATTGAAACAGTTTCAAAAGCATTTTTACTGAGTAGGAAACGAAATTTCGAAGCTGCATATTGTTCACTTAAACTTACTATCATAAAAAAGAAAACAAGGACAAGCTAGCCAAAAGTCACTACAGATGAACACAAGAAGCCAGGTCAACAGCACAGGTGGCATTGAACTGACAATGAGTTACGCTATGCAATCCTAGCAGCAGAAGTGTGAATTACAAAAGCTCCGCCCACAGCAATGTTTTCCTTTACCCTCCCCGTCGCCTGCCCCGCCCCTTTTCCCCCCTCCCTGTCGCCTACACCGTCAAGAAACAAGGTTGAACAAAAGAGCTTGATGAGGAAAGTAGAAGTACACTGACACCTGCGGGAAGTAAGAGGTCACATATTACTTTTGTAGAAATGTGATACATGTATTACTATAGAATTTCCTTTTGCAGGTGTTTTGAACCACCAGCTCATTTGTATCAGTATGAAGTGGAAAGAGTAGATACCTGTGATGAGGATGTTTGTGAAGTTCATCATGTTATAGCAAATCATGTTAAGAGGAGGAAGGGATTGTATACTAGAGAAAAAAACAAACTTTTTCTTCGTCAATATACAGAGCAGAACGGTGCTGGTGCATGGGTAGTTTCGGTGAGTATTGCATGATATTTTATCTTTTGTGGTTTATCCTTAAGAATAATAGTCCATGGTTTGTCACATGATGCAACCATTCTTAGAAAGATGTTTACAAAATTATTCTATTATGTACAGGTACAGGTTTATTTGCTGAAAACTTGCTGCTCGGAAATGGCATACGTGAATGGAATTGTGTTCTCAATAAATTGTCCCAATTTTAGATGTGTTCCACGTCTGGTTTCAGTGAAAGCATTCTTCATTAGTATTGTAACCTGTCTCAAATAACTTGTGTGAAATTTTTGTTAAGGCTGCTACTATGCAGTTTATTGCAGTGATATTGATATCTAGAATAATGATATGTAAAAGAGGTTGAAAAGGTAAAACTTGTGTTGCGCAACTTACAGGAAATAAATGCATATTTCTAGTATGACAGAAATGAAATTTTCGCAATGTAAACGATGAACACAAAAAGAGAAAAGCAACTATTCATCTGCAACTGAATAAAGATTGACACTTGAACAATTTAAAGGTAGGAAAATTAAAACAGTTTTGAAGTTACTACATTTCGAAAAGGTTGTGCTTGACCAAAACTACTTCTTCACACATACTTGTTTCGCTGATGTTTCAATTTCTTCATCAAACCCCCCCCCCCCCCCCCCTGCCTTTTCAATTGATGAGTAAAATATTACATGAGATTATATATAGTTCTGTAGTCGTGAAAATTTATTGAAAGCTTTTAACACAGGCTAAGGAAAAAAAAAGTTCATGTACAGACAAACAATGCTCCTCCTCCTTATGCAAGCAGCTATACAGCTTCACACTGTTATTAGAGTTGTTGATGCCCTCCTCAGGGACATTGTGCCAAATTCTGTGCAATTGGTATGTTAGATTGTTGAAATCCCGAGCTGGTCAGAGGGCCCTGCTTATAATGCTCCAAATGTTGTAAATTGGAAAGAGATCTGGTGACCTTGCTGGCCAAGGTAGGATTTGACAAGCATAAAGACAAACACTAGGAACTGTCACCATGTGTGGATGGACATTATCTTGCAGAAATGTTAACCCCAGGATGTCTTTCGAAGAAGGGCAACAAAATGTAGCGTAGAATATTGTCAACTTACTGCTGTGCTGTAACGGTGCTGCAGTTGACAATGAAAGGCTTTCTGCTATGAAAAGAAATGGCACCCCAGGCCAGCACTCCTAGTTTTCAGGCCGAAGGGTGGGTTATCGTGTTGGTATCCCATTGCTGTCTGCGGCGTTTCCAGACACACCCTCGTTTGTGATCGGGGCTCAGTTTGAAGTGGGCCTCGTCACTGAAGACAGTTTTACCCTTGTCGGTGAGATTCCAGGCCGAAGACATGTCTGGTTAATATAATAAAATAAAATGCAGACAAAGCCTAGGCAGATGGCAAGCTGAGAATATGTATTACCATAGTCAACAATATAACTCAAGAATTACCTTAATTTTTCTAGGAACTTCCGGTAGTAAGCTTTCAGGAAATTCTTCAGTTTAGGCATGATTGTGTGAGAATTACTGCTAAGATTTTTTAATTCCTGTGGCAGCAGCAGTTTACTGCATGCCTTCCTGAATGTGAGTCAGAGGTGCAGTCCAAGTGCAGATTGGTTTTTTGCCTAGTACTGACTGAGTGAAAGTGCTAATTCGTGGAAATACGGTCTTGTTGTTAACAAATAAAATTAGCCAATTGTGAGTAGGACTCGTACTCTGAGGGTTCTGTACAAACTTACTTATGTACATATATGGTTCATCCATCCTAGGAGTCGAGAATCTCAATGATTTTTGCCTACTATTGACATTGACACTGGCAAGATGTCAGTCCTGGGAATTTTTTAAAGTTTAAAATAGGATATCAATTAACAAAAGCAAACTTTTTGCATCTGATGTAATTAATAATTTAATGTGTCCAGTGCCCCATGAGGAAAAGAGAATATAGCATTTTCACACACACACACACACACACACACACACACACACACACACGCACCACACGATGGCATGAAAATAGGTCTAAAATTTTCTATCTTATCCCTTTTTTTTTTTACTACTACTACTACTACTACTACTACTACTACTACTACTGAGTCCTTTAATCATTCAGGAAACTGACAATTCCCAAAGGAAAAATTACAGATGTGGCTGAGTACTCCGCTAACATATGCAGCACAGTGTGTTAGCATCCTGCTAGATATTCAATCATATCCGTGAGAGTGCTCAGTCTTCAGTGATGTAATTATTGGCTCAGTTTCCCCCCTTGTGAATATCATGAAGGTATATTTCAAATAGAAGTCTTGACCAATTATACGATTCTCTGTGGAAACTTGGTTTTCATTTAAGTCGTGCTATATTCAGAAAATGATTGTTAAATACAGTATGTGTATCTGACTTATCAGTAGCAAAAACATCTTTACATGTATTGACTTTTGTATGCTCAACCTGCTGGCTAGCCACTTTCTTCACGGCTGACTATATGGTTTTATTTTTATTCTTTCTAATGACATTTTTAAGCACCTAACAGTACTGTTTGTAATGGACTACTGCAGCTGGATCTCTACTATCCCCAATGTTCTGATATAGTTCCCACTTTGTTTTACGTGATGTCCTTATCCAATTAGTCAGTCATCCAGGTTGCCTGTTAGTGCCAGTACCCTGTTTTAAACATTATAATGGAAAGTAACTTTGAAAGAGCAAGATAAATATGTTGAAAAAAGTTTTATATGTATCATCTGTTAGCTGCTCTGTAAACTTCCTGCCAGTCTTGCTCTTTAATGAGGTTTAAAAAATCTCTGTTGCTACTGGATTAACATTTCTAAATAGATTGTAATTATATATAATGTGTTTGTGAAAAAAATTCTTTTAACATTAAAATTCTCACATCATGGTCTGAAAGGCCATTTACCCTTTTACTAACAGTGTGTGTCTCTAGTAATGAAGAATGAACAGAAATGTTTTCTATAGTTGGGCTACTATTCTGGTGCACTTTTACAATACAGAAAACAGTCTGCATCAGATGACACGAATTTAGATCTTCGAGCATTCGTTTAATTGCAAATCACTTTTAACATTGATATTAAAATTATCACACACAACTAATTTTTGGTACTTTCTGTAAAATGAACCAAGAATTCTATCTAGTCTGAACAGAAGCCTCCTGGAATCAGTTATGACAGTTGTAGATAACTATAATTAAAAGTGTAGTTCCACTAAATTCAGCTATCCATGCATAACATTCAGTGATCCGTTAGGTGTAGGCCTTTGATGCATCAAGAAATTAAAATGGAATACCGTCTTTCACATATATTGCCACTCTCCACTCTTCAAAGAGCTTCTTGTAAAAATAGCCAGCTAATTCCTATCACTGTGTAGGAAGCCTCTGAATAGTCACTTTGCTTAAGTACTGCTGTGATTACCAATAATGATAGAGTTAACATCACCAAGCATTTTAGTAGCTAGGAATTTTTCCGTTAGTGATCCTCCACCCCTTCACATATCCATTGAGATGCAGATCATGCATAGTGAAGTTTGAACAATTTATAAATTCAACTGGAACCTCACAAAGCGAGTTATGCCCTCCATCATCAGTGCCATCTCAAGCCCCATGTTAAATAATCCAACAGTGGTATTAAGATGAGGCTGATCGTGACTCTGGGACAGCTGTTCAAGGTGCAGATTTGTGCCACCAGTTTGAGTAGCTATCCCGTTTCAGGTTATCATCTACGTCGTACTTCTGCAAAGACAGTTCCCAGCTCCACCCACAATCACTGTCTGAGCCTCTTTCATAAATTCTTACATAACCCCCATATGTTATGAAGACCCTGAGACAACTCTGCACTATGCTCACACTGATGGTCACTTGGTTCTCACACCCCCAACGCTTCCTGCAACTGTTGAGTTGGACCCCTGACATGAGAACTACCTAACAGCAGCACCTTCTTCATTCTATTCGAAATTAAACTGACTTTGGTTTCTTAACTGTTGAGGTCTGCTGCATATTCCGTACACCTACAGCTACAAGAGGCTTCTCTCCTCCAAACTCTTGACAGTTTGTCAAATCTGTTGGAGATATACCAAGTGAAACAGTCTGAATATATCCTCCTCCTAGCAGCTTTTTTTACCAGTTGCCAATTCCCATTCCCTAGCCCCCTTTTCCACGTCATTTATGCAACTGCAGTAAAACAGTTTTATTAACTAACTACAGTGATTTCAAATTTCACTCTCTGGAAAGAATGTAATTACTACTATTAACACATTACTTCACCACTAATATTACCACCATGAACACTTCACACAATTATTTATTTAAAATTTAACCTTCTGCAGTGATTGAACTTTTCCGAAAGTTTCTTCTACAGTCATTTCATACTAAAATTAATAACTCAGTACAACACACAACCAGATTTAATAAAACTTAGCCTTCAGATCCATTCCAACCTCGCAATTGCTCACCACGAAATGTAAACAAAGCTGAGAAACTTTGATGCACAACATACTGGAAAAAGCACTCTCATATAGCAATGTACTCAAAGCAGTAACAGTACAAGATAGTTAAAGTCCACTAAAAAATTACCTTTAGAGCAAGTATTACCAAAAACAATTATTAAATTAGTATTTAAAACCTAGAACTATTTTTAAAAAACTGGAGTGTGATGTGAATAGCAGTCTGACACCTGTGACGTAACACCAAAGATAGTCGTCGTGCACCGCATGAGCTCACTGGGGTTGGTACCTGTGTTACATATTCCTCTGCCATGCACTTGTGACCTCTTGCTCTCGCATACTGGCATCCTCCCCCTCTGAACAGTCAACCACCCTTCCCCAACACTCCCTCCCTTTTTCTGCCTGTTTTCATCCTTTACCTGCCACAGTGCCCCACTCCCATTTACTTGCCAAACTGAAGTCCCGACATTTTGTGTGCCTATTGACAACTCATTGCTACTAATATTCGGTGAGTTGTCCTCCTTCAGCTCTACATATGACTGTCAGCTATGATGACGAAAATTATTGTTAATTTTATTAAACAGCTATAGAAAACACACACACACACACACACACACACACAGAGGGAGAGAGAGAGAGAGAGAGAGAGAGAGAGAGAGAGAGAGAGAGAGAGAGAAGGGGAGTTGGGGGGGGGGGGGGAGGGTTCGCAAGTACATAGTTTATTAATAGTTTTGGTTATATGGACTCTGGGGTGCAGGATGTGTTATGTGGAAGACTCCAAAAGACACAGGTTTTGTTGAAACTGCTGTTCAGTGTTGTGTGTTGCATATTCATCTACCAGGTGGATGAAAGGTTATTTATGACTTGTGTGAAAACAAGTATGCCATCATAAGACATAACTGGAAAACAGTGACTAAGAACGGTGTGAGACAACGTTGTAGCCAGTCCCTCATGTTATTCAAGCAGTATATTGAGCAAGCAGTAATGGAAGCAAGAAGAAATTCGGAAAGGGAATAAAACTTTGGGGAGAAGTAGTAAAAAAAGTCTCAACAAAAGTAAAGCAAATTAAATTGGGTGTTGCTGAGGAATTATATTAGAAAATATTAGAAATAGATACTAAAAGCATTGGATTAATTTTGCTGTATGTGCTCCAAAATAACTGACGATAGCTGAAGTAGAGAAGGTACAAAATAGACTGGTGATAGCAAGAAAGGTGTTTCTGAAGAAGAGGATATTAACATTTAATATAAATTTGTTGTAAAGTCTTTCCTTCTGGATATTTGTCTGAAGTGTAGCCTTGTACAGAAGTAAAATGTGGACAGTAATAATTTCAGACAAGAAGGGAATAGCTTTTGAAATGTGGTGCTACAGGATAATACTGAAGATTAGATTGGGAGATCGAATAACTAATGAGGTGGTACTGTATCGAATTGGGGGAAAAAGGAGTTGTCAGTTTGGTAATGGAAGGAAGTTAGGGGGTAAACACTGTAGAGGGAGACTCGAGGTACAATAAGCATATTCAAATAGAGTTAGTTTGCAGTGGTTAAGTAGAGAGGAAGAGGCTTTGCACAGGATAGACTAGTGTGGGGGGCTGCATCAAACCTTCAGACTGAAGACGACGACAGTAGCAGTGTCATCCAAGGATTTCTTGTGGATCTTGTCTTCTTGCCTATTTGATCCCCTGCTACTTTCACTGTTTCATTTCTCAAAGCTATTCATTTGTCTTAGACAATAGTCCTTTCCCCTTTTTTCTGAATTGTTGCCTAATACTATCTTCGAAACGATCAACAATCTCTTGGTCTTTAAGGTTATCTACGTTCCTTCTCTTTAATTTCCTACTTTTCTGCAATATCTTCAGTTTTAATCTGCAATTGATAACCAGTAGTCTGAGACCACATCTATTCCTAGAAAAGTTTTGCAGTTGTAAACCTGGTTTTGAAATCTTTCTTACCATTATGTATTCTAGTGTCTCTTTGCCTCTTCCACATATATAAGCCTCTTTCATAATACTTAAATCACACCATGTGTCCTCCACTAAGATACCTCTCTCCTTTTGCATGTTCCTCCACTCCCCATTCTTTTCCTCCTGTCAAATTGCAGTCTCTCCCCCAAATCAGAATTAATAATTTAAATTTTCGTCATACTTAATGATCTGAAGACTTTCTCTTATCTTGTACATTAGGACATTAGGAGCTACTCGGCACGGAAACTTGTAACGTGTCACTTAGGTGATGCAGTTACCTATGATGAAGTACAGTTGAAAGAAGCTGCATAAATTTCAGTCTGATATTGATAAGATTTGAAAGTGGTGCAAAGATTGGCAACTTGCTTTAAAAGTTCTGAAATGTAAAATTGTGCACTCAACAAAATGAAAGAATGTACTATCCTGTTGCTACAATATCAGTGAATCACGGCTGGAATTGACCAACTCGTACAAATATCTGGGTGTAACACTTTCTAGGTGTATGAAATGGAATGATCACATAGGCTCACCCATGAGCAAAGCAGATGGAAGACTTCAGTTTATTGGTAGAATACAGCGGGAGTGCGGTCAGTTTACAAGGGAAACTACTTACAAATCACTCATGCAACCAGTTTTAGAATATTGTTCAAGAGAGTGGGACCCATACCAATTGGGACTGCAGCAGATATTGAATGTACACAGAGAAGAGTGGCACGAATGGTTACTGGTTTGTTGTATCCACGGGAGAGGGGTTCAGTGATGCTGAAGAAACTGAAGAGACAAACTCTTGAAGGTAGATGTAAACTATCCCGAGGAAGTCTACTAACAAAGTTTCAAGAACTAGCATTAAATGAAGACTCTGGGAATATACTACATTTGCTGAGTATGGATGTAGATATAGTAGGTGATGGCTTTCTATCCCTGTTGGCTATGATATTGCTTTCTCTATGCCGTTCATACTAGGTTACCCACATTACCATTCTGTGTCATTATTTGACCTACTCATGCACTGCACCTGCTTAATCTTGTATTTGCAACCATGTATTCACCTGTCCAAAATTCCTGTTCTTCCCATCACCATATTTTACTAATTTCTACTATATCTAACTTCATTCTATGTTCTCCCTTTTTAAATTCTCTAACCTGTTTAGCCGATTAAGAGATTTAACATTCCACACTCCTACCCATAGAATGTGTTTTACTTTTCCTAGTGATGATAGCCTCTAGAGAAGTCCCCACCAGGAGTCTGAATAGGAGACTATTTTACGTTCGATATATTTTACAAATGGTGATGCTAGTATCATAAAGGCACACCCTTGTTAAGAATTGTGGCTGTGATTTCCCTTTGCTTTCAGCCATTCACAGTATCAGTGTAGAAAGGTCACGCTGCCTTACGTTAGTCAGTCATTGAGACTATTACCTCTAAACTTTCAGAAACGACTTCCTGACACTTAAATCTATACTCGATGTTAACAAATTTCTCTTCTTCAGAAACGATTTCCTTGCCATTGCCAGTCTACATTTTATATCCTCTCTACTTCGACCATAATCAGTTATTTTGCTCCCCAAATAGCAAAACTCCTTTACTACTTTAAGTGTCTCATTTCCTAATCTAATTCCCTCAGCATCATCCGACTTAATTCGACTACATTCCATTATCCTCGTTTTGCTTTTGTTGATGTTCATCGTATATCTTCCCTTCAAGACACTGTCCATTCCGCTCAACTGCTCTTCCAAGTCCTTTGCTGTCTCTGACAGAATTACAATGTCATCGGCGAACCTCAAAGTTTTTATTTTTTTCTCCATGGATTTTAATACCTACTCCGAATTTTTCTTTTGTTTCCTTTACTGCTTGCTCAATATACAGATTGAATAACATAAGGGAGAGGCTACAACCCTGTCTTACTCTCTTCCCAACCACTGCTTCCCTTTCATGTCCCTTGACTCTTATAACTGCCATCTGGTTTCTGTACAAATTGTAAATAGCCTTTCGCTCCCTGTATTTTACCCCTGCCACCTTTAGAATCTGAAAGAGAGTATTCCAGTCAACATTGTCAAAAGCTTTCTCTAAGTCTACAAATGCTAGAAACGTAGGTTTGCCTTTCCTTAATCTTTCTTCTAACATAAGTAATAAGGTCAGTATTGCCTCACATGTTCCAACATTTCTACGGAATCCAAACTGATCTTCCCCGAGGTCGGCTTCTACTAGTTTTTCCATTCGTCTGTAAAGAATTCGTGTTAGTATTTTGCAGCTGTGGCTTATTAAACTGATTGTTCGGTAATTTTCACATCTGTCAACACCTGCTTTCTTTGGGATTGGAATTATTATATTCTTCTTGAAGTCTGAGGGTATTTCGCCTGTTTCATACATCTTGCTCACCAGATTGTAGAGTTTTGTCAGGACTAGCTCTCCCAAGGCCGTCAGTAGTTCCAATGGAATGTTGTCTACTTCGGGGGCCTTGTTCCGACTCAGGTCTTTGAGTGCTCAGTCAAACTCTTCACGCAGTATCATATCTCCCATTTCATCTTCATCTACATCCTCTTCCATTTCCAAAATATTGTCCTCAAGTACATCGCTCTTGTATAGACCCTCTATATATTCCTTCCACCTTTCTACTTTCCCTTCTTTGCTTAGAACTGGGTTTCCATCTGAGCTCTTGATGTTCATACAAGTGGTTCTCTTATCTCCAAAGGTCTCTCTAATTTTCCTGTAGGCAGTATCTATCTTACCCCTAGTGAGATAAGCCTCTACATCCTTACATTTGTCCTCTAGCCATCCCTGCTTAGCCAATTTGCACTTCCTGTCGATCTCATTTGTGAGACGTTTGTATGCCCTTTTGCCTGTTTCATTTACTGCATTTTTATATTTTCTCCTTTCATCAATTAAATTCAATATTTCTTCTGTTACCCAAGGATTTCTACTAGCCCTCGTCTTTTTACGTAATTGATCCTCTGCTGCCTTCACTACTTCATCCCTCAAAGCTACCCATTCTTCTTCTACTGTATTTCTTTCCCCCATTCCTGTCAATTGTTCGCTTATGCTTTCCTTGAAACTCTGAACAACCTCTGGTTCTTTCAGTTTATCCAGGTCCCATCTCCTTAAATTCCCACCTTTTTGCAGTTTCTTCAGTTTTAATCTACAGGTCATAACCAATAGATTGTGGTCAGAGTCCACATCTGCCCCTGGAAATGTCTTACCTGGTTCCTAAATCTCTGTCTTACCATTATATAATCTATCTGATACCTTTTAGTATCTCCAGGGTTCTTCCATGTATACAACCTTCTTTCATGATTCTTAAACCAAGTGTTAGCTATGATTATGTTGTGCTCTGTGCAAAATTCTACCAGGCGGCTTCCTCTTTCATTTCTTAGCCCCAATCCATATTCACCTACTACATTTCCTTCTCTCCCTTTTCCTACACTCGATTTCCAGTCACCCATGACTATTAAATTTTCGTCTCCCTTCACTATCTGAATAATTTCTTTTATTTCACCATACATTTCTTCAATTTCTTCATCATCTGCAGAGCTAGTTGGCATATAAACTTGTACTACTTTAGTAGGTGTGGGCTTCGTATCTATCTTGGCCACAACAATGTGTTCGCTGTGCTGTTTGTAGTAGCTTACCCGCATTCCTATTTTCCTAGTCATTATTAAACCTACTCCTGCATTACCCCTATTTGATTTTGTATTTATAACCCTGTAGTCACCTGACCAGAAGTCTTGTTCCTCCTGCCACCGAACTTCACTAATTCCCACTATATCTAACTTTAACCTATCCATTTCCCTTTTTAAATTTTCTAACCTACCTGCCTGATTAAGGGATGTGACATTCCACGCTCCGAACCGTAGAACGCCAGTTTTCTTTCTCCTGATAACGACATCCTTTGAGTAGTCCCCGCCCGGAGATTCGAATGGGGGACTATTTTACCTCCGGAATATTTTACCCAAGAGGACGCCATCATCATTTAATCATACAGTAAAGCTTCATGCCCTCGGGAAAAATTACAGCTGTAGTTTCCCCTTGCTTTCAGCTGTTCGCAGTACCAGCACACCAAGGCCGTTTTTGTTATTGTTACAAGGCCAGATCAGTCAATCATCCAGACTGTTGCCCTTGCAACTACTGAAAAGGCTGCTGCCCCTCTTCAGGAACCACACGTTTGTCTGGCCTCTCAACAGATACCCCTCTGTTGTGGTTGTACCTACGGTACGGCTATCTGTATCGCTGAGGCATGCAAGCCTCCCCACCAACGGCAAGGTCCATGGTAGAGGGGATAAAATACAGCAAATGAAAATTTATGTACCATTTGTAGAGAAACCAGACAAGACAGACAGAACAAGCGTCTATGAATATGAAAGTGAAGTACCAGCTGAGAAGTAAGAAAAACAGGGTTGTGTCCTATCCCAAATGTTATTTACACACTGCATTTAGCAATCAGAAGAGCAAACCAAGGATAAATTGGGAAAGGAAATTAAAGTTCAGGGAGAAGAAGTAAAAATGTTGTGGTTTGTCTGCGCCATTGTAATTCAGAGCTGGCAAACAAATATGAAGATCAGTAGAGTGGAATGGATAATGTCTTGAAACTAGATTATAAGTTGAATACCAACAAAAGTAAATAGAGTGTAATAGAAAATAACAAATGAAATCAGGTGATTCTGAGAAAGTTAGATTAGGCAGTAAGATACCAAAAGAAGTCTGTGAGTTTTGCTATTTGAGCAGTACATTAGCTGAGGGACAATATATACTGCAGACTAGCAATAGTAAGAAAAACTTTCCTGAAAAAGAGAAAATTGTTAACACAGAATGTCAGTTTAAGTGTTCACAACTATTTTTCTAAAGGCATTTGTTTGGAGTATAACCTAGTAAGGAAGTGAAATGTGAATGATAAACGGTTCAGACAAGAACAGGATGTAAGTATTTTCATATGTCATACAACAGAAGAATGTTGAGCATTAGATGATTACATTGATTAACTAATGAGGAGGTACAGAAAATAATTTGAGGAAAAAGAAATTTATAGCACATTGGTACTATAAGAAGAGAGTTAGTAAAGGGCACATCATAGACTAAGGAATTGTCACTTTGGTGATGGAAACATCGGAGGGGGAGGGTTTAAAATTGTAGAGGGAAACCAGGGCTTGAGTTCAGTAAGAATGTTAAAATGAATTTTTTTTTGTAGTAGTTATGTAGAGATCAAAAGGTTTGCATAGAATGGACTAGCATAGAGAACTACATCAAACCAGTGTTTGGACTGGAGCACCGTAACATCATCACATATGGCAGTGTATTGGATTAGCTGTTCCTGTGACTTGACTCTTAGTAGTAAGCTTACAAAAGTGTATACGGAACAGTTCTTGATTCTGTATCATCGTATAGGACTAGCATGTGAGATGTTAAAATTGTTTGGATTTATAACAGAATACAAATTCAAGGACCAATGGCATAGTTTGAAGCATGAAATTACTAAGGATGTGGGCAAGCACAAAGGTAGTTAGTTTCTGATCCTTTCAGCGTGCTTATATGCCACTCATCATTCGTCTGCAGGTGAGTGGTTTTTTGCTTTTGTAATGATGTGAATAGGTGCACAGCTCCACATTATATCTATTAACATATAGTTCTGTCAGATAGTGATTCTTTGTCCTAATCTTATATACATTATGCTCAACTCTGTGAATACTGTGCTAATGAGTGACGTTAAACTTAATGGAACTCTTCTCTAATACCCAAACCTCCAGATGTCAGACACTCAGATTGGTACCAAATGTTGTGTGTTGATGGAGTTTCTTCTGAAATACCAATTTAGTTCGTGCTGTGTGCTGTCATTCAATAGAAGATGTGTAAATGGCAATTAAAAGTAACACCAGAACTACGGAGTACAGGAACATCTCTGGTAGGTGAGTTGGTAGAGCATCAGCCCATTGTAGTAAATGTCCTTAGTTCGAAACAGACTGGTGGCGGGCTGTTTTTTTTATAAACAGTTTACGCGTGAAAATGTTACATGGGAGAACAGTTTTCTGACATGTAAAGGGACATTTCGGAGTTTGTAGCACTGTTCTTTTCGTGGTCTGCTTTCACTTCATCAGTTGAAAGTAACGAAGCTAGTTCTTACATTTGTATAGATAGGTGTGGTGTTATCTATACAGATATACAGTATAGGCTTGCGACTTTCAACTAACGAAGCGAAAGCAGACTGCCAAAAGAACTTTGCTACAAGCTGAAACAGTCTTTTACACGTCAGAAAAATGTTCTCCCCTACAACCATTTCATGCGTAAACTGTTAAAAAAACATAGCCACCAGTTTGTTTTGAACTCTTGATCTTTAGTATGATGGTCTGACACTCTACCAACTCATCTACAAGAGAGGTTTGCATTCAGAGCTCACCGAAATGCTTTTCCTGTGCTCCGCAGTTCTGGTGTTACTTTTAATTACCATTTATGCATGTTCTATTTGATGACAGCACCCAGGATGAACTAAATCGGTGTTTTACTAGGTACTCTATCGACACACAAAGTTTGGTACCGATCTGAGTTCTGACATCTAGAGGTTTGGTTGCAAGTTGTCTTTTACTGGATTAAGAAGAAGGAGAAAAGGTGGTGGTGGTGGTGGTGGTGGTGGTGGTGGTGGTGGTAGTAGTAGTATAGTAGAGATCAGGTGGTAGCTTTGAGCAAATGTTCTTGACTATCTGAGATGGAAGAGCATTGGCTGTGAAACTCTCCTGATCAGTGTCTTACTCTGGCACACAATTTTAACCGGTCACAAGTGCTCACCCAAGCAATTAGTGAGAAATCTCATGTTTACATGGGAAATTTTACCTGTGCAAGCAAAGTATGTTACAATGTTTTTATTGTAGTTAATGAAAACATTACTAGACATAAACAAGAATTTATTTTTATTAAATAGGGGTTAATGTTAAGATATAATACCTTCTTAAAAATGTTACTTTGTTTATCTCTATATCCATGTGGAAGTATGGCCACACATTCTTTATTAATGTTTTATCAATGTCTTTTTATAATTTTTAACAGGCTGCTGCTGTACAGAAATTTGGTTTATTTAGAGTGAAATTCCATAGTATTTTTGATGGACCGCCACCAGCATTCCAGATATCGAGGAGAGTAAAGAAAAACATGTTAAGTCCAATAAAAAATAATATTAAAAAGCAAGACCCATTTGTAAAGAAAGAAAAGAGACAAGAAAATATACAAAAGTATTTGACATCACATTCAAAAGTGGAGAAGTCTCCGAAGAAACAGATGCCCATCCAGTCTGCAGATGCAGATCAGTTTTCACCTGTGAAAAAATCCCCAAAGAAGTTGATAGAACCAATTCACAGGTCTCCAAATCACCAGATGGCTAAGAAGGTGAAGGATAAATATAGGAGTGTTGGAAACATGAGAAACAATAAATTGTTCGACAAACATAGGATGAAGAGGAATCTTAAATATTCACAGTCGAGGTATGTACACATGTTGGATATCTATCACAAGCATTCCATGCATATAGCAAAGTAAACAAAAATGTGATGTGAAACATTAAACATTAAAAGTCATTATGCAGAGAGAGAGAGAGAGAGAGGGTGGAGAGGGGGCTGGGGGTGGGCGGCGGACTTGACACAATAGTCTCTTGGTAGTATTTAATATATATTGATACTAAGAAACAGAAGTTCAGCAGGACATGTGGAGTTGCTTTGTAACAGTTAAAAACGCAATGTTGTTTAAAATATACAGTAAAAAATATATACTGTTGACAGTAACAAGTTTCAATTAAAAATTAAGACAACTTACTGATAAAGTAATTAGGAAACTGAGATTGATGTATTTTACTTTCTGAAGTGTTCCTCACAGTGTCGAATTTAAGGCCAAGTGACCAACTTATTTTGTATATTTTTTTGCTCTCCGTTGTTGTAAAGTAACGTATTTATTTAGCGAAAGAAAGTGTCAAGTGTGTTGTATAAAACAAATAGCCACACATCTAGCAGAAGCCTGTTCAAGACTCAGGAATTCTTACACATGTGCCAGTACCTTTCTTCCTTAATGGTATTTACTGCTATTAAACTACCACAATACTAGGCAAAAATAACTGTTTCGTTGTTTAAGGTGATAGACGAGAGAGATGCTAGACTTTGAACCAATATTCGTGATTTTTTTTCCCCAATAAAATAATAAACAAATTACAAAACTGTCTTTTATACCTTTATTGTACACCCTTGATATTGTAAAATGGTCTGCAATGTAAAGGGTGCTATTTTTATGTGTTACAAATTATCTGTGTTCAAGGACTGATGAATCAAGTTGGACAAACATTATGACAGGATTTTACTCCAGGGGAGATGGACAACTTTCATTTCTTGATAGGTATCAGTGTACTCATATATATGCAGATAAATGTATTAAATGTAGCCCAATTACTCAAAAAGTAGTTGGAAGATAGTTCAGATACAAGGAAATGTCTCTCTTTCTTTCTTTTTTTTTTTTCTTTTTTTTTTTTTTGTGCCAGGTATTTCTTATACCTGAAGTTTTATCTACGCAATAGTATCTATGGAACCTGATGTATACTGACAGTGCCATTCATTACAGTATCACAAAACCACTGAACTGAGAGCAGGAAATATTTTCCTTATTTCTTGACCTTTGTGTTGAAAATACTTCCAGTTTTGTACAACGAATGAAAGTAAAAAGTCACAAAATATATGGATTTACATATGTGATGAATTTTTCAATAGGCAATTCAGATTTTTGGTTAATAATAATAACAAATAATTACAGCACAAATGATCTTCACTTTCACGGGGTTGTTAATTTCAAAATAAATTTCACAAGTGCATGCACTGCATACTTTTGTGCATAATATATTAAAATTGAATTGAAATCAACTTAAATTTTACTGACTTCAATATTGTGTCTATAGTTTTGTGTTTAGTAATTAGGGTCCTGAAAATTTCACATGTTGCAATATACGTGAATTCGAAAATATAAAGTTACCTGATAAATGCTATTTCATTGTGAATTTTATCCAAATTATAGTTTGAAATAGCTGTATTTTGTGCATATAAATACCAAAAATGTATTTAGTTTTCGGATTCTGGTACTTCAAATCATCTAGTGAAGCCCAGTTTCTGAAGATAATATGCTTAGGAATGTGTGTGCAAAATAAAAAGTGCACAGATGTGACATATCGGTTTGCTCAATGCTGTAGTGTCACCCCAATTCTGGACAGCTGAATGGTCTGTATATAAGATACACTTTGCATAATGCAATGTAAGACTCAACTGTTGGACTCAGCATCTGAGAACAAAGAAACTCTCACGTTTATCTGCTAGCCAAAGCTCAAAGATTGGTATAATGTAGACACTTCAGCACTGCAGTTTTAGGTGTTGGATGTTTTGAATTGTGATTGTGTCGCATACTGGTAGAGGTTAGGCCCTGAACAACCTCATTTACGACACTGCCAAGATCGGCAGACAATTGCCCAGTAGCCATTAATGAATGCTTTGTAGTGTGCTTTGCTAACTGTTTTCTTTCCTCATTTTGAAATGAAATGAGTAAAGAATCAAATCCTGGTCTAAAGCAGAGTTAGACTATGGCTACCAAAACACCAGAAGGGATCAGCAATCCCTATGACCACAAGTCAAGTTCTGCCTTTGCAAAATCACAGAACATAGGTGTAGGCTGTGGGAAAGCTTATTTTCCCACACCACTCTTCTCCCCTCTTTTGATCAAAATTCTAGTTGTAAACACTCATGGCAGACTGGCAGTACAAAGTGCCTGCACTCTGTACTGTAGTGCAACAGAAAACAAAATCTGTTAATGTATTTCTACCACGTTGTTCTCCTAACGTGCAAATAGTCATTTTCGGTTCAACTTCTGCTCCCTTAAGTATCTTACTTGTTCTATCTGTAGTGTTGTCAGGTATGGGTTGCATGGCTACGAATACCCATGAAAGGTTAATATAAAAACTTTGCAGATTTGTATTTTTTGAATTGTGTGGGGAAAGAATCATAATGCCGAGAAAAATGAGGAAACGAGTAAAGACAATTAAAACTGTTGACTCGATTGTTTGCTTTTGCAAAAATTTGAAAAAGCTCAAAAATCACAACTTTTTTAACAGCAGATTTCAAAGCACTAGGCTTAGTCTAAAAATAAGAAGATGGAATTTCACCAAAAGAGGTGTAAATTTTCCCAGACATAGATGCCATGTTTCCAGGCCCCTAAATAATTAAGTAAAGGGGAAAATTGTGTATTGGTTGTTCTTATGACACCATTTTCATTCATGCTAAAACCATTTTAGATGTCCATCTTCAGCTGTAGAGACACACACACACACACACACACACACACACACACACACACAAAACCTTTTTGGCGATGTAAACTGTAAGAAACTATTTTTCATTACAAGTAGCAGTTTGCAACGTCACATTCACCTCATCACCAGGCACTTTTCCAGGAACAGGACTCTTTCTCCTCAACAGATAAGGGCATTCACTATCCTTAGTGCCTTGTGTTTACTGCTCTTCTACTCACAAATGTTAACTGTACTTTTCCCTCTTTTAATAAAGCATTTTTGTGCTCCACTAGAACTGACAACATTTGCTGTGTCACCTATGGTGCCGTAACGTAAAACATTGTTCACCGTAACAGAGCATTTTGTGGTTTGACAATGGCATTATAAATATCGGAAGTGGAAACAGTTTAAATGGCAGACACAGGGCATGTGACACAACACTAATCCAACTCGGACACACTCCTTTCAAAGGAATTGGTTACAATGTTGTTTGGAGAAACAAATCAATTAACATATGTCGCCTTTGCTGAATTTATCTGAAGTCACACAATGTGTTTGTAATCTTGATTTTCGGTATCACCACGAACCTACCCAAGTATGTATTAGAATGCTTTCCTTGTCGTGTCTGTAATGAAAGGCAATGTCCTGACTTGGCTGACTGACTCATCATTGCCCAGCCCAAACCGCTAAGGATAGAAACTTGAAATTTCGAGAAGCTGTGAATTTTATACCGTAGGTGATGTTTCGAAATTGCAACCGGAATGAGGCAATTTTGACTACAAGGTGTACAACTTTGCTTCTGCCATTTTCCCCCAACATTTGAGGCCTTAGTGAAACAAATTGGTTACACATGTATCATTCAAAGTATTTTCCATCACTGGCCACTACTTTCTCCCAACTTTTGGGCAGTGTACGAATCCCTCATCAAAAAAAAATTGATCAAATTTGTGACTCCTTCGTGAGATTGGAAGTGTTGGTCAGCCAGGCCATGCACCATTGATCTTAACAGGTGATAGTCGGAGAAAGCAATGCCTGGAGAATATGGCGGGTGGGGTAGGACTTCCCATTTTAACGTTTCCAAGTACGTTTTGATGTCTTTTGCAACGTGGGGTCAAGTTTTGTCAAAATCACTTTATCGTGTCTCTCGCTGTATTGTGGCCATTTGTCTTTTAATGCTCTGCTCAGATGCATTAATTGTGTTCGATAACGAGCACCTGTGATTGTTTCACCTGGTTATAACACCTCGTAGTACACGACACCAAGCTGGTACCACCAAACGCAAGAGCATGATCTTGGAGCCGTGAATATTCGGTTTGGCCGTCAGCGTGGAAGTATGGCCGGGATATCCCCATGATTTTTTGCGTTGAGGGTTATCATAATGAACCCATTTTTCGTCCCAGGTGACAATGTGATGCAGAAATCCCTTCCGTTTTTGTCTATGAAGCAACTGTTCACGAACGCACAAACGCCGTTCAATGTCCCTTGGTTTCAACTCACACGGGACCCAAGCTCCTTCTTTCTGAATCATGCCCATAGCCTTGAGACGTTTTGAAATGGCTTGCTGTGTCACTCCCACTAATCATGCCAATTCTCAAGTTTGAAGTGAGTCTTCACTCAGCCATGTCTACATCTCTCAGTTTTCAAAAACATTCTGTCGTCCACCACTATGCCGGTCTACGATGTTAAAATCACCGTTCTTGATGTGTTGAAACCACTCAAGACACGTTCTTTCACTAATAGCGTCCTTACTATATGTACTTGAGAGCATTCGAGGAGACTCAGCTGCTGTTTTCTTCATATTGAAACAAATCAGTAACACCTCCTGCAAATGACGAGAATTAGGCTTGTAAACTGACTTTTTCAATCAAGAACAACTTGGTGATGCAGACACAAATTGACTCTACTGCCCTCTCCTGGCTCCACATCGGCTGACTCATGGTCATCTCCTCTTCTGCGAGGACCCATCCTGCTGTCTTTGTGGTTCCCTTTTGACAGTGGTCCACATTTTGCTAGATTGTTCCAACTTCACTGCCCTTCAGTGGACTCCTAATATTCGTGGCTGACTACCCCTGGTATTAGGAGACAATGCCTCAGCGGCTGACTTAGTTCTACATTTAATTTGTGAAGGGGTTTAGGGGTTGGCAGAACATTGCTGCCTCATCTGCTCAGGCTGGGCTACGGTCGTCTGGGCTTGGTGGTCCAGCCCGGTCCTAACCCAACCTGCTCTTTTTACTCTTCTTCCCCCCTCTCACTTGGTCTGTTAGACTTGTCTTTCTGTTGCCCCTCTGTGCTTCTCTTGCCCTGTGCGCGTTGCTAGTCTTTCCTAGGCAGTTTATGAATGGAGTACCTCTGGTATGTGGCGAGGGCTGGAGGAAGTATGTCGGCTGATTGTACTTTGCTCTCAGGAGGCTTCTGGCTGCTCCATAGATGGAGCACCTAGCCTGACTTTCTTCCTCAATTTCCCTTTCCTCTTTTTGTCACTTATCTTGCCTTCACCTTCATTGATCTTTCATAGACCTTGAAGTTTTCTCACCCTGGGTGTTGTGCGGTAAGCTGTTTCATCTAAAGTCATGCAGACCTGTTTGTAAGAGGAAAAAGGACTGACATCCTAGTATTTATTTTATTTACATGTCAAGTTCCGTAGGACCAAATTGAGGAGCAAATCTCAAAGGTCATGGAACGTGTCAGTACATGAACTTACAACATAAAAGTAATAACAGATAAAAATAAATGTTCGTGAACCTGAAAGAAAATCAGTCCATAAGTTTAAGCAAACGCTATCGGCAATACAATGAGAATCATCTTAATTTTTCAAGGAACTCCTCGACAGAATAGGAGGAGTGACCCATGAGGAAACTCTTGAGTTTCGATTTGAAAGCGCGTGGATTACTGCTAAGATTTTTGAATTCGAGTGGCAGCTTATTGAAAATGGATGCAGCAGTATACTGCACACCTTTTTGCACAAGAGTTAAGGAAGTCCGATCCAAATGGAGGTTTGATTTCTGCCGAGTATTAACCGAGTGAAAGCTGCTTATTGTTGGAAATAAACTAATATTGGTAACAAGAAACGACAATAAGGAATATACATATTGAGAGGCCAATGTCAAAATACCCAGACTCGTGAACAGAGGTCGACAAGAGGTTCGTGAACTCACACCACTTATTGGCCGAACCGCCCGTTTCTGAGCCAAAAATATCCTTCTAGAATGGGAAGAGTTACCCCAAAACATAATACCATACGACATAAGTGAATGAAAATAAGCAAAGTAGACTAATTTACGTGTTGAAGTATCACTCACTTTTGATACCGTTCGATTAGTAAAAATGGCAGTATTAAGTCTTTGAACAAGATCCTGAATGTGGGCTTTCCACGACAGCTTACTGTCTATCTGAACACCTAGAAATTTGAACTGTTCAGTTTCATTAATCATATGCCCGTTCTGTGAGATTAAAACGTCAGGTTTCGTTGAATTGTGTGTTAGAAACTGTAAAAACTGAGTCTTACTGTGATTTAACGTTAGTTTATTTTCTACAAGCCATGAACTGAGGTCATGTACTGCACTATTTGAAATCGAGTCAATGTTGCACACAACATCCTTTACTACCAAGCTAGTGTCATCAGCAAACAGAAATATTTTAGAGTTAACCCATAATACTAGAGGGCATATCATTTATATAAATAAGGAACAGGAGTGTCCCCAACACTGATCCCTGGGGCACCCCCCACTTGACAGTACCCCACTCAGATCTCACATCACAGGCTGGGCATCACAGTATTTTGGTTCCTTTAATCATTCAACCAACCAATCTTCATAGGCCTATCCTTTTTTCACAGTAATGATTCAGAAAAGGTTTTACATCAGACAACAGATTTCTGTCATACGTGGAAATGTAATGAAAATGTTAAGATACAAAAGACTGTATTTTTGGTTTTGGCTAATATAAACAGTACCACAAAATTGTTACCTGTCAGCACAGTCACTTACTGAGTAAAGGATTGTTCCAGAAGACTATTTTTAAAAATTTTGCTGTAAATTTATTTTCATCTTGCAACTATCTGATGCACGCTGACAGTCTGTTGCATAGTTTAATACTGAGATTGCTCTCGTGTCTTTGTGTTTGTTCACTGTGTGTGGGGTACATGCTACTTTGGATATTGTAATTATGGAAGCCTGCACTTGTTGGAAACTCTTAAAGGTGGACCCTGTGTACAGTGAAGGTATTGTTAGTATTTTAAGCTTTCTGAATATAGGTTAGCAGTGTCTGTGGAGGAACGTGTGTTATTCGAATATCCTCCTTCTGTTACAAAAAAGATTGTTTTAGACAGCAAGTGGTGAACACCAAAATATTATTCCGTATGTTGCAAGAGACTAAAAACCAATGTATGCCATCCTGGCATCTTCAGAACTGTAAATGTTTATGATAATTCTTAGAGCAAAACAAACCAAATTGAGTTACTACACAGGTTTTCACACATGGTCATTAAAATTTAAGTTTTCGTCAACATGAATCCTCAGCAATTTTGACCTGTTACTCTGTCCATGGGTTTGTCAAAAAATACCTGATCTAGGTTTACATTTTGATGTACTTCCTCAAATTGCATATAATTTGTTTTATTTACATTTAATGTCAATCTGTTTGCATTAAACCAAGGGCAGATATGCTTAAGGACTTTATCCGTAGGTGTATGCAGAAAATGCTTTGGTACACTTATCACAGTAGTGTCCTCTGTGAATAGCATGCATTGGCTGCACTATTTGGGGTGCGCGTATCATTTGTATAGTGAAGAAAAATTCTGAGTCCTACAATACGGCCTCAGGGTACACACATTTCCATTGTTTGCATCTGAAACTAAACTGGTTTTGTTATTTCAATAAGATGACATCAGTCCTGTAATCTGTGTTTGGTTTTGTATGTGTGCCTCAAATCACTTTTTGCCAGACTATTGAATATCTAGTGATTCCATTTCTTCTAAAAGGATGCGGTGATTGACAGTAATGAATGCTTTGGGTAGATTATTTGTTCAGTGAAGCACATTACTGTTGTTTCTTTTTTATGTGCCTGAAAGTCATGCTGATTACCGTTTGGTAATTTATGGTTGCTGAAACATTTATTGATCCAGTGCTTCAGAATTTTTTTCTAGTATTTTGGACAATGGTGGAAAGAGTGATATTGGCCACTTGGTGCTGTTATTAAATACTGGCTTCACTTTGATATTTTCAAGCTTTCTGGAAACACACTTTCACTAAAAGATAAGTTGTCAGTTTGTGCTAAAGACCTTGGAATCTGTGAAGCAGTCCTGATTGACAGATGGGAGCACTTCACCTATTCCTGCCTCAAGCTTACTAGCACTTCATGTTTGTTTATAGGTTCTACCTCCATGCTACAAGCTACTTTTGAACATTCTATGTTTTCTTGATTTATGAATTTTGAGC
The DNA here is from genome assembly GCF_023864275.1 of Schistocerca cancellata. Taxonomy (NCBI): domain Eukaryota; kingdom Metazoa; phylum Arthropoda; class Insecta; order Orthoptera; family Acrididae; genus Schistocerca; species Schistocerca cancellata. The sequence continues at coordinate 76,882,378 of NC_064630.1, read as the reverse complement.
TTAATGAAGTTGTTCAATAAATGAAATAATTGTTTATATAATTTGAAAAATTTTCTTTTTTTTTAATACCAAAACTTTGTGCTGTTTTGAGAATTACATCCTATTCTTCACTGTTCCCCAGACAGCTTTGGAATTTTTAGTAGATTGCCTTATTAAGCTATCAACAGCCAGAAATTTTGTCATGGTGATTACTTTTTAATATACCTTTTTGCAATTGTTAACTTTTGTAATTCTTAACACGTTATCTAAATCTTGGTTTTGTGGATGTTTTCATGTGAAAAGTTGATCTTTTTTATTTTTACAAGAGTTTTTAATGCCAAACGAAGGAACTTGCCTTTGTATTATCATGGGACCTGATTCTTGATAAGATTCTTCGGAAAGCAGGTCTTGAAGTACCATATGAAGATTGAAAAGAGAGAATTATGTGCATCATCTCTACTTGTCTGGGATAACACTTTCACCCAGGACACATTACTTAGGATATGACGAAGTTTACATAATTGTCTGTAGAGATAGTTCTCTTATATGTAAAATGTGCTTTTATCTCATTCTGTGTTGTGTAGGAAATTTTGAGGACAAGAGCATCATGACCTGATAAAACTAAATCAGTATTTGTGGTTTCTACTTCTCCCTCCATCTCGAAGATGGCTACATCTGTACCTGTGTCCATTTCAAACCTATCGACCACCAGCTGCCATCCATTCCACAACAAGAAGTCCCTTCCATACAGTTTAGCCACCCATGGCCATCGCATCTGTAGGATGAGCAGTCCCTCTCGCAATATGTCAAGGGTCTCTCTCTGAGGCCTTCACAGACTGAAATTACCCTCCCAACCTTGTATGGAAATGCATCTCCAATGCATTATCTCTCCAGTCACCCAACACCCCACAAAGTCCCACTGTCCAGCTACAAAGGAGCATTTACATTGTGACTCAGTACTACCTGGGACTGTAACAACTGAGTCACATTTTCCACCTGGGTTTTGACTACCTCTCGTCATGTCCTGAAATGGGGGATGCCCACCTTCCCACCCCTCCCACAGTGGTATTCCACTGCCCACCGATCATAGACAGCATCCTCTTCCATCTTTACTTTGTCCCTGCTTCCAACCCCTTGCCTCATGTTTTATATACCTCTAATAGACTTAGATGCAAAACCTTTCACATACATCCTCCCACCACTATCTACTCCAGTTTGTTCAGAAGTGTATCATCAGACTCATCAAGAGCAGGGCTACCTGTGAAACCAGTCATGTGATCTGCAAGCTAAGTTGCATCCTCTGTGCTGAGTTCTGTGTGGGCATGACAACCAAGGTGTATGTTTGGATGAATGACCACCAACAAACTGTGCCCAGGAAACAGCTGGACCACACACCATTCTTCACTTCAGTGATTGTTTCATAGCTTGTGCCACCTGGATCCTTCCTACCAACACCAACTTTTCTGAATTGCACAGGTGGGATCTCTCCCTGCAATATATCCAACGTTCCTGTAATCCTCCTGGCCTCAACCTTCACTAGTCATTGTCCTTCATCTGCCTATCCTCTTCCCTTCTCCCACACCAGCATTCACAGCACTCTATTGCAACAACACATCCACTCTCTCTTTATTCTCTCCTTCCTCCCCCCCCCTCCCTCCCCCACTGTCGAGCCTTTAACATAGTGTCTGCTGCACCTCACTGTCCTCTCCCAACCATGTCTCTCTACGCACCCATGAACAGCACTTTACTGTCCCCACACCTAAACCTAATCTGCTATCGCTCCCTGTCCCCACCCATACCCTGCTATCCTTCACCGCCCCCAGCTTCCTCCTTACCCCAACCACACAGATTGCTATTCCTGCCATGCATAGTTGCTCACAGTCTAGCCTCGGCAGCCAGAGATCATGGTCTTGCGTGTGTGAGTTGTGTTTGCGTGAATGTGTGTGTTACCTATTTCAGAAGAAGACCCTTTGTCCGAAAGCTTACTTGTTTAGCAATCTTTTTGTTGTGCATATCTGCAACTCAGTATCTCTACTACATGATATGTAGCAGTTTATCCTTTTAATAATATTGTGATCAATCTAACCTGGATTTTCTGTTGTTTGATAGTTCAAAAATGTCTGCACCAGTGCACCACTCATTGCTTTCTCAAGTTCTTTTGATGTATTTCTTAGACACTGAATGTTCAGACTTAAAAATCTGCAGGTAAGTAGGATGAAAACTGGTCACTGTCATATTTACATTACTTGGTGTCATGTTCCTACCTGTGTCCTGACAAGGCTCGTAAAATCCTTGAGAAGGACAGTCTTCCTGTCCCTAGTGGATCTTGCCAACAGCTGCTGTGAGATAGCCATGGTTGTTTCTTCGTGCAGCATCTCCATATGTTAATGCATTGCCTTTGCAAACAGACATGTAGGGCCAGTCACATATAATTAGAAGAAATTATAGAGTCCTGCAGTCTTACTTTTAGGTCTGCCTCAAAAATGGCACTGTTTCTGTTGTATTATTTATGTATCTGTGATAAGTAATTTACTCAAATTCTGCCTAGATTAAACGAAGAAAGACGACCAAAGCTTAAGGAGAAGACTCTGGAAGAAAAACAAAGGCAACTAGAAGAAAGAATGAAAATAAAAGAAAAGAGGAAAGAAGATAAATTACACTTTGAGAAATTCGTGAAGGAGTGGAATCGTCGTCGAGAGGATTTGGAGTTAGAAGATCTGAAGGTAGATTATAACTGATAGTTAATGTCATTAATTCTAAATGCAATATACGTTAGCTGTTGCAAGTATATCAGTAGACAGTAAAACTTCCCATATAAGTTGCTAATTATGTTTTTTTTTTTTTTTTTCAGGTTATGCCATCACCTATAGAAGTAAACTGTTGTATACCGCACGAAAATTTTGGAGACTTCCTTACTGTACTAGAGTTTTTCCACTCATTTGGACAAGTTATAGCAACAAAAAATTTCTTCCCTTACGGTGTGACATTTGAATTGCTGGAAAGAGCGCTAACAGAGCAAGAAGTAGCTGGTAAGATATTTTTGGTTTGGAGCTAATTACATTCACCTCTATTTCATTTGTGGGTAGGATTTATGTCTTCGGCACCTCCCGGACGCTCTAACCAAAAAGCTAGGAACAATTTGAATATTTACTGTATTTTCAACTAACTTATAAAACAGGTTGATATGAACATCTTCTCCCCCCTTCCACCCACCCCCCTTTTCTATAAAAATGAGAAAGTTTTGAAAAACTTCGTGAATTATGAGAGCTTTTGAAGGAAGTTGAATTGTTCACTAACAGAAATATATCTATTGAGTCATGTTGTTTCAAATAACTGAGATTCTGCTTTAGAAACAATCAGTTAAGGAATCATGAAAGTTGGAGTGAAGAAATGCATTGAGTAATTGTAATATTGATGGCAGGATCATGGCAGCCTCAGACGTGCTTGCAGACATGGCGAGTCTTCGTATTTGGTGGTGGGCTCTGGGCCTCCAAATCAGTTTCCCTTATGGAATATTAGTCTAGGTTTGCAGTTGGATTGAAGAGTTCCTCCCAAACATCATACGTCATTCTTAACAGAGAGAAATCTTCAGATGTAAAAGCTACAGACATATGTACACAGAAATAGTAATGCTAGAAAATTGTAGTGAAATGTATGGAGACACTTGACACAGGAATTAACAATTGATCCTCAACATAAACAAATGAACCTATTTGCTCACAGGTAGGCAGAAAGAATTTTTACATAATTGCAGAAAATTTCTGGAAGCATTCACAACTATTAAACATCTGGGACTGTATGTGTGAAGTGATTTAAAGTCGAACGACCACATAAAACTAATTGCATATGACAGTCAGTCATTGGAGGAATCCTCGTGAAAGGTAGTTCACGCACTTGGGCGGTAACTTACAAAACCACTGTTTGACCAATCTTTGAATATTGTGAGTCTAATGACTTGGCTCTGTACCAGATATGATCAATAAGGAAACAGAGAAGATCCAAAGAGGGGGAGTACATTAAACCACAGGTTCATTTAGTAAGTACAAAAATGTAACAGAGATGCTCGGCCAATTTCAGTGGGAGACAATACAAGAGAGCCATTTTGCATCATCATGTGGTTTACTGTTAAAATTTCAGTGCGTGCATTCGTTAGAAGAGTCACCGAATATATTGTATCTTCTTATGTGTATCTCACAAAAATAGCATGAAAGTGAAATTGGAGGGATGCACAGAGGCTTATCAATGGCTACTCAAGCAAGAAAGAGTGAAGTGACCCTCCACCATGCCCCATAAGATGACTTGAAGAGCACAAATGTAGATGTAGAATGTATGCTTGAGAATTTGTGATATAATTGTGAATTATTCATTGCAAAAATGCAAAAGTTGTTTTCTCAGTTCAGTAATATAAACATGCATCTTTATCTGAATACTCTTATTTTGTAGATCAGCATTAAATACTCAGGTTTCAGTCTTTTATACTATGAGGGTCGTTCCAAAAGTAATGTCTCCTATTTTTTTTTGTGGTGACTTTGGATGTCTGCACCAGATGTTGTTGGTGTAGTGCAAATGCTCGAACCTTCCTCTTTCATTTGCTGGTTGTTCCGTTGCTCTGTCGTAGATGTGCTAGCAGAGTGGTGTTCCAAAATGGAGTCTGATATGGACATGCATATAAAACAGCGATGTGTGATTGAACTCCTTATTGGTAAAGAAATTGCGCAGACTGAAATCCATCGACACTTGCTAAAGGTGCATGGAGGAGATACAACAGACATGAGCAATGTGAGGTGATGGGTACAGCGGTTTCAAGGTAGTGAAAAGGGTATGTATGACAAGCCATGGCCCAGTTGCCCCTGCACAGCTGTCATCTCTCACAAAGAAGAGCTTCTTGATCAAATCATGCATGCTGATCAGTGGATAACACGCAGAGAATGGTGTGCAAAGCTGAATGTTGGCTGTAACGCCTTGGAAACAATGTTGGACCATCTTGGTTATCGCAAAGTCTGTGCGAGATGGGTCCTGTGGATGCTTATGGAAGTACAAAAAACTCATCAAATGGAAATTTGTTGGGACCTGCTAGACCAATATGAAGCTTAAAGTGGTAATTTTCTGAATAACATTGTCACTGGAAATGAAAAGTGGTATCACCACTACAAGCCGGAATCCAAAAGACAGTCCATGGAATGGCTACATGCGAATTCTCCATCAAAGAAGAAATTCAAGACACAGTCATCTGCAGTCAAAGTGGCGTGCACAGTCTTCTGGGATAGCCAGGATGTCATTCTTTTGTATGTCCTTTAGCCTGGAATAACTGTCAATTCAGCACACTACAAGACAACACTGACTAAACAGAAAGCCCAAATTTCCAGGATACGGCCAGAGAAGAAGACCAACTTTCGCCTGCAACGTGATAACGTCAGATCTCCACCAGTTTTGCGACCACGCAACTCGGTGCACAATTCGGGTGGACTGTCTTACCACATCCACCGAGCAATCCTGGGATAGCGCCTTCAAACTTCCATCTCTTTGGGCCTCTGAAAGATGGACTGTGTGGCAAACGTATTCAAGACTCGGATGCTGTTGTCAAAGCTGTAAGGATGTGGTGGTCTCAGCTGGTTCAGATTTTTACAGACACAGCATGCAGCTCTGGTTCATCGTTGGCAAAAGTGCATAGCGAATGGTGGTGACTGTGGAATAATAATAGTCTGTAGCTGAAATATTGCTCTATTTAGCGGTGCTGTTGTAATTTATTTATCTCCTGTAGTTTCCATGACTAAAAATAGGAGGCATTTCTTTCGGAACGACTCTTGTAGTTTCAGTGCAAAGTAGTGCTTTGCCGACTTCCTCGCAGTCTCAAGCTTACTCAACAATCACCATATTGTGAACAAAATTTGGTTTGAAACATGATGAGTTCTGCGATCAAAGTCAACTTGTATTACATTCCAGTGACAGTTGGTCAGAGTGTGGACTTGGGAGGTTTCTATTTACTGAGGTTCTCGCCCAGTGACATGGGATAGTGACAGATGATGGTAACGATGTAGTTCTACATCTAGGTGTATATCTACATAGATACTCCACGAGCCACGGTACGGTACATGGCAGAGGGTACCCTGTACCACTACGTGTCATTTCCCTTCCTGTTCCACTCACAGATAGAGTGAGGGAAAAATGACTGTCTATGTGCCTCTACATGAGCCCTGATTTCTCGTGTTTTATCTTCGTGGTACTTCCGCGCATTGTATGTTGGCAGCAGTAGAAGCATTTGGCAATCAGCTTCAAATACTGGTTCTCTTAAATTTTCTCAATAATGTTTCTCAAAAAGAATGTCCTCTTCCCTCCAGTGATTCCCATTTGAGATACCGAAGCATCTCCGTAACACTTAAGCGTTGTTCAAACCCACCAATAGCAAATCTAGCAGCCTGCCTCTCAATTGTTTCGATGTCTTCCTTCTATCCGCTCTGGCACTGATCCAAAATACTCCAGCAGTACTCAAGAATAGGTCACACCAATGTCCTACATATGATCTCCTTTACAGGTGACCCACTCTTTACTAAAATTCTCCCAATAAACTATAGTTGACCATTTGCCTTCCCCACCACAGTTCTCACATGCTCGTTCCATTTCATATGTTGCTTTGCAACATTATGCTCAGATATTTAAATGACTTGACTGTGTCAAGCAGGACACTAGTAATACTCCAGTCAAACATTATGCGTTTGTTCTTCTTACTCATCCGCATTAAGTTAAATTCCTCCACATTTAGAGCCAGCTGCCATTCATCACACCAACTGGAAATTTTATCTAACTAATCTTGTATCTTCCTACAGTTACTCAACTTCATCACCTTACCGAACATGCCAGCATCGTCACCAGTCAATCACAGATTGCTGCCGACCCTGTCCAACAAGTCATTTATGTATATAGAGAACAACAGCTGTCCTTCCACACTTCCGTGGGGCACTCCTGATTAAGCCCTTGTCTCTGATAAATTCTTGCCATAAATGACAGCATACTGAGTTCTATAACTTAAGAAATCTTTGATCCACTCACATATATATATGTGAATTTATCCTGTACACTTGCACCTTTGCTAACAGTCTGTAATGGGGCACAGTGTCAAATGCTTTCTGGAAAATAAAAAAATATGGAATCTGCCTTTTCCCTTCATTCATAGTTCTCAGTATATCATGTGAGAAAAGGGCAACTTGAGTTACATACAAGTAATGCTTTCTAAAGCCATGATCATTTGTGGATATAAGCTTCTCAGTCTCAAGAACATTTACGATGTTTGAACTGAGAATATGTTAAAGGATTCTGCAGAAAACTGAAGTTAGGTCTGTAATTTTGCGGGTCCATTCTTTTACTCTTGTGTTCTAGTCACCTGTGCTCCCCCTCCCCCCTCCCCCCGACTTGCTTGCAAGAGATTCACAAAAAAACAAGGCAGTCTACGTTAAGGGCCAGTGTTGTAGAGTACTGTTTGTGAAACTGAATTGGGATTCCATCCAGTCCTGGTGATTTATTTGCTTTCAAATCTTTCATTTATTTCTGTACACCAGGGATGTTTATTGCTGTGTCATCCATACGGGAGTCTGTCCTATAGTCGGAGGACAGTATGATTGTATGATTCTCCTGTGTGAACAGTTTCTAAATGTGAGACTTAAAACTTCAGCTCTCATTTCTGGTCAACAAGGGAGAATGAAAGCCTGAGACTTGCTTAACAATTTTACATAAGACCAGAATTTTCTCAGGCTCTCTGCCAGATCTTTTGCTAAGGTGTGATGGTGGCAGTTGTTGCACGTTTTGTGCGTAGATCTTTTCACAGATGCACACATGTGTCTACTAACCTTCACTTGTTGGCATTTGTGTGATCCCTTTTGAACCAAGAGTGCAATAGCCTCTGCTTCCTGGGCAGCCTTAGAATTTATTAAACCATGGTGGGTCTGCCATGCTTCACCCACTTACTAGGCACATAACTCTTTAGACCACAATTTACAATCTGCTTAAACTTCCCAGGCATACCAAGAACTTATAAGTACAGAATTGGTGATAAATGTATCTCGTGCGGCTTTGTTTGCTGCTGTTGCTAAATGCACAAATATTTGCTCTGTTTTCTTCCACTGTAGAACTTGCAGAACTTTTCACCAGTAACATTATTGTTGGTAGCTTTTGGTTAACCTTTACATTTACATCTATGTACATCGTTTCCTGTTCCACTTGCAAATGGAGTGAGGAAAAAAGACTGTCTGTATGACACCATACAAGCCCTAATCTCTCTTATCTACAGTCCATATGTAAAATATACATTGATTCTACTGCTGCCATTCTGCAATCAGCTGCAAAATGCCAGTTTTGTAAATTTCCTCTACAGTCTGCCACAAGAAGAAAGTATTCTTCCCTCCAGGGCTTTCCATTTGAGTTAATCACTTGTTGATTGAACTGCGTGGTTAATGACAAATTAAGCAGGAAAGCTTCCGAATTGCTTCAGTATCTTCCTTTAATCCGACCTTTTGAGGTTGTCTCTTGAGCAGTACCCAAAAATGGGTTGCACTAGTGTTCTATAAGTGGTCACCTTAATAGATGAGATACACTTTCTTAGCATTCTGACAATAAACAGAAGCCTAGTATTCACATTCCCCACTGCTGACCCTAAGTGCTCATTCTACGTCATATCGCACAACATTATGCTGGGATACGTCAGACAGTAAACCACTAATATTGTATTTGAATGTTAAAAGATTGTTTTCCTATTCATCTGCATTGTTTTACGTTTTTCTTTGTTTAGAGCAGGCTCCGATTCATTATATTAAATAAAAATTCTATCAGTCATCTTTGTGTTCTCCAGTGACTCAGTGATGGCACATCATTTGATGTTGTAACAAAAAGGAAGCATATCATATTCAGAACTGGCTAGTCAATTCCATGAGCTACACAAGTGTTTTGAAACAGATAATAGTGTACCAGAATGCTGGTCTCTCCTTGCTGCTTGGTTGAAGAACTATTGTGGCAGACTGGAGATAGCCAGTTGAATCTGGCTCTGGGTGTGGATGCTTTTCACATTGTGTTCTTTTATATGGTTGAGAGGATGACATTGCTTATGTAACTGTTACAAAGTGCTTCAATGAAAGATTATTTCTTGAGGAAAAAATCAGTTTCATGTATATCTTGCTTTTAATCGCAGTTTAACTTGGAATAATCACTAAGAAGTGATTTGACAACTCAAAAACTAATTAAAAAAAGAACTTGCTCTTTGATATAACAAAATTTGATTCAGGAAAATTTCCATTTTCAACATTAAAAAAACTGAAAATCTTGGGGGGAAATATTTCAGTGACACAGGGTTGCCACTGATGTTCTTCAGTTAGTAACATTACATTCTCCTCTTACAGTTCCATTGTTCATGCAACACATGTTCAATAAAAAAAGTAGTTTGCACAGTAAAATGCAGGTGAATAGTATCTGTGCTGCGAGTGCTGAAGAGAAGAGGCTCAAACTTCCTTTGATGGTGCACTGAAGACAGACAATCAGCAGAACATGAACGAGAACCTGCAAATGCAGACCAAAAAGGAATAAAATTTATACACACAACTTTGGGATCAACCCCACGTGCTGGATGTACTTCTGCAGAAAAATGTGTTGATTGTTCATACAACCTATAACTTGGAAAAACTGGTGCTAATTGTTTCTTGAAGAAAGTGTGACCCACAAAATTAAAGTGATAAAACACAAAACTTGTGCAAATCTTGTGATCCACCTCAACTTCTTCAGGACGGACTCAATATCCTGGTGAATTTTGATGTCATTCCGTTATTCTGCAGGGTGCCTCTAAGAGGGTCACTAGAACTCAACTTTCAGAAATTTGACAGGAGGACCACTGTCATTCCTGAGACTGTCTGACCTTGCCTCATTTTCTGTTTAATGGAAAATACTATGAACATATGAAGGGAGTCACAGTGGGCATCTCACTCTATCCTGTGGTTGAAATTTGTATATGGAGCACTTAGAGGGAGAAGACCTGACATCATCTAAATAGAAACCCACGTGGCAGATTAGGTGCGCACTATGCCACTCCACCACAGTAGCACACAATTGCAGAAAAATTGAATGCATACTGAAAAAAAAGAAGAAAAGAACCTTTTGCCTGCCCAATAAAACACAAGTGTTATTGGGAAGTGCCAAAGATTGCCTCAGATTGTGGAAGGCTGAGCTATATCAGAATCCATGCTAATTTGGGGAAATGTATATTAGAAAAACAGTGTATACCATTGAAGATTTAAGCAGGGAATCCCAGCAGCACACTGGACTGATGATGTATCCCAAAAAGTCAATAGTCGAGGAGCACGGTTTGTCTGAGAATCGTGATGGAATAAGACTGGCCACAATTTTAGCACAGACTTCAAAATACTGGCACATCCTCTAGGAGAGGCCATTAAAATTTGTACTGTGACTATAATCTCAGCAGTGTTTGGGAACCAGCCCTTGGTCTAATTAGGATGACACTCGGCAAACGTGACAATTTAATGGTCAGCGCAGACCGAGTAACCACACCCACACTACCACAGATGCTGATGCCTCACATCTGCAGCTGCTGACATGCTCTCACGTGCAGACAGCAGAGGAAGTGGCTCACAGTGGGAGGGGTGTAAGTTAGCCATGTGACCCCCAGGAACTCAGTTAATCAATGCACCTGATATGAGGACATATTTGATTGACGAAGTATTGTGCTCGTTGAACACTATGAACTGGCACAACACCCGTGGACTGCTCAGTCAACAAATATGCTGGGAGAAACTGAAGAATCATATCAAAGATATTTTGCTCATTGCAACAATGGTACATTGAGGATTTCTATGTCGAATAGAGGATGGGGAAAAACGCAGTGGTATGAATCCTGATGGACAGTTTGACTTAAAGCAATGTCAGATGCTAACCTAAAGCAATGTCTGATACATCAAAGAGATCATGACAGCCAAAGTATCCCCAACACAATCTTGTGGCCAGAACTGTGAAAAGCTAGTGGGATATGGTACAGAAATTTTGCTGTATGCTTAAAACTCAACAGCAGCACCCGAGTGCCTCGGTGATGGTGCATCTGTACTTGTCATTAGTGTTCAGATGTTAGCAAGGAGGCCAGGTTAACTCGTCAGTAGTGCTGAAATAAAACCCAGATGCCACACTTAACATTGTCAACGGCAGCTGGGGAGTGGTGGACCATGATAAATTAACTCATCAATAGCTGTCAGAGAGTTAATTAAGTAAGGATGAGCTATCAGAGAAGTAAAGTGTGTTATTCGTATTTAAATTTGGGAATCTTTCACATACATGATAAGTCTAGGATACAACTTCTGCTCAAATTACTGAAATAGAACAGGGATGTTCACAGCAGCTGAGAGATTTTCAAACTGGCTGTGCAGCAGTAGCAGTACGTGTATCAAAGGCACTGTGATGCCATTTACTGGGCAACAACAAATCTGTACAAGAACTCTCGTTGTATGAAAGAGATGAATGCTCACAAATATTCTGGAGTTGCTCTCTGTCTGACAATCATTGAATTGAGTTTGACTTTCCACAGCTTGAAATTGGTTTTATCATAGGGTGTCATGGGAAAACTAGTAATATGACAGTTCTGTGTCCAACATCAACGCTGTTGTGGGGCTCATGTGAGATTAAAAATAACTGTGCCTTTCTGTTCAAATTATTAAAATAGAATAGACATCTTTGTACCTAAAAAAATCTGGATAGGTGAATACTACCAAATTTCTTAAGACCTTTGCAACATTTTGATTTCTGAGTGATTGACACATTTTTTTTTCACTTTAAGGTCCACTGAGTGATATTTTCCAGTTACTTCTGTCAACACTGTTTGATATGCAGGAAGAGGAAGATGATGAAATTTTAGCTACAGATACTCCAACCACAGGTATTTATGGATCTAAAGATAAATATTGAAAGTGTTCATTTGTTGAATAATAATATTCATTGTCTGTTTCCTTTTGAAGCTGAATTAGACATTGATGAACATGGTGATGTAACTGCTGGTGAGGCTGTGAAACTAGCTACGGTGGCAGCTGGCTGGAGTCAGCTTTATCAAGGTGTGCCATTGTCCAAACTTACTTTAGATGCTGTTACCCTCACAGAAGTGTTACGTTTGCACTTACTGTCTTCAGGAGGGCGTTCTGCTGAGACTAGCACGAAGTGGAGGTACTAAAAACAGTCTTTGAGTTTTCTTGCTCATATTTAGTGTGTGAAATTTTATGTAGTTGGTAAATAATAGGTTGTTAGAAAAGTGATCCTAGGTTAAATACATGGATGTACGGCCACTCAGTTTACTCCATGTAGAATCTCTCAAGAGAATGCTATCTCTACTACAGTTGAAATTTTGTTATTAACATAACTGCTGTGGAGTGTGTTTATTCCACCATCGTGTTTTTCTGCATTTTGTTTAACATGATCAATTTATCAACAATACAGCCATTTGTCTCCTTTTTTTACTTTGCAGACAGGAAAAATATTATGAATAAATTTACTGTCTAACCACAACTTTGAAGGTGCTCATTACATAAGTAACTAGTTGTGTTGTAGAATATACCAGTATCTTCTCATTATACTCATACTTCATATTGCAGTACAATTAAAATAATTGTAATTTATGTGTTACCTGTTCCTACACAAATATCTTTAGAAACAAAGATCAATATAAATTTGATCAGATTTATATGTTATCATTTTGAAGCTGCCTGGAAATTGCCTGTGACTTTTGAAATTGCTGAACTGTATAACAGTGTGCATTATTGTACTTTTAATGTCCTAAACTGCCATCTAATCACAGTTCACATCAACGAAACTACCATAAAAAACCTGTTAAGTGTCTAGTAGCTGTGAATGACACTAATAACTCAGCCCCTGTCTTCTATATCCACATGTTTCAAAGTTGTCTGCAATGTTGCTGCTAATTAATAACATCCAGCCTGGCTAAGCACCAGTTTACACTGGTCATGTCTCGTGACTTAATAACCAACACATTTGTAATTGTATCATATAACCAAGGTTTATACAGTCAACTAAATCTATTGTCTGTTCATCAGATGTGCATTCATAATTGTTGAAGTATCATATGCTGAACCTATACTCATAAGTAAGTCAGTTACTTTTTTTTTAGATTGAATCCTCTTTATGATGAGTGTGTATTAAGATATTACGTTGTCAGGATTTCATTGGGGGACCGGGCAGGGGTTGGGGGGTAGTGGACAAAAACTGGTCTTTTGCTATAATCTAGTTTGTAGTCATAGGAAACCTTGATCATTGTAAGTTAGTGTATGTTGTCGACACAGAAAATTTACCTTGATGCTATGGATTATTTGTAAACTATTTACAGGTATAGATTTGTGTGGTGATCACACAAGAAATAAAGTGTACGAAATACTTAGAGAGACTGCTGATAGAGCAGAAGAAATAGCAGTGTGTCATCTACAGACTTAAGTTGGCAGTGAAAATAGAAATATGATCCATTGAAAACAGTAGATCTTAGTTGTGATGTAATACTTTTACTATGAAAGTGAATTAATTCCATATTTCCGTGATTTTAATAAAGGTATCAGCAACGTGGAGGGTATACCAGCTTTGATGACCCTGGACTTTGCTTGAGAATCAATCATCCACACATACTTCGTGCTTTGAGCGTCACCAGTGTTTGTGAATTGTCAATAGGTAATTATAAATTTTAAAATTTATAATTTAGTAGCAACGTTTTAAAATTAAAGTTATATTTGTTCCAAAAGATCAATTGTATTTCATTAATTTGTTCCAGCAAACACAAAAAAAATATTTTGGATTTTGCTGAGTGGAATCACAAGATCTTGAAATATAAATAATAAGTGCAAAGGATCAGGCTATTTGTAGAATGAGGTGTGATGATTGGTCACATTGTGACTTGCAACTGTCCCCTATTTGTGTAATGAAATTGAATTACAGTGTGTTTTCCATGTATTTATATGAGCACAACACAGTATATTTATATTTCTTTCACTTTCCAGTACTGTTATGCTTTATCTGATGTATTCTACAAACATTTGAGCGATTGTAATCTCAAAATTGTTTGGATTAGCCAAAGTACACCCATTTCTTGTCTGACATATTAACTGTTGTGGAAAAATCTGTTCTTGGGAATGACAGTAGTGACTTTGTAGATGTATGTTTAATTACCCTGGAAATATCACAGCTTTGGGAATATTACAGCCTTTTTTATTAAGGTGAAACTGAAACCTAGCCTTCCCTCCTCCTTTTCACCTTTGTTATTTACTCTATTTTCCACAGTTGGTAGCTTAATTTTTACTGGCCTTCTCCATTGGGTATGTTATCTGGACCATTTTTGTCACGTTTCCCTTATGCATCTCCACTCGTGCCATTTCCAGTCCATAATTTTGTTGGAATTTTGTCACCATTTTCATTAGTTCCCTTTGCCTTTTTTCTCTCTTTTACATTTTTTCTTATCATTTCACTAAAATATTTGTCTTCATTCAATTTTTTTTACATATATACTTACAGTTCACCATTATTTGCTTGCCATTTCTGTATTTTGCCTGCACCTTCTGTGTGTAAGCTAGTTGCTCCCTCAGTAACAGTTTTTCGTGTTCTATGCTTCACTGTTTCTTGGTGCAGTTTCTCTGAAAGTGACAAATAAAAATGATAAACCGACAGTTACAGTTCACATATGTTGATCAGATTTTGTTACGCTTGTGATCCACTCCAGGTGGTAGCTTTGCGGAATTGTCATCAAAAAAATTTTTTTTTTTTTAATTTTTTTCCTGGCCTTTATCCCATATCTTCATAGGATGAATATGTTAATTCATGGATTTGGTTAAGTTGGTAGAGGGTGACTGAATGGCCTTTCTGTTGCCATGCCTTAACCACCAACCCCCCCCCCCCCCCCCGCACCAACCAGATCCCCCCCCCCCGCACCAACCAGATCCCCCCCCCCCCGCACAACCTCCCCCCCCTGCACCAACCCCCCCCCCCTTCCACCAACCCCCCTTCCCACCACCACCACCACTCACCTCACCCCGTGGGGACAGTTTTCGTGCACCCCATATGGCTGCGTCTTCTGTTATCCCGTGTTAAAGTGTGCAAACATTTTTCTAAATGTTTCTGAAATGTGCAACTGAGAAGGGACATGCTACCACTAGTTGTATGTGATAAAGCACCTAATAGCCACATCCATCCTGCCTCCCACACCAACCATCATTGTTAATCCCAAGGGCAGATTTGGTTGGGGACCTCCCTGAACCCCAGAAGTGGCATGCTAACACTCCCAGCCATCCGTGCTGGTTAAGAGTTGTCATTGTCATCATTACATTTGCTATAATAACATTATGAGCAGTATCTTGTTTTGCTCAAAAGTAGTGAACTTAACTACAAAAAGTAAAAATAAAAGGACGGTTGGTGGGGTGGGGGTGGGGGGTTACTGATGAAAAAATGTATTGTTGTTGCATGATGTAAATATCGAACGCACCTGTCTCACCTTACTTATGTAATGTTTTGAAAACTAATTTTTATGATTTTTGGGTAACCTTTTTTCTGAAATAATGTAAATATAAATTTCGGTCAATGATACTGTATTTTTAACCATTATTCATAAAGATCTGCTGTGAAGGCAAGTGTGTACACAGTGATTTTCTATTTCAGGTGATAAGCTCATTATCCTTACTTGCCTCATAAATCAGATACTCACATACACTCGTCTGCGGGATGTTATTGATGAAAGAGGTGAAAAAATGCGACAAGCCAAAGCTGAATTGCGCAGTCATCAGTTGGCCGATATGAAGAAGGAAAAGGAAGCACAAGCACTTAGGTAATATTGCAGTAACTATCTCTTTGTCATCATGATGCAAAAAATATTAGCAGTGTCTGTAGTAAGGCGAAAGATTGTATACTCCAGTTTCTGATATGTTGCACATAGTTAGCTACATGTTCCATTTTTTTATGTGCTTTTAAATTGTGGTTAATGACGGCGAAGTAGAGGTAATTGTCCATTGTTAGGTGTAGGGCAGTCTTTGACTTCGTGAAATGTTCACCTTTATTTTTAATTCTCCGTAATTGACTAGTGATTAATTTGATCTATTTTGAACACTTTGTATGTAAAATATTGGGTATAAAATTATTTTCAAACTGCAATTTGTCATCACATGTACATTAAAGATGTATGAATTATTTTGTTAGTAGTGTATACATTGTGAAATGAAGTGTGGGTTTTTTAACTACCTTAAAAACATTTTTACACAGAATGTTTTATGTATAGTATTTTCACTGTTGAAACTCTGTGTTCCACTGAATTACACATTGGATTTTCAGCTACAGATACCCTCATAACTGAAAAGATTATTGGTTCACAGATTTGAGCAGACAAGGAGCATGTCTAGTGCATCAGGAGCACACCAACAAAAGATCCGTGTGATCCCCCACACCTGTGTTCCACAAATCGTATAATAAAACATATTTTCTCTGCAAAAACATTAACTGCGGATGGTCAGTTAAAGAACTGTGTTTTTTGTCTTAAGATCAATTTACAACAAAATTAAACGTAACCCAACCTCATAAATCCTATCTATTTAGAAATTCGGCAGTAGTAGTTCTCAAGTAGATATTATTTCAATTTGTTTTTAATACTTTCATTATCTGCTAACTCCCGTAATTCAGGAGGTAGAGAGCAAATTTTTCATGGCTGAACACTTTGTTCCTTTCTGTGAAAGAGTAAGGTACACTTTTGGATTATGGAGGATATTTTTGTTCTTAGCATTATGCTTATGAATGCTACTGTCTTCAAATACTTCGCTATTCTCCCCAACAAACTTCATAAGAGAGTGAATGTAGTGTGAGGCTGTTCTTAGTACACCTAATTTTTTTTAAATGGTTGTGAACGTGAAGACTGCGGAGAGACAACATATTTCTGTACAATGAATACTTTCTCTGTGTGGAATTACCCTAGAAAATTGTTCCACATGACATCACTGAATGGAAGTACGCATTGTGAGCTTATTTTCTTATGCTTTCAAACCAAAATATGTAATTACATGTAGAGAAAATGTTGCTGAATTTAAGAAGATATGTGTTTCTTCATTCTAGTTTTAATTATTATGCGCCCCCAGGAAATTTTAATTATCTGTTTCATGTATTTTCTTTACCCTATGCTATTGTTATTGAAGATGATATATCTTACCTAGAATCTATTAAATACTTTTGGATATATCACTTGTTGGTCATTACACTGTTGCAGCTCTGTTGGGCGTGAGTATTCATACAGGGTTAAGCAGAAATGCCACACTTTGCAGTCAGCATCTGATTCCTCATCCCAATTCAAGGCAAAAGTTTACCTAGCAAAACCTAATCCTGCCAATAGGTTTAATTGAAATGAGATTTAAAAAATGAGGCTCTGGAGTTGCTGTAACTTATGCAATGTGGCCAAGAACAGGAAACACAAATGCTGCGCTGTGACAGAATGGTCCCATTATCTCAGTGAGACGAGACAATGCAGTTGGGGAACGGATATGCAGACTTGCCAATGTTAGAGTTGTCTTTGCACCAAACTCGCTGCCCCCCCCCCTTTCCCCCCATCACCCCCCACTTGAAGCATCAAATTGTACTCAATTTATGCCTCCACAAAGTGTTATCTAGTGTTTCTGTTACTATTACCTTTATTTAAACATGAACTTCTTACAGATGTAACGACCACTTTGTTTCGTCTGCAACACAAATAGAGCCAGCAGAAAATATATAATGAATGGAAGTAAAATGAATGGCAAGAAAGCTGTAAATGGAGATTTCTTTACTGTCACAATCTTTATTGCTGCCTTAAAACAGCAACCTCAGGTGAAAACGGAGTCACATTAGCCTGCCAGGATGCCCACAACATTCATAGTCAAAAATCAAATTCTTAAAGAGGGAAGTCATCAGAATAAGTAAAACAGGACATCATGGCGAATAATGTGTGGAGCACATGTGGTGGTTGCAAGGGTACAGCACAGAAGACGGTCAGGTGTGTACTATAGCGAGGCTGATTGTGACAATTAAGAAATCACCAATTACAGTTGCCTTGCGGTTTTTACTTTCACTCATTATGAAGTTTAAGGGGTGTGGCTATCTGCATTACAAAGTTGTATGTGATCAATAGAAAATAATAGTGGATACAGTTATTTTGTCTGTATCTAGTGATCTACAACAAAACACAGTAGGTAGGCCATGTTAGATTGCATGTAATGCTGTACACATTAATTCCATTCTGTATGTTTGATGCCCAGGCTTATCTTCACAGAGCCAGTATGTACATGTAGGAGCACTGTTCACTTTAGAGATGATGTTCAAAGCGACCTCTTTGCATTTGCAAATGCTTCTCCACTTTCTGGCTTGTATTTTGCTGGATCCTCTGTGCAACACACCTGCATCCACCTTTTGCCGAGGTGATATGCACGCAAACTGTTAGGGTCATATACATCCATGGATGGAACACTATAGACTTGTTTCTTTGTTTGTCCCCACAAATGAAAGCTTGGTGGATTAAGGTCTGGGGACATGGAAGACCAGAACACTGGACCTCCACGACCAATCAGTTTTCCTGGAAACTCTTCATTTTAAGTTGTTACGTACATTCATTCCAAAGTGTAGCGGTGCACCACCATACTGAAACCATTGCTGTAACCGAACACCATGTGGAACATTTTATAATTCATCGTGTAAAGTGTTGCAAAGAAACACATGATACAGGGTCACATCTAACTTGTCTGCAACAGGTAAGGGCCCAAAAGTAATTCTCCCTCAATTCCAGCTCACAGGTTTATGCCAGAGCATGCCTAAAAGCCATGTTCGCGGGTGATATATGGGTTGTGTTCCAACCAATAATGGCTGTTGTGCAGGATGAAAATACCTTCATGAGTGATGCTAGATTTATCAGTCCATATCATGTTATTTGTAAAATGTTCATCTTCACTTGGTGCAAATGCCATTCACAAAATTGTACTTGTCAAATGTGGTCTTCATAGTACAGTGCTTCGACAACCAGTCTTTGAGATAATCTGGAACTGCTTTGCAATATCATGGGTACTTTGCTGAGGTGATTAGTGAATCGTTTAAAGAATCACATCTTCGGTTTGTGTGCATCAAGACCTTGACCGACCTTTATTCTTTACTTATGGACAAAGTTAACCAATTTTCTAAAGGTGTTGCTTCAGGCGAATAAAAAACATTCTTATCGGGATGGTGCCTTTGAGGATACCATGCAGCATACGCACGAGCAGCAGCAGCAACTTTGTTATCAGGTGCACCCAGCCTTAAAAGCATATCAACATATTCATTGTTTGTGTACTCCACCGGAATGCTGCCCTTCATGAACTTCACAGGACCAATTATGGTTGTGCACTGTGCAATTAGTACAAACATGCGTGTTGTTTTATGAGATAGGCTGTCGTGATGCGACAAAAATGTCCTGCTTATAAATGACAAGAGCTAGGGAAGGGAGTGTAAAAAATAAAAAAGGAACCTGATGAGGATTTTACCCGTAGCTCTAAGGTGGATGTGGGTTAGATATCCCAGTAGTCTACTCAGTGAGCTATGACTGCTGGTACGGCAGTGCAGGGCGATACGTGTTCTTACGTACATTCTGATGTGCTGCACGATGTGACACTGTTGCCAGCTCCTTGTTTTCATTCATGTGTTAGCTGATTTTCCTAGATAAACTTTTGTCGTGAATCTGAATGAGGAGTCGCGTGCAATCCCCAAAAGTGTGGCATTTTTTTCCTTCACCCTTTTTTTTTTCTTATAGAAAGAACAAGTGGTCCCAGAACGGAAGCCTCCGTAACACTAGTAATTATTTGCAACCACTTGGAAGAAAATTAGTCGTGAGTTATGTGATATGTTTCTTGGCTTCCTATCATTTAAATATGAAGTGAGCCACATACTCATTGTACCCCAAAAGGCATAAACTATATGCTTCTCCAAAATAATGCTGTGATGTGCACTAGGAAATGCCTTGGACAGCTCATAAATATTGTGGTAGATGAAATTGTCTTTCAGACATTTTAATTTACGAACAGTGAAGTGATGGATGACATGTTCAGTTGAAGGATCTAAATCAAAGGCAAATCACGACTGATTCAGACTATCACATTTGCAGATATGCACAGACTTTCCTTAATACATTACCTGTCTCAAAACTTTTGACACAAGGTAATGAGAAGTGATTTGTGTGTGTGTGTGTGTGTGTGTGTGATACTGCCCGATTCTCCCCATAAGCCTGTCCATGCACACACTTGCACTGACTAAGAATCAGTGTTTGTGAACTAAGCATGTGCATACCTACTGCTCCAACACCTCTATTACATGGCAAGTGGTTATCTCTACTTGTTCCCATTTTTTGTAGGAAATTTTTGTTGCATTAATGAATTGAGAAGAAAGATGCTCAGGCAAATTGAAGTAATAAAGATTTTTAAGTTAAAGGGAGTGAAATACAAAACGTAAGATTCTACCTTTTCATTTGATACATAAAAACTCACTTTATTCACCTTTTGTATCACTTGCCATGGGCAGGGGGAAGGGAAACAATGTTTTACATGGATAGCAAACTATTTCTTTATCTGTTCCATAAAATTTCGGGTGTGCAGCTGTATAAATTCAACTTCTTCTTCTAATATTTCGCCTGAATACCGTCCAGTCATCTTCAGAGTGAGTCGAGGTGACTGACACTCCAGCACTTGCTCATCCTTTTCACCCAAGGATTGAACCACTCAGGTGAAAAAGGACGGAGCAAGTGCTGGAGCGTCAGTCACCTTGGCTCACTCTGAAGATGACGGGATGGTATTCAGGCGAAATATTAGAAGAAGAAGCTGAATTTATGTGGCTGCATGCCCGAAATTTTATGGAACAGTTTTTATGCTGCAAAAACATGAAGATGCACATATTTCTTTATCATTCGTTATTTTAGTATAATTTTACTGTCATTGTTCAGGAACATAGTCTGTACAAAAAACGTATCCTTATTTTCAGAATAAAAGAAAAGAAAGCAGCACGCATGAAACTCAAAGGCCTCCAACCTACAGATGATGACATTGTCGATACTCGAACTCCTGAAGAAAAGGAACAACAAAAGATAAAAGCTGAGAAGGAAGTGGCAAGGAGAAAATTAGAGGCTGAGAAGAAAGCGAAAAATCTGTACGCTGCTGCTATTATCTATCAGGTAAGTAAATTATTGAAGATAGGACAGCATTTAAAACCATATTTTAATAGCTGTGAAGAGCTAGAGGCAGTTTTGAGAATTGGTGCATCAGTTTTCCTCTTAGTGTGGAATAACTGATGTTCACAGGAACTCAATGATGCATCCAATACATTAATTTCAGTTACTGTGCGTGTGCAGGGCATCTCTCCATAAAGGGGCCACTATATTTCCTTATTCAGGGTGTATACGACCCGGGACAACCGGGAAATCCGGGAAAAACCCGGGAATTTTTTCATCCGGGAGAAAACCGGGAAAAACCCGGGAAATTTTCGGAATTCCGGGAATTTTTCATTGTTTTAGCTTTCAGTTAATTTTTTTAAATTTTGGCTGCAGAATTGATTCTCTAGCAAAGAATGTTATTGTATGCTGCTACTGGAGAATGATACTGCTTAAAATATAAACGAGAGGGGAAAAAAATAAAACTTTAGTGACAAAGAAAATGTGCAATTTACAACAACAAAAAACCGTGCACGCACAAGCGTTTGCAAATAGCAAAAATATGTCAAAGGCCGTAGGGCGCAGACTGTAATTCTTCGTAACAATAAACTGCTTGCTATGAGCATGACGTCACAACTGTTCACATTAGGTTCGTTTGACCAATTGCCAGCGGTCTGTTGCGCATGCGCATTTGACTCGCGTATAAGCAGTACCTTCTCCTGCTACTTGAAGTTTGACTGTTGACTGTGTCGGTCACAGTAGCAAGCAGCCAGATGCAAACGAGAAAAATTTTTCTCGCGCGCCATAGCTGCCAGATTCACGCTTGCACAGAGTTGTAGTGGGGAGGGGGTTAACCTCCACGTGACGCGTGTTTACGTTAAGTGATTTCGCTGCTTCTCTTCGTGTACAGCTCCCAAGTCAAATGAAAACAAAACGGATTTCTGTGGCGGGGGAGCTATCAAGTGAATTAAAATACATTCACATAATTATGGAGGGCAAAAATATATTATTAATTTCAGTTTTCTGATTTTATTTTATTTTCAAGTTAGTAGCAGTCAAGCATTAATTGCCTTGCAGAACAGTGAAGTTATTTTTGCAAGTTTGCTAAACAAATTTGGCTTTATTAATCTTTCCGCTGAGGCAATCATTTTATTTGAAACGAAGTGTTTCATTCTACAGTATTGGCTAGTTCCAACTTTTCGCTGAATTTCAAGTGCACGTTATCATCTTCTGCCATACATGGCATTATGCCATAATAAAGAACAAAAAATGAGATCGTAGAGTACTGGTACTCCAAGAAAATTTACATCCCAAAAGCCACACTGGAAAGCTTAGTATCAGATGGGACATACTTCATTGTGAATCTGGAAAAAGCCAATTCGCACTTCAAGAGGAATTATGCATTTTAGTATGGTTTACGAAATTCCGATGCTCTGGAGTACCCTCTGATGCCCTGTTTCTTTTATGGTGTAATGTAAGCTCTTTTAGTACACCACTGCAGTTGCACACGCACAATAATGCCTGTTTTCTGGCGCTCTCTGGAAACTGGTAAATCGAACCTATTTCTAACAGTCTTCGGATAGTATTGCGAACGGTGGTTAGAAAAGCTTTACTTTCAAAGTAAATTTCTTTTTACGCAAGATGAATTATGTTACGTGTGAGAAAGTGGGTTGGATATCTAAATCACATAGCGTTCGAAACTGAACAGTTTGAGGACCAGCCACTTACAAGAATTTCGAGCCGAGACATTTATGTCATAATATTAAATTTACTGTCACATTTGTGTGATGTATCTTAAAGTATAACACACGCAAAAAAGATCAATATTACATGTGAAAGCTAAGCTTCTGTTGTAGCGTGTTAATCTTAGAGACATAATATTATATGTGAAAGCTTAGCTTTTATTGTAGATATACGGTACTGTGTACATTAATGTAAACCGTTAACTTTTCCTCTTGCATGTTCGCGCTATTTAACCAGTGATCTTGCTATTGGCCGACTATAACACGTGTCCTATGCTCTGAATAGCTGCTGTCATCGGCTGGCGAGATCTCGTGGCTTGAGATATGACTCGCTTACAAAAGGACATCGCAGCCTCGGTTTCAACGCTCCGCAAACTAACGCGCTGTGTTTGGTGCTATTCGAATTTATACTTTTGTAATAAGAAAATATGCAACGTATATGTTGCTGCAAATCAAAGGTCTTTCCAACACTTCTCTCCTTTTATTTTATTTTTTTTTAATTTTTATTAAAAGTCTCTCCAAAACTTCTCTGCCAGTCTTTGTTTTTCTTTTTTTTTTTTTCGGGAAGTTCTACGCGATTGTATAAAACGTTAACCATTCAAAGAATTGATAAGTTTTACAGTTCCGAGGGAAAATCTACGGAAAATCTGTCACTTAGCACAGAAAAAGTGTATTTTCGCCTGGGAAAAAGCGTATTTTTTAAACGGGATATCCGGGAGAAATCCGGGAATAATCCGGGAATTTTTTTTCCTTGTCCCCGTATACACCCTGTTATTAAATGTATTGTTAATTGGGAAAATGACAGAATTTCGCTTTGTGTTTCAGGTAATTACATTAAAGTTGTCCTTCAGTTAGGAAACTGCTTTTGAAAAGAAATGTAATATTGTTGCGTAACTTAGAATATTTGCTTTGCTGTAGCAGGTTGCAACGTATCGGACTTAGTTCATTTAAGTTCTGCAATTCCCCAGCCCCCCGCTGCCTTTCATCGTTCTAAGTTGAAAGGTTTCCTATTTTTCTTTTAATTCATTTAACGGCATTCTGTGAAATAGTAATCATGTTTCATGTTGGTACAAATTTTCATGGGTGGTGGAGAAAGTCGAATGTGTCACTTACAGATTAGAAACCGTGGTCCAGAAATGGCAATCAAAAGCTACAAACCGACCATGTTCCATTACTGTCATTGGCATACGAGAAACTACGCATAGTTGTTTGTATGATGCTGTATACTGTTCTGGTATGTATCAGATTGCTGAACCCAACATATTGTTGTACACCATGGCGGTCTTCTATGGGGGAAACTCTGTAGGCGTTGCAATGTGCACACTGGAAATGGCCAGTCATAATCTAATAATATGTAAAATTGTAAGCTGTGTTAACATGCTAAATTTTGCAGTTAGTCATTCTTAGTGAAATGGTAGTGTACTCTGTTATGAAATTTTCTGGCACAATTTTCTTGTAACGCATGATGCAAATTGAAATTAGGAAATTTGGTTGTATTGAGTTGAGTAAACCTGTAGGAGATACTCAACACACACGACAGGGAACAAAGCTCATGATGCAAAATAATAGTAATATAGGAAGACAATGAACTGTGCAAACTTGTGACTTGAAAGCAGCACGAATGAGGAACCTTCATGAAGCACTTGGACCAGTTTCTTGGGAAACGTGTTGCACACAATGTGGGAACTCATGTTGAGTCGAGTCTGTCTGAGCCAGAGCATTGTATGGTCACCCTGCACATTCCTGTGTATGTGCTTTTCTAGCATAAGGCTTGTTTCACCAGAGGTGCAGAGCTCAGTTGTCACAATAGTCGTGTCTGGGCAATTGCGAATTCCCGTGTTACATTTGGGAAGAGCCAGTAACAGAACTCTCCAGTTACCTTGTAGACTGGCAGAGAGAGTGATTGACTGATTAACAATCTCTTATTCTGCCCCACATCACTCGACGATGTAATACGTATTTCTGAGAGACATACTCTTATATTGTTGAAGTATTTCCCACTTCGAGGTCTTCATAAATGTTTGTGCTCCAACATGATGGAGCCCTAGATCAGTTATAGTTGCTCGTGCATACCATTCACGTGGTTCCCAAAACTGCATTGGGGTGTTAGAAAGGGTATAACAGAACTTGGTGCGATGAGAGCATGCCTGCTAGGAAGCTATGGGCACCACTTTAAACAACTTTTGTGAATGAAGGGCCTCATGCAAGTTGTTTAGATAAATAAAATTATTTAAAAGTGTGTTTACTTGGCTTTTTATCATTGTCAGCAGGCCAACAGTAAATTTACTCGTTCATCCATCTTCTGACAGTGATACCTTTGCCCTTCTATATCATCCTTGAAAGTTTGTATAATCGTCACAGAAACACCCTGTATATGTAGTGATTTTCTTCCATGAAAAATGGCTTTAGCTGGAAGGATCTCAAGTTACCAGAGAACAAAAGGAATGAAGATTAGAATTTCTCTTTCCCTTGACAAAGAGGGCTTCACAGATGGGGCACAAGCTTGGATTGTTTCAGATATGGGGAAGGAAATTAGCCATGATGTTTCAAGGGAACCTCCCAATATTTTGCTGGAGCGATTTATGGAAATTGCGGAAGATGAAAATCTTGATGTTGGGACAGGGATTTGAACCATTGTCTTCCCAAACGAGAGTTCAGTGAGTCAACCACTGTGCCATCGCACTCGGGTCAAGGAATTGGAGAACATTGTTGAATAGTGTATACTGTTACATGTGTCGCACCACTGAGAAAATAACACAGGCTCAAGGGGTAGTCATAAAACTGTCAAATGAATGGCATTGGTGAATAAGTGATGAAAATATGTATTTAAATCTTCATACCAAAGTGGACGGTTATTAAGTTCTATGTTTTGATGCCAGTTTTAGCAAAGTGTCAGTTGTTTGGAGTTCTATACACATTTCTTCAACCACGAGACTCTGCGGTTAAGGGAAATCTCAGAAGACTGAAATCTTAATGTTCGGATGGGGGTTTGAACTGTCGTCCTCCCAATTTCCTTGTGCCCATCTTCAGTAATTTGTGTTAACAAAGAAACAAATGCAAATGGAAATAGTGAGTTATTGAGAGAACCAAGAGCAATGCTTTACAAGATTTTGACAGTACACAAATGGAAATGGCAAGAGAGCTTTAAACTTACTTCTTTCAAATATAGGAAATATTAATAAGAGTACAACTATAAAAAGTTTGTGTTTTAAAAATTTACAGAGTTACCTCTATCACAAAATTCTGGGACTAAAGTATAGAAAAAGAGATTTGTGTTGCATAATTTTTACACAATTTTTATTGTTTCCTTATTCTGATTTAAGCTACAGAATTTGAGTGAGTACTGTAACTTATCACTATACTCAATTGATGTAAGTTTTAGCTGATATATTTGTAAGTAAACACCTGAGATTTTTCACAGAATTCTCTCTCTCTCTCTCTCTCTCTCTCTCTCTCTCTCTGTCTGTCTGTCTGTCTGTCTGTCTGTCTGTGTGTGTGTGTGTGTGTGTGTGTGTGTGTGTGTGTGTGTGTGTGTGTTTTGGTGGGGGGGGGGGGGGGGGGATCAGAATAACAGGCAACAATAAAAATAACAACAGTTTGCATAAAAATTGTGCAACACAAATGTCTTTTTTTTTTTATATACTTCAGTCTCAGAATTTTGTGACTGGGATTATTCTGTTAACTTTTAAAACACACTTTCATTAGTTGCACTCTTTTCATTAATATTTCCAACGTTTGAAAGAAGTAAGTGTAAAGCTCTCATGCCATTTCCATTTGTGTACTGTCAAAATCTTGCAAAGTGTTGCTCTTGGTCCTCTGACTCACTCACTGTTTCCATTTGATACTTATGTCTCTGTTGCACAAATTACTGAAGATAGAGTACAAGGAAATTGGAAAGATGACGGCTCAAATAGAGATTTTGGTTGTCTGAGATTTCCCTGAATCACAGAATCCTGTGTTGTTGTTGTTGTGTGTGTGTGTGTGTGTGTGTGTGTGTGTGTGTGTGTGTGTGTATACAGTTCATTATAACATACTCTTGGCATTAACCCTTCACTTCAATTTGATTTTGTTTCTTTTACAATACAGGTAAGTTATATTGGTCAGCAAAGGTTTTATAACAATTGACAGCAAACATTTTTCTTTAAAGGTGCTACCCCTCGGCACCGATAGAGCTCATCGTCGCTTCTGGGCATTTGCGTCGTTGCCAGGTCTGTTTGTGGAGCAGGATTCAAGTGCTGCCGGATCCTGTCTGCCGTATCCAACCCCATACAATGCTAATCTAGCATCTCAAACTGATGACTCCATTTCTTATGTGCGCAAACTTTTTGAACAGGAGCGAAATAGTGGTAGTGACAAGGTAAGTGACTTCAGTTTATACCATTCTGCTGTTGCAGTATTAGAATAAAAAGTGCAAGAGATACAAATTTCATTGCAACAAAGTACTTAACAATTAAGTTATGGTAATAATAATACTCTATAAGATTTCTGTTTCAGACTCGTATCTTCGATATTCCATCATTTTTATACATCAGTACTGCATCTAATTTCCATTCCATGTTTATATGTGGCTGATAGAATTGTAAACTAATATAACAACAAAAATAATCAATTATTGGTGTGTGCTCCTGCCACCACTTGGTGTGTCAGTGATAGAATTGTAGGCACGTTTCATTAGGAAAAGCTTCATTTTCTTTGGGATTTCAGATTACAAATTTCCACACGAGAACTTCTAACAAACTAGCCACATTGAGCCACAGGTTTCTGATTTCATGACTAACTGTGGGGAGGGGGAGCAAGCTGAGCTTTTTTCATGCAGAGCTACATTGGTCTTTACTTCTCCAGTACGCCATGACTGTCACTTTGTAATAGCTACTGTGAAGGCAGGTATTGTGTTTTTAGATTGTGGCAGCAGCCACACGAAGAAACTTGTGGTCAGAAGTTGATGAGCCAATTAAGTCATATTTTTGGTCCGTAAACCATTATTTATAGTCTGTAAAACATAGGAAAATTAAAATCGTTTAGTAAAATCCACTGTTTATCTGAAAAATGAAATATATGAAGTGAGTTACTTTTATAACAGGCCAATTTTCATCAATTATTTGTTTCAACATTAGGTTCAGATTCACTTCAATGTGAATTCCTTCACACATTTGAGGTTGACCAGTAGTGTTTGAGGAAGTCACACTGACTCTAAGCAGCCATATGTATTGAAAACTATACTTACTTCCAGCCATCTGGATCATCATCATCATCCTACTCCTCTTCTTCCTCCCCTCACTATTTGCACCTTCGGTGTATGGCTGAAGAGCATGGCACATGTCATGATGGTTTTTGGGGATGTTAAGCAGCAAGTACATAAAAGTCTTTCTGTTTCTCAGCAGCAGTCTTTCTGTCACCAGGATACAAGCACTTTAAATTTTATGAGTATAAATGAGCTGCAGTGGGGTTGAGATCTGTTGATGTTCTGTGTTTCCAAGGTTGTCCAGGACTTTGAATAAAACTTCCTTCCAAAAAGCCAATGGATAGTAATTTTCTTTACATGAATGATGCTGAGCATCCTGGCTTCGACCTACACAAATTCTGCAAAATGCTACCCAGACATGTACTTCATTTTCTCATCTGGATTTGAAGTCGCTACTTGAAAATCTTGAAAACCTTCCTTGGTCATCCTCTGCACACAGAAAAGGTTCTTTGCATGAGCCTTCTCCACCAGTTTGTACCAGTT
Organism: Schistocerca cancellata; assembly: GCF_023864275.1. Classification (NCBI taxonomy): domain Eukaryota; kingdom Metazoa; phylum Arthropoda; class Insecta; order Orthoptera; family Acrididae; genus Schistocerca; species Schistocerca cancellata. Next base: position 76,853,745 of record NC_064630.1, on the reverse strand, counting down.
CTCTGGAGTAAAGACATAGTTCATTTCCCTAATCTCTTTCTCGGTAACACCAAAAACGTGGTCAAAAAACAGAAAGGTACTCTAGGAACCAAGTAGTAGTGTTATATGAAATGGGAAACTCCTTCCATTACAAGGACATTCTACCTGATGGACTAGGTATTATTCTTGTTATGTGCTGAGCAGGTATTGGAAACAAATAAAAATTTATCTTTTTCCATGTGTTTTCTGGGTCACTTAGAAATCTAAGTAAACAAGAACAAACAATGGAAAATCCAGGATGGAATGTAACAATATTGAAAAGGAAAGTTGCTACTCATCATATAGCAGAGATTCTGCAAATAAAGCTTTTGGCCAGTAAGACCCTTGTCAAAAATAAAATAAAAAAAAACACACACACACAACACAATTCTCACGCATGACTTGTCTCAGGCAACTGAAACCACACTGCCAAGATGCAATTTTTGAAGTACATATTAGTATTATATATGTGAATATCAAAGTGGACAACTTCGCTAGGTATAATGGTTGTTGGAGGAGTTTTCTGCAAATCAACAGATATTAAATGAAAGTCTGATCCCAACCCCATGTGGCATTTAGGTTGATACTAGTTCAGAACACTGTAAGCATCTTCAGGTCGAGTTTGATGTAAGTGAATATTCAGAAAGTATTACATCCTGTTGTTTAGATATCCATGTATGACACATCTTAAGAGTATCAGTATGAAGGATCTTTAAACTTCTATTGAATGTTATTGTGAAAACACTCTACAAACCATTCCTTTCATTTTCATTTCTATATATTCAGAACCTTTTAGCTACAGATTTTGCAGAACATATATATTTCCTTACCGATCTCTTCGTGCTAAGGCACTTGTACTACGGAAATAGTTTTATATTTTCATTTACCATATTTTCCTCTTCAGTCAGCACAAGATGATGATTTGCAGGCTGAATTTTCTTGTGTTTGTGCATCATGAGACTTGTCACCAGACTAATCAATGTCATTATGCATTTCATGAAGAATGTCAGATGTTTGTGTAGACAAGTCTCCTAAGGTAGTAGATAAACAATTCCTAGATAACATATATGTATCACAAAATGCTTTTGCACAAGCCCTTACTAAAACACCATTCACATTCTTTATGCAATACATATAGAAGAACTTTCTTTTGTTTCTACTGTCAAGAAATGCATTATTTCTACGCACACTGTTGCGTGCTTTGCTGTCTCCAGCTATGCTAACAGTGATAGTTAAATTTAGTTCCACTTTCACATTGAAACATAACAGTTCAAGGCCACCTTAATAATTGTCCAAATAACAATATATCCCATTAATAGCTGCTAGTGGCTAAAGATGATGATTTTGATTATTTCTTCACTGATTTTGCATGCAGTTGTTCTCACCATGTGTGAATAAACAAATTAATTGCTCACTGTTGCCGTACTATTTAGCAGAAAATTCCAAACTCTTATTTTATCAACATGTGTAAACGGTCCATTTACTTTGGTGCAGATTGAGTGCAAGTAACCATTCCTTGTGAAATCTGAATGCACCTGCTATTGTCTCGCATAAAAGTACACAATGGGTAATGCCTTGGCATTGTTGAACTTACATGAATGTAGCTGAAAAAACACTTCGCTTCGAATATTCTAGAGAACTAGCTATGCATAAGAGGTACAATTGACAGTAAAACCACTATCAATAATCAGTAGAATACCTCTTACAAGCATTGTGATTTTTGTGATGGTTTCACTTACAATTGTTTGAGGCTGCTGTAAACATTTCAATGCTGTAACTGAGTCTAGTGATGCAATGTGATGCTCTTGTAATGCTCTTGATGCTCTTGTAATCAGACAAGTCTCTCTTTAAATGAGTTACATATTAAAAGTAGGAGAAAGGTTTTGTTGCACTACCTTGTGGTGCTCTTGCTTGGACATTAGTTTCAGACATCTACTCCTCACTGATTACATGTCTTCTGTTTCTGTGTTGTTCTAAATCCAATCATTTACACATTTTATTATTCTGCACATCCACATTTTTATTTCATGTTCAGTTTGTATCTAATATTTTTCATGATCCGAGGTGGTATCACCATAAATACTTCCACCTACAAGGTTTTGGAACCCACAAAAAAGGCAAACAAAACATCAAAAAGTGAATAATGATTGTAGTGTCCATGCTGTTCCTTTAGCTTAGCAATCAGTATCTTCAAAAGTAGTCATATTCTGTCAGTAATATCAGTTTGCTGTAAAAGCGTGGAGCACATTTTCTGCTTGTGTCCTCTAGTTGTCTGCACATTCTTGAGTTCCTTCTTGAATGCTAGAACTACTGGTACTCTGTTCCACTTTTATGGGATACATTGTAACTTTTGAGATCGTCAGTAAACAACTGTTACTAGAGTGGTCAGGTCAGTTAAGCTAATGTGGAGTCTTCCTGTAGCAAAAGACTTTAATGAATTTCAGCATCACAGTGTGTGTACTGTTTCAAGGTCTATGTAAAGATTGAAAGGAAAGAATTGGCATGACCATATGTGAAACTATTTTTGGCAGCAGCGATCGGAATAAACTTTTGTTTTGATACATATATCAGATTTTGACTTTTGTTATCCCATTTGTATGACCAAACATTCCTATGGCATAATTCGTATCGCATCAGGCAGGGGGGCTACCTTCATAGTCTCAGGTGTTATTGAATTTAGCATATGTTAAAATTCAGGAGTAAGTAAGAAACACACTTTTTTTTTTTGTTTTCGACAAAAAAATTCCTGCCCCAACATACAGGCCTCCCAAGATGATGCTGCAAACACTATTTTGAAGATGAGAATTCTGGAAATTTTTTAAAATGCTGTATCTCTGTCACAGTTCTAATTATTTTGTTAGAGGTTTTTTAAGAAAGAAAAAAATATAATTGCTTTATGATTATAATGATATCCTCCTTTTGGACATATCTGTCAAAATTCTGTTACTGGCACCTTAGATTTTTTTTTTATATAATTTACAGAAAAAAAATTTTTTTCCGAAAATGCCGATCCAAAAAAGTTAATTTTTTTTCTGTTGATTAGTGCCATGTAGTACTATATTCTCTGTAAAGGAGAGCTTCCACTTCTAAGTTGGATAGGGTGTATTTTAAAAAATCTTTTTTTTCTTTTTCTTTTTAAACTTTCAAGGGTATTGTATGTCTTCACTGAAGTTGTTTCTTACTAATTTCTGTGTTACAGTGTTTATTTCTGTTGTCTTTGTTGCAGTTATTTCTTATCGCTTTCTTGGTTGCAGTTATTTCTTATCACTTTCTTGGTTGCAGTTATTTCTTATCGCTTTCTTGGTTGCAGTTATTTCTTATCGCTTTCACATGTCCTTACAATATTTGCTAATCATATTTATAGCAAACACATTCTTCGACAGATTACATGCTAAGGAATCAATATGCATGTCCCATTTGAGGCTGTCCTGGATTGTAATTCCCAAGAACTTTGTCAATTTTTCCTTTTGTACAATGTCATTTCCTATGGATAATTTCATGTCAAATTCTATAAGTTTCCTTGTGTGAAATTCCATCATTGCAGTCTTTGAAGCACTTACATTTAGATGGCTTTCATTAAAATACTTGACTATTTCATTAGTTCCACTGTTGCACTGTACCTCCAGACTCTCATAGTCTTTGTGTTTACACACTATTGATGTGTCATCTGCATACAATATTTTTGTACAGTTAGGAGAACAATACTGTATATCATTAACAGAAATCAAGAAAAGAAGGGGTCCCAAACAGAACCTTGAGGCACTCCATATTTGATATTCAGTAATTTTAGATTTGTAAGACCCACTGTTTGTTTTAAGCAAGACAAATTGTTTTCTATTGCTCATATACGATTTTATTAGCTCATAGTCAGTTCCTCTGATACCCAGGTTCCACAGCTTGTCGAGTAATATGGTGATGTTGACACAATCAAAAGCTTTTTCTAGATCAAAGAACACTCCAGTTACATACTCCTTGTTCTCTATGGCCATTATTATTTTGTCTATTAATTGTGCTGCTGCTACTGATGTTGACTTGTTTTTCATAAAGCCATTCTGATTTTCAAATATTAAATTGTGTTTACTCAGGAATGTCATTAGTCTAGTATAAATAACTTTCTCAACTACCTTAGAAAATACAGGTAAGATTGAGATGGGGCAGTAGTTTTCAATTTTAGATTTATCACCTTTCTTGTGAATCGGGGTTACTTGTGCAGTCTTTAGACTATATGGGAAACAACCTGATGAAATTACATCATTTACTGCTGTGGCCATGGCATCAGATATGTTGTCTATGCATCTTTTCAGTGTACTGATAGACAATCCATCATAGCCTGCTGATTTTGTATTTTTTAATGACATTACTATGTTTTTGACTTCCTTGTTATTGGTTGGGGCCAAGTATATGGTAGACAAATCAAGAAATGTGAGGTCTGTAAAAGGAGTCTTTGAAAGACCAGATCCCTGTTACAGTCATGCCGTAGAAGCAGCTCAAATTCAAATATTGCAGTCATTTTATCTGGGAAGATGAATGGGCCAGATAAATGCCAGAGTGCCAGTGCACTACTACCTAAATGGGTAGTTCCACACCCACCTAGAGATGTCTGTTTATGTGTGTACTGTGCGAATTTTGAACTTTGTGTGGTAGCTTTGAACTTTGTGTGGTAGCTTTGAACTTTGTGTGGTAGCTTTGAACTTTGTGTGGTAGCTTTGAACTTTGTGTGGTAGCTTTGAACTTTGTGTGGTAGCTTTGAACTTTGTGTGGTAACCTTTGTGTGGTAACTTTGAAGAACTTACTGGAGCACGTGACATGTGACACCTTGGTTGGGTGTGTGAAGTCATTAGTAGTCTGTGACGTAAAGCAAGAGACTAGCTTATTTCAAGAATGTGGCGACTGCCCTGGAAAGGAGGGACTGTCTTTACAGACACTTGCTCCGGGAGATGTAGCAGATAACTGCAGAAATTACCTATGTGGCATGGCAGGGAAATAAATGAATAAAGAAAACTGTTGCCTTTGACAGTTTCATTCATGAACTTGGTAAATGGTCAGTGAAAGCAGTAACACACCAGCATCTGAAGAAATTGCAACAACACCACATTGTAGAAGTGAAAGGGTGTGTACAGGTTGAAGAAGTATATTTAATGCTTCACTGTGATTTTGCTGAGAACTGGTCTGTAATTCTCCCACAAGTAGTACAAGGATATCATTGGAGTAATGACCAGGTTTCAATTTTTACAGGAGTGTCATATTTTCAAAACAAGACAAGTGTTGCAGTTATAAATGATGACACAGGACATGACTTAGCACATGCTTTGCTGCAATGTGCAAAATTCTTCAACTGCAAACAGGGGCAGAGAACATCATTATTTCTGATGGTGCTCTGAGTCATTTTAAAAATTGTTACCAGGTGTTTGAATTGAGTAAGTCACTTTTGCCAACTGACTGGGTATACAGTGCTACTAGTCACGGGAAGGGGCCTTGTGATGTTGTAGGAGGCCTGCTGAAGCACCAGGCTACAAAACATAATCTTTCCAGACCAAATACAGCTGTAATTCAGAATGCTGAAAATTTTACGAGAGTCCTGAAATCTTACACATCCACAGCCCTCATTCTTTTGTCCAAAGAGGAAATTGAAGAATTCCGTGAGCAGAAAAAAGAAGAATGGTCCAAACAAACTACTCCTGTGGAAGGAATTCAGAAGACACATTTTTGGACTCATATTACATGCATTTTAAAGAGCAAGAAAGAAGAAATTTCCTTTGTTCAGCCAACACCTCAGAAACAGCACGATAATATTCAGATTCACAACCTGGGAAGGTGGATGTTTGTGGCATGTGTGTAGGACTGTGGATGGTGGATTGCAGAGATTATAGACACCAGTTATGAGTTAAACAAAACTGTAGTGAACTTTGTGCTACCACATAGACCTGCTGCTGGATGTAGGTTTCCAGCTGAAGGACAGGACAGCAACAATGCCATCAGTGCTCACTTCTTGTTCACAATGTTTTGAAGATTTTAAGTGCTCCAGGTCCTATTGGTTCAACAGGAAGGCTTCACTCTATATCAAAGGAAGATACTGAAGCTCTGGAACACATTTTTAGTTCATTGACTGGATAATTTCAGTACAAAACACAATGCATAGAAGTTGTATAAATTGACCTTTCACATACATTTTGGAACCATTTAAAAAGCTTGAAAAATGAGTCTCTTACTCATCTTTCAAAACTGAAATTATGTTAAATAAGGCCAAGTTTTGATTTTTGTGAACCTGTTATGTCATAATGCAATAAAACAGGTTTAATTTATGGCAAAAATTTCAATTGTTTATAAAACCTGTTCACTCTAAAAGTGGAAGCTGTCCTTTTCAGGGTATGTAGAACTATATGGTGCTAATCAACAGGAAAAAAAATCAAAATTTTTGTGGATTGGCATTTTTGAAAAAAAAAATCCATAAATTATAAAAAAAGTTCGAAATGCTATAGTAAAAGAACTTTGAGAGGTAAGCCCAAATGGAGGATTTCTTTGTAATCATAAAGCAATTATCTTTCAAATTAAGAAAGCCAACAAAATATCTAGAACTCTTCCAGAGATACGGCATTTTAAAATTTTTCCAATATTCACATCTTCAAAATGGTATGTGCAGTGTCACCTTTGGAGGGCTGTGTCTCAAAGCAGAAATTTTTTTGGAGAAAACAAAAAAAAGTACGTATTCCCTACTTAGACCTTCATTTTAACATATGCTAAATTCAATAATATCCGAGACTATGAAGGCTAAAATTTTTTACTAGCCTGCCTGAAATAATATGGACTATACCCTGTGATGATGATGATGATGATGATGATGATGATGATGTGATAACAGTTCAGTAGATGAGCTTTTGCTTTCAAAATTCTATACTGCCCTGCCATAAAACAATAACTACACTAATTTTGTTTGAGTTCAGTTTCATTTGTCTGTAGTGCTATGGCTCATTTGGATTTAGTAATGCAGCTTCCGACACTATAATAAAAACCTTTTCTATGTCATTGTTAAATCTATTTTTTTTATTTATTTATTTATTTTTTATTTATTTTTTATTTTTTTTCACTGTTATACGTCGATACTTCCTAATATTAATCTTAAAATGTGCGTTATAGATCCTACTCATTTTCCATTTCGGTGCCAAATATTACAAAATATCTCTCTCTCTCTCTCTCTCTCTCTCTCTCTCTCTCTCTCTCACACACACACACACACACACACACACACATTACACACACGCGCGCGCGCGAGGGGGAGAGAGAGAGAGAGAGAGAGATAAAGTGTGGAGGTTAAGGGGCAAGAGCTAGAAAGTGGATAGCATGGAATGTGTCTAGATATAAATCTGTCGGGTGACATGTACGTAAGCATCCTGTCTGATCACCTGCATCCACTATTGTCCATTGTGAATTCCGCCAGACTTGGGCAATTCCAATGGGACAAGGGGACACCCCACACATCCACAGAGAAAGTCACCTAAATGCCGCTGGAATGTTTGTGTCTTACACACAACACAAGTATGTGGTTGGGAAGGGGTTAAGAGAAAAGATAACGAGTCTACTTAGGCGTACAAGTGTGCCTAAGAAACGAGGTTAGAGGAGGAGGCAGGAAATGGCTTAGAAACAGGAATGGAGTGTGGGTGGTGGTGAAGGACATGAGTGTACCACGAATATCAGGAATCCAATAAAACGTCAAATCTCTGACATCGCTGTAGCTGGAAAAAAATCCTGCAAGAACACTACCAACGATGACTAAAGAGAATTGTTCAGTGTGACATAAGTGCAACCATTCCACAAATTGCTGCAAATTTCAGTGCAGGGCCATCAACAATTCTCGAAGGCCTCCTTGTGTACCCTTGATGACTGCATGACAGAAAACTTTATGCGTCGCCTTGGCCCATCAACACTAACACTGCATTGTTGATGATTGGAAACGTTGCTTGGTCGGACGAGTCTCGTTTCAAATTTTATCAAGCGGATGGACATGTACGGGTATGGAGACAAATGTTACGAATTCATGGACCCTACATATCATCAGGGAACTGTTCAAGCTGGTGGAGGTCTGTAATTGTGTGTAGTGTGTGCAACTGAGGCAATGCAGGACCCCTGATGTGTCTAGATATGACTCTGTCAGGTGACACGTACGTAAGCATCCTGTCTGATCACCTGCATCCACTATTGTCCATTGTGAATTCCACCAGACTTGGGCAATTCCAGTGGGACAAAGGGACACTCCAACCAGAATCACTCCATAGTGGCTCCACAAACACTCTTCTGAGTTTAAACACTTCCGCTGGCCTCCAAACTCCCCAGAAATGTACATTATTGAGCATATTTGGGATGCCTTTCAAGTGCTGTTCAGAAGAGATCTCCACCTCCTTCATACTCTTACTTATTTATCCCCCTTCATATTCTTACTTATTTATCCCCCTTCATACTCTTACAGATTTATGGACAGCCCTGTGCAGGATTCATGGTGTCAATTCCCTCCAGCACTACTTCAGACATTAGTCAAGTCCACGCCATGTCATGTTGCGGCACTTCTGCGTGCTCGCAGGGGCCCTACATGACATTAGGCAGGTATACTAGTTTGTTTGGCTCTTCAGTGTAATAAAACCACTAGAAGTTGTGACCACCCTTCATCAGGTGGAAGGACAGAGAAGGTAACGTAGCACTGTCTACAAAATGATCGGTTACATCTCAATATGTAGTGCTCTGTTAGGTGGAAGAAGGGGAAAAATATTTGACTGAAGAAGGGAGAATGAGGATTGACGCCACGTGTCACTAATGTTGGTACAGACCTGTGTAAGAGAGATTATGAAATCACCATTTCTCGGCGCTACAAGAGCTCAAGCTAGATCCTTGACATATCACAAAACTGAAGTTCAGGTAGTTATTTGTTTCAGCTTCACATTTTAATTACAATTGGATAGATTTTAAGCAGTAAAAATGGTATGAAGGTAAAAGAAACGAACACTTGTAATTTCAGAAATAAAGTACATTCAGTGTAGTAATTTAAGTTCTGTTTCTGGATTATTTTGCATTGCTCACACAGATATTCATAGTGTGTCTAAAAGAACCTTTTAAAAATGAGTAGAAGCTTAACTTGCTACGCAGTATGATAGGAGCCTGTCTAGAAAACAAGTTGTATTAAACATGTCTAAAGGGTGTATGTTAATTCAGTTTCCGTGGTAGCTTGTGAAATTGTAAAACAGTTGCTTGTGAAGTTGGTGTATAGAAGTAGTAAATGCATTGCTACACATTAAAGAGTTAAACAAGTAATAATACTTCTTTCTTCAAGGAGAACGTACTGTCAGCACGCATCTCGGCTCCAGGCAGTCCCAGTAAGAAGCTACTACTGGAGAAGAATGGACCATTAACAGCTCGACGTGATTCAAAAAGCAGCATTGAAGATGACGGTGGAAGATTATCCTCACAGTTGTTAGTGTGTACTGCTAGTAGTACATGTCCTGTACATAATCCAAGGCAGAATGTTGTGTGGAGTTTCTACTGTCGTGAAGAAGATATAGGAGACCTTATAAGAAGCCTTAATCGTCGAGGCATCCGGGAGAGTGAATTGCGGCAGAATCTAATACACGAACAGCCATATATTGTGGAGAGTTTTCCTCGCTGCCCTACGCACAAGTTGAATCCTTCATATGTAAGAACCACCATTCTTTATTTCTGTGTTACAGGTAACTTGTATGTGTTGTGACAGAAACAGAATTTTAATTTATCATGAAGTAAATGAATATTTATTAAAAAAAAGGTATATAACTTAGTCTGGATTGACATTTTAATATAAGAATGTCGATACAAATAGTGAATGATATGATATTAAGCATTTTCACCTTCATTTTGTGTAATATTTGTTAATAGGTGGATGTAAATGAAGCACTGGCCCAAAGGAAACCTGTCAGAAATGTTACAAAATATGATGACACAAATCTTAGCTTTCCACCTGGAACACCTATAATTGAAATTTTTGAACTTTATGTCAGAGACTGCATTCTGGAACTAGAAGAAAAGATTCATCTTGGTGGTCTGGGAGCATTGAAGGTATCACGATTTGCATTCAGCATGCAGTAATGTGACTCATTTAAGCAGAACAGGGATACAATGGTGTAGCTGTCTTTAATAATTGATAGTAAACATTTGTTTCATTTTCGATTGCAGGTACCACGTCAAGAGTGGAGAACGGCACTTCTTGAAAGAAAATATGACAACATACCAAAAGCAGGAGATAGAAATAAGTTGTGGAATGACAAAAGAGTAAGATGTTTAATATTAGTTCACTTACTTCCATTATTATTATGGGCGATTGTATCTTGTACCTTAAGTGATCAAATATATTTCTTGTTACAGAATGATCAGATCAGTAATACTCCAGTTGAGAAAATCATTAAATATGAAGGTAAGTCAGTATCCTATATGTCTGTTTTTAGTAGCAGCTGGTGAGCCCAGAATCTTGTGCAATAATGTACAGTAGCAATCAAAATTGCCTCATGGACACAATTCTGTTGTTTGCAGTAGCTGTTTGTAACAGAACCTTACCTCACTTATTATTGTTTTCATTACTTTCCTACATATCTTTCCCATGCTTTTGTATCTCATTACACCGAAACTGCTTGGTTATATGAATACAGATATTGAAAATGGCCTTAAAATTGTCAGAGGAGGACATAATTGAATACATAGAACATCTGCAGAGTTTGAGTGTGCAGTGTGTTTCAGAACAGGAGTCCAAATATACTCTAGTTGAAAGACAACTAGAAACTGGCAGTGACCGTTATATTCCAGACTGTGCTGAATAAAGTGACAGTAATTGTGATGTGGGCAGATAAGTTTCAGCAGTCACAGATATCTCACAAAGACAAACACTTCCATCCAATCGAGCATATCATTGAGGAAGGGATGAAATTCAGTTATCTTCACTTCTTCTTCCAATCCAAAATTGAGAAAAGTATAGGTGACTTGGGATAGTGGTTGCCTTTACTCCTAAATCATTAACTCAGGGTTATATCTTGAATGCGTATGGAAGACTACAAAAGCAAATTGTCATATCAGGCAAAAGGACCAGTGCAACTTGCAAAGAGAAACATCAAAATTTGTAGGACTGCTAGTTCCTGGCAGCTGTTCCTAGATGACACAACACTAAAACATATAAATTGTGCACAGAGACCACCAATGTCCATAGGGAATGTGGAAAAAACAGTATTTGTTTTTTCTCTTTCAGGGCTAGTTGCATTTGTTACAACTCTGTATGCCTGTGTTTGAAACACCTGGACTGCAGGTTGTTCATCATAGAATCTCCTACATGAAATTTCCATAGCTTAATCTAAAATGAGATTTTGAAATGAATTTTTGTGCTTTGGTATCTAGGCACAAAGGTAAATAAGACAAAACAGTCAAGTTTCTTTTGGTGTCAGGAATTTGGAATCATTTCATTGAAAGTTGTTCCTTGCACAATCTGGAACAAAACGTCACATGTACAGTTCTTTACCACTAAGGCCACATGCAGATTTACACATAATAAATTTGTCATTAGATTTGAGTTGGCATCAGATGCAGACATCAAATAAATATCTGTTGAACCGATTTCCATGCCTGGGAAAGGATGAACATCAATTAGAAGATCAAACCCTTTCTAAATAGGTAATTGTGAGATTTCTGGCATCAGCCCTTAGAAGTGGTAGGGATCTGAAAACAGGTGTTTCCACGCCATTGTTCCTGGCCATAATACTAAAGAATTAGCTTATAAGTTTAGTGCAGTGCAGTGGGCCATTCAAGAAGGGTGATACCGAAATCAATAAGAGTGTCAAAAGCGTCACTCTATTAAACTACCATGGTGAACAGAGTCGACTCAAACTTGTCCATGTATCAAAGCAAGGAAAACAAAATTGTTCTTGTTCTCAGTTTGCTACATCTAAATGTAGTAATTTGGACCAACTCAAAAGTTTTGCAGAAATTGTAAAATTCTGCAATAAAATGAAATATAAGGCGGATAATACTGGACCAGACGGCTAGGAAATATTCTGTGAAAGCAACTAGCAGAGATGGAGGTGATCAATACCAAATACGTAGGACTTCACCCAAAGAAGTGCCTGGTTTCTGTAGAGAGCATTTATGGGGAAGTTATTGGCTGTAAGTAACTCCTACAGAACTTCAGGGAAGAATTAAGAGACTAGCTATTTTGAAAAATAGGTGCCAAAAAATTTTCTGCTGTAATCAGCCCCAAAATGAATCCAAACACAAATAAAAATGACCTTAAATGAAATTTGTACTCCGGTTCCAAAAAGGATTTCTACAAAGGTTGGCAAGTTTTCTTTCATTTTGTGTGTACCTATTGACAACTCAGAACTTCTGCTTTTTGGTGAGTGGTCTCCTTTAAGCCAGCTACAGTTTTATTGCTGCCATGATTTTAGGTATATAAAAAGTCTCGTGGTTCTAGTGTTAAAAAAATATGTGTAGTATGTAGAGGAACTATGGCTCATTTCTGTTTTTATAAAAGAGTACTGAAATTCAAGAGGGAGAAAAAGCATGTTATGACCATAAAACGATATAATTAACCATTTAAGACTGTTTCCAGGAAACAGTTGAATATCTTATAGAAGTATAGATAGAAGACTTGCTGAATGAAATTTATAATGAAGTACTGTCTGAAAGAAGCTGCGTAAATAGTCAGTCAGATCTTGATAAGATTTCAAAGTGGTGCAGAGATTGGCAACTTGCTTTAAATGTTCAGAAATAAAATCGTGGACTTCACAAAATGAGAAAATGACTATAATATCGATGCGTCATATTTGGAATCGGCCAATGCATACGAATATCTGGGTGTAACGCTTTGCAGAAATATGAAATGGAATGATCACACCGGCTCATCATACGTAAAGCAGATGGTAGGCTTTGGTATATTGGTAGAATACTGGGGCAGTGCTGTCAGTCTAGAAAGGTACATGCTTACAAATCGCATGTGCAGCCCATTCTTGAATACAACAACAACAACAGAGAGGAGCTGTTCCTGAAGCCTAAAGTCATTTGTGACGATAATAAAACATAGCTGGAGTGAATATACTTGACCAGTATGTGTGTTGTACAGCTTCATTAAGAAGTAAAAAAGTGGTGGTGTTAGATGTTTATATTGCTATTGTAGGTAACAGTAGTCAATAGCTTCATTCTGCACAATCTGGCTGCTACTTGCAAGTAGAAACTCAAATTGAGCCGCAAGAGATACAGAGTGGCACTCCTGAAAGCTATGGTTGGAAATGTATGGGACACAAGCAGAAGAAAGAGGGGAAGTCCATCTACTTGTACTTTTGATGCCAAGGAGGGAGAATCAAAACAGCTATCTTTCATTTACTCTAGTGAAAATTGTAACAGTAAGGATTGTGCTATTTGCAGTAACAGGAGAGTAAAAGGTGGTAGAAAGGAAACTTTACTGCTGCAACATGTGTTCCAGAAAACCAGGACTCCATCTGAGTAAGTGCTTTGAAAAGTACGATGCTTTGAAGAAATGTGGGCTTAAATGACAAAATACATGAATTGAAAGACGGAACATGACATTTTCAGTGTTATAATGTACGTGTAATTCATTGTTAAGGTTAATTCCCCCTTATGGGGAATTTAATGTTACTGTTAAAACCACTCAGATGTTCGCTTTTTTTTTTTCTGCCCACTTCTTTCCTGTTTTCTTCTGTTTGAGCGTTTGCTGACATTTGTTTTCTGATCCCACCACCCCTGTATTTCCTCCGTCTTGTCATCTCATTTGTGGAGAGGTTCAGTTTTTGGACGTCTTCCATGGTTTCCTATATCCAGTTGATTTTCACTGCACTAGTTGTCACGGTGTTCTTGGTTAGTCTGTTTTCATTGATCCTATGTATGTGCCCATAGTGCTTTGCCCTTCTTTTCCTGGTGTTCTTTGTAATTACCTCTGTCCGTTGACACAATTCTTTTGTTGGTATCTCTATCCAAATCCCCTCCTGAAATGGCCCATAGATCTTTCTCAGTATTTTTTCACTCATGTTTTTCCATCCACGCTATAAAGACTCCTATTATTACTAGGCTAATTACTATTTAGCTCTACAGGGCCTTTATACTGAAATGTTTCTCCACACCACCTAGTATTGTCTTTCTATGTGTGTGAGTAACTGTTTGTTCACTGTTGTGGGTAAATACATACAGCGTACACAGGGCGGTGTGTGAAACTGATAGCGATTACACTCTTCCGCTGTTGTAGAAATCTGCTCCAGATGCTGCAGATACCGTGTTGAGCTGAAAGTGGTAACCAAAGTACGGAGAAATATTCTTCGGGGCTCTGTTGCATAGCAATCAGATTGCTTTCAGTTCTGAGAAATGTCCAGTTACTATTGTGGATTTGAATGATCCATGAAGTGACTTCTTTTCCGAAGAAAACATCGAACTATTTCACTAGAACTAAACGCTCCAGTCGGAACTGTTCTCAGCTGTGGGATATTAGTAGATCACAATAGCGGTATATCGCTGGGTGTATAATAAGACGTACCTTCTTGAAATGAACAATATTTTTATTGTTCTATTAACTGATTTCCTTCCATATGCACTTATATTTTACAATATGAATCACAAACTCGCAATGGCGTCGATTTTTACATCACAAGAATGGCTCTCCACTCCTCAAATTACTCTTAACAAGAACAAAACAAAAAAACTATATCCTAAGAATAATTATGTGAGCACTGACCGCCACAGAGTAATAAACAATATCTTTGTCTCTCTCTCGCACTGTCACAGCAAGTTACGCTGCATGATACATCATAACGCGGACCATGACAAGATGCCTCAGATGGCGCGGCTACCCTGCGCAGTGGTTATGGCTGGTTTTACCCTGTGTATTCTGTACTTTTCCAAGTCAAAGTGGTTCTCATCTGAGAATCGTGTTTCCTGTTTTGTCAGAATTTTGATATTGAATTTATCCTTGGCGTTTTTCAGTTGTTTCAATATACCTTGTTTCAGTAGTGTGTTCGTGTTGAGTGTTCCCATGTAAATTATTCCCTTAGTCTTGAGGGTTTTTGAGAAGCTCCGAAGCTTCTGTTCATGACATGCCTTATCCTCTGAAATCCAATGATCAGGACTTTTACCCAGTCATACTGACTGGAGCTCAGGGTAGTGGATTCTTTCCCAATGTTCTGTCGTGATAATTGATTCGTGTTGAGGTTTTTACTGTGATATCCAAAGGATCTTTCATAATTTTTACTTTAGTTTTGAGTTCCAGAAGATTCAGTCGCAGCTCACAAAACCAATAGATGCTGACTAGAGTACTGGACATATCTAGAATTTGGGGTTTCCCTATAATGCAGTACAGGGCATCTGACAGGGTGCTAATGTCCAGAGCCAGATGGACCCAGCTTTTGTAAACAAGGCTGTTACCCCTCCCAGTGCTCCCTCCTCATCACTTGCAAGATGAGGGCCTGGGATTGGGACTGGCAATGGTGGAGTTGTGTGTGTAATTTGTTTTATTGTTTATGGAAAGCATAGATTGCTACTCAAGTCATGTCAAGTTGCAGACACAACAAAAAGACTGCTAGCAGTTTTATTTTAATTTTTTATTTTTATTTTTTTTATTGTGCCCGTCTTCTACTTATCATCTTTACTATATGGTGAATATCAGTCTATCCTTTTCATAATATTGTCATTGTTCCATCCGGATTTTCTGTTGTTTATTTTGTAGTTAGCATTGGCATAATTTCACTATATGTTGTGTAGGTTATTCCCAGTGCAAAGTTAAGAGTAGTGGCAGTACAGGGTGAAAATAAGATTATGTGGAAAGGGTTAAAAATTTCCAAGTGACTATCAGTGACATGGTCGATCCAAAAGTACGGTGTTCCAGTGGCCCAGTTTCCTGCACTGCTGAGTGACTCTGTCAAGGTTACAAGTTCACTAAAGCATTGTACAGTTTTTTTACACCCGAGATATTGTTGCTGTCAATGATTCCTGGCCATTCCATATAGATTAACCTTGAGTATTTAGTACAAAATATATTGGGTTCCCGGTCTGTTTTTAGGCAGAGACTCTATACGTTGTAAGAAGAGTGGAGCAACTTAACATTTATTGATTAAAGCAAGAGTATGGGTTTGAGAGTTGTTTTTAGGACATGTATGGAATTTGGCTGTCTTTTTAATGCCATCCTAAAGCAATTGGATCAGATGTTTATGACCAACAGAAGGAATTTCTTATTTGCTCAGATACTCATAGTGTACTTCACAGCACTCAAATGTACTTTCAGACAAAAGAGTTTTATTAAATACAGAACACCTTCCCCTTTAGCAAGAGAAGTGCATGTTATTATTAGAGGCATGAAGTTACTTCAGAATTCCAGCAAGTGGACACCCTGGGAGGACTAAGGAACACAGTCCTGTGTAGTATGCCATACACTTTCACACTATTAGTTAATAGCTGAGGAGGAAAGTCATGTCGTAGTGGCACAATGAGTGACAGGAGATTTAAAACAAAGACATGCAGCATGTTAAAACAAGTATCTGAATATGACGAACAGCCTTCTAATCACTAGGATGGAAAGAAGTGTTTTTAATGTTACAAAGGATAGGAAGTTGATATGATACAAGCATCAGTTTGTTTTTCGCATACCGGCCTTTCTGTGTACCACATTTTAACTGAATACTTTTAATACTCGTATTTGGACAGCTCTCAGCCTGTATTCTGCTATAGTTTATGAGATGAGATAAGGTGATTGTGGAGAAACGTTGTGCATTATCTGGGATCTATCCCAAAGTAATTAGCTAAGATTTTAATGAGTGGCTGGTCTGTCCTCTTTGTCCGGTGTCAACGAGCCACTGCTTTTGAAGTTTAGCATTTACTCCCGATGGTATAGGTTCTATATAAAGACAGTATAAATTATTTAGTTACCAGTGAAGCATTCAACAAAATTAATGTTGGAAAAAAGATTGTTTTTCATTAATGCTGAACCCCCCCCCCCTCTCCAATAAATAACAATTGATCATCTATCCCCATGGATTTAATAGATTTGCTAAATTTTCACCTTCTTTACTTGTTTTGTTTTGCATGTTGTTCTATTTGTATAAAAGCAGTAATTCTGTGTTACAGTTCCAGACAGCCGATCAACAACACCTGATTCTGAACTGAGTTATAAAGATCCAGGACGAATGCTCGGTAACGATCCATCTCTAAACCAGCAAGAGAGTGTTGCTGAGCACCCTGCCGTCAAGAGGTTGGCTACTGCAATTTTGCAGCTAGCCCATTGTGTGGATAGGAGATATCTTCAGAAACCACTCGGTAATTTCCATTTTTGCATTTGTGATGTTGAAATCATGTTCATTCACAATGTAAACTTTTGATACTAGTTAGATTTGTCCATAATAATTATGTGGAAAGCAAAAGAAAATATTTTTTGTTTAATGTTTTGCAATCATAATTCTTTTTTCCCGTGGCAATGAAGGTTGGAATGTTACCGACCTGACAACCTGTTTTTATTCCTTGTCCTGGATAGTCATCTTCACAAATCTTCCTGTGATTACTTGATGTCTTAAACTGTTATTAAATAAATGTACACAACTCTGTTGCATTTACTTTTCCATTCTCTTCACATTTATTGATACTAAGCACATAATGATGAACTTTCTTGGAATGAATAGGATATGCCTGGAATTGGACTGAAATAGTATGTGCTTGGTGGGTCTGTAGGGTGGATGTTTGTTTGGGGTCTGGCCCATTGGCAGAGGGGAAGGAGTGGATCAGGTGGATGGCAAAATCTCACTTTGAGAGCTATGGCAAGGATTTTGGGTAGAATATTCCTGGTTTCCAGTCACAGTGATAGTTGAAGAACTGTTAAAGGGTGTGGTTAAGTTATTCCAGTCCAGGATAATATTGGATGTTTTGGATAATTCTCCGCAAGGGTAAAAACCTTTTTGGTAGATGTATGTACATTTATGAACTTATTACTTTTCATTTGCTAGCTTGAAAATATTTAATGTTTTTGTTCTGCCAAGAAGCTTTTGTCAAATCCAGTTTCTGGTTGATCCAGTAACAATATGTATGTGTTTTTTGGTGACATTGCAAGATTCAGAATTTGCTCATGAACACCTGTGTTGGTGCTATATCCAAAAACAATGTGAGGGCTCAAAACAGCTGCTGATTGATTGTACCTAGTATTTAGGAATATTCTTATAGCAATTATCATAAGTGTTCCTCATTGTTAGCACCTCCATGCAAATACTGTTTTACTGAGCAGGATTGCTGTTGCACTGTACAGTGCACTCAATCTTGTAAGTGTACAGGATTTTACTTCTGTTGTACATATCCAGATTTTTGTTTCATTACTATATGAAGTGATTTATATTATTTTATTTATTTATTTTTTTTTCTACCCGTCCATAGACAATATAAATTGCATGGATGTTGTCAACAAATAATATATATGATACAGACACTAGGGTATATAAAAGTAAGTTTGTTGAATAGTTAAAAGTCCATTGTATAGTACACTATTCTGTGTTTTCGTTTTGTTTTTTCTGCTCAGATATAGGTGGTGACTTGATCTGGTTTCATGTTCGTGTAGGAAACTGACTGTTGGGTACTGATTGATGTTTCTCTTTATGTGAATCACTGTTTGAAAAATGTATTCACAGGGAAGAGTCAAGCTTCCCCCAACTCGATGCAGTGCATTCTCTTGTTACTATTGGTCATAATTCGGATGTCACTTTTTTGTAGTTTGAAGATTGATTGCATATTCTGAGTATTTGTTGCTCAAAAGATTATTCCATAACAAATGATTCAGTGCACATATGCAAAGTAAGTTGCCGTGGTGGATGAGGTAACTACACGCTGATTTTATTATTCTAAGGGCATAGCATGCTGATGCTATTCACTTTCCACGGGCATTAATATGTGCAGTCCATTTTAGTTGAGCATCAATATGCACCCCCAGAAATTTTGTTTTTGAGACACATTCTATGCTTTCATCTTTCACTTTTATAGAGTTACCATTGGATTTTTTATTGGTGTGGAAGCCGAGACTATTGGTTTTGTTTACATTTAAAGTAAGTTTGTTGTTATCTATCCAGTTGCACACTTGCTTAAGTGTTTCTTCAGCATTATTGTTTAGTATGTTTTGTGACGCATCAGTGAGTAGGATGCTACTGTCGTCAGCAAACAGTACCATTTCACCAAATTTAATACTCTTCAGAAAATCGTTGACATATACCAGAAAGAGTATCGGACCAAGCACACTTCCTTGTTAATATACTCTGGATCGGAGAGGTATTGTATTGTGTGATTGTTGTTAGTTTGAGAGATTTCTACCCATTGCACCCTGTTTTTCAGGTATGAGTGAAACCATCTGTTTACTACTCCTCTTATGCCAAGTGCATCCAGTTTGTTTAGCAGGATTGTGTGGTCGACTGTGTCAAAAGCTTTGGTGAAGTTTAGGAAGATGTCTGTTACCTGGTTTCCTTTATCTAGTTCTTCAAGAACAGTGTTTGTAAATTGAGCTATAGCTGCCTGTGTACTTTTGTTAGGCCTGAAACCAAACTGCTCTTTGCATAAAAGATTGTATTCTGTTAGATATCCCATTAGTCTATTTTCATTATGGTTTCTATTACTTTTGAAAAGGATGACAGTGAAAATATTGGTCTGTAGTTTTCTATATTTTTTGGGTCACCTTTCTTAAGTATAGGCAAAACCTTTGCATATTTCAGTGCCTCTGGGAAGTTACCTGTGATGAATGATTCATTTATGATGTGTACTAAGGCCTCATTGAGACTTTCTGTACTGTCTTTAAGCAGGCACATAGGCACTTCATCTATATCTGTTGCGGTTTTATTTTTTAGGTTCCGAACAGTGCTGGTTATTTCTTCTGTGGTGGTGGGTTGCAGCATCATTGTGTTTGGAACATAATCTGTTGATTGTATGTGCTGTTTTCTGTCAAATTTTTGTTGAAGTTTGGTGGCTGTATTGCTGAGATATTGATTAGCAAAGTTTGCTACTTTTTAGGCTCTTCTATTATAATACCGTTCTGATGTAAAAGGATGTTTTCCTGTTTAGCTTTTTTTTCCATTTGTCTCCTGTTTAGTGACATTCCAGGATGCTTTTATCTTGTTTTCTGTTATATCTATAATTTTATTGTTATGAGACTTCTTTGCTGTTAGTAGCACTTTTCTATATATTCTTTTGTAGCCAGTTTACTTTCATAATTAGTCTCCTTCAATTATATTTGTGTTGGTTCTGCATTACTTCTTGTTTTATAATGTTATTAATTTGTGTATGTTACTCAGAAGTTACAGAATCATGAAGGAATAAAAAAAATCACATATTGCAAAATGTTTCAGTTGAGGAAGCCAATAGTGAAAACTCATCTCTAATAGATAGATGGGAAGTTTCCTTGATGGCATCGTCCAGTTTCTCACAGCTGTATATTCATCTGTTGACCTTAGGTTTGTATGACCTCTTTCACCATGTAAGAGTCACAGTTTGGATTTGATTTCAAGTTTACAATTATGTTTTACCTTTTAATTTGGCAGACAATAGTATTCAGTGGTCAAAATCGCTTCTGAATGCTGTGTGCCGTGTATGCAGACGAAGACGAGATGCAGAAAACATGTTGCTTTGTGATGGATGCAACAAAGGCTACCACTTGTATTGTCTGAAACCAAAACTTGAAGTAAGTAACATTGATTATTTTGATTGTGTTGTAATTGAATTGTAAGAAAATTGGACTTATTTTGGAAAACTGGTTATAGTACCGAGAGAGAGAGAGAGAGAGAGAGAGAGAGAGAGAGAGAGAGAGAGAGAAGTAAGTAATATGCATGGCACAGTGGAGAAGTGTCTGTTCCCAAATCCTGAAGTTGGCCATTGAACCCAAAATCAAACAATGTACAGTGTGTTTCAAAAAGATTCATTTGATTTATAATTATGTTTAGCACCAAACTTCAATTTTCTTGAACAAATGTTCAATGTGCTCAACCCTCCTCCACCATTGGACACATGAGAAACATCCCGACAGTATTCAAGCAAGTTACAGGAATGCAGCTGTGTGATGCCTTTCCACAGTAGACAATATTTCATCATCATCGTCATCTTGGACAATTTCCAGCCTCTGGCTGGTCTGTTTGGAACATAGGCCTCTCCAACGTCTTCTGTCTTGCCACCATCTCTCCGTCTTCACCGTGGTCCAGTCTTCTCCTTTCTTCCCTACGCATTCCTCCACTGCTTTTAGCCATGTGTCTCTCGGTCTTCCTCTTGGTCTTTTTCCTTCCAGTTTCATCTCGTGTATCCTCCTGGTATCCTCTTCTCCTCCATTTGCTTAACATGCCTGTACCATCTCAGCCTTGATTTCTCTCTCTCTTCTTGTAATGATTCCACCTTCATTAACACTCTGATCCTCTCATTTCTTAACCTGTCTATCTTTATCACTCTAGTACTGTTCCTCTAGAATTTCATCTCACTAGCTTGTACTTGGTTTCCTCTCTTCCTTTCATAACCCAGGTTTCGGATGCATATGTCAGGATCGGGACATAGTGCGCCTGGTATTTGACCTTTGTATTGATTCGGGATACATCCTTGATCCATATCAGGCTTTATTTCTCTGCTGTTCTTTCCATCTTCCTGTATCAGGCTTCCTAGGTACTTGAAACTCTTCACTCTCCTCAGTCGTTCCCCGCCAATTGTTATTCCAGTTGTTCATCTGTCCTTCGTTCTCGTTGTGATAATCGTCTCACTCTTACTTATACTGAATTTCATCCCATATTCTTGTAGTGTTCGTTCACACATGTCGCACTGCTCTGGTACTTCCTCCTCCTTATTCCCCCAAATCATCAGATCATCTGCAAACACCATAGCTTTCATCTTTCCTTCAACAATTACTTGTGTTACTGTACTCATTATATCATCAGTCACTAAAATGAAGAGGAATGGTGAAAGTGCACTTCCCTGCCTCAAGCCATTCTTCTGTTCAATCCAAGCTGATCTCCCTCCTCCCATTTTCAAACAGCTCACACTTCCACAGTACATTTCCCTTAACCTCCAAATAATCTGTTCTGCTACTCCCCTGTTCTCCAGGGCTTTCCACACTTTGCTTCTATGTACACTATTATACACTTTTTCAATGTCCAGGAAGGTCATTAGTAGATCTATTCCATATTCGTAATGCTGTTCCTGCCGTTGTCTTACAGCAAAAATTAGGTCCACCATGGACCTTCCTGTTCTGAAGCCATGTTGCTCTTCTATCAACCCCCCTCCTAATTTTGACCGAATTTTTGCTTCCAAAATTTTCCAAAAAATCTTTGCACAATGGCTCATTAGTGTTATTCCCCAATAGTTCTTGCACTCTTTTCTATTTCCCTTCTTAAAGATCGGGACAATTATTCCCTTCTTCCAGTCTTCTGGGATCATCTTCAGTCTCCACACAATTTTCATTACTCGATATAGCCATTGTATTCCCACCTCTCCTGCTGCTCTCACCATCTCAACACTTAGCTCATTCAGACCTGGCCTGGTGACTTCCCTCCCTTCATCTTGCCCAATGCCTCTTCTCCCCATGTAAGGTCTCTTTCTATTTGCTGTTCCTCCTCTTTTTTCTCCTCCGCTTGTTCCTCCTCATCCAGGTCTGCATTTGGGTTCAGGAGTTCTTCAAAATACTCCTTCCACATGTTCTTGAGTTCCTCCTCATTCTCTACATCTTGGCCACTTTTATTCACCATTCGGGCATAATCTTTCATAACATGATCCCTCTTACCTTTTAATTATCCTATATAACACATTTCAACATATCAACCCATAATTTTTGAGACACAAATGCAATGAGGAGATGTGCTGACCCTGAACAATTATAAGGCACATGTATAAAAACATAACACAATCCAGTGTGACAACACATTATAAGCTATTTTGTCAAAAACTGACATTTTTGAGCCCTTGGCAGTATACAAAATATGGGTTGACTCTTAAATAGAAGATAACAGTAACCAGCTACTTTTATACAATACTATTTATTTATTTAAATATTGTCGTTACCAGTTTCGAACAGACAGGTTCATCTTCAGATAGTTAGTTCACATTTTACATTAGGTTTCACCTTTTGTTTTCCCAACTGCTGAAGCTTCCTTGAGGTGGTGGTTCCCTACAACCAAAACAAGATGTGAGACAATGTCTTTTTAACTGTAAATGTGCCTCACAGCAGTTTTAAGTGATGTAAACAAGTTAATAAAGGGAAGATGTTTCGATTGCTTACGATGAAACATCCGCACCTTTATGTTCCAGTGCAGACTGCCTATGATCTTGCAGCAGCGAAAACTGTGTGGACATAATCTGCATACATGTACATAAAAAAAGTGTGCCATACAGTTTTCAATGCTGCAAGATCATAATGTGCATACATGTACATAAAAAAACAAGAGCATCAAACAGTTTTCGCTGCTGCAAGACCATAAGCAGTCTGCACTGGAACATAATGACACAGATGTTTCATTGTAAGTAACCGAAACTTCTTCCCTTTGTTAATTTGTTTACATCACTTAAAATCATTGTGAGGCACAATTACAGTTAAAAAGACATTGTCTCACATCTTGTTGTGGTTGTAGGGTACCACCACAAGGAAGTCTCAGCAGTTGGGAAAACAAATGGCAAAAGCAGATGTAAAACATGAACTAGCAGTCTGGAGATGAACCTGTCTGTTCGAACCTGGTAACGTTGATATTTAAATAAATAAATAGCATTGTAAGAAGTGGCCGGTTGCTGTTACGTTATATGTAACAGTCCACCTATATTCCATTTATAAGGTCACATGCTAACTTAAATCTTGACAGGGTACTTAATAGCAGAAACCCAATAGCTGGAAGTGCATGCCAGAATCTCTGTGTTGTTGCTATCCACACAATGATCAATACCAAAACAGTGTTCTGCAATAGCAGATTTGCTTGACTGTTGTGAGTATGTGTGATACTTCAGTTATACACACTGATCCTCCGTAGACCTGATTGTCCAATCAATGTATGACATGCCACAGTTGCGTGAGATACAGTAGACGCCAACCCCGAAAGCCAAGACATTCTTTACTGACCATGAAAGGCCCCGTTGAAAACACTTCATAGTGTTTGTGCAGAATATGATTAATCCTCTTTGAAATGCTACCTGTGCAGTGCGAAAAGGCTGTAGACCTAGTTGTCACCTTGTTATTTTCATCATTTATCCGATACACGATTGATTGATAGCTCAACCCATGCGTAGTCTGTCTTACCGTATAACCATTCTGGCGATGAGGTGATCTAAATTAGTTGGCAAACTTCCAGAGTTAGATGACAAGAGCCTTACAAACCAAGGTACAAAATACTCAGTGCTGAGCCGGGTGGTGACAACTACCAGCCTGAAGATATAAATCAGTGTGATTTGGGTTCCTATAAATGGTGTTTCCTGTTGTACTCTCGCCCTTCCTCCCCATATTTCACTGCCATGAGACCAGACAAGAAAATTGTCTACATGTTTGAAAAAGCGTATAGGTTTCAGTGGCACGACCGTCATGGTGTGTTCTTTGAAATTGCCCATAAAAAGTTTAGCATTAATAGGTGGAAAATGGCATCCCACGGCAACTCCATAGAATTGGTCATTAAATAAAAAGTAAATGGAAGTCGAGAAAGGGAGATTAGGCTTGAATGTCCCTTTGCTATTGAGGTCAGAGACTGAGCACAAGCTCAGGTTGTTTCGAGGATGAGGAAGGAATGTGGCCATGCCCTTTCAAAGGAACCATTCCAGCTATTTAGGGAAATGACAGAAACCTGAAATATGAGTAGCCGGACACTGATTTGAACTGTTGTTGTTCTATTAGAAGGGAGTCCAGAGTGCTAACCGGTGTATCACCATGGTTCGTAAGTGGAAGTCATGTTGAAGTAGGTTCCACTTAGAATCTGCTTGTCCATGGCCAGAAAGAGATTGAAAGATCAGTGATTGTCAGAGGCATCAGCCTGCTCCATTCCTGTAAGTAATTTTAAGATTTTATACAACTGAAGCTGCTGCCCCCCCCCCCCTCCTCCTCCTCCTCCTCCTCCCCCCCTCTTATCAGCATCCATATGAACCAACATGTAACAAGTGATGTTGACAAAAACTTTTTAGTTTTGAAGGTAATTTAAAGTCTCTTAGCTTCATGTAGAATAGATAGAACCGATTATATAATTATTGCTAAATGGAGGCCAAGTTTGATGCTACTTCAGAAATTCAGATCAGTTAAAGACTCTTCTCTGTTGTATAATACTAAACTTGAATCCACCAAAGGAGATTCAGTGTTGATCTAAGTTAGTACAAAACATGCTTGGGAACGTGGCGAAATTCGCCTATTGACACAGTTATTGTGCTTCTGTCGCAGCTATTGCACACACATCTCAGATACACAGCATGTATTATTGAATGTGTTGTGTTATAAAATGGAGGAAAGTAAACAGAAAATCATTTCAATCTTTTATGATGTACACATCTTAACACTCTCTCTCTCTCTCTCTCTCTCTCTAAGAAATCTGTATTTGATTATTTTCTCCTTTCCTTTGTTACTTTGTCGGTATGTGTCTATAAAATGCTTTTAAACTAATCACCTAAACTAAGAGTTGCCTCCAAGATTTGTTATGAGATCAATTATCTGCATTCATTATGTACATAGGCAATAATTTCCTTAACCTAACCTTACAAATGGAAAAAATATTTCGAGCTTCAGCAATATGGGAGTGGCCTAGTTACATATTTACTATTTTTTGTTAACAGCAACTTCATTATTTCAGTAGTTTGCATTGGCTCAAAACAGTATTGTTTTGTAATGTCACTGCTTTGTGAACTGACAATTACAGTTGAACCTTACTTTAATTGGTGAATTTTCACCAGTCAAATATGATCCTGCTCCATGCCAATATGATCTGGGTTTGATGTTTATACAATGCAGATTCCCAAGTTAAGTTTGATCTAAGGTGGTCAAATGCTTTATACAATCAGCCCATAGTCTTGCAAAATCACTTGAATCTTTTTAAAATACTCTGTATTTAATGGAATCACATTCCCTGCTTTAATCTATTATAATCATTCAAAGGTTGCACTGAATATGTGTGTGTGTGGCCTGGATGAAGCTTTTGAATATCTTGTGCTGTATCAGTAGAGACCAAGCAAGGTGCTGTGGTGGTTAAGGCAGCGCACCCTTATTTTCAGGAGACTCAATGAACAGTTCAGTTTGTTGACAGAGCCACAACCTCAGCTCTTCTTGCACCACTTCGTCACTATCGAAGTGAAGCCCTTCGAAAGTGTTCTTTAAGTTTTTGAGAACAGATGAAAATTATAGGGGGCCAAATCAGGACTGTATGGTGGACGATCAGTAATAGTGTACAGATGTTGCAACAGTCTTGTGTGGTCTGACATTGTCATTCTGAAGGAGAGGCGATCCATGTGTGAACAAACTCTTTGAATTCAAAACTTGATTATAGCACACTGTTTTCACACGGACATTGTTAGATTACACACTGCAGTGCCACATGCTACAACTCGGAGCTGTCTAGCAGCAGAGGGCTCCAAGTTTGTAGACATGCAGATTAAAGATGTAGAATGTTAATAATGTTTATTTTATTCGAAGAGATGCAGTAGTGTTAAGTGAAGTAAATGTTCAGGCCACTTGCAAAACCTTTTAAATCCTCCCAAAAAATCCAGGAAAGATGGGGGTCTTTGCATGCCTAGCCACAAATGATCGGAGGGTTGTTGTGCCCATTCTGCTGCTACCTTGTGTGCTTACATATTTAGAATGCTGCTTCCTCAACAAAAGCCGTTTCAACACCTCCCTTGCATTAGCGAGACCGATCACAGAACCTATTGGTGGCAGGTCGTCTGAACTTGGTGAGGTCGCTCGTGGAGGCACGCACATCAGTAGTATTTTGCTGTAGGTATCTGAAATGCACTGGCCTGTGTCTTCAGATGAAGACGTTCTCTGTACATAATAGAAGCACTGGTCACGGATTTGCCAGATTCATGACCTTGGTGAATGACAGGAGCTAGTGCTTGAATATAAGCGACCATATGTTTTGAAGGGATGTCATTTTTAATTCTAGTAATTGCCTTTGTGGTGGTTTACAAAACACTGTTACTCAATCACCTACATCCTTCTGCACTGTATGCAGATTAAAACAGTCTTACACTCACTTATTGTGCCAAAAATTGACAGTTACATTTAACAAGCTCTAAACAGTGCCACAGTTATAGCTTGATAAAGTGTATTCTATCGTGATCAGCAGGATCTACCTGTGTCACAAAACCGCTCAACTCCGTTGGCCCTCCCTTTCGTTGTTTTGTTACCTTGACACAGTGTAGAAACATGCTTCTTATGTTTAGGACCAATCAGAGTCCTCCATTTTCTTACCTATGTATATGTTGCATTTGGATTGAACCAAAGTCCTTCTTCTTATGTCCTGATGTATTGCTACATCACCAGGGACACTACGCAAGACACTCTCTGCCCCCCCCCCCCCCCCAACTTATTTACCCCCTCCCCCCCCCCCCTCTCTCTCTCACACACACACACACACACACACACACACACACACACACACACACACAGTGGCGACATGTTGCCAACATTGCGCAGTCTTAGGGATCACTTGTTGAGTACTCGCTGTTGACATAATAATTATCCCTATCACTTTAATTAGACATTGAATCTGTTACCTTCTAAGATTTCATCAGTTAAGTACGGGCTTATTACTTTGTTTCCAATAATCCTCCACCAGATGTTTGCAGTACCCTGTCTCTGATGGACGTCATCAGCCCAATAATGCATAATTTTTAATAGTCAGTTTTCTTTGTATTTTAAAATGGTACTTCTTTTTTTATACATACACATTTTAATTGTAAAACTTAGTTAAATGTATGATTTTTTCAGTGTGTCCCAAAAGGTGATTGGTTTTGCCCAGCCTGCAAACCACCAACAAAGGTTCACGTAAAGAAATCACGACGCCTTTTCTCAGATCTCTCAGATGAGGATGAGCCAAGCAAAAAAGAAGAGTAAGTATAGCCTTAATCACAA
Organism: Schistocerca cancellata; assembly: GCF_023864275.1. NCBI lineage: Eukaryota > Metazoa > Arthropoda > Insecta > Orthoptera > Acrididae > Schistocerca > Schistocerca cancellata. Next base: position 76,825,667 of record NC_064630.1, on the reverse strand, counting down.
TAAAAACAGCAAGGCTTGCTAGTACACTCTAATAACTGTAAAACAGATTACATCACCACTGCTGGATCAAGACTTTTCATCTACTTATATAGTCCCAAATTTTACTTTCCACGCATCAGCACTCTTTAGTAAAAGTAATTCATTACTCAGTAATTTTTGTCTAACATATTTTACCTTTATCACAAATTTCAAGTCTTTTGTGCAGAAATGTTGCCAGAGTAGCCGAAATTCCTTATCTGATTTGATTACCTCATACCTGTTTTGGCCCTTTCAGTATCTACTTATAATTGGAAAGACTGGATCAGAAATGTCATGGGAATGTTGTTCAAGTGCAAATGTGGGTTAAAGAGATGTCAGTCCAGTGGGTATCTGCCCATGTGAGAATTCACCACTGTGTGGTAGTACAATCAAGATATAAATCTAGAATAATATCTCACCTGAGCAACAATAATATCATCAGCAGATCAGAGCTAGGATTGCAGAAGAATTACTCTACAATTTCACTCAGTAGATTTTACAATCATTAAATAACAAAATAGAGCCAGTTGGTATTTTCTGTGACTTATCTAAGTCATTTGTGTGAATCGCAGTATTCTCCTAGATAGACTGAAGTTTTATTGGATTGATGGTATAGCCAACAAATGGATAATGTCATATCTAACCAAACGAATGCAGAAAGTTGTATTCTTTTCTCTTAAGTCCTCTGCTGTTCCTCACATGTGTTAATGATCTTCCATCTAATGTACAACAAGCAGAATTAGTTCTTTTCACAGGTGACATTAGTATTGTAATCAATACAAGCATACATATAGCAACAGAAGAAATGGTAAACAGCATTCTCAAAAGTATCATCGACTGGTTTTCTGCTAATGGTCTAGCCCTCAATTTTAAAAAGACACAACATATTCAGTTTTGCTTATCAAAAGGTACTACACCAATGATAGGTGTAACCCACAGTGAGGAAATAATAAATAGGGTGCAAACTTCAGAATTTTTTGTTGATGAAAATTGAAACTGGAGAGAGCACACTTCAGAACTCCTAAAACAACTTACTTCAACCACATTTGCACCTAGAATCAATTTAAATCTTCGGGAGAGAGAAATAAGTAAGTTGATATATTTTGCATATTTTCATTTGATAATGTCATATGGAATAATGTTATGGGGTAACTCATCTTTAAGAAAGCAAGTCTTCATTGCTTAAATATGCTGTAAGAGTTATATGTGGTGACCACACACAATTGTTTTGTAGACATCTTGTTAAGGAGTTGGGCATTCTGATTATTGCTTCACAGTATGTTTATTCCCTCATAAAGATTACTGCAAATAATCCACTGCAGTTAAAGAGGAACAATATCAGAAAGAAAAATGACATTCATTACTCCACATCAAGGTTGTCTTTAGCACAAAAAGGGGTGCACAGTGGTGCAACTAAATTTTTTTTATAACTTACCCAATGATGTAAAATGTTTGACGGACAGCAAAGTAAAATTTGGAGAAAAAAAAATGAAAATTTTTGCCTTGAAAACTCCTCCTATCCCATTTCATAGCAAACTGTATGTAGCTTAACTATTTTTCTCACCCCTTTCTTATTGTGAAAAGAGTGAAGCAACTAATCATTGCTCCATCACAGGTTTCGATTGCAACCCTTACAATGCCAGAAGAGATCATCAACCCCTGTGATAATGTTTCGATTCTGCTTTCGCAGAACACACGTGAAGACTGGCTGTGCTGTGAGAGGGAGCCATGGCTTGTTTCCCAGCACCACTCTTCTTCCCTCTGACAGTCAAAATTCTAGTTCATTAATGCTCACAGCAGTCTGCTACTATATGTATAGTATGCACACTCTGTGCTATAACAACTGGAAAACCATATCTGTCAAGTTTTTCGAGTGCGCCAAAATTCTTCCTCTAGTGTTCTATTTTCTACTCACATCAAAGTAAGTTTTGCATCACCCCAGTTCCCAGAACTCCTGAAGATAGATGTTGACTATGGGTATTGTATCACAGACACAGTCCCTTTGACTGTTCAGAGATGTCACTAAATCCGCCCAAAGATGTGAACAACCATGCATGAGCAGCATCTGTTAGACGGAGGGAATCCGACAAATGATCAGGTCCAGTCACCCCACCAGGAAGGAGGTACACAGCTCGTGTTGGCTGTGTTTTAACCATGCCTAGACAGTCAATACTGCAGTTCGATCGCGTCCACATTGTTACTTTGTGCTAGGTAGGGCTCTCGACAAGGGAAGTGTCCAGGCGTCTCGGAGTGAACAAAAGTGATGTTGTTCAGACGTGGAGGAGGTACAGAGAGAGACATGAATTGTCAATGATATGCCTCATTCAGGCCACCCAAGGGCTGTTACTGCCGTGGATGACTGCTACCTACGGATTATGGCTCAGAGGAAGCCTGACAGCAATGCCACCATGTTGAAAAATGCTTTCCACGCAGCCACAGGACGTGTGTTAAGACTCAAACTGTGCACAATAGGCTGCATAATGCGCAACTTCACTCCCAACATCCATGGTGAGGTCCATCTTTGCAACCATGCAGTGTGGTACAGATAGGCCCAACAACATGCCGAATGGACCACTGAGGATTGGCATCGCGTTCTCTTCACCGATGAATGTTGCATATGCCTTCAACCAGACAATCGTCGGAGATGTGTTTGGAGGCAACCCAGTCAGGCTGAACGCCTTAGGCACATAGTCAGAGTGCAGCAAGGTGGAGCTTCCCTGCTGTTTTGGGGTGGCATTATGTGGGACCAACATGCACCACTGGTGGTTATGGAAGGCGCTGTAACGGCTGTACGATAAGTGAATGCCATCCTCTGACCGATAGTGCAGCCATATCGGCAGCATATTGGTGAGGCATTTGTCTTCACGGATGGTAGTCCACGCCCACATCTTGTGAATGACTTCCTTCAGAATAAAGACATCGCTCTATTAGAGCGGCCAGCATGTTCTCCAGACATGAACCCTAATAAACATGCGTGGGATAGATTGAAAAGGGTTGTTTATGTACGACGTGACCCACCTACCACTCTGAGGGATCTACACTAAATTGCTGTTGAGGAGTGGGACAATCTGGACCAACAGTACCTTGATGAAGTTGTGGATAGTATGCCACGACGAATACAGGCATGCATCAATGCAAGGGGACGTGCTCCTGGGTATTAAAGGTACCGGTGTGTACAGCAATGTGGACCACCACCTCTGAAGGTCTTGCTGTATTGTGGTGCAACATGCAGTGGGTGGTTTTCATGAGCAATAAAAAGGGTGCAAATGATATTTGTTGATCTCTATTCCTATTTTCTGTACAGGTTCTGGAACTCTCGGAACCGAGGTGGTGTGAAACTTTTTTTGATGTATTTATATTAAGTGCCTTGTTAGTTCTCTCTGTAGGGTTGTCAAGCATGAGTCGCTTGGCTGTGGCTGCCTATGAAAGATCAAAATTAATATTCTACAGATTTTGTTAATCATTGAACTGGGTGGGCAAAGACAAATAATGCCGAGAAACACCTTAAATTTGAGACATATTCCATTCACCGATGACAGCTGCAGCTTTTGAACAGAACAATAATTTGTTGAAAGATTAAATATATCAAAATGAAGAAAACAAAGGCCATTTTTTGGGGGGGGGGATGTTTTAAGTTTATCTAAATCATACATTGTAGTCAAAAAGTTCCCAGTCTGCACTTCGTTTAACAGTTAGTTTCAAAGAACTAAGACCTTACTTACCATCACTCATTTAGCATGACAATGTTTTAAAGTTGTGTGTGTAATCATAAAAAAAAAGAGAGAGAGAGAGAGAGAGAGAGAGAGAGAGAGAGAGAATTTCAACATACACTATGTGATCAAAAATATCCAGCACCTGGCTAAAAATGACTTAAAAAAGTTAGTGGCGCCCTTCATCTAATTAACAATGTCAGTAATTTTCTCTAAATCTTTAACCTGTATAAACTTTGGTTTACCTCTCTTCAACTTATATTCAAAAATAAATCATAGTGTCAGTATTTTCTTGTTTGTTTCTGCACTTTTCCGGAACCCAAATTTATCTTCCCCTGAATCAACTTCTACCAGTTTAACCCATACAGAGAGAGAGAGAAGAAACAAAATTAAGATGTGTTCACTAGCATAGTTCATGTGTGTAATTATACAGGGTGTTACAAAAAGGTACGGCCAAACTTTCAGGAAACATTCCTCACACACAAAGAAAGAAAATATGTTAAGTGGACATGTGTCTGGAAACGCTTACTTTCCATGTTAGAGCTCATTTTATTACTTCTCTTCAAATCACATTAATCATGGAATGGAAACACACAGCAACAGAACGTACCAGCGTGACTTCAAACACTTTGTTACAGGAAATGTTCGAAATGTCCTCCATTAGCGAGGATACATGCATCCACCCTCCGTCGCATGGAATCCCTGATGCGCTGATGCAGCCCTGGAGAATGGCATATTGTATCACAGCCGTCCACAATACGAACATGAAGAGTCTCTACATTTGTTACCGGAGTTGCGTAGACAAGAGCTTTCAAATGCCCCCATAAATGAAAGTCAAGAGGGTTGAGGTCAGAAGAGCGCGGAGGCCATGGAATTGGTCCGCCTCTACCAATCCATCGGTCACCGAATCTGTTGTTGAGAAGCGTACGAACACTTCGACTGAAATGTGCAGGGGGTCCATCGTGCATGAACCACATGTTGTGTCGTACTTGTAAAGGCACATGTTCTAGCAGCACAGGTAGAGGATCCCATATGAAATCGTAATGTGCTCCATTGCGCGTAGGTGGAAGAACATAGGGCCCAATCAAGACATCACCAACAATGCCTGCCCAAACGTTCACAGAAAATCTGTGTTGATGACGTGGTTGCACAATTGCGTGCGGATTCTCGTCAGCCCACACGTGTTGAGTGTGGTAGATGAACCATTCACAGAAGTGTACCCGTGGAGGCCAATCAGCTGCTGATAGTGCCTGCACACGCTGTACATGGTACAGAAACAACTGGTTCTCCGGTAGCACTCTCCATCCAGTGACGTGGTCAGTGTCACCTTGTACAGCAGCAACTTCTCTGACGCTGACATTAGGGTTATCGTCAACTGTACGAAGAATTGCCTCGTCCATTGCAGGTGTCCTCATCGTTCTAGGTCTTCCCCAGTTGCGACTCATAGGCTGGAATGTTCCGTGCTCCCTAAGATGCCAATCAGTTGCTTCGAACGTCTTCCTGTCGGGACACCTTCGTTCTGGAAATCTGTCTCGATACAAACGTACCGCACCACGGCTATTGCCCTGTGCTAATCCGTACATCAAATGGGCATCTGCCAACTCCGCATTTGTAAACATTGCACTGACTGCAAAACCACGTTCGTGATGAACACTAACCTGTTGATGCTACGTACTGATGTGCTTGATGCTACTGTAGAGCAATGAGTCGCACAAGCACCGAAGTCAATATTACCTTCCTTCAATTGGGCCAACTGGCGGTGAATCAAGGAAGTACAGTACATACTGAAGAAACTAAAATGAGCTCTAACATGGAAATTAAGCGTTTCCGGACACATGTCCACATAACATCTTTTCTTTATTTGTGTGTGAGGAATGTTTCCTGGAAGTTTGGCTGTACCTTTTTGTAACACCCTGTATACAAATACAGCTTCTTCAAATGTGTTTCAGTTAAATATTTCTAATTTACACTGCCTGACCAAAAAAGTGAAGCACCCAGAATGGCCAGATTTCAGTGTAACTTCATACACATAAGCTGTCAATGGATATGTATATGAGCATAGTTGCAAATCTGTGAGAGAGGCAGAACAGCCATCAGAGTACATTAGTATTGTTCATGTTCTGTGAGCAAGTAAATAGGCGATGTGAATAGCATCAGGTGTTGAACTGTCACTGTGAAGGACACAGAGACCCCATGTACTCTTATGAAACAGTGTTACGATCACCTGTCATAGTTTGAAAGGGGCTCTTGTTGTGGATCTCTATTTGGCTATTGGCTGGCTGGTAGTTGTGTAGTATTCAGCTTTATGGGGCAGTCGGATGTGACAGTATGTTGTGTCACGAAGTGTTGGACTGCATAGGAATTTGAGTGCTGCCATATTTTATCATCAAGACTCCAATTTGCAATGTCTGACTGGCAAAAGGGCGGATTACTTAAAACAAGTTATTGATTTTGTATAATATTCTGTGTCATCTCACACCATTGGTCAGAGTAATAGCAGCCGGACTGGGGAATTACTTTATCATGCATAGGCTGCCATTAACACCACAACACAAATGGCTGTGTTTGGAGTGGCTGTGACTGGGAAGATTGTGCTACTGATATGGCGTCACATTGTGTTAAACGATGAAATGCACTTCTGCACTATGCCAAATGATCATGGTCGGTGAGTATGGGGGTGACGTGGAGGAGCATTGGGTACAACTTCATATGATGGCTGGTAGTGATGGAGGGAATTCTTGACGACACAATGGCAAGTCACAGGCATCCTCCATCCTCTCGTGTTAATTCTCGTGCGACAGTATTGTGGTGCCACTTTCAACAAGACAGTGCTAGTCTGCAGGTGGCACCTGCCTGTATGAGCTGTGTATGTAATGTTTAGGTACTCTTGTGGCCCAACAAGATTCCCATATCAGTCCCCAATATGATAAATGTATGACCAGTTTGAACATAAGATCATTCCCAGTGGCAATATCCAGGACATCAAGGACAAGTTACAATATTTGTGGGCCCGCTTGTCTCACGATAGGATGCAGCCGCTTAAGATGCCCTTCCCCACTGAATCTGTGCGTGCTACAGCCAGTTCCACGTCATACTGATGAGTTGGCTCGTACATCCTGGTCCATTGCAAATTCGACTAGATTTTGTAATTGTTGGATCTTGCCCTCTCGTCACTTATGGTGCCTAAAAGATGCTGTGTTCTTGGAATACTGTACAACAATTCAAGCAAATAACATTAGTAGTTTTATTTCAGTAAAGCAATTGGCTGTACTTAATTTTGGAGTTATATCGGTGCCACAGGTAACGTGCAAACAGTAATGTTCATCGCTATAGATAAAGTCCGAGTAAGCACTTGATACGGATCACTACAATCTGTTGTGCAAGTGCCTGTCGACAGCCGTCCATTAATGTCCTGAGTGGCCGAGACTGGCAGGAGCGGCGCGTATATTCACTTCTGGCAGTTGTCGCTCCAGTCGTTCTGCTTTCCTTGTCAGCGTGCTATTGGCTGATGTTTCCTCACCACCTTCTCTGTTCTAATATTCTTCCTCTTTGTTCCGGTGCTTGTATATGCCAGAACAGTAATCACTGAAATAACATCACATACCCTCTCAACTCCTTTTCTGGGTGCTTTGCATTTTGTCAGGCAGCGAATTTCCTTGAATTTCTTATACTCAAATATGTCTGCGTTTATTTTTGGGAAAAGTAACTACTCCTTAAGCTAACGTAACAATAGCTTTCTTGTTTTATTTTGTAATTTTAAAGTTTCTTGACCTTGCTTGTCAATTTCAGACCCTGTGATTTGGTGCATGATGAAGTTTGCAACGAGTGTGGGGAAGATGGTGAGGAGTTAATTCCATGTAGCACATGCCCTCATGTGTATCATTTAGACTGTTGCAGTCCACCTTTGAAGTACCCACCAAGAGGCAAGTGGAACTGTTCATTGTGCAAAAGTGGAAAGGAACTTAGAGTTCTTAGAGGTGAGCACATACTATATATGGTATCACTATAAATATATTTGTTATTAGATATAGGTTCAGATTTCTTTTGTGGACCTTTTGGTTGACATGTTATACAGAAACTTAACTGAAATTTGTATTCTATACTGTGAACTGAGTGATAAACAGAATACGTAGTAGGTGCTTGAAAGAAAAGCCTCAAGATCAAATTCTTACAGCAATGCAAGCACCACCGTTATATTCCTTTCCCTCTCACACTTCTTTTCCCCACACATTATTTGTAAATTTTCATCTTCTGTGAGGTGATACGATCCATGATGCGCAGTTCATTCTCATACAAGTGCATTAGAAAAATTAAATTTGATGATACTAAAAATTAAGTATTTTTATTTTAGGGTCTCCTGTTTTTACATTGATCAGCGATCTGTTATAAATTATATGCAAGTGACATGTAAAGTTACAATATTTTTTCTTAGTGTGACAGTCCAAATGGAAATACTTTGCTTTGCACAAAAGAGCTTATTGGCAACTATAAAATTTATGCAGCTCTTCTCTTAAAAATACAGGGCGAGTCAGGAGGAAAGGTACATGCTTTGAGTGGTGATACTAGTGATGATTCTGAACAAAACAACTCCTATAAAACATATGCCCTCCTCTTAACCGCTTCCGGGTAAACCAATGAAAACAGCTAGGAATGGGAAACATGTAGCATTGTCCTTACTAACCACATCAGTACTCAGTTCACTTGCACATGGTGCAATTGTTTACCTCAAGTCTCAGTCTGACAGTGCTTGTCATAGTGTTGTTACATGAACAACGAATACAGTTCTGTGTAGTGAAAATGCCATGGATCTTCACACATGCAGAGTGTGCTGTCATGGTGTTTGTCTATGGTTTGTCCAATGGGAATTTCAGAGCTGCTGTGCAAGAATACCAACAACGATTTCCGAATCGCAGGGTGCCAGGTAGCAGGGAGTTTCACAGATTGCGTGAGCTTGGTACGATTCCCAGCGTAAATGTTGTCTCTGAATGTCCTGTACAGCGAGAAAATTCTTCAGGTAGTGGAAAGCAATACTACTACTAGCTGTCGAAGAACTGCTGTCCAACTTGGTATTGCACAAACACGAGTGATACGCACAGTAAACGAGCATGGTCTGTATCCCTTTCATTGGCAGAGAGTACATCATCTGCATGAAGGAGATGCTGCCGCCCAACAAGAATTCTGTCGGTGGATAATTGCCAATGAATGATTCTGTGTTCTGTTCACTGATGAGTCAACATTTACCCGCTACAGAATCAACAACACATGCAAAACTCATGTATGTGCAAGTGCACACTACTGTGGAAACGAATTTTCAATGAAGTTTCTCAGTCAATGTGTGGTGTGGTATTATTGATGACCAACTCATCGGTCCAGGTGTTTTAGATAACTGTCTTACTGGGACATGGTATCTTGAGTTTCTTCAAAATGTGTTACCAGAATACATGGAGGATATCCCTTTGGTAACATGAGCTCATATGCTCTACCAGCATGATGGAGCTCCTACACATTCCGTACAGCCAGTGACACAGAATCTCAACAAAACATATCCTGGTCGTTGGATCAGTCACCGTGCAGTCATTGCGTGGCCACCAAGGTCACCCGATCTTACCCCATTGGATTACTGTTTGCAGGGGTGGCTGAAGAGCGACATCTACAAACGCAGAGTGGACAATAGAGAGCTGGCCAGAGTGGCCGAGCAGTTAAAGGCGCTACAGTCTGGAACCGCACGACCGCTACGGTCGCAGGTTCGGATCCTGTCTCGGGCATGGATGTGTGTGATGTCCTTAGGTTAGTTAGGTTTAAGTAGTTCTAAGTTCTAGGGGACTTCTGACCACAGCAGTTGAGTCCCATAGTGCTCAGAGCCATTTGAACCATTTGACACTAGAGAGGAACTTCTCACTCGTATTTTACATGCTTGTGCCCAGGTAAAGGAATGCAAAACTGAGCTCCTATCGATGACACAACACCTATTTACAACAGCAGCAACTTGCATTGAAGTTGACAGTGGACTGTTTGAACATCTTTTGCGAGGAAACGTACACAATTAAACAAACCATAACATAACAGTATCTTAATTTACCGTCACCTGCACCTTTTGCATTCCTAGCTGTTTTCATTGGTTTACATGGAGACGGTTAAGAAAAGGGCATATGTTTATTAGAAGTTTTTTGTTCAGAATCACCAGTAGTATTGCCTGTCAAAGCATGTACCTTTCCTCCTGACTCACACTGTATATAGTCATGTGGAAGGGACAGTCCTGCACAAACAGAAAATGTGTCAGGAATATATTGAGATTTTACTTTAGAAGATTTAATATCAGAAATTAAGTAGGCACTCTTAACTTTAAAACAAACAAGTACATTGCTTCTGTTCTTTAATGGACTATTTGGGAAAATTGTTCTGTAACACACGCTGAACATTGTCCTGTGGAATTACTTTTTAATCAACAAGAAAATACATTGCAGTTGTTCTATTTATGCTACTGCACAGCCATACGGGTGTGAAAGATAATTGGTGCAAAAGTCTGTCTTGTTTATTCATGTACAATAATACAAATTTTGTCTGTCATATACAGGAGAACTTTTAATTGCTGTAGTGATTGCAGAAAATGTTGTAAAAGTGTTCAGTGTGTAAAGTATTGTTATAACATTGAAGAACAGTGTTAGGTTGTTCCATGTATGGTATGAATTAATAGTGTACGGCTGCCTTCTTACAAACACTCTGTAAGGTAAAACTTGGTAGTGGCAGGAGGAGACTACTTTATTGGATGAGAGACATCTTTTTTTCTGAAGAATGAATTCCTGTGTTACATCACATAACAGTTTGGAACTCAGTCATTTAACATGCAACATTGCTTTTTTAAAGGGGGTAAGGTTAAAGCTTGGACATTTTGTTTACATGTCTATTCTCCTCCTATGCTTTTCATTATCATTAAATATACTTATGGTTATGGTGCAAAAAGAAAATAGTGGCAGAGTACATGATCTGCTGCTGTGCTGCTTGGATTTCATTTCACTTCTTGTCCAAAATATGTGACAATGACTCCTTGTTCACATAAGAGACCCAGATGACATTTTTAAGATACATTATATTATTTCATTATATCCCAGAATAGTTATTTTGTAGCCTTATTATTTTCTTACGTGCTTTGTTTCTACATTATTTCGTCTTGTCATTTCATTTGACAAAGTTGGTAGGATTGTGGAGTTACATTACTGCCTTCTGAGATAGGTCACCCCTTAAGTAAGCAAATATAACAGAACTAGAAAGGAAGCATTAGAAGCAGCTTAAACATTAATTTATTCTACTTCCTGAAACACAACAGATGACTGACCAGTCTGTCACAATTCAGTTTAGAGAGTCAGTTTGTACTTTGTTTGGCTGTTGTGACAATCAATAGTTAGTAATCAGTATCATTTTATTTTGTATATTTATTTAATTGTAGATCCCTTTCCCTCCCCCTCCCTCCCCACTGCAAAATAATTTGCATTTATCTCTTTCCTCATTCCCTTATAATATTAATTCAGTTATTTATCACAAGACTACAAAAGAAAGAAAGCAGCACATACACTGCATTCAATGTAGTATTTCCAATATGGCTATAATTATTATCTTCAATTACCAAATTGTTCATTACCTGTTCCATTTGTGTACATTGTCCCTTCTCTCTTCTCTTCCTCGAGAAAGATAATAAGTGCTATGTCAGAAGTACAGTATTGATGTCATTAATTTAAAAGTGTCACTAATGTATTTTTTAATCATTTTCTTTCCTTTGGCCTTCTGAATTTCTGTGTCTACCTATAACAGTTGGTTCACAGAGTATTGTATTTTGTGGGATGTTACTGTCACTGCCATGATTACATTGTCCTTGTTACAATTTCACCCTCACCTCATTCTCCCACCAACCAAGGAGATAACAATAGATGTATGATCCAGAACAAGGAGACTGGCATTATGTTGCCTTATTTGATTATCATCTGTATTTGCTAAGAGTAATACATTCTCTCTCTCTCTCTCTCTCTCTCACACACACACACACACACACACACACATTCATGTATAACAAAAAATAATCTATTATTGATAATATGATGTAAATGGACAGATAAAAAAATCTACTCACCAAGTAGCGACGGGAAAACACACACACACACACACACACACACACACACACACACACACACAAGGATTTGGCTTTCACAAGTTTTCTGGCGGAAGAATTGAAGGGGAAGGAAGAGGGGTGAAGGGAAAGAACTGGAGGTTTAGGGGAAGTGGTACAGTTTAGAAGAGTCATCCAGAAACCCAGGTCAGGAGAGACTACTTCATTTTTATATTATTTTTATTTTTTTCCTGAAAAGTAAGTACTGTTGTTTGTTAGTGGGTTTGATGTGGACAGAAGTGTGTCTCGCTAGTCTTCAGTGAGCGTGAGATCAACATCAAGGAAAGTGGCAAGGGATTCAGAGGAGGACCATGTGAAATTTAATTCTCCTTCTCATCCCATCTTGTAAGTCTCCCCTGACCCAAGGTTCTTAGAGACTTTTCTAAACTGTACCCCTGTCCCTAAACCTCTCCAGTCCTTTTCCTTCACCCCTCTTCCTTCCCCTTCAACTCGTCCACCAGAAGAGGGAGCCACTGGCTCCAAAAAGCTTGTGAAAGTAAAGTCCTTGTGTGTGTGTGTGTGTGTGTGTGTGTGTGTGTGTGTGTGTGTGTGTGTGTAACTTCCAAGGCCCGGAAACACCAAAGCGATGTTAACCTTCGTTAAAGCAGGAAACACTCTCAAAGCTGTTGTAACAGGATTTATTTTTCACCTTTACTAGAGACGCTGGGAAATGAAATTGCTGGATTTGAAGAACATGGTTTTGTGGAGCAGAAAATTTGAACACCTGTTTGCTGAAATAAAAATATTGGAAAGAAAATAAATGTTGCCTTAGTTCACAGCACAAGCAGTCTGCTCTGAAAGGCCTGGAGAAGGAAAATACATTGATTTTTAAAACCTGGAACAATATTCCTGAATCATACAATTATCTGTAAAAGCTAGTCCCTTGTCCTCCCCTTATTCAGGTCTACATATCCATGCAAGCAATCATTTCAAGCATGAACCCTGTCAGGAGTAAATTTAGAAGTCTTCTTATTGATGAGAACGGGAAATCATGCCTACTATTAAAAACAACATTGATGTTTGTCTTACCAAAACTTTTGAAGGTAATACAAGCCCATTGCTCCCATTACTGTGTCTGTCATTGTCACAATATAATTTTACAGGTTTTAGGTACTACATCAAGTTTTATACAACTAATACTTATTTTTGGTAAGACTTAAAACTGTAAGAAAAGTATTGTAGGGAGCAGTGTGGAATAAAGTTGTAGCAGTTAGTACTTAGAAAGGTACATTGAGTTTGTATTGACAGGCAGAAAGGATAATCAAAAGGAGTATTTATTTTATTTATTTACCTATTCTTCACAATTGCAGTCTATTATCTGGGAAAGTGACATAGGCATTACAACTCACATGTTTGTGGATAATAAAATGAAGATATGATGATTTATTTGTTATTGGTAGCTATAAACATTATGGAAAAGGAACTGGTATATGAGTCTTGATGGGAGAGTTGGAAGGGGTGGATGTCAGCAAATGTACCTCAATCAGATTGAGGACATTTTTAGCAAAGGCCAGTGTAGGTGTAACCTAATTGATTTAATAACAATATACCTACCCATATAGTTTAAATTTTAAAAAATTGGCACTCAAAAGAAATTCCGGTCGTTGTGCTGCTGATATTTGGCTGTTTTTATGAATGAGTTTCCCAACCACTGAAATACTCGGTTAGAAAATAGCATTTCAGCAGTTACTATTACTTTGCTTTCCAATATGTAAGCCTGTGGAACTTTAAGAAAGTGGCACATGAATCTAAAGATCTTCTGGTAATTGCATAACATGACACATCACAACACACACACCACTGGTGTAATATTGTACAATATTTATTATTTTACAAAGCAGCTCTCGGCTGTTGTGCCATCATTGTGTAAAATAAGAAATATTGTAGAATATTACACAAGCGTTGCGTATGTTTGTCATAAATTATCTATTCTTGTCGTGTTCAACTACTTACTGTTTTTGACTGATAATCCCGTCTTTTTGTTTTGTGAGTGGTGTCTTTTTCTCACATCACAACTGATATATCGAATTCTAGATTTTGTATTGTGTGGGAAGGGAAGTGTTTCAGATAACCTCTTGCGTATTACTGTGGTGTTGGTGAAAGTAATTTGACAGTTCTTACTACATAAATTGTTTCAAGAAATGAAATTTTTGTGCTTGTAGAGGGAAGATTGTGCAATGAATTTACATATAGAACATACCGTATTTACTCGAATCTAAGCCGCACTTTTTTTCCAGTTTTTGTAATCCAAAAAACCGCCTGCGGCTTAGAATCGAGTGCAAAGTAAGCGGAAGTTCTGAAAAATGTTGGTAGGTGCCGCCACAACTAACTTCTGCCGTCGAAAATATGTAGCGCTACACAGGCTTGCTTTGCAGGCACAAAGATAAATACTGGCACCAAAACCTCTGCGTCAGGAAAAAAAAAAAAAAAAAAAAAAGTGGAAGACGAGCTTTTTTCTCCGCTCCGAGTTTCGACCACTGCATTTTCATACATTATCCAACGAAACAACGAAGTAAATACAAATTCCGTATTGTTCATCTTCGAATGTAGCAGCATTTCAATGTACTACGAAAATCCGACTGGCAAGACTGTTTGGGGTTTTTGTCAATATGGCTAACTCTACGTTCTGAATTTTTTTCTACCTGTGAGAAGAGATGGTTGCTAATAGGAACTTTTATGAATTGTGAATCACATGCAGTATTCTCTTCGCCATAAGAATAATACAAATATAAACATTTTGCGATGTATTCTTTCGTGTTTGCTGCTATCTCATTTAAATCCTATCTGCCTAATAGACTACGAAACTAGAGTGAGACAACAGCAAACGCGGAAGAGTATACATATCATGTCACGTTTATATTCGTATTATTCTTATGGCTAATAGTGATACAGTCGGAAATGAAGCATGGCAATTGACTAGATTTTTAAATCTAAGATGACTAATTTCTGTGCAGAATGTAATGTAATGTACTAAAGCGGCGTCTGCAAAGATTTTCAAACGGGGAAACATTTTTGCTAAACTCTCGTTCAGAACATCTTCTATCATACGCAGTCTCTTATTTGGTTCTTGTTGATCATTATCAAAGAAAGCAGCAGTGTAAGTAACAACAAATAGCAGTCTCTTGCCATTGTTTCGCTAATGAGACAATTCCTCTCTCTCTTTTAAGCCGCAGTAGTGCGCAGAAAAGCAAGCCATGCCGCGAGCGGCGACAGGCCGTGAACACGCACTATCAGAATGCGACAAACAATGCATGATGCATTTTCAGCTTAGAGTGACGTTAACACCTATAACAAAGAAAATGGCACTTATCAGATCAAAGAAAAATAAGCAATCAATTCAAACCAGACGAAGCACGTGAAAAAGGAAGGGTACCTGTATCAATGCGACTGACGCATAGCAATGGCTACCTTGTAAAGCTTAACTGCTAAGCTTACGACTCGAACCAAACTACTGTAGTTTTATCGTCATTCATTCGACCTAAATTGTGTCTCATATTAAAATGGACCAACTTTGTTTCGATTTGGAGGTCCGGCCTAAAACTTTTCTCTCCTCTTGAATTTCGAGTCTCAAATTTCAGGTGCGGCTTAGATTCAGGAAATTTTTTTTTCCTTGATTTCGAGTCTCATTTTTCAGGTGCGGCTTAGATTTGAGTGCGGCTTAGATTCGAGTAAATACGGTACATCAGTACTCAATTGAAGCAACTGTAGTTAAATTTTTCAATATTAATATCTGCCTTGTCTTGCAAACTCTCAAATTAGCTCTGGATTATGGAACAGAAGTCTTCATTCAAAATAGTTCCACTTGTAAGCAGAAAGATTAATATTGGTGTAATCTAATAAGTAGGAATTTATGTCTTCATTATTGAATAACATGCTCCAGCAACTGCGGGAAGGTTGATTTACGAATCTGATAAATTTGTCCAAATTAGTGATGTTTTGCTTAACCCTTTGACTGCTACATATGTGCTCACTGCATTCTGTGGACAGAACAGCTTAGTTGTCGCCCTATACCAGTACCTTTGCTGGGAGACCACATTTGTGCCGCTATCTGTGAATTGGTTGTGCTGTGCAGTCTGGCTCCTCTGTGCTGAATATTCCAGCAGGGCTGGCTTGACAATTTTTCCTGGCATTCTAGGTTTTGCCACTCCTGATAAGCAATAAAAGAATACAGTTGAACAAACAGTTTTAAGTTTTTCACTTGAATCCCTGCATAGACACACATACAGATATGTCAATATTGTTTCAGTCCTAAGAATTACATGTTTCCTGAAGTTTTTAGAACAGTGTTAGAAGTATATGATGAAAGTGAAGTATCACTTTAGATTCATCTCAGTAACTTAGTGTTCTTACATAGTTACTCTTCCATAAACTTGTTGGCCTACATATATTCATAACTGTAATAACTTGAGGAAAGGATGAATCTATCAGTGATATCGCTGTAATACATCGACAGTGATCGGGAACAAAGGAGTAAATTTTTCGCTCCATGCATTTTGTTTCCTTTCACGAATTGTCAGAGATGTGTGGAGCGAACACACAGGCTGCTAATGAAATACTTATCATTTGATTTTAAGAAAACTATTTGGTGAAAACATTTTATTCTTGCACCTCTTACAGTATAATATCTTCGCTCGATAAAGAACTGAATTTTTAATTTATAACAAATTGTTGTATGTCTTGTGTTATTTGTCTTACTGTGCTGCATCCAGTTGAATAAAACATTGGATGAAAGTTTAAGATTTTTGCAGGGGTAAAACGCATTGCATATGCTTTGCATATGAATGCATTATAGGGACATGTAATGATATGAATGCATTACAGGCGCATGTAATGATGTCAGCATGCCTGCGAGTCTCTCCAGGAACATTATTGCAATGGTTTTCATATGGAGGCATCAGATACTCTACTTCTGTGTATTTTATCCTATGACAAGTACCAGGTGCAATTGCCTTTCACGATCTTCATGATTTCTTCCTCTGTACAGCCACAATTGCATACCATTTTCTCAGTCAAAATCAAAGATGAAAACAGCAACACATATAGCATCACAGCGGTAAATACATATAGGCCAAACAGTGGAAAGCTGCTGAGCACTCAGGGTGGAAATGCAGCTGTTTGCTTGCTCTACTGGGCCACTAAGTGCCACACATGTTTAAATGTCTGGAGCACACAGAGTGCCAAGTAGCCAGCCATGTTCACACATCGGGAGCACAAAGGTGGCGGCAAGGGGGTGCGCATATATACATCTAGAGCACCTGACGAAAGGATCTAAGGTGGGCTTAAACACATACAGAGCGCACAGGGACAGGAGCAGTCAGAGAGTTAAGGATACGATTGTTTAGCAGCATTGACCTT
This sequence comes from Schistocerca cancellata, assembly GCF_023864275.1. Taxonomy (NCBI): domain Eukaryota; kingdom Metazoa; phylum Arthropoda; class Insecta; order Orthoptera; family Acrididae; genus Schistocerca; species Schistocerca cancellata. Next base: position 76,808,426 of record NC_064630.1, on the reverse strand, counting down.
TCAGTGCTCGTATTCAAACTTTTAAATATGTAACAACATTCAGTTGTTCATTGGTAACTAAAGGATAAATTAATGTACGTGGGGTCACATGAGTTCTGTAGATTTTTGTGTCTCAAATTCTCTATTGAAGTTTATTGTGAAGAAATAAGATGATTATGATAATAAAGACCCATTAAGTTTCATGAGATTATGGAGATGATAGGTATCTCATATGAACAGACATACACTCCTGGAAATGGAAAAAAGAACACATTGACACCGGTGTGTCAGAACCACCATACTTGCTCCGGACACTGCGAGAGGGCTGTACAAGCAATGATCACACGCACGGCACAGCGGACACACCAGGAACCGCGGTGTTGGCCGTCGAATGGCGCTAGCTGCGCAGCATTTGTGCACCGCCGCCGTCAGTGTCAGCCAGTTTGCCGTGGCGTACGGAGCTCCATCACAGTCTTTAACACTGGTAGCATGCCGCGACAGCGTGGACGTGAACCGTATGTGCAGTTGACGGACTTTGAGCGAGGGCGTATAGTGGGCATGCGGGAGGCCGGGTGGACGTACCGCCGAATTGCTCAACACGTGGGGCGTGATGTCTCCACAGTACATCGATGTTGTCGCCAGTGGTCGGCGGAAGGTGCATGTGCCCGTCGACCTGGGACCGGACCGCAGCGACGCACGGATGCACGCCAAGACCGTAGGATCCTACGCAGGGCCGTAGGGGACCGCACCGCCACTTCCCAGCAAATTAGGGACACTGTTGCTCCTGGGGTATCGGCGAGGACCATTCGCAACCGTCTCCATGAAGCTGGGCTACGGTCCCGCACACCGTTACGCCGTCTTCCGCTCACGCCCCAACATCGTGCAGCCCGCCTCCAGTGGTGTCGCGACAGGCGTGAATGGAGGGACGAATGGAGACGTGTCGTCTACAGCGATGAGATTCGCTTCTGCCTTGGTGCCAATGATGGTCGTATGCGTGTTAGGCGCCGTGCAGGTGAGCGCCACAATCAGGACTGCATACGACCGAGGCACACAGGGCCAACACCCGGCATCATGGTGTGGGGAGCGATCTCCTACACTGGCCGTACACCACTAGTGATCGTCGAGGGGACACTGAATAGTGCACGGTACATCCAAACCGTCATCGAACCCATCGTTCTACCATTCCTAGACCGGCAAGGGAACTTGCTGTTCCAACAGGACAATGCACGTCCGCATGTATCCCGTGCCACCCAACGTGCTCTAGAAGGTGTAAGTCAACTACCCTGGCCAGCAAGATCTCCGGATCTGTCCCCTATTGAGCATGTTTGGGACTGGATGAAGCGTCGTCTCACGCGGTCTGCACGTCCAGCACGAACGCTGGTCCAACTGAGGCGCCAGGTGGAAATGGCATGGCAAGCCGTTCCACAGGACTACATCCAGCATCTCTACGATCGTCTCCATGGGAGAATAGCAGCCTGCATTGCTGCGAAAGGTGGATATACACTGTACTAGTGCCGACATTGTGCATGCTCTGTTGCCTGTGTCTATGTGCCTGTGGTTCTGTCAGTGTGATCATGTGATGTATCTGACCCCAGGAATGTGTCAATAAAGTTTCCCCTTCCTGGGACAATGAATTCACGGTGTTCTTATTTCAATTTCCAGGAGTGTATAATATCATCTGTGAAATTCTATACATTAGTTTGTGATTGGTTCTCCACTTATTGACACCGGGTCTGCAACACTTGGGGAAGGACATTTTAAAATAATGTTTCTAAAATTTGAAGCATATCTGAAAGTCTTGTGACAGCAATGTTACTGTGTAAAAAAAATAAAGTAAAATAAAATGGATGCACCATTACATACAAGGGACAAATTTGCTGTCAAATCTTTTAACAAAGTTGAAAGTGCCTTGAGGGGTAAAGTGAATACATATACATCTTTTGAGCACTGTCCCCCATCCAATCACATGGTTTCATGTTGATTTTATATTTGAGAATGAGTAAAACTGTGACATCTTATCACACACTGATATTACACTGTTGACATTGTGAGTTGAAGTGGAAGATTAGTGTGCAAGAAAGTGCACTAATTGTACTGTGAAATAATTCATTGGCAACCCTGTTTTGTAGCTGGGGAAGCGGGTAAATAAGTTTGAATCGTATTGAGTCATTTGCATTGAGATCACCAGAGATTATGATGAGAAATAGTATTGTTTTTGACAAGTAGTAATTTATTATGTACCTTATCAAACTCGTCAGTCTACCCTATACATACTCAGCTCACTCGGAGACTCGGTTTACAGTCCTCGTAATACATACTCATTCGTAATCAACTTTTCACAGTTTCTTTCTAGTACTTCAGTTTGTTATATTAATAGATAATTGTGTTAATGTTGGCTTCTTAATTATATTAGTGGTAATTTTATATGGTGATTGGAAAATCTATCTTTTTAATTATTTTGTGGAGCATATAATCATTTTTTTGTCATATAACATCAACATTGACAAAGCATTTAAACTGTATTTTGCAGCAATAGCTAAGAAAAGTCATCACATTTTTTGTAGAGTAATTTGACATAATTATTTTTTATATTAGTACATGCTCTGTAAAATTGTTGAAGGGATTTGATGTAACTACTATGATTCAGCAGTACTTGTTTTATAAGTAAATTACAGTTTTAATAAAAAAATATATACATCAAAATTTAGCTGGGCTTAGTAGAAAACCTTGCAGTCTATCTTTCTTGGGTCATTTTAGCAAGAACACAACTGAAATTACTGCTGTAGATCTTTGCTGCCTGGAAAGCTGTCATTGAGTAAAATTCTGTTACTGGGTCTTAATATAATACAGTAGTTAACTTGCTGTAAGAGTGGTATACATTATATTATGAAACTAATGTAGCCTGTGACAGATTTTCAATCTGTGTTGCTCGCATGTGTGGTGTGAATGTGTCTGTAAGACCCTTAATTGGTCTACAGATGGAGCTATGCCAGTACAGCCTCAAGTGCCAATAAGGCAACGGCGCTGCTGTGCCACTGCAGCTGTGGCTAAGATCTCAAGGTTTGCCCGACGATTACGGAGCGATTCCTGGGATGGTGTGTGTATTTTCGAGCTATTCTGTGTCTCTCTCTCTCTCTTTTTTTTTCCTGTCACAAGCTTTCCGGTCACTATTTGGGCTTACTATATGTTGTCCCCTGTGTTCCTAAGCTGTACCTATTAACTGTGATGAAACCTTGTAGACCTTCCTTAATAATTTATTTCTTTTATGCTTAATGTAGTGAACAGTCTTTCCTATGCTCACAACAAAAATGTGATTTTACTTACTACCATAGCTGGGATATTCATTGCCATTTACGTGGTAAGCCTTCCTACTGATTTGATTTGGTATAATGACATTGCATACACAGTGTATAAAAAGTCTTGCAACATTGATGATGTAAGGTAACTGATTCTGATACAGCATTCAACAGAGTTCGTTGACGGAGGATTGGGTATAAGGGTCTAAGGGTCCATATTGTATACATACTTAGTCTTGTTAATTTCTGAATTCGTCAGTTGCCAGCAAACCATTTGAGCAAGTAATCAGTCTCAGAAATAATGTGTAGGTAAACAGCCTGCTAGGTACCCATGAGATTGTTTGTTTTGATCAGTATTTGTCTTGTTGTGATACAGGCTTAAATAATAGCATTGAGAACTATTGCAGTTTATTCATATAGAAATAAGTCTGTTTCTCTCTTAAAACTTGAACAGATGTGTGGTATAGGACACCCCAACCAAAAAATAAGTCAGTCATGTCTTCCCTCTTTTGTAGCAAAAACAATACGTATCCCTTGCTGTTATTTCCAGAAACCTTCCATAAAATCAGTGCTCCTATAGTGTATTGCTATCTCTTTTAAACTTAAACTTAGGTCATTTTCCTTTTCAAATAGTGAGAGAACTTCTATTACTTACTGTTACATGTATTTCAGATTACCATGTTAATAGTCTGTACTTTCTCAGAGATTGTGTTAAACATTCATGACTTTATGAAAATAAAGTTGCAGCTAAGTATTATTGTGATCGAAGTTGATCTGTTATCACCTACTGAAACAGAAATAACAGAAGCAGAAAGGTGAACATAAATTTAAAACATTGTTTCTCTGACTACTTGTCTTTAAAAAATTCTTTTCTTAAGATCAGGGGAAAGAAAATGACAAAATCAGGAAAAGATAAGTATATGTACCCTAAAGAGAGAAAACCCTGGAACAGTGGAAACTCAAGTGGCAGGAAATAATTAGGAAGTAAAAGCTTTGTAATAGTGGAAATTGTTTTGAGATTTCTGCAAATAATGAGCTCTTGGCAGTTGATGAATCACAGTTCAAAACTAAACTCCATATAAATAAGGTCTGACCGGACACTCATACTAAAATAAATGAACAAAATTATGAAATTTTGTGGCTCTGTGATACTGACCTAAGTATACAGGTAACTTGTATTTTACTTCTAGTGTAAAAGTCATCATCTGTTCATATCTCCACCAAAAATAAAAAATAAAAAAATAAATAAGTAAAAAGATAGAAACATATAGTTTGGCGGCGGAGGGGGGAGGGTGGGGGGGGGGGGGCAGGGCTGTAGAGTATTTAATTGCATTACTTTCTAAATAGTTTTCATTGGATCTGATTTACTTGCCTCAAAATTATGCAGTTCATACAAATAGTTTCAGAGTCAGATTGTAAACAACATGTTGCCTTAAACAATCTTTATTCCGCATCTTCTGTGTCTTGAAAATATTGTCGCTTTCAGTGTAGAGAACACGAACGTGTCACAAGAGGCCCTGGTTCAGAGAGTAGAGTAGACACCAGATAATTGTCATTTTAATTTTGTGAAAAACTGCTGAATGCTAAAGACTGTATGACTAAGAGCACTGCCATCATACAGAAGCCAATGCTAACCACAATTTTGTACTCAGTGCATCACACATTCGTTTCAGCATTTGTAAACAGCAATAGTACTTTAGGTAACTAATTTTCAATTGATTGGTTACTTCAAGTCAAAAAACAAACCCACATTGTTTTCATATTTGTCACTTGTTTCTTGTCTTCATGTGTGGCACTGAAGCAGTCTTCTGTTGTCTACTTTGTTATATGGGTGTGAGTATATGCATACAGTTTGTTCTGCTGGTTTCTGTAATAGATGTTTATGTTAGCACATTTCTCTGTCTATCCACAGCTACAAAATTGCCATATTTGTGAAACAATGGTTACAAAAACACTGATTTTAACTGACTCTTCCACACTTATTGCAGTAGATCAGCTGATTCATAACCTTGTACCATAGGAAAACTATTGTCATAATTTTGTGGCCCCCTTTCCCAGTAGCTGTTTTCCCGCGTTATCAGGATTGTATCATATTGTGGTGTAATCAGTACATACCTGTTGTTGATAGAGGACAGTGTTTTGGGTAACTGCTTCTACTGTATATCATAATATTTTGAAATCACATCCTCTAGAGACCACAATTAATTATCCTGCTGTTCAAAGTGTAAAATTGCACCTTAATTCAGTGAAGGAGTTAGTTTATTTCTTTTCACTTCCATTTTTGTATAACATACCACAAGTGAATTACAGTCATCCACTTTATGTGGCCCCAACAGTTTCTTCATTGTTATTCAGCTGCTTGTCCTGAATTACTAATTGAACAATAAAAGCTTTCACATGTTGTAAACGTCTAATTAGTTGTAACTATGGTGTCACAGCTGCAAAGGATGACTATTTACTAAACAGTGAGGGTGGAAATTTTACTAACTAAACATGCTTGGTGTTGCAAGTGAACAAACAAATGCAAATGTACAGACCGTTGCTGTATTACTCGTGAGTGAAGAGACGATGTTAGATGTATTGGAGTTCCAAATTTCATCTTATGTAAACAGCCATGACTTGAATACTTCCACTGTCAGCTTAAATAGTGCCATGTTAACTAATGAAGTGCATGGCTTCCTATTGGTTTTGATGTACGAGGTGTGATCACAAAGTAAAGGGAATATTTTAATTTCCTGGGCATTATGCACCAATTTTTAAAACCTTTTTTATCTTGTTGGTACACACATTCCTGATGTATGTTTGCATTTTCAGCTGTTATTAATATTTAGTTTATTGTTTACAGTAGGAAAGATTATATATGTTGTTTTAGAGTAGACACAATGAGTGTGCATTAAATTTTGCTTGGAAAATGGAATAAAATGCAGCACCACATTTGAAATGTTGACTGTGGCATTTGGCAAATCTGTACGAGTAAGATAACAATTTAAGAGTGGTATAAACATTTCAAAGAGGGTTGAGAAGACATTTAAGATGATGACCACCCTGGATTCCCTAGCACATTAATTACTGACAATAGTGTCGAAGGAGCAAAGAAAATGTTTGGATTTGGAAAATCGCAGAATCACCACCAGAGAGGTTGCTGAAGATGTTGACATATGCTTTGGCCCATACCAAGTAATTTTTTCAGATGTTTTGAGCATTAAACAAGTAGTGGTAAAGTTTGTTCCAAACTTGTTGAATTTTAACAAAAAATGACATTGCATAGACATTGCTTAGAAATTGCTGAATGAAGAGACAACTATCCAGAACATTGAGAGGAAGTTCATAATAGGTTACAAAATATGGATATATGGGTATGACATCAAAATGAAGGCCCAAACGTCCCAATGGAAACCACCTGGAGAGCCAAGACCTGAAAAACTCAACAAGTTCGCTCACATGTGAAGGTTCTTCTCACTGTTTTCTTAAATTACGGTGGGATACTGCATCATGAATTCCAGCCTTATGGACACACAGTCAGTAATGAATACTGTTAAGAAGTTATGTGCCATTTGCATGAAGCAGTCCAAAGAAAATCCTTGCAGCAAAACCGCTTGTGGAAATTGCAGCCGAATAATGCTCCCTCTCACATCTCCATACTTGTTCGTGATTTTTTGGCAAAAACAAATCAGTTATGTTGCCTCAGCCACCATGTTCGCCAGACATGGCCCCCTTTTATTTGTTTCAATTTTTGAGGCTGAAGAGAACCATTAAAGGACGTTGTTTTGCCACCGTTGATGATGAGATAAAAGTAGAAACACTGAAGGAGCTGAATACCATAACAAGAAGAGAGTTCCACAAGTACTTTGAAGATAGGAAAAAGCATTGACCCGGGTGTGTTATGTCAAAGGGGGATTACGTAGAAGGGGACAAAGTAGATGTTGGTGAGTAAATAAAGATTCTTTAAGAAAAACAAAAATTCCCGTTACTTTTTGATCTCACCTTGTATTTGTAGGCTGTCATTGGCATTTATCACAACTCACCAGTTCAGTTGGCATTTTTCCACACGTATCCAATGGTGGTGACGCAGGATCTGTGATAATCTCTGCATGCTGTGATGTATAATGAATAGAGAAACACACACATGAGGCAGTGCTATGTTCACATAGTTCCCCCCCCCCCCCCCCCCTTCCCGCATTGAATTGATGCATGATTTGTTGACAGGGATCCGTTTCATTACTACATTGTTTCCCACAGCATTTGACTTTTTTATATCTGTCTTTTCTCAATCAAAATACATATTTCTTGTACACAATGGTATGTGTAAATCCTAGTGTCTGCATGACATAAGAAATGTCTCAGGTGTTGGGTAACCAAAATCTGATTGTGATGAAGTGCACTGAAATTGCACATATTAATCATGACGCACTTGACTTGCCGGTACAAGGTCGGAAAACATTATCATTATGTGGTACACCAAACTATTCAGTTTATGATTATAATAAGCTCTCTCTCTCTCTCTCTCTCTCTCTCTCTCTCACACACACACACACACACACACACACACACACACACACACACACACATGTAATTACTCTGAATGGACTTTGTTGTTAAATACATTTGTGCATAAAAATAAAATTTGTTTTTGAGAAATTGTGTTTCCATGTCCTTAAACACAGTTGTTCAGCCCCCATCCTGCCCCTCCAAAAATCAGATTACAAATAAATTGATGTATGAACTACGCACTAATTGAAGAAAAAAGTATTATACACCACTCTCAAACTGTGTCTATTGTTTAACTGGTTCCAATGTGAGCACCGGAGCTATATTACATAGCTGAGAGGAACAGTAATTTAAATTGCGGTAAAACATCCTGGTTTTTCGGTATAGATTCCTGTCTTGCTATTTGCCCAAACACAGTCCACACACTCAGGACTTGGAGCGTTAACTGTTTCTATTTTCTTCATGTAAGATGGGTGTCACCATGTTTTGGTCTGTCTGTGTGTGTGTGTGTGGGGGGGGGGGGGGGGGTGGACAACATAGTAATAAGCATACCTTGCGTAGAGAAAAAAAAAGAAAGATTTGAAAGCAAATAAATCACTGGGCCCAAATGACATCTCAGTTTGATTTTTCGAGAATCTCTCATCTGGTATAAAGTCCCAACGAATGGAAAAAACTGAAATATATAAGAAAGGTAAAAGAATGGACTTGCGACATTACAGACCAATATCCCTAACTACTGTTTGCTATACAATCCTTGAACGTATTCTCAGTTCGAATATAATAAACTTTCTTGAGACTGAGAAGCTTATGTCTATGAATCAGCATGTTTTTAGAAAGTGTCTTTTGTACGAAACTCAGCATTCCCTTTTCTCACACGATATACTGAGAAGTATAGATGAGGGGCAACAGGCAGATTCCATATTTGTAGATTTCTGGAAAGCATTTGATACGGTGGACCATTTCAAGCTGTTACTGAAGGTACGAGAATATGAAATAAGTTCACAGATATGTGAGTGACTTGAGTACTTCGTAAATAATAGAACCCAGGATGTTGTCCTCGACGGCAAGTGTTCATCAGAGACAAGGGTATCATCAAGAGTGCTCCAGGGAAGTGTGATAGGACTGCTGCTGTTCTCTATATACATAAGTGATTTGTTGGACAGGGTGTGCAGCAATCACCGTTTGTTTGCTGATGATTCCGTGGTGCACGGTAAGGTGTCGAAGTTGAGTGATAAAAGAAGACTTAAATAAAATTTCCAGTTGGTGTGATGAATGGCAGCTAGCCCTATATGTGGAAAAATGTAAGTTAATGTGGATAAGTAGGAAGATCAAACCTGTAATATTCGGATACAGTATTACTAGTGTTCTGCTTGACAAAGCCAAGTCGTTTAAATATAAAGCGATATGAGGTGGAACGAGTGTGTGAGAACTGTGGTAGGCAAGGCAAATGGTCAACTTTGGTTTATTGGGACAGTTTTGGGAAAGAGTGGTTCACCTGTAGAGGAGACCTCATATAGGATGCTGGTGCGACATATTCTTGAGTACTGCTTGAGTGTTTGGGATCCATACAAGGTTGAATTGAAGGAAGACATCAAACCAATTCAGAGCCGGGCTGCTAGATTTGTTACAGCTAGATCCAAACAACACATGTTACGGAGATGCTTCAGGTTTCTCAAATGGGAATCCCTGGTGGGAAGGAAACGTTATTTTTGAGAAACACTATTGAGAAAATTTCTTCTCCACCCCTCCGGTATGCTTCTTCCATACCTTCTCTACATGTGGTTGCAGTTTATCTCGGATGTTGTTGCAGTTGAGCCTCAGTGCCCTGAGATGACTGGCCATTTATGTATGAGTTGTACATACACAAATATCTCTCTTTTGTTTTGGTTTGTTTGTCTGATGAAGGATGTAGTCTGATAGCTTATAATAGCTATCCTCTTTGTAATATCATTGTTATTCCATCCCAAATTTCACATTGTTCATTTTACTTATTATTTTGTCACTTCAATAGATATTAAGCCTGCTTCATAGCATGTCCAAGATAGTCTACCATACTGACAGTAGTGAATTCCTTAGAATTTCTGAACTGCGGACTATTTAAAGTTGTGTCCATTATGTGCCATTATTGTCAATCAATATTTGTAGCATTGAGGCTCAATTGTGGGAAGTAATTGTGCTGCCTGTAATGTGGACTCGAAGTGCTAACTGTCGAGTGGATTTACAGGTTTCACTAATACGATGCATATGTGTGTTCCACTCTTCAGTTGGTCAGTTGTGATATAACGTCTGTTGACTTTGTTTCATCCTTAACCTTATGTAAGGAGCAAATGCCAACTTCAATCCTTTCTCATTTGTTGCTTATATTTTCTACAATATTCTTTTGCCTTATATCCCTCTTGTTTGTCATTGCTTTATGCCAGTTTTCATCACCCTATTGGCATGGCAGCTGGGGGGGGGGGGGGTGGGGGGAGACAGCAGTTGCAAAAGTCAGTGCAGAACTGACTGTCACATTCGTGAACCCATTCAGCATCAAAACAATTCCAATTACCTGGGAATTGCAGGTGATCTGGAAGAAAAGTGGCAGAAGCACGGTGACTTGGGCAGCCATATCATGATATTCCATGGGCCCCTCATAGTTCCTCTGCAAGGTTACCTTACAGCCAAAGATTATGTTACCCTTTTCACTAATGAAGTCCATCGATGGTAGAATGTTTGTTGCCCAGTAGTTGTGCTGTGTTCAAAGAGGACAGGGCCCCTGTTCATACGGTTGTCACAGGCTAGGACAGGTTTTGTGAGCACAAGGATGAATTGTCGCATCTCCACTGGTTACCTCAGTCACCTGATCTCAATATTATTGTGCCTTTGTGGTCTACTTTGGAGAGAAGGGTGTATGATCACTATCCATCTCCATCATTGTTGCTTGAACTTGCAAATATTTTGCAGGAAGAATGGTATGAGATCCCCTTGAAGACCATACAGGACTTCCATCTGTCCGTTCAGAGATGATTGGATGCTGTTTTGAATGCCAGTGGGTTTCCTATACTTTATTAGGGCATGGTAATGTGCTGTGTTTTTGGTGTTTCCATTTTTTTCCACCCTTTATTCTCTCCCTCTCGTGCAATTCTTTGTTATGTCTCTTCTGTTTGTTCAGTTTTTCCGTGTAGTATTAATTAATTCATGTACAAGTTGAAATATATAATTGTGTAAGCACAGCTGGGACAACAGCACTACAAAGTACTGAACTTCTCTTGTCGAATGATCTGAAATACCTCCCCTGTATTTAAACTCGTAGATTTTGTTTTAATTGCTGTTCATTTTGTGGTACCAGATATATTTCATTTGAAAACAGGAACAGGAGAGTATTGCTAATACGATGGTGAGATCTTTTCCAAAATTTTAAGTTTTTAACACCAATTATTTATGCATTAATTTTGCCGTTTGCCGAGATATGTTCATGGGCACGCAAGACAGCCAGCCATATATTCCAGTTGCTGGTTTCCATTTCCTTTGTGATTCACTTCCATCTTCTGAGGGTACTTTTCATGGTTCCTTGACATTGTCACTCTGTCTCAGATTTCTATTATCACCTTTCGTGTGGCGGGTTAAACTCTTTTGATGCCTACAGCATAATCTTTTTTTATCATTTTCATCATTATTTCTTCTTTGATGAGTCATGGGCTGCCAGCAGCATCCACAGCAAGTCAGAGTACTTCATAAAATTCACACTCAGTGATGAAATATTGCTCTAGTATATCATTCTGATTATTTTTTATCTTTTATGTTACGACATAGGAATATTTAGTGGTTCAAGAGAAATTGTCTTGCTAGTAAACTGTTGAATTTATGTTTTGTCGTATTTATTTCTGCTGCTTCAGGTATATCTTCAACCAACTCATTACTGCAAATGTGTATCATTCTTTCTGGTAAGAGATGGGTGATGGAGAGTGTTAATTGTATGTTCTCATACTGGGATTGTACGTGTATGTATAAAACATCACCCACAGCCGGTCATCCTGATTTAGGTTTTCCATGATTTCCCTAAATCGCTTCAGACAAATGCCGAGATAGTTCTTTTGAAAGGGCATGGCCAACTTCCTTCTTCCCCATGCTTCCCTAATCCCATGGGCCCACTGACCTCGCCGTTTGGTTACCTCCGCGCTCTCTCTCTCTCTCTCTCTCTCTCTCTCTCTCTCTCTCTCTCTCTCTCTCTCTCTCTCTCTCCCCCCCCTCTCTCCCCCCCTCTCTCTCTCTCTCCCTCCCCCCTCCCCCTCTCCCTCCCCCCTCCCCCTATCCCTCCCCCCTCCCTCTTCCCACCCACCACCACGCACACAGTTATAGACATTAAGGCTTGTTATGTAAATTGTGGAATTGCTTAAAACTTAAGTAATGCCATGAAATGTGAAAGTCGTCCGTGCTGATAATGCATGTTGCATGTGTGTTGTTACAGCTTTTTCTTTTATTACATATGTTACTACTTAGAGTAATTTGGTGTCATTGTATTCTAAACATTCTGCTGCACATATCTTTGATACAGTAGTAATAATTCAATTTTGTCTTAAGATTGTGGTAGCTATATTGAGTTTCTCCAGGATTGGAAATAAATTATTCAGTTAATAAATAGTGTTGAACATAGTGTTATTTTTGGCATACAAATGTTGAGAATTGAAATAATAAGTGATTATCTTGAATTTTGACAGATGAAGACAGTACACACAGCGAAGACACATTACCCTCGCGTCGGAGTGGCAGACATTCCCTTAAAGCTAATCCAGACCTGCCGCTCAATTATCCTGTATTGGACAAGTTAATAAAGAACATGATAAATCATAAAGAAGCATGGCCATTCAGATTGCCAGTCAGCAAAACAGAGGTAGGTTCATATCTTGGTGATATTATAAAACATTACTGTGGTGTAGGATAGGTTATGAGACGAGTTACTCAAAAAGGTTTTATTTTGTTTATAATTGTAGCTGCTTTAATAACACTTTTACATCTTTTTGTTGGATGAAACCAGGAATATTGTTTACATGCATAGTAACTATTTATGTCAGTTTGCTTTTTTTGGTTGGTTGTTATAATTAGAAGGAATGCATTGGGGTGATGAGTGCTCGGTGTACTTCAGGCATGTATATTAAGATATGTCATGGCATCCTTTCTCTAACTGTTCTCCAGACTGTCTTCAGTATTGATATCTGTCCTACTGCTTTGCAGCATTTCTTTAAAAACAGTAAGTAAAATATATTTCAAGAATAGCACAGAATATTGAGATTTCTTTTGAGAGGCTTACTAAGTCATCTAATATGATGGGCAAATACACTGCACACCAATAACAAGAAATTATATTACTTAAATTGTCCAAACTACTTAACATGTAATACATATACTAGCTTGCTTATTTATTTATTTGTTTATGCAGGTTCCTGATTATCACACCATAATTAAGAAACCTATGGATTTAGGCTTGATAAAGCAGAATCTTGAAAATATGGTGTATAAAAATGATAGAGAGTTCATAAAAGATGTTCTTTTAGTTTTTGAAAACTGTGAAATGTACAATCAGGTAGATGCTCCAGAGTACAAGTAAGTATAAATTATTTTGTAATGGTAGTATAAATAAGTATTCATTATAAATAATTATATAAGCAGGTAAAGCTCAATTTCTTTATTACTACAGTTTGTATCTACTGATAATATAATATCTGAACATGTCATTTAATATTTGTTTGTTCAGCTCATTTCACATTTGTTTATTTTTTGTAGATCAGTCTTTGTTTTTATTATGAATAATTAATGACAACCAGTTAATGTAATTAGAGAAGTTTCCCAGTTGTCTATAACAGCTTAGTGTGTCACTGCTAGTTATGGATACAAGAAAAGGAAACTCACTTGAGCACATCAGCTGGGAGTGACACTGATATCTGAGGTGTCCAAGTGTCAGATTGCCATTAGTGCTCTTTTCAATAAGAGTAAAAGTGAGGCAGTGGCTCATGTAAAGTATTGAGGTCTGTGATGTAGCAAGACATTTCTGGGATAGACAACTGATTGCATAGTTGTTATTTTCCAACAATGAGAGATTTTCAGAGGCAGTCAGGTCATGGTACCATGAGCATAAGTCTTGCTCTCAGCCTGTCACAGTATCTACCATGAGGCAACTTGAATACACATTATGTCAGACAGTGGGAAGATGCAAAGTGTCAACCTAAACAGACTGCGCTGTCGTAGTGAACTTAGCAGCTACAATGTAGGTGCATAGTATTTCTCTGAGTGGCAGTGTAGTGCAGTAGAGCCCCTACACATTGGAAAGAGGGATGTTGGAAATCAGGGTGCACTGAAATGGAGCAGTGTTCTGTTCTCTGAAAGTTGTGATTTATACCTGCGCCAGCGGAACATTGCACTTGATGGTTTGCATTATTTCAACTTAGGTTGGCTGTACTGCAGTAGCGATGTTGCAACAGCAGCCTCTACACGCAGAGCAGATGATACAGTTTTCTGCTCCATCTTGTAAATGTATGCTATTGAGTAATAACTGTATATATAAGAAATTGATTTTGACTTGCTATCCCCTTGACAGAAAATAAAAAACTACATAATAATGAAACTCTCACTTTTGATAAAGGAGCAAAGAAATATGGGGAACAAGCATGTGATTATGACCAATATCTTAAAAGCAATATGATACATAGTTTACAAAACAAGTAATTACTAAGATTGTAACTTCTTGCTCTACATTTTATAACGACAGTGATTCAATAAATAACCGATATTTGTAGCTCTCACTCATAGTCTTATGGTGACATTACAGCCAGCTCCTCATCGTCACTGTAGTCGAATCAGTGCCAAAACTGTCTTCATGGTTGTCATCACAAACACAAAGCGAAAGAATGTCTTTTGCTCACAATTTTGTGCAAGAATATGCTTCGAGCCATAACAATATGCGCCTTCCCTAACAGGACTTTGCATTCATCTAGCGCTTTGTAACGGAAATCAACACTTCTCAGCCAGCTGCAGTGGCAGAGCGGTTCGAGGCACTTCAATCTCTAACCGCGCGATTGCTACAGTCGCAGGTTCGAATCCTGCCTCAGGCATGGATGTGTGTGATGTCCTTAGGTTTAAGTAGTTCTAAGTTCTAGGGGACTCATGACCTCAGATATTAAGTCCCATAGTGCTCAGAGCCAATACTTTTCAGCTCAGTTTTTAATGACTTTTTCCCACCCCTGAAAGTTCACTTTCTTTTAATGACACTATTAACTTTACTACTGTAGGATGCTCTTTCCTGCTATAGTAAGCATAAATATGCCTTTGGATTGTACCAGTCTTGAAAGGATGTAAGTCAGTGACAGGGTGACTCCCGGAGTCACCTCGGAATCATTACGACGCATGTCTGCATCTTTCATTTTATTCAATAACACTCCATTGTTACTACTGTTCCTGCACTAATGCCAAGAGTTTACAGTGTGCATTCCACAACTTTATCAGCAGGAACTGAAGGCTCTCCATGAATGCTTTTGCATTGTTTCTCCTGCTCATAAGACTTGAGAGTTCTCTGTAGTAACTTCAGTGCGTCGCTGCCTAGCAGCAAGCCTTGACATAAAGGATTGTCACCAGGCGAATGACGTTTCTTCGGTTTTCAGAATTTTCTAAACCACAGCGAAACAAAGCACAGTTCAGTTCAAGTGTTACGCAGAAACGATGCACAATGTACGTTATGTTCATACCAAACAAAGCCGGCAGCACAGGAGCTTTGACATCGTGACTGGCAGCGATTACTGTGCCTAGAGTTTTGCACTTCTCGTTCTTCACTTGTTAACCTATACACCGCCAACTTGAAACACATACGTAAAGTGTAAAGTTGCAGTGGCCTTAAAACCAGTATGTTGAGATCTGTATAATAGGATACACATCTCTCTCACATACATGTGTGCAAAACTCTCATGACCAACCTTACCAATTTCTGCCACTTTTCTCATCTTAAATGGTTCGTAGAGGGTTCAAAGCACAAGCAATGAGATCTTACAACCTTTTCTTGTAGCATAGTGATTATTTTTGCTAATGCTAAGTAAAAATATTTGTTGATGTGAGGCTGTGTTGATGGATAATGTGCCTCAAGAGCAGGGTAAAGGATGAATAACATAGTTGCCATTGTGCTTGCCAGCAATGAATTCTGCATAGTATATTTTGCTTTTGTCAGGAAGATGTCCAGTTTATTTGACCTAAGTTAAGTGTGATTTTTTAGAGCTGGAGATTTCCCATTTTGAGGAGCACTAAAATAGCCTTAAGCAATCTTGTCTCATTGAATCCTTGGAAGGCAAATGTGAATTAATGTTGGCTGTTCAAGTGCCGCACATCATATTAGAGGGGGCAGTAATTTTTGTTGTTTTTTCTATTTCTGAAATGTGCCACTGCTACAACCATTGTTTTCTCAGGTGTTACGTAATAGACACAAGTGTCAAAAAACTTCTGAAAGTATACTTCCTAAGTAAGTAATAATTAAAAGCTTACATGTACGTGAAGTGTGATATATGATTTGATTTCCAAAATGTTTTGACTAATAATGGGATGGAGAAATGTCAGCTTTGATTAGCTATGTTCATTTATATCATCAGTAAGCTGAATCAGAGCAAAGAAATAAAATTTAATAAATCAGGTCCCATGTTTCAGCAAAATTGTTTCAATATTTAGTAGGATGTTATACTAGGCTCTGTGGTCTCCCTGGTCACAAATGAAGAAACTAAATTTGCTTGCATGTGAGTTATTCTCAAACTCTGACTGTTACATCTTGTTATTCATCATTATTATTCATAGTCATTATTTTATTGGTCTTCCCCTTGCCCTTCTGTTCTTTCACCTATCTTCAAAAAACGTGCTTTTGCTGTTAAGATTCATTTACACTTCATTGCCCTAGCACTAGAGTTAATCGCTATGTTCACAACTTATAATGACAGCTTCTTCATTACTGATGTCATCAAGTGTGGCCTTGTACTATATTTCCTCTAGTTACATATTAACATCCACCACCACCACCACCACCACCACCACCACCACCACCTTCTCAGTCTACGAGAGTGTGTATTTCTTGTTTCTTATCTTTTATGTGAAATGAACACAGTATTCCAAATATCAGATTTCTTTTGGTATGCTTCTTTAGTATCTTCAACCCACATCATCATCATCACATTCATCATCTGCAAATGCAATGGCAGTTTATTTGTGCTGAGTCACTGTTATATTTTATTTATTTATTTTTTATTTGATACATTGTTATGATAAAAGAGGTAGAAAAGGTATGAGACATTGACCTTACACACATACAAGAGATACACTGATGAGCCAAAACATTATGACCGTTTGCTTATTAGCTTGTTGCTGTGTAACACAGTACATCACAGATTCTGTGTATCATCAATTCTACAGGTCGTTGGTAGGTTTGTGGAGCTGTGTGGCACCAGGTACGTACGCATAAGTCATGAAATTCCCATAAATAACAGGCCGCTGGGTTGAGCACTTTTACACTGTAGTGGCGCTTGATAGTGATACAGATGGGAATCATCGGATTTAGATCAGGTGAATTTTGAGGCCAAGACATCAATGTGATTTCACCATCACACTCCTCGGACCACTGTAGCAAGATTTTAGCTTAGAGACACAGACAGTTATACTGCTAATAGATGACATTGTTATCAGGAAGGACATAAAGCATTAAGGGATGCAGATGCTGTGCAGCTGACCTGATGTCTGCGATTACTACCACAGATCCTATGCAAGCATGGGAGACTGTCTATCATAGCATAATACTGCTCCCACCAGCCTGATTCTGCACCGAAGTGTACATTTTGAACAGCTGTTCGCCTGGATAATTGCAGTTGTGGAGACGCCCATCGACCTGGTGTAGCAATGTGATTAATCCGACAAGGCGACACGATTCCAGTGATATACGGTTCAGTCTTGATCCTAAGCCCACATCATAATTGATGATGATGTTGGGCCAACATGTGGACACACAGGGGTCGTCTGCTCTAGAGCCCCTTTTTCATCAGTGTGTGCTAAATGGTGTGCTCTGTAACACATGCACCAGTAATGTGTTTTTTCGGCAGAAGGGCCACAGATTGCCATCTATCCTACTTTACAGAGCAGGCGAGTCTGCAAACTCCAAGTTGTGTAAAGAGTTGCAGACATCCAAACACTTGGCACGTAATGGTAGTTTCACCGCCGTTCTACCACATTCCGTAGATGCTCACGACAATACTATGTGAACATTCGACCAACTTCGACATTTTCAAGGTACTCATTCACAGGCTCTCCATAATAATAATCTGCCCTTTGGCAGAGTCATTTATCTCACTGGATTTCTCCATTTTCAGTGTATATCTTTGTTAGGGCCGTATCTAGTTGGCTTACATACTTTTTTGCGTCATGTGACCACTACACCACCAGGAGGCATTCGACATTGCAGTGAGCAAAGGTCATAATGTTTTGGCTAATCAGTGTATGTTGTTCTGAACAATCAGAAAAATATAAATAACTTTAAGTGCAGCAGTATGTAAAAGGCATGTAACACCAAAATGTACACCTTTTAACTGAAAATAGATGACCAATATTAGTTGTAACAGTATTATGAAAAAGGATACTTGCTACTGAACAGATAGCGAAGATACTGAGTCAAAGGTAGACACAAAAAAAGACTGTCAGAAAATGAACTTTCAGTCAACAAGGGTGTAAGGAGGGGGCTGGGGCAGGCAGGGATACCAGGGTAGGGGTGGGGGACAGTAAAATGCTGCTTCATTCCATCCTGTGTTTTCCGTTGATGAATATGAATTGTTCAGATATAAGCTCATGCTAGACTCATTTCAAAGTTCAACTTTTTTACATCAACTTGGCAAAATAAAAGTTGTGATTACAAAAGATTTATAACACTCAAATGTAATGATTGACTGATATTTTATTGGTCCAGTTATATCATAAAGCACAAAGTGTATAATTGATATTGGACTAGTCAAAGAAAAGTTGAAGTAATATGTAGTCTTAGCAAATAGTAGCAAACTAAGGTTAGGTACACATTCTTACAATTTAATTTTCAAGTAACTTTTTGTTACATATTCAGAAATTCTTTCATAGTATAGAAACAGTGTTCTATTAAAATTGCCTTTAGCTCAGTTTTAAATTTTAGATACATCATGGTTTTTATTTCCTCTTGTATCTTATTGTGTAGTTTACACCCATTTTATATATGCTCCTCCAATATGCTGTAGTTCTGTGATGTTTTTGGCGAATATTCGATTTCCACCTGGTACAATAGTTGCGTACATTTCTTATTTTGTAGTAGTTTGCCTTTTCAAGAGGTAGTCTGTAGTGAACAAGATAGTTTGATAAACGAACAAGCTTGGAATATTCAGAACACCAAGGTCAGTAAAATGACATTTACAGGATTCCATCCTTTTAAGGCCCCTAATTATTCTTGGTGCACTTTTTGCATTTCTGTAAACCTTTGAGCTGTGTGCTGAACGTACCCAGAAAATGATCTCATTATCGAAGCAGTGAGTGGAACTGTGCATAAAGTTCCTGCGGTACCGTTGTTTTGCTTATTGTAAATTAATATTCTTACACTATATCACAAGGATGAGAGTTTCATAGACAAGTTGTGTGTGTGTCCCACTTTGTTTTGCTAAACCCACAAACCCAAAAATTTATGAAACCTTTTCTAGGGGATAATTTTTTTAATTGTGCTTGAATAGATATTGGGTCAGACGGAGGAAATAAACAAAAGTTGACGCACACAGTTTTTTCAGTATTTATAGTGAGTTTATCGTGAAACACTTAGAAAATCTTTTCATAGAACTTTCTGCTGTTGACTGCAATGTTCTGGGATGGATCCAGTAACCAATATGCTGGTGTCCTTGAAAAATAAAATAGCTTTTTGAAAGCTCGTATATTCAGCAAAGTCATGTTCAAACATAACCAACTATGTGCCACACCTCTCAATCCTCATTTTTCTGATTTTTGCAAGCAGATGTTTTGGTCTAAGACATTGAAGGCTTTTGGCAGGGTAGAAAAATGCCTGCAGCTAATTTATATCGACAAAGAGATTTTAAAGTACAGCCTAAAAATTCAAAAATTGCTGTCTGTGTCGATTTAGACTTTCTAAAACCATGTTAATGTACAATAAGAGGTGAATATTTATTTATGAAACCTACAAGCCTGTCATAAAAGAATTTTTGAGTAGGAACTTAGTTGTGCCATGAGTCAGTAGCTTGATATTTGATCAAAAAAACCTTTTTTAGCAGTGGCGAAACTTTTGCTATTTTGAAAATATGTGGAAAGGCATTAGATTCTAGAAAAAAATTGAAAATTTTGCCAACAGTTTTGCTATGCGGTGAACACATGCTTTTGATTTGAAATCGGGTACTTCATGAAGACAACTTGATATTTTATTGCTTGCTGATTTAATTTTAAATCTGTTTCTCTCACAGGAAATTTGTATGCCTTTAGTTACCCAGTGCATATTGTTTTTAGGTTTTACTGTTTTTATTTCTTTTGGAAATGCTACGTCAAAATAATGAAGAAATATATTATAAACACTTATGTAAATGTTATCAACATTGTCCTGAATGGAGACGCTGTACCAATTTTCCTTAGCCAGTAAGAAATTAAAAGTTCTAACGTGTCTTCAGAAAAAGTTCTTTTCTCAGCTACATGTTTGCCTCATGATCAGTATAAACCATGCTCAATATTCCACTCGTGCATTTATAACTTGTGTCTGAGATGAAGATTTGGTTGATGATGGACATTCTGTTAATCTTGATGGGAACTGTATTGTGGGTATTATATTGAATGTGTTGGTCAGATTTATCAAGGCATCTGTGGTACTACTGTCTTAGGAAGAATTGATATTGAAATCATGACAAAGCACTATTTTCATATTTA
This sequence comes from Schistocerca cancellata, assembly GCF_023864275.1. Classification (NCBI taxonomy): domain Eukaryota; kingdom Metazoa; phylum Arthropoda; class Insecta; order Orthoptera; family Acrididae; genus Schistocerca; species Schistocerca cancellata. The sequence goes on along the minus strand of NC_064630.1, from coordinate 76,787,745 downwards.
ATACACTGATCCCATTCAGCAGAACCTCTAGTTTGCTTATGAAGACTGGTAGATTTCCACTTGGTCCTCTATATTTGTTAATAATTATGAAATTAATGGAAAGTTTGAAGTTTTTTTTCAATTGGGTCAATATAACTTATAACTTTTTACTGACATCACAGAAATTTATTTGCTCTTTCACAAAGATAGCAGAGCCACCATGTTTGGAGAATTCTCGGCTAAAATGACTGGCTGCATGTCCTAAGATTGAGGTTAATTTTATTTTGTCATGTTGTAGCTAATGTTCAATAATGCAAAATTACGTTCACATGTTGTTTACATTGGAATAGTGCTTCCAACATGGTAATTTTATTCGTGAGTGACTGTACGTTACAGTGTAATACTGCAAAATCTGGGTATTTATAAACTCTTTTTTTAGTGGGAGCAGGCAGTTTCTAGTTCTTCATCTAATGGCATTTCTAATAAAAAACTTGCCGTAATAAATTTTTGGTGTCCTCCTAACTGCTGGAGTGTGTACAAGTTTCGCTTTGTGCAACTCTGTCCTCTTCAGTTTGAACCGTCTCATAATTTGCATTTGACTGATGACTTGATTTTTTGGTTCTGGCCTATTCAGTTTAAACCACCTGGTAATTTGCATTTGGCTGGTGACATTTTTGGTTTTGTTTAAAACATCTTGTACTTTCCGTTTGTTTGTCACTTGTCCTTTTCTCTTCCCTCTTCCTCGAAATTAGACTACATATTCTTTCAGCTAGTGTTTTCTTTCCTGGTGCATTTAAATGAAGTCCTTGGACTGTACAGAACCTTTGCTCCAAGCTGCTTATGTCTACCTTGTCGACACCCTTAAAATAAATAGTACACAGTTCCGTGATACACATATTTGCAACACTGGAGTGACGTTCTCCATAGTCTTGTAACATTTTACAGACACAATATCAGAAGTAACACCAATCAAGTTTTATTCTGCTTCCACATGAAGTAATTCAGAATAACACTAAATGAAGTTTAGAATGGTACAAACCATAACTGTAGAACACATCAGTATACAGTCTCATAGATAAACATACAATAAGTAAGTAAACATGTGTGAGGCCAAGGGCCCGACGTGCCGGGCTTATATTGAGCTGTTGTGTATACACCACAGTGATTGTTGCACCCTCTGTTCAGGCTGCAAGGCAATGTCTCTAGGCTGGCTGTGGAGGCACTTGTATCATGCTCTCACAGTATAGTGTTACAATACACAGTAAGAGGCAGAATAACAGTTATGTAGTTGTTAATGTCTGAACAGATATCCTTTCAGAAGTTTTCTTTCTGTATTACATTACACCATGCATGAAAAGTATGGTTTCAATAATTTTAACTGGATAAATAGTCTCATAATAATATAATATTAAGTATGAAAATAGTTATAATAATGAAATTACTTACATGCACTTGTAACATCCACACACAATAATCAACAGACATTAATTTTCACCGCCTCTGAAGTGAAATTGAGAGTGGAGACTTTGAATAACTACACTATTGTGACTAGTAGGCAAGGTGAAGGGCACCTGCCTCTACTTTCCAACCATATGATGAAGAGTCATCTGTTAGTGATGGTCCACCCCCTTAGCTGCATGGTCAGCGCATCTGATTGCTGTGCAGCAGGCCCAGGTTCGATTCCCATCTGGGCCAGAGATTTTCTAAGCTCGGGACTGGGTGTTGTATTTTGTCTTCATCATTTCGTGGTCATTGACATGCAAGTCTCCCAATGTGGCTTTACCTGAGACAGTTTTGCATCTCAGCTGCCAAACTTCCCCAGGTGGAGCACCTGACCATCAATGCCACATGATCATTTTGTCAGTGAGTGGTGCGATGAACTGTATAATGGAAGGGGTCAAAAACGGGGTCAGAATGACTACAAGAGCTTGAAACTGACAGTAGTCTGCTTAGCTTTCAGAGTTGTTAGCAAGATTTTGTTAATATTTGCACTGCGCAGGCACAAAACAGATCATTTAAATTAAAATCTTAAGTTCCTAAGGTGGGCTTCCTGTTCTCTTGTGGAAAAACAAGAGTTTATAACTAACCTCAAACCCAGAAGAGTTAAATCAGTAGGAAAGTTGATAGAACTGAACATCTCCGAGAGAGAAGCCTTCACATCTAGAACTGACATTGAAGTGACATACCAGATGACTAGGCTAGTGTTTATAACAAATTGTCTGTATTGCTTTACATGTATCTGTGGCACTTCAGTGCAGACATTCAAACATAGGTTCTGTATCTAGCTAATAACTCACATTGAGTAGAATATGTCTGAATGAGCAGCTGGAAGCCAAGGAAATAGCGATATTAAAAAAGATCATGGGCCCGATAAGAGAAAATGTTGAGCACAAAATATGTAATGACAATGCAGTGTGTTTAATTTGTTGTGCAATATACAGCAGCTGATGCTGAACCATAGTCATAGTTTATCAAGTTCATTCTTGATACAGCCAAGAATGTTAGCTTGTGGGAAATGTGAGTCATAATTGGAAAAAGGGTTATTATGCTGTATTAACACACAACATGAATGATTCCAAGTAGATGGACCAAGCATATACATAATTTTTGCTATTTTATACTAATCTCTCATACAAAAAATAAAGTGCCCCTTGTTCACTCCTACATCTACATCTACATCTGTAAACCACTGTCAAATTCATGGCAGAGGGTACATCCCATTGTATCAGTTACTAAGGTTTTTTCAGGTCCTAAGAATTATTGTATAAATGCCTTTGTGTGTGCTATAATTAATCTAATTTTGCCTTCGTATTCTGTATGTGAGTGATATATAGGGGGTTTGTAGTGTAGACCTAGAATCAACATTTAAGGTCAGTTTTTGAAACTTTGTAAATAGGCTTTCCCAGGATAGTTTACATCTATTTTCTAGAGACTACCCATTCATCCTGTGACACACTCCCTTGGGTCAGACAAACTTGTGACTGTTTGTGCTGCTCTTCTCTGTAGGCATTTTAATATCCCCTGCTACTCCTATTTGGGAAGGGTCCCACACACTTGAGCGGTATTCTAGAATGGGTCACACAAATGCTTTGTAAGCAGTCTCCTTTGTAGACTGATTGCATTTTCCCAGTATTCTATCAATTAACCGAAGTCTGCTAGTTGCTTTACCCAAAACTGAGTGTGCGATACCATTTCACGTCCCTGCAAACTGTTACACCTAGTTATTTGTAGGAATTGGTAGATTCCAACTGTGACTCATTGATATTATAGTCATAGGATTTGATCAAACAGAATCCTCCAGAAGTTAGGACTATGACTGAGGACCTCCACAACCTTTTAAAGAAGAAACCTGTGACAGCGGCATTTCCAAGAAATGTCAGACTTAAAAACTAGCAAGACATGGGCTGAAGCAGCGAAAAAGAGGCTTGTGGACAATGAATGTGAAAATATTGGGTGTCAGTTGAAGCTCAAGAAATAAGTGTTTACAGTTAGCTAAAACAAAAGAAGAATAATGTGCTCCACCACTACTACTACTACTACTACTACTACAATAAATCCAGTCCTTGTAACATTTTCCAAATTCATCTCTCTTAATATAATGCCATCTGGTGGTGGTGGTACGAGGTGTGATCAGAAAGTAACAGGAATTTTTGTTTTTGTTATAGAATCTTTATTCATAATCATTAACTTCGTTACCTCAGATATAATACATTTGTGCCAGTGCTTTTTCAGATCTTGGAAGCACTTCTGGAACTCACTTTTCATTATGGTGTTCAGCTCCTTCAACGATTCTGTTTTTATCTCATTGGTGATGGCAAAACTATGTCTTTTAATCGTTCTCTTAAGCCTCAGGAATAGAAAGAAGTAGCAGGAGCCCATGTGCAGCAAATACCATGGCTGAGGCAAAATAACAATTTTGTTTTCTTGCCAAAAAATCAGTAACAAGTATGGGTCATATTCTTCAGATTCCAACAAGCAAACGGCACATAACTTCCAGGTAGTTTTCTTTATTGACGAGACAACCGTAAGGCAGGAACTCCTGGTGCAGTACCCCATTGTACTTGAAGAAAACAGTGAGATGGACGTTCACATATTATCTGACTTGTCAAATTTTTTTTCAGTTTTGGCTCTTCAGGCATTTAACCATTGAGGTGTCATATCCATATACCCATGTTTTGTCACCTGTTATATTATTCTTTTAGCAGTTCTGGATTGGGTCGACTGAGTGATGTCTACATGACGTCATTTTTGTCTGAAATTTAACAATTTCAGAATAAACTTTGCTGCTGCATGTTTCATGGCCAAAACATCCCAAAAAAAATTGCGTGGTATGAGGCAAAGGATATGCCAACATCATCAGTAACTTCTCTGATGGTGATTCAGTGTTTTATGTTGTTTCAACACTTTTATTTCTTGAGCTTCAACATTGTTATCTGTAATGGATGGGGGCCTCCAGGGCGGTCTTAGTCTTCAACATCTTTTCGACCCTCTTTGAAATGTTATTTCCATTCGTAAACTGTTGTCTTACTCATAGTAGATTTGCCAAAAGCCACAGTCAACATTTTGATTGAGGTGCTGCACTTTATTCCATTTTTGAAGCAAATTCTTTCATTCATCTTTTTATAAAGTAAAATTGCTGAACACTCAAAAAACAGGTATAACCTTTTTGGTTGAAACAATAAAGTAAATATTCAAAACAGCTGAAAGTGCAAACATACATCAGAAACATGTACCAACAAGATAAAGAAAGCTTTGAAAATCAGTTGTATATAGCCTGCGAAATTAAAAAATTCCCTTTGCCTTTTGGTGTCACCTTATATTGCTGATTAAATGCTTGACAAGAGTTTAGAAAGAATCAAATTTAGAGGAAGCATAAATTGATGTAGAACAAAGCAAGAAAGCAGAGAAAAGTCAGTTTTGATGAGAACATCACGCATACAGTTACCCCTTAGCTGTGAAACCTTCTAAGAAATTAAAACTGTGTGCCCTACTAGGACTCTAACCTAAATCTTTGCATGCAGGGGTAGGGTATGCTGTTTCCATGACCAAACATTCATCCTGTCTAGTTTCAGAACTGTGGAATTTGCATAGAAATTTATTTTATTTACTTTTGTTTTTCAGGGCAGGACTTCGGTTGAACCAGTATTTTGAAAAACAGTGTGAAGAATTTGGTCTTCAGGTGAAAGAGGATGAAATCCAGCCTAGGACCAAAAGACCTAGATTAAGTTTTTAGGAATATTTATTTATTAACAGAAGTTGATCTTATATGTACATTGTACCTTTTTTTAAAAAAACAAACTATAGTAGAGGACTCTTAAGAGCTATGCACAGAACCTTTTGTAAAACGTATACAAGGTGTAAAAAATTATTCAATAAAATGCTCTAAATCATGTTCACAGTTACAGATGAATAAATTGTTAGAATTTATTTGTAGATACAGATAAAAACTCCACTTTTCTGTTTTTATATTGAGGATTTATTGGCATTTGGTTGTTTCAAGGAAAAAGTGTTGTGATGAAGAAAGGAATTCAAGATACTGGAGACAATACTAAATAAAACTTTGATGATAGTGCAGACACTGTAACATGTTAGTTGGTTGCGTACATAACACATTCTAGAACTTAGACACCACGAGTGGGATCACATTTAGGAGCTGTAGGCCTCTAGGCTGAATCTGTAGCGCAAACATTACCACAGGAAATTTTGTGGTAATTAACCCATACAAATAACTTTATAGAGGTATTTTTGAATGAAAAGCCCTTAACACACCATTTAAGGTTTACTTCGATACAGGGTGGTGTTACGAAATGTGGGCAATCTGCAGGAAACCATCCCCAATAGGGTAAGGAGCAAAAAAGGTCTTACGTACATGTGGCTGGAAACACTTTCCGAAGAAGATACACCCACTTAAAAGTGGAATTGAAAGATCTCTGGCAGTGACACCGGTATCAGCACCAGGCAGGTGGCCTTCTAGCATGGAATAAGCCAGACGGCCATGTGGAACATTCTCTACAAGTGCGACTATCGCTTAACAACTCATGTAGGCCATATTACCAATGGACTTACCTCTGTGCTGACAGTTTTGTCACTGGATTTCTGTCATCCGTCCCCGTTGGTGTCTGGCAATGAACCACAAGCACATAATCGGCATCAGTGTCCGGACGGGGATTATTTGTGACTGCTTTGTGGCACCAGTCATCCTTCCTTAACATCTCGCACCCAAGAAGTACCTGCACTTCCTGTGGGTAACCCTACCTCCCCTGCTAAAAAACAGGCCTTTGGTAGCAGGAACGGCATTGTGATTACTAGACTATGTTGCTCCAGCTCTCACTGCCCTTTATGAGTGTGGTACTAATAATAGTACAGGCAGAATATTTCCACTTGCCTGGTGTGGTCTCGTGTGCTTTCAATCATTGAAACTTACAATCTTGAAGACCTTTTGTCTGCACCTTCGAGAGGGTGTACTTCCCGTCGAATTCATTTCTAGCCATATATCCACACGATCTGTTTTGCTCAAATAAATTCTCAGAGATTGTACCATATAGCAACATCACCATTATCGTCGTCATTAGTTATGATCCCATTTCATCTTGAGTAATTGAATCTTCCACTAGACATCTTGTTATGAACCCCTCCTCCCCTTTTTTTCTAGTTATTTATGTAATCTTCCAGCAAGTGGAAAGGGATTCAGAGTTGTGCTATTACCTTTAGTGCAACATGCCCGTAAAAAGTGACCTGTATAAAGCCTAAAGTAACAGAAAATAATAGATGGGATGTCATTACAGAGGCACTCGCTATGTCAATAATGGATAGAAATGATTATCAGAGCCATTGTAAAAGTAAACAGCAGTGTGTGGCATTTACTGTGTCTCAGTAACATTATCACCAATGAGAATTGTGCGAGCACCCCTGTTTGTAAACCCTGTATATAAGTAACATCACCTTGACAAGAATTAACCCTTGTGCGACTGTGGGCATGTATATCAGGTGTGCTGTGGTGTTTCCCAGCAATTGTGGAGCATATAAGTGTGCCGCTTGGATTGTCCTACAGTGCTGTCAACATCTGAATTGTTCTGAGCAGCTGACCTCTCACTTTTGTGAGATAAGATACTGCCACATCTCGATGAATAAAAAAGTTTTGTGTTTTTATCATGCAACATATGTGCTTCATTGCATGCTGCCATCTGCAAAAAAATCATTTCAGTATGTTGAATTGTTTATAAGATAAGACAATTTTTATGACCGCACGATTTGCGATGTGCAAGTGCGTGAATGGATACATTGCGAGCAACCATCCTTAGAGTTAAACTTCAATAACGGGAGAACGAAATGAGATATTCTTATGCTCTCAGCCTTAAATGAAATTTTGATATCTTGGCTGCATTTCATTCACTGTAGTGTATGAAATAAAATCAACCATATCCAGAGTTTACGCAATGTGTTTTTACCTCAGCAAAATCTTTAAAATTTCATGCAGTGTTTTACTTAATTAGGTGCAGCACAGCAACTGTGACATATAACGAAAAGAAATTCAGTCCCTTACGAAGCAAGGATATCATACTGTAAGATGTGCAAATTTTTTTTTTTTTTTTTTTTCTTGAAAATGGATGATAAGTATTTCAAAACAGCCAGCAAGTTCACATGGACGGAACTCAGCGTGTTGCACCTGACCATCCATTGGCTATGAAACCTAATAACTTGTGAATGAAATGAGATATCATTCTGCTCTCAATTATAAATAAAGTTTCAATATCTTAAATATGTTTCATTCACTGCACTGCAGTGTATGTCATAAAATCAAGCATGCACGAAGTTTATGCAGTGAGTTTTTATCTCTGCGAGCTCTGTAAAATTTCGTGCACTGTTTTACTTAACTTGATGCAGCACAGAAGTATGATGGATAACAGAAAGAAATTCAATTCTTTACCTAGTGAAGATATCACACTGTAAGATATGCAAAAGTCAGATTTTTTAATAGTTTTCGAAAAGTCAGACGATAAGTTATTTCACATTGGCCAGAACGCTGTCTCTCAGCATAGGCATCAGCATTTGGTGGGCAGTAGAGCCATAACAAAAGTCGCCTCAGAACGGAATGCAAAGCGCACATGTGTAGCAGCGAAAGGGTCAAAGCCCAAAGTTCAGTAGGTAGTCAGTAATGCTCCACAAAGCAACATGTACACAGAGTAATATAACAAGTCTGGTCAAAATGACGAACACTTAATACTATAAAATGCTAATTGTTGGGCCATGTGGAACAGTCAAATGTTGGTTTGCTTTTTTTTCCTATTGCGCATATCCTCACTAACAACACACAAAGTAAATGCAGTAGGTGTAACATTCTTTAAAATGAGTGGCAACTGTATAATTGAAACAATCAACATTTCAGCTTTAATCACACTTGGATTGATAACAACATAACCAGAAAATGCCAACTCATGTGACAACATGGGAAATGTGTGTTACCTGTGTCATTGTCATTAAGCAGCTTTAATCTCAGATTTGTGCCAATAAAATCTTGAGGATATGTAATCTGTGTAGCACTTTTATGTAAGCTAATAAGCACTGGCTTGTAGTCCATACTTTGGGGTATTTGAGTCTGGTAATTAGTTGCTTAAGTAAACAATAATTATTGGAGTTCTCTGATGGTATTGCTTCAATACACATAATGTTGTGCTGGACAATAATACACTCACTGGTACAATGGTGGTTCATTGGTTTGTTACAAGAGTAGATTGAGTGGAAAAATAACATGTAAAATATTAGTTCATTTTGTTACATTACAGATATAAACGTTTACTTAACTTGATACAATCCATCCGAGTATTTACAACTCCAATAAAGTATCACATGAATGTAATAGAAAGAAACATTCCACATGGTAAAAATATTTATAAAAAATAAAGATGCTGTGACTTACCAAACGAGAAAGTGCTGGTCTGGTAGATAGACACAATAAAAACACACACACAAATTTCAAGCTTTTGCAACCCAATGTTGCTTCATCAAGAAAGAGGGAAAGACTAAAGGATGTGGGTTTTAAGGGAGAGGGTAAGGAGTCATTCCAATCCCGGGAGCGGAAAGACTTACCTTAGGGGGGAAAAAAGGACAGCTATACACTTGCGCACACACCCACACACATCCATCCGCACATATACAGACACAGGCAGACATGTGTAAAGGCAAAGAGGTTGGGCAGAGATGTCAGTCGAGGCAGAAGTACAGAGGCAAAGATGTTGTTGAATGACAAGTGATGTACGAGGGGTGGCAACTTGAAATTAGCAGTGGTTGAGGCCTGGTGGGTAACGGGAAGAGAGAATATATTGGAGGGCAAGTTCCCATCTCCGGAGTTCTGATAGGTTGATGTCAGTGGGAAGTATCCAGATAACCCGGACGGTGTAACACTGTGCCAAGATGTGCTGGCCATGCACCAAGGCATGTTTAGCCACAGGGTGATCCTCATTACCACCAAACACTGTCTGCCTGTGTCCGTTCATGCGAATGGACAGTTTGTTGCTGGTCATTCCCACATAGAAGGCTCCACAGTGTAGGCAGGTCAGTTGGTAAATCACGTGGGTGCTTTCACACTTGGCTCTACCTTTGATCGTGTACTCCTTCCGGGTTACAGGACTGGAGTAGATGGTGGTGGGAGGGTGCATGGGACAGGTTTTGCACCGGCAGCGGTTACAAGGGTAGGAGCCAGAGGGTAGGGAAGGTGCTGTGGGGATTTCATAAGGATGAACCAAGAGGTTATGAAGGTTAGGTGGACGGCAGAAAGACACTCTTGATGGAGTGGGGAGAATTTCATGAAGGATGGATCTCATTTCAGGGCAGGATTTGAGGAAGTCGTATCCCTGCTGGAGAGCCACATTCAGAGTCTGATCCAGTCCCGGAAAGTATCCTGTCACAAGTGGGGCACTTTTGGGGTTCTTCTGTGGGAGGTTCTGGATTTGAGGGGATGAGGAAGTGGCTCTGGTTATTTGCTTCTGTACCAGGTCGGGAGGGTAGTTGCGGAATGCGAAAGCTGTTTTCAGATTATTGGTGTAATGGTTTAGGGGTTCAGGACTAGAACAGATCCGTTTGCCATGAAGACCTAAGCGCGTGTGTGTACCTGTCCTTTTTTCCCCCTAAGGTAAGTCTTTCCGCTCCCGGGATTGGAATGACTCCTTACCCTCTCCCTTAAAACCCACATCCTTTTGTCTTACCCTCTCCTTCCCACTTTCCTGATGAAGCAACCTTGGGTTGCGAAAGCTTGAAATTTGTGTGTGTTTGTGTGCTTTTTATTGTGTCTATCTACCAGCACTTTCTCGGTTGATAAGTCACAGCACCTTTGTTTTTTATATATAAAGTATCACATGATGCAGACAAGTTCACAAGACTCTTCACTTTAAGTATAACTGGCATAATAATCACCTTAGTTCTGCATAACACATGGAACACACTGGCATCCTATCTAAGACAATGATGCCATCGTGATTGGCGATTACAAACTGGACTGAGCACTCTTTGCTTAGCCGTAATTGGACCGTCGATTGCAGTAGTGTAGCAAAAGTCTGGGAGACGTGGCTATGCGGGCATTTCTCATTGGTGTGGCGTGCAGCGACTATACTCTTCTGTGATTTCCTTGCAAGGTGCCATCGAGATCTATTGAATCTCTGCCCATAAAAATTATGTAGGAAGAAGAAGAAAACGAGTTGAGAGTGAGCTCTCGGCTGTTATCTACCCATCAATACAAACTGAGGCACACTTGCGGTGGCACCTCTTTCTTTGGACAAAACGACAGATAGTAAAAATAACTTTCTTTTGATCACACAGGAAAATATTTGGTACTTAGGACATCCGCAACTGAGAGGCATGATAATTTATTTGGAAAGATCCACTTTAGTTGTACTAAGTATTTATTCAGAACATATTGTGGTTGGCAATCCTACCATCCAGCTGCACAGAGGTAGACAGTTTCTCTGGAGCTCACACTGACTGGTGTGACAGCATGTTACATGTTATCAAATACAATAATTGCAGGCACCTGAAGATGGGATTTTAAAATCCTGCAACCGGTCGTGTTTTGAACAAATAATTGGTACAAATGAAGTGGATCTCTCTAAATTAATTCAAACAGAGGAAAACCTGATACAGGTCTGTATTAGTGCAAGATCATTACAACAATGGATCTCCACTTCTCATGAACAACATTTACTTCACAATTCTTTAATTAAGTTTTAAGAGGTCTGTGTCATTAACTGTAACTATAACAATATATATTTGTGGATCAATGATACATAAAATAAAGGAAAGGCAACCACAAGTCTATAGCTGACTGCCACGAAACACACAATAGAAATAGTACTTCACTAGCTCTTTCTGCTGTCGAAGTACACACATTTACACACAGGCATCCAAATGCACATGATGTTAGCGACAGCCAGACTCAAGTAGCTGTCGAAATATATCACTTATGTCAAATGGTCGCACATCACATAATTCATTTCACAAATGGCTAAATATCTAATTCCTGTGAGGTTCTAATGGCTAATTTCTTGAGGTGTGGTTCAGAAACTCTTTATGATCTCCTGTTGACATTCTGTGTACCACAAACGATATTTATAAATCCACATAGTTCGCAACCATGCTTTCAGCTTTAATCCGTACTAAGACGTACATCCTTTCTGCATGAACCCTGGACCTTGCCGTTGTTGGGGAGGCTTGCGTGCCTCAACGATACAGACAGCCGTACTGTAGGTGCAACCACAACGGAGGGGTATCTGTTGAGAGGCCAGACAAACATGTGGTTCCTGAAGAGGAGCAGCAGCCTTTTCAGTAGTTGCAGGGGCAACAGTCTGGATGATTCACTGATCTGGCCTTGTAACACTAACCAAAATGGCCTTGCTGTGCTGGTACTGCGAACGGCTGAAAGTAAGGGGAATCTACAGCCATAATTTTTCCTGAGGGCATGCAGCTTTACTGTATGGTTAAATGATGATGGCGTCCTCTTAGGTAAAATATTCCAGAGGTAAAATAGTCCCCCATTCGGATCTCCAGGCGGGGACTACTCAAGAGGACATCATTATCAGGAGAAAAAAAACTGGCGTTCTACGAATCGGAGCGTGGAATGCCCGATCCCTTAATCGGGCAGGTAGGTTAAAAGGGAAATAGATAGGTTAAAGTTAGATATAGTGGGAATTAGTGAATATAGGGTTATAAATACAAAATCAAATAGGGGTAATGCAGGAGTAGGTTTAATAATGAATAAAAAAAATAGGAGTGCGGGTAAGCTACTACAAACAGCATAGTGAACGCATAATTGTGGCCAAGATAGACACGAAGCCCATGCCTACTACAGTAGTACAAGTTTATATGCCAACTAGCTCTGCAGATGGTGAAAAAATTGATGAAATGTATGAAGAGATAAAAGAAATTATTCAGATAGTGAAGGGAGACGAAAATTTAATAGTCATCGGTGACTGGAATTCGACAGTAGGAAAAAGAAAAGAAGGAAACGTAGTAGGTGAATATGGATTGGGGCTAAGAAATGCAAGAGGAAGCCGCCTGGTAGAATTTTGCACAGAGCATAACTTAATCATAGCTAACACTTGGTTCAAGAATCATGAAGAAGGTTGTATACATCGAGGAACCCTGGAGATTCTAGAAGGTTTCAGATAGATTATATAATGGTAAGACAGAGATTTAGGAACCAGATTCTAAATTGTAAGACATTTCCAGGGGCAAATGTGGACTCTGACCACAATCTATTGGTTATGAACTGTAGATTAAAACTGAAGAAACTGCAACAAGGTGGGAATTTAAGGAGATGGGATCTGGATAAACTGAAAGAACCAGAGGTTGTACAGAGTTTCAGGAAGAGCATAAGGTAAGAATTGACAGGAGTGGGGGAAAGAAATACAGTAGAAGAAGAATGGGTAGCTTTCAGGAATGAAATAGTGAAGGCAGCAGAGGATGAAGTAGGTAAAAAGACGAGGGTTAGTAGAAATCCTTGGGTAACACAAGAGATACTGAATTCAATTGATCAGAGGAGAAAATACAAAAATGCAGTAAGTGATGCAGGCAAAAAGGAATACAAACGTCACAAAAATGAGATCAACAGGAAGTGCAAAATGGCTAAGCAGGCATGGCTAGAGGACACATGTAAGGATGTAGAGGCTTGTCTAACCAGGGTTAAGATAGATACTGCCTACAGGAAAATTAAAGAGACATTTGAAAAAAAGAGAACCACTTCCATGAATATCAAGAGCTCAGATGGAAACCCAGTTCTAAGCAAAGAAGGGAAAGCAGAAAGGTGGAAGGAGTATATGGAGGGTCTATACAGGGGCAATGTTCTGAGGACAATATTATGGAAATGGAAGAGGAGGTAGATGAAGATGAAATGGGAGATATGATACTGCGTGAAGAGTTTGACAGAGCACTGAAAGACCTAAGTCAAAACAAGGCCCCGGGAGTAGACAACATTCCATTAGAACTACTGACAGCCTTGGGAGAGCCACTCCTGACAAAACTCTACCATCTGGTGAACAAGATGCATGAGACAGCTGAAATTCCCTCAGACCTCAAGAAGAATATAATAATTCCAATACCAAAGACAGCAGGTATTGACAGATGTGAAAATTACCGAACTATCAGTTTAATAAGTCACAGCTGCAAAATACTAACGCGAATTCTTTACAGACGAATGGAAAAACTGGTAGAAGCCGACCTCGGGGAAGATCAGTTTGGATTCCGTAGAAATCTTGGACCACGTGAGGCAATACTGACCCTACGACTTATCTTAGAAGAAAGATTAATGAAAGGCAAACCTACGTTTCTAGCATTTGTAGACTTAGAGAAGGCTTTTGACAATGTTGATTGGAATACTCTCTTTCAAATTCTGAAGGTGACAGGGGTAAAATACAGGGAGCGAAACGCTATTTACAATTTGTACAGAAACCAGATGGCAGTTATATAAGAGTCGGGGAACATGAAAGGGAAGCTGTGGTTGGAAAGGGAGTGAGACAGGGTTGTAGCCTATTCCCGATGTTATTCAATCTGTATATTGAGCAAGCAATAAAGGAAACAAAATAAAAGTTCGGAGTAGGTATTAAAATCCATGGAGAAGAAATAAAAACTTTGAGGTTTGCCAAGGACATTGTAATTCTGTCAGAGACAGCAAAGGACTTGGAAGAGCAGTTGAACGGAATGGACAGTGTCTTAAAAGGAGGGTATAAGATAAACATCAACAAAAGCAAAACGAGGATAATGGAATGTAGTCAAATTAAGTCGGGTAATGCTGAGGGAATTATATTAGGAAATGAGACACTTAACGTAGTAAAGGAGTTTTGCTATTTGAGGAGCAAAATAACTGATGATGGTCGAAGAAGAGAGGATATAAAATGTAGACTGGTAATGGCAAGGAAAGCGTTTCTGAAGAAGAGAAATTTGTTAACATCGAGTATAGATTTAAGTGTCAGGAAGTCGTTTCTGAAAGTATTTGTATGGAGTTTAGCCATGTACGGAAGTGAAACCTGGACGATAAATAGTTTGGACAAGAAGAGAATAGAAGCTTTCGAAATGTGGTGCTACAGAAGAACGCTGAAGATTAGATGGGTAGATTACATAACTAATGAGGAGGTACTGAATAGAATTGGGGAGAAGAGGAGTTTGTGGCACAACTTGACCAGAAGAAGGGATCGGTTGGTAGGACATGTTCTGAGGCATCAAGTGATCACCAATTTAGTACTAGAGGGCAGCGTGGAGGGTAAAAATCGTAGAGGGAGACAGAGAGATGAATACACTAGGCAGATTCAGAAGAATGTAGGCTGTAGTAGGTACTGGGAGATGACGAGGCTTGCACAGGATAGAGTGGCATTGAGAGCTGCATCAACCCAGTCTCAGGACTGAAGACCACAACAACAACAAGACGTACATTGTAGACTTCTTGCACACCACACATTGTCTCCACACAGTAATAATTCACCACACCATCTTTAAACATTAATTCCTTACACCATTACTTCTAAACACCAATAATTCCTTACTATGTCTACACCCGAGTTGTTCAGTATAGTATTACTTTGCAACACATTGTTCATATGAGAGAGAGTGTGTGTTAGTTATTTATTAAACCACGCCAAGACCAACTTCAAAGTCTTAATTTATCCTAGTTCTCGTAGCGGTATTGCCAATTCCAGTAGACCACTTGCACATCTACATAAACGAGTACCTGAAGAAACAGAGCCGGATTAAATAAGCGCGGGGCCAGTAGTAAATTCCAACAAGGCGTGGCAAATTCTGACGAGGGGCATTTGTTTATTTAGGTCGTGTGATTTAGATTATAAAATAAAACAAGATTGTTACAAATAAACGTTTCTCGACTTAATTTCGGCAAATTTAGAAATAATGCATGTTAGATCAATGTCTCTGAGCAAATCGTATTCTATGTTCATTTCACTGAGGTCATTTAGACGTTCCTGTTCCATCGTATTCCTTAATTCAATTTTAATGTGCTTTAATATTGAAAAAGAACGTTCTCCACTGCTTTTGGTGATCATTAAAGATAACTAAAAGCGTAAGGCTATTTCTACATTTGGAAAACATGATCCTAACGAATTTTCCATTAAAAATTTGTAGTTCCAAAGCTACGTTATTTTTGTCAATGGCAACAGTGCTATAGGTTTTCAGCAGCTCAGCGAACTGTAGCAGTTCGCCGCCTAGCGACTGTTCTTAATCGTCTCGGTAAGCCTTCACGATATTAGGAGTTCTTTTCAAGATCTCTTCCTTCTGTAAGAGATTTAAAGTCCCATAATATTTCAAAAACATTTGTCAGGTGATCGTATTTTTTCATGCGTTTAGCTAAAGCAGCCAGTACATCGTTAATTATCGCAACAAACCCCTGAAATTCAAAATATTCTCCATGTGTTTGATTTTCTACAACTTCATCGATTGTAGTTGCCCCAATAAAGCGGTCATACTTTGTATTTCGCTTGTGTCGTCTTGAAGTTTGTTGCTGATATTTTTCACAGCTAGTCAGGGATTTGGCTTTTGCCTCCATTTCTGAAAATGTGAATCTCATTGCTTGGATATATTCATGTAAGGATTTACAAAGTGCATATCCGGTGGTCAGATCTTGATCAGACGAGTGTAACTAAACGCTAGTCGCTTGCCAGCGTTCTAAGATTCTGTTCCATGTGACACACATTATTCCCGTTTCGAAATTGCTAATTTTCAAAACCAGTCCGTAAGCGTGATTGCTGCACTCTAACTTTTGATGCATATCTATAGATATGTTGTTCAAAACATGTTTGATCGTATGAAAACCAAATAAAAGCGCCTTCTTAGCATCAGCTCTGGCCGACCACCAGGTGTCCGACAACCTTTTCAAAATCGAAGTTTTAGTACTATCACTTCAAAAGAAGGCCCCATCAATAGATAGAAGCGGAGAAAAATGTATAGAGGCTTTCAAGGAACTCAAAATGGATGCTTCTGTGTAACATTCTGCAGCACACTTGGCGACCAACTTTAGCGAATGTGAAAAAGAGGAAAATATTCAGTGTACTTATTTATGTCTTTAATTCGAGATTTTAAGCAAGATCACTTACAATACATTTATTGTATGTGGTCTTGTTTTAAGCCGCTGTACCTGCCACTCATGTTACTGGCGTTGTCATAGCTTAGCCCAGGACAATCATTGATATTATTGCCATTCTCCGTTAAAAAAGCATCATAAGCTTTGGGAAAGTTGTTCAGCAGTATGACCTACCATATCCAAAAACTTCACAAAACTTTCCACTGGTCAAATCTTTCCACTGGTCCGGATGTAGGACATTAGCGCACTATCAGAGTCAGCCTGGCTAGTAATTTAGATAACTAAATAATTTCCATTGTGGGGTGAACCAACAATTTCATCTATACCTCGCTCAGCAAAAAAATTTATAACTGCAACGATTCGTTCTAAGAGTGTTCGCCAATACTTTTGTTCGCTCTCAATTTGGCTTACAATTTCAGAATCGACATATGCATCCTTGTTTTTTAGAACTAACAGGGAAATTATTGCTTTGCTGTGCGGATTGCTTTCTTCATGTCTCTTCAGCAAAATATTTGCATTCTTCCAGTCATCTATTCCATATTTCGTAAACCGTGACGAGCTGTCAAAATCTGCCACTTTGAAAACAAAACAGAACAGTAGCCCTTTGCTTCCTGAATAGCACAACCAATCTTTCATGTAAGTTTTATTAGTTAGTTTATGTTTATAACTGATAAACACAGAGTCTTGGCTTATTTTCCTTCTCAAATATTTTCATTGAAGACAAAAAAACTACTGTTCATATGCTGAACTTCGCTACTTCCTTTCATAATCCAATAACCTGTATCAAAGTTGTTTGGCCAATCATCAATATCGATAGAATAAATTTTGCTTTCACTTTGTGTTCCACTTGTACAAGATGCAGTAACGTTAGAAGCCTGTACATTTTTTCGACTTCTCTTTTTCTTGAAGACGAGATCTCTGGCTCGACAGGACTTCCTATGCTTTTCAATTCATTTTGGCTTGGAGACGATATGGCTGAACTGGGAAGACTTGCTGTCTGTTCAATTGCTGTGTCACTTGTGTAAAACGTAAATACATCGGAAAAAGTAGCATATTCAGATGAGTCGTCTGTAGTACAAGTACAATATCATCGTTACAAATGCTACTGTCGCAGGTTCAAATCCTGCCTCGGGCATGGATGTGTGTAATGTCCTTAGGTTAGTTAGGTTTAAGTAGTTCTATGTCTAGGGACTGATGACCTCAGATGTTAAGTCCCATAGTGATTAGAGCCATTTCAACCATCCTTACAATGAACTACAGCTTTTGTATTTTGTACACCGTCGATTGCAGTAGTGTAGCAAAAGTCTGGGAGACATGGCTATGCGGGCATTTCTCATTGGTGTGGCGTGCAGCGACTATACTCTTCTGTGATTTCCTTGCAAGGTGCCATCGAGATCTATTGAATCTCTGCCCATAAAAATTATGTAGGAAGAAGAAGAAAACGAGTTGAGAGTGAGCTCTCGGCTGTTATCTACCCATCAATACAAACTGAGGCACATCTTTAAATTTTCGTAATTAGTTCTGTCAACAAAACATCATCCTCTTGATTGACTATTACAAACTGGACTGAGCACTCTTTGCTTAGTATTTTGAACATTTTCTATGTAATCGGCGTAATCATTCTGACCATAAAAACTCAGACAGTTTACATGTTTCAGATATAACAGCATGTGTCTTCCTCTCCTTTTCATCTCTTTTTATTTACGCTTTTCACTTCCAGAAGCGTAGTGGCGTCCAGTATCTCTCTGTGTGTTGCTCACGGTGGTTAGGTAGAAGGGAAAATAAGCTACAAAACAAAATGGAACTCTACTATTTAATCGGATTGCGTGTCATACATAATATACGTCCATTTTCTATTGAAGCTAGTGCCAGTTGACTGCGCAAATACTAATATATATATATATATATATATATATATATATATATATATGAGAGTTCTCACTAGCACTATACGAGAGTGGGGCGAAACCGACAGTCACCTACCAAGAATTCATACTACTACAGCTGTTCTTCTTTCTGGGCTTACTGTAGTCTTGATCGATAGCTGGTAGTGATGGAACAGTCTGTGTCAGCCGAGGTGACTATTCAGCAGCTACTTGAGTGAGTGTCGGAATTAGAGATAGAGCTTGCTCGGTCTAAAGAAGTGAGGAAGGAACGGTTTCCTGTTAATGCAGTAATTCTTGACACGAACGCTGTGTCTTTGGTCACCCCTTTCTCGGGAAAAGCTGGGGAGGATGTTATGATTTTTTCTTGAGAACCTTAGCACGACCGCTAAATTGGGAAATTGGGGTGCAGAAACACTTTTGCATGTGGCTAAGTTGAAAGTAAGTGGGGATGCCAGAGCATACGTTACATGCCATGTAGAATTAAGGGATGCTGGGACATTTGAAGTATTCAAAAAAGGGTTGCTGGAAAGATATCAGGAGAAAAATACGTCTAGATATTATCGGGAACAATTGAATTTCTGTATCAAAGGAATAGGGAATCAATAGAAGCTTTTGTAGATCGGATTCGAAAAATTAATGTTAATACCTATGAGCTAACGGATTCCGATAGGGTTAATGAAGCCATTCTGCAGGAAGCTGAGCAGAGGGCACTAGACGCATTTTTGCAGGGAGTACTACCCGAAACCTCCCTCAAGATTAGGATGGAATTCCCTAAGACTCTCAATGAGGCAGTCGGAATTGCTGTGATGTTAGAGGAAGTTGAAGCAGTAACAAAGACGCAGGACAGGAAAGCAGGGTTTAAGGCAGAAATAAAATGTTTCAGATGTGGTCGGATGGGACACATTAGACGCGATTGCAAGGAAGTGCAGTGCAGGAAATGCAGACTTTGGGGTCATATGGAGCGTAATTGCAATGGGTCCTGGCAGAAACATGATAGGAAACCGCAAGGTGGGCCTCACTCCCCTCAGTTAAATGGGGCAGGGGGTGGTGTGTCCACTGTGCAGCACCCCCGGTAAGGATTAATGCTGGTGCAGAATCATTGGCAGACGTTTTTCTGACCGGCTTGGTGAGCGGCAGACCGTGCAAATTTTTATTGGATACTGGGTCTCAGGTATCCGTGACGAGTAGAAATGTACTTGGTAAAGCAGAATTAAAACCACCACGCTGGGCGTTAAGTGGCGTGGGTGGGGGACAGGTGAAGTCACTCGGATCAGTGGTGTTAAACTTCCGAGTGGAAATGAGGAACTTCCAGGTGAAGGTAGAAGTTCTTCCAGTTGTTGGCAGCAGCTATGATGTCATAATCGGATTGGATTTCCTGGTTGCGCATCACGCAAAAGTTAATCTGGAACGGCGTACAGTAGAACTGGATGGAATACAATTTCGCCTAAGTTCTGCAGGCGAGAAACCTCTACTGTCGCAAGGAACTGCCCAGACGTCGGATGGGCCACCTAAACTGTGTACAAGGTCCCTTAGGGTTAACTCGCGGGATACTATACCGAGCCGGCCGGTGTGGCTGAGCGGTTCTAGGCGCTTCAGACTGGAACCGCGCGACCGCTACGGTCGCAGGTTCGAATCCTGCCTCGGAGCATGGAAGTGTGTGATGTCCTTAGGTTAGTTAGGTTTAAGTAGTTCTAAGTTCTAGGGGACTGATGACCTCAGATGTTTAGTACCATAGTGCTCAAAGCCATTTGAACCATTTGATACTATGAGGTGCGGCTAGAAAAAAACCGGATTGATGCTGGAAAAAACATTTATTTACAATTATTTACAATTTCATTTTATCTCCTTCAATGTACTCTCCTCCTCGGTCTCTACGCCGCTCCATACGAATTTTCCAGTGTTCATAGCAATGCTGCAGATCATTTTCGGTAAGTCCATACATTACTTCCGTCACTTTTCCTTTAACTGCTTCAACAGTCTCAAATCTAGTTCCTTTCAAAGCTGACTTGACTTTAGGGAAAAGAAAAAAGTCACAGGGGGCCAAATCAGGTGAGTAGGGTGGATGATCTAAGATGGGAATGTTGTGTTTTGCCAAAAACGTCTTCACTGACAATGCACTGTGAGCTGCGGCATTGTCTTGGTGAAGGATCCGTGACTTTTTTCTCCACAAATCGTTCCGTTTTCTCCGTACTCGCTCACGTAGGGTAGCCAGGACGCTAATGTAGTAATGCTGATTCACTGTTTGTCCCTCTGGTACCCAATCAATGTGCACAATCCCTCTGATGTCAAAAAAAAAAAAAACAATCATCATTGCCTTGAATTTCGATTTTGACATTCGTGCTTTTTTTTGTCGTGGAGAACCAGGAGTTTTCCAATGCATCGATTGGCGTTTAGTTTCGGGATCGTAAGTAAAAAACCACGATTCGTCGCAAGTAATAACATTTTGTAAGAAGGTGGGATCACTTTCAATGTTTTCCAGGATGTCAGAACAAATCATTCTTCGGCGTTCCTTCTGTTCAATTGTGAGACACTTTGGAACCATTTTTGAACACACTTTGTTCATGTTGAAACTTTCATGAAGAATCTGCCTAACACTTTCCTTGTCAACTCCTGTTAACTCAGACACTGTTCTGATTGTTAAACGGCGATCTTGTCGAACAAGATTACCGATTTTTTCAATGTTTGCATCAGTTTTTGCTGACAATGGTCTGCCAGTGCGAGTGTCATCACTGGTGTCTTCGCGGCCATCTTTAAATCGTTTAAACCACTCAAACACTTGTGTTCGTGATAAACAATCATCGCCGTACACTTGTTGTAACATTACAAACGTTTCACTTGCAGATTTTCCTAGTTTGAAACAAAATTTGATGTTAACACGCTGTTCTTTCTGTACACTCAACATTTCCCGACGCACAGACAAAACGTCAACTACTTAAAACAGACGCCACGGGCAGACTGAGTGCAGGAGGGAGATGAAACTCGAGCAGTAGGCGGAGCGAGAGTCACGTGACAGGCCACGCGACTTTCAGCTTTATTGCATTCGTGTTATTGTTTCACCAGTACTAGTCCGGTTTTTTTCTAGCCACACCTCGTATACCGAGAACCATTGTCTGAGAATGAGCTGCTGGACAAAATGAAGTGTTTTACGTGCCATAGCATGTCCTATGTGCGCGAGATAGAAGGAAAAAAGGTTGTGCCTGTCAGTATTGATAATTTTGGCCTTCAAGAGGTGCAGTTAGCATGGGGTACCGTAATAGCGAATCTGGAGATAACAGGGGAAGATGAACTGGATAAGAATTTCGCAGCAGATTACACAATGCTGGGAGAGTCTGTCAGCTGGTCCGCACAGAGGGATACAGTAGCACATTTAGAAGGGTAAGACAGAGAAGTCATGGAGAACCTTTTGACGGAATATAAAGAGTTATTTAATTCTCTTGGTCCACTGCCTGCCACACCGTTTGTTCAGCATTACATCCCCACTGGGAATGAAGCACCGGTGTATAAACGTCCATATCACGTTCCAATAAGTTTACAGCCTGCCAGGGAAGAATCTATTAATCAACAGCTAAGAGGTGGAATAATAGAAACCAGCAGTAGTCCCTGGTCCGCTCCTATCGTAATAGTGGGTAAAAAATCACCTGATGGGTGCAAGGCATATCGTTTTTGTTGTGATTATCGTTTCCTGAACCAAAAAACTGTATCTGATGCATGCCCAATGCCTAATATCACTGAAACTCTGGATAATTTGGGTCAGTGTCGGTACTTCACGACCTTGGATCTTCGAAGCAGGTACCACCAGTTGGAGGACGCCCCGGAAAACCGACCGAAGACAGCTTTTTCAACACCTACAGAAGTTTTCGATCGTCTGAATGCAGCGTGGTTAACTCTTCATATTGAAAAATGTCTTTTTTGTTGCAAGAAGTCCGTTATTTAGGTCATGTTATAGGACAGGAGGGTGTCCGCACGGAACCAAAACTTGTAGAGACGGTAATGAATTTTCCGATAATTACAAAAGTAAAAGAGTTGCAGTCTTATTTAGGTCTCACCAATTTTTACAGGAGGTATATTCCAAAATTTGCGGAAATTGCAAGGCCCCTCACGCAGTTGTCTAAGAAGGGAGCAAAATCTCACTGGTCAGCAGAATGCGAAGAGGCTTTTCAAAAGTTAAAAAATACGTTGACATCTAGTCCGGTTTTGGCTTTTCCAGATTTTAGTAAACGGTTTATATTATCTTGTGACTCCAGCAATTTTGCTTTGGGTATTGTATTATCTCAGGAAATAGATGGCAGGGACACCCGATAGCATATGCTTACAGACAGCTAAACAATGCAGAAAAAAATTACTCAACAACCAAGAAGGAGTTATTGGCATAAATTTTCGGAATAACCTATTTCCGGTGTTATTTGTATGGATGACGTTTCAAGGTGATTACTGACCATGCAGCACTTAAGTGGTTGTTAGGGCATAAAGACCCAACGAGTACATTAACCAAGTGGGCTTTGCGTCTTAATGAGTACGATTTTGAAGTGATTCATCAACCGGGTAAATCGCACGGAAACGCGGATGGTCTGAGCGGTAAAGTAAGCGCCACGGAATGCACAGGAATAAATGAGAACGTATGGGTTGAAGCACAAACCGCCGACACAGATTGTCAACGATTTACCTCTAGCGACAGTTCGTCGTGGAAGACAGGATATCGTACCGTAAAACTAGGAACAGTCCACGCATAATCGTACCAGAAATATTGCGAAGCGAAATTTTAAGGCAAGCATATGATTCAACGTTTTCTGGTCACTTGGGTCGAAGAGCAACAGAAAGGAGGGTAGCACAGAGTTATTGGTGGTCAACGAGTAGGCAAGATGTCGATCAGTACGTAAAGAATTGCATTCCGTGTGCTCAACGGGCGGAATTGAGTCATCAGAAAATTGTGTTGCAACGACTACTGGAAGCGGATAGACCTCTCCAATTACTTGGCGTAGACGTCTTAGGACCATTTGTGCAAACACCAGCAGGTAATCGCTATGTTTTAACAATAATAGACCATTTTTCGCACTATGTGTCTAAGACAGCTATTCCGGACCAGTGAGCCGAAACAGTGGCTCACGCCATGGTTCATCAATAGATATTGAAATTTGGAACACCTGAAACTATAATTACAGATCAAGGACAAACTTTATGTCCGATCTGATGAAACAGTTATGCAAGTTGTTGCATGTAAAGAAATTGAGAACGAGCACGTTACACCCGCAGGCTAATAGTCGGACCGAGAGAGTTCATTGTACAGTAGCTAAGATGTTAAGTTATTATGTAAACTCGCAACACAACAATTGGGATACCCTATTGGCGTTTGTAACCGCGGCGTATAACTCAAAAGTGCATGAAAGTACAGGATTGTCTCCGTATGAAGTACTGTTTGGTTGGAAGATGCTATCTCTGTTTGAATTGCTCAAGACCCCACCAGGAACCAATATTTCGGCTGTTCAGGATTTATCTCCCCTCCCCCCCATGAACCATGGACCTTGCCGCTGGTGGGGAGGCTTGCGTGCCTCAGCGATACAGATGGCCGTACCATAGGTGCAACCACAACGGAGGAGTATCTGTTGAGAGGCCAGACAAACATGTGGTTCCTGAAGAGGGGCAGCAGCCTTTTCAGTAGTTGCAGGGGCAACAGTCTGGATGATTGACTGATCTGGCCTTGTAACAATAACCAAAACGGCCTTGCTGTGATGGTACTGCGAACGGCTGAAAGCAAGGGGAAACTACAGCCGTAATTTTTCCCGAGGGCATGCAGCTTTACTGTATGGTTAAATGATGATGGTGTCCTCTTGGGTGAAATATTCCGGAGGTAAAATAGTCCCCCATTCGGATCTCCGGGCGGGGACTCCTCAAGAGGACGTTGTTATCAGGAGAAAGAAAACTGGCGTTCTACAGATCGGAGCGTGGAATGTCAGATCCCTTAATCGAGCAGGTAGGTTAGAAAATTTAAAAAGGGAAATGGATAGGTTAAAGTTAGATATAGTGGGAATTAGTGAAGTTCGGTGGCAGGAGGAACAAGACTTTTGGTCAGGTGATTACAGAGTTATAAACACAAAGTCAAATAGGGGTAATGCAGGAGTAGGTTTAATAATGAATAGGAAAATAGGAGTGCGGGTAAGCTACTACAAACAGCATAGTGAACGCATAATTGTGGCCAAGATAGACACGAAGCCCACGCCTACTACAGTAGTACAAGTTTATATGCCAACTAGCTCTGCAGATGATGAAGAAATTGATGAAATGTATGATGAGATAAAAGAAATTATTCAGATAGTGAAGGGAGACGAAAATTTAATAGTCATGGGTGACTGGAATTCGAGTGTAGGAAAAGGGAGAGAAGGAAACATAGTAGGTGAATATGGATCGGGGGTAAGAAATGAAAGAGGAAGCCGTCTGTTAGAGTTTTGCACAGAGCATAACTTAATCATAGCTAACACTTGGTTCAAGAATCATAAAAGAAGGTTGTAAACATGGAAGAATCCCGGAGATACTACAAGGTATCAAATAGATTATATAATGGTAAGAAAAAGATTTAGGAACCAGGTTTTAAATTGTAAGACATTTCCAGGGGCAGATGTGGACTCTGACCACAATCTATTGGTTATGAACTGCAGATTAAAACTGAAGAAACTGCAAAAAGGTGGGAATTTAAGGAGATGGGACCTGGATAAACTGACTAAACCAGAGGTTGTACAGAGTTTCAGAGAGAGCATAAGGTAACAATTTACAGGAGTGGGGGAAAGAAATACAGTAGAAGAAGAATGGGTAGCTCTGAGGGATGAAATAGTGAAGGCAGCAGAGGATCAAGTGGGTAAAAAGATGAGGGCTAGTAGAAATCCTTGGGTAACAGAAGAAATATTGAATTTAATTGATGAAAGGAGGAAACATAAAAACGCAGTAAATGAAGCAGGCAAAAAGGAATACAAACGTCTCAAAAATGAGATCGACAGGAAGTGCAAAATGGCTAAGCAGGGATGGCTAGAGGACAAATGTAAGGATGTAGAGGCTTATCTCACTAGGGGTAAGATAGATACTGCCTACAGGAAAGCTAAAGAAACCTTTGGAGAAAAGAGAACCACTTGTATGAATATCAAGAGCTCAGATGGAAACCCAGTCCTAAGCAAAGAATGGAAAGCAGAAAGGTGGAAGGAGTATATAGAGGGTCTATACAAGGGCGATGTACTTGAGGACAATATTATAGAAATGGAAGAGAATGTAGATGAAGATGAAATGGGAGATACGATACTGCGTGAAGAGTTTGACAGAGCACTGAAAGACTTAAGTCGAAACAAGGCCGTGGGAGTAGACAACATTCCATTACAACTACTGACGGCCTTGGGAGAGCCAGTCCTGATAAAGCTCTACCATCTGGTGAGCAAGATGTATGACACAGGTGAAATTCCCTCAGACCTCAAGAAGAATATAATAATTCCAATCCCAAAGAAAGCAGGTGTTGGCAGATGTGAAAATTACCGAACTATCAGTTTAATAAGTCACAGCTGCAAAATACTAACGCTAATTCTTTACAGATGAATGGAAAAACTGGTAGAAGCCGACCTCGGGGAAGATCAGTTTGGATTCTGTAGAAATGTTGGAACACGTGAGGCAATACTGACCTTACCATTTATCTTAGAAGAAAGATTAAGGAAAGGCAAACGTATGTTTCTAGCATTTGTAGACTTAGAGAAAGCTTTTGACAATGTTGACTGGAATACTCTCTTTCAAATTCTGAAGGTGGCAGGGGTAAAATACAGGGAGCGAAAGGCTATTTACAAATTGTACAGAAACCAGATGGCAGTTATAAGAGTCGAGGAACATCAAAGGGAAGCAGTGGTTGGGAAGGGAGTGAGACAGGGTTGTAGCCTCTCCCCAATGTTATTCATTCTGTATATTGAGCAAGCAGTAAAGGAAACAAAAGAAAAATTTGGAGTAGGTATTAAAATCCATGGAGAAGAAATAAAAACTTTGAGGTTTGCCGATGACATTGTAATTCTGTCAGAGACAGCAAAGGACTTGGAAGAGCAGTTGAGCGGCTTGGACAGTGTCTTGAAAGGAGGGTATAAGATGAACATCAACAAAAGCAAAATGTAGTTGAATTAAGTCGTGTGATGCTGAGGGAATTATATAAATGAGGCACTTAATGTAGTAAAGGAGTTTTGCTATTCGGGGAGCAAAATAACTGATGATGGTCGAAGTAGAGAAGATATAAAATGTAGACTGGCAATAGCAAGGAAAGCGTTTCTGAAGAAGAGAAATTTGTTAACATCGAGTATAGATTTAAGTGTCAGGAAGTCGTTTCTGAAAGTTTTTGTATGGAGTGTAGCCATGTATGGAAGTGACATATGACCGATAAATAGTTTGGACAAGAAGAGAATAGAAGCTTTCGAAATGTGGTGCTACAGAAGAATGCTGAAGATTAGATGGGTAGATCACATAACTAATGAGGAAGTATTGAATAGGATTGGGGAGGAGAGGAGTTTGTGGCACAACTTGACAAGAAGAAGGGACCAGTTGGTACGACATGTTCTGAGGCATCAAGAGATCACAAATTTAGCATTGGAGGGCAGCGTGGAGGGTAAAAATCGTAGAGGTGACTAAGAGATGAATACACTAAGCAGATTCAGAAGGATGTAGGTTGCAGTAGGTACTGGGAGATGAAGAAACTTGCACAGGATAGGGTAGCATGGAGAGCTGCATCAAACCAGTCTCAGGACTGAAGACCACAACAACAACAACAAGGATTTATCCACAAAGTGAAAACACTAAAGCGTTAGAGAGACAGGACAAAGTTCACAATAGGAAAGCGGCTTTACCCAAATATCATGTATGACAATGGGTGATGATGACTAATCCGTATGTGCCACAAGGCAAAACGAAAATATTTGTATCCCGTTATCAAGGTCCTTTCCAGGTGATCGAGAAGACATCGCCGGTGAATATAAAATTACAGCTTCCAACTCGCCCTACTATTGTGCATGTGACCTGAATTAGACCTTTCAAGGGGAATTTTGAGGAACTTCCTTCATTGTCTGCAGTAACTTCTAGTGGAGAGAAAGATGAATCTAAGAAAAAGAATAAGAAAGGAGTAGATAAACAAGAGAACCAAGTTAATCTTGGAAGCGATCAGGCCACACGTAAAAAGGAAGAGCTAATTTGAGTTGTTTTTCTTTGGTGATATTCTGATAAGACCAGCAGTTCCAGCATCATGGGTCGGGCTGAAGAGGGAAGGTGTGCACTATCTCTCAGCATAGTTATTCTGTTTAGCTGTTGCAACTTAGCTGAAGCCTTGAAGGTACGTCCTATATCAAGTGGTGTTTTGTTCTCGCGACAAGCGGACGTAATTATGTCCGGACATCAATGGACCTTAAGGGTGGACTGTAATATTTGGGCAGTTGAAGACGAAATCTGTAAATTAGAGGATACATTTAATGAACGTCATTCCATGGTGGCTAATCAGTCAAGATTTAATGACACACAGGGGGAATATCAGCTACTACGATCAGCTTTTGCATGGTTACAAGCTCAGTTGCGGCAAACTGCAGGGTTAATCCTGCACGTTACCTTCGGAACAACTTCGGGAAATTTTACGGAAAGTTTAATCGGAATTGCCTGCATCCCTGGAGCTACTGACAACATTAACAGACGAACACTTATCTCTGTACTACAAAATGGCCACTGTTACCAGTACGCGGATGGGTACCCTGCTGAGAATTCGTATCATAATATCATTAACATGTAAGGATTGTAAATTTGAATGTTACGCCTTGCATACGTATCCAGTGAAGTAGGAAATTTTGCAGAAATTCGTACAGTTAACCGTACAGGAAATACTGTTAGTGGCACGTAACAGACAAGCTGGTGCATTCCTCATTGCACAAGAGTTGCTGCGTTGTCGAACAGGTCCAGTTACCATCTGCCCCGTGAAATTGTTACACACTGTTCCCAAATCTTGTGAGTATTCTCTATTCCGCTCTCAAGAATCAGTCGCGGAGAGCCCTAATGAAATTATAGCAGGCATGGTGCAGTTCTTTCAGCAAGTGGGTCCACATTGGGTATTTTCAGTAATGGAAAACACAGTCGTTATTTGAGTTTGTTACGAGCAGGGTAAGCAAGGGAGTATGCAAAAAATAGAATTTCAGGGGCAGGGAATGTTAATTAACGGCACACAGTGTGACATTTCAGGGCCAACTTTCCGTTTACCAGCCGTGATTACTGGAGCTACAATCATGGACACAAGACGCACATTGATCTATGTACCCGACCAACCGGTGCAATTCGTCACGAAAGAAAATCTCACTCTTTTGAATAGCACATTAGACCCGACTTTACTTGCCTCTTTGGACTGGATGCTAGCAGCTCAGGATGGACGTATAACTATGGAACATCTTTTTCAACGAGTGCATGAGTACCGTAATGAGCATAAGCAACACTCGCTAGTTATTGGATCATCAACCACCGCCACCTGTGTTTTTATCTTTGTCGTAGGATTAGTGTACTGTCTGCTAAAGAGGAAGGTAGCCCAAATCTTGTCCCTTCCAACCTTTAACCTAAGGGTCCAGACAAAATCACTGAACAGTTGTGAGGCACTGCAGCAGAACACTGAGTAATGTTTATGAACAAAGATTAGACTGAGGATAGAAATGAATGAACACAGTGTAAATAGTGAATCAATCGCATTTTGTGATGTTTGTGAAGTGAACTGTAGTTGTTTTGGCTTTTTGGTTGAATTCGGGGACGAATTCTTTTCGTACTAGGGAGGAATTGTAGAGGACAAGGGTTTATTTTTAGGAAATATGGTGCGAAATTATGATTTAGTGTGTTTCAGTGCACGATGCGCCAGCCTCACGGCGGATGAAGGCTGGCCGGCGTGTTATGCAGGTGACACAGTTTGGCAATGAGCATCGGTATGTGTACGTGCGCAGCAGCCATCAACAGCCAGAACACAGCATCAGCAGAATTACACAGGCGCGAGCCGCGTGTGGCGTGGTTGCGTTAACCAACTCATTGGGAACAGTCTAATAAACACGGCGCCACGTAACTAGTGGATTCAGCAGCGGTCTGCACTATTTAAGGACATCAGAGGTGGCTGTGGGCATCGGTTCGACCAACTGGGCGTTCGATCACTCTTACGTCGTCATCATCAATGACGCTGTCCCTGAGGACCGGCGGGTGTTGCCTGCTGCTGCACCGGCAGCTCCCGGCATCATCACAAGCCGCAGCGTCTGCAGGAGGCGAGCTAGACCAGGCCTTGTGCTGCTAACCTCCTACCGCCTACATAGCCACTGACCGAGCACGGTGTCGTGTTCCCCAGGCTGCGCGCATCAGCACGTCTCCACCACGACACAAGCGATGAGGCTGAGCTACTGAAAAATGTATTGTAGGAACCAACAATAAAGAGGAAGATTGCTTAAAAACAGCCACCTCCTTCTACCCAGTCAAGCCCCACAACCTCGACCACATCACCCGTTCCGGTCATCCTAATACACTATCTATAGCCCTAAGCTCTGTTTTACACCTATTATCTCTGCTTCTTTAGAAGTTTCATTACAGTGACTGCATACCACGGAGGTTCCCTCCCATTGTCAACTGTTCTACTGGGTACATATCCATCCAGTTCTTGGTCAACTACGCTTTTAAACTTGAGCCATAGTCCCTCTACATGCTCCTGACATGTGCTAAAAGTTTCAAGTTCCTCATTGAGATATGACATTTCTAGGTAGTTTTCAGAGAAGGCATTTAGTAAAGTTTCACAGGATACCTTATCACACCCATCACTGACAAAACTGTAATTTTCCCAATTAATTTTTGGATGATTAAGGTCTCCACCAATGATTACAGTATGATTGGGAAACTTATGTACAAGTGAACCAAGGTCTTCTCTAAAGTTAAATGGACGATAGAAGGACACAACTATCATTTTATCACCACCCCTGATACTGAGTCTTGACCATACAATCTCACATGCAGCTTCAATCTCAGTGGTTTTGATTTTTTTGTCGACTGCAACAAATACACCACCACTCTTTCCCATTTGTCTGTCCTTTTGATATGAACTTTCTGTACCTAGTGTTATGTGAGCTTCAATGCTTTTTACGAGCTCTTCAAATTCTGGCACTTTGTTGCAAATGCTTTGGCAATCTAGCATTATGGTTTTAATACTCTCACCTGTGGGAGCATTTCTTTCAATCTTACAATGATACTGCTGGGTTTCCTACAGCTATCATTATCTGGAGTGGATGGAGAGTTGCCTAATCTGAAAAGCACTTGCATGCGCCCTACACAGTCATCTACCTAAGCAGCAGCCTTTGATGTGTAGTGCGCACCTGACCTAATTATGGGGTCTCTACAGTTTTCAACCCCATGGCCCAAGTCCAAGAAGTCACAGCCTAGTTTGTCTTCCTTCAAAGTCTCTGTTTGGGTCCTTCCACTTGACTCAGAACCAAAGGGTCATAATCACTTCTGGGGACAATGCTACAAACTGTTAGCTTCATTGAAACTCCATGTAAAAGGCTGTTCTTCTCAACCTTCTCTGCCAGTCACTGGAATGACCCAAGAATGACCTAAGCCCAACGACAGGCATCAATTGTTCCAACATGCGCCATGGTCTGCAGTTCGTTGCACCCCCTTCCCTCAATGGCTGCTGGAATAGCTTCTTCAGCATGTAGAATGAGGCCTACAGGCGTACACACTGACTGCACTTTGTGTCCTTTCCTGTTCCTTGCTGCCATTTCCCTAAGGGGTACCATCATTCATCTTGCACTTGAATCGCCAGTTAATAGACCGCTACCCTATGCTATACTGTAAACCGGGAAATTAATGAAACACTTTGTTACAACATAAGCATGGTTTGTATTTACAGTGAGCACAATTGCGTGTGTTAATAGAGGTTTCACTTGTCAGCTGGAATTGGTTTTTATTTACTTTCTCTTTTTTCTTTGAAGCTTCTTGTGCAGCTTTTTCTACAATCAGCCGCTTGCTTGAACTTCTCGGTGAAGTGACCAACAGTAGTCCCCCATCATGTTGGTGTTCCAGCAGACTTGGTAGCGTTTTTCCACCACTTTAATGTCCTGGTGAAAATGCTCTCCTTGCTCTTCACTATCTCCCATATTGTCTGGGAAGTAATCAAGGTGACTGTTCAAAAAGTGAACTTTCAGGCTCAGTAAACATCTAAACTTTTAAACTACTTTAACATTGTAGCTAACAGAAACATATTCTGGGTCTTTTTCGTGTCCTAAGAAATTTGTAACGACTTGCTTAAATGATGTCTGTGGTGTCACCGCCAGACACCACACTTGCTAGGTGGTAGCCTTTAAATCGGCCGCAGTCCGCTAGTATACGTCGGACCCGCGTGTCGCCACTGTTAGTGATTGCAGACCGAGCGCCGCCACATGGCAGGTCTAGAGAGACGTCCTAGCACTCGCCCCAGTTGTACAGCCGACTTAGCGAGCAATGGTTCACTGACAAATTAAGCTCTCATTTGCCGAGACGATAGTTAGCATAGCCTTCAGCTACGTCAATTGCTACGACCCAGCAAGGCGCCATTCACAATTGTTATTTATCTATGGATGCCTGTACCGTCAGACCGATGTTCACCAATTATGGATTAAAGTTAAGTATTACATCAACTACGTACTTTATTTGCTATTATACATTCCCTTAACTGTTCCAGACCTCGCGCCAGTCTGCATGAGCTTAACGGGTGCCTTTCGGCATCCTCGCATAGTGACTTGGCTGTCTTGCCAAGTCACAACAAGTTTGGCGACGAGTTAAATCGCGTTCGTATTGATTCTGCTAATTTACTTGTGTAATGGCTTCGCCACAATCTCCAGATGTACTGTCGAATTTTATCGCTTGCAGAATCAGCAGACGCAGGCCTTAAGGATGCCCTTGGACAGCTCGTCCAGGGTCAACGTGCAATGCAAACCGATGCGGCGCCCGCCGCTTCACCGCTACCGCAGCCACAACACGCAGTTGCACCACCTTTTCGTCCTTTTGATGTAGCACTGGAAATCTGGACGGAGTGGTCACGCCAATTTGGATTCCATCTGGCCGCCTAGAGAATTCAAGGTAATGAGCGGCAGCCTTTTCTCCTTTCCGCTGTAGGCGTCCAAACGTACTGTGTGATAGTGAAATTATTTCCCCGACGCGACGTAGCAACTCTGTCCTACGAAGAAATTTTGTCTGCATTAGATGCATATTTCAAAGAATCAGTCAATGTAGTTGCAAAAAGGTATACCTTCTTTCGTACAAAACGTACAGCAGATCAGACTAATAGGGAGTGGGTTGCAACCTTGCAAGGCCTTACTAGGGATTGTGCTTTTGAGTGTGAATGTGGACTCCCTTATTCAGATACTATGGCGCGTGATGCAATTGCACAGAACGTTTCTGATGTTCGTATGCGGGAACAGATTTTGAAACTAGTCAATCCCTCCCTTCAACAAGTGTTGGACATATTGGATCGGCAGGACACACTTGACTTTGCTCAGGAATCATTTGAAACTTCGCCACCTGTGTGTCACGTTAACCGGCCTGACGGGCGAGCTGCACGGAACAGTAAACAGTCCTCGCGCCCGGCAGCGCCAAAGCCGCCTGGCCCTCAGATACGTGTCCTGCGCCAGCATGCAAATGCAGTGAAATCATGCCCGTGGTGTGCTACTAGACATTCGCGTGAGAATTGCCCGTCACGCCAGGCTATTTGCTTTTTCTGTAATAAAGAAGGACATGTTCAAAAGTGCTTGCCAGAAAAAGCTCAGAACGGACACTCACCACCATTCCAGGCCCTTTGCTTCGCGCCGGAATCGGAATCGAACCAAGAATACCCAGGCTCGTGAATCGTCGCCCATGGACATTCATGCAGTTCATTCCACTCCGCCCAGTGCCACTCTCTCTAACAGAGACTGTGTTTGTCCCACAAATAGTGTGCGTCGACATCGACGGAAATCACGTCAAATCGCAACTGATTCTGTACCAGTGTCGGTTCACGTTGCACGAGACAGTCGCTCTTGTTGTCAGCAGGACAATAAACTTTTTGTAGACTTGGACATTCATGGCAACGTGATACCATTCCAGCTCAATACCGGAGCTGCAGTTTCATTGCTCAATAAAGACATGTACAAACAACTGGGCACACCGCCGTTGCGTGCCGCAAATGTTAGGTTAAATAGTTATTCAGGACAAGCTATCCCTGTGTTAGGACAGTGCAGCCTTCTTGCAACATACAAGGGACAAACAAAACTTGTGTCATTTTACGTTCTTCGTTCTTCTTCTGCAGTGAACTTGTTTGGTTTAGATTTATTTCAGTTGTTTAACTTGTCTATAGTAAATCAGGTCCTATCAGTGAACCAGACTGTGCCTTCAGCCAGTGTTTCTAGTCTATGTGAAGAATTTGCGGACATTTTTGCACCGGGCCTTGGTTGCGCTAAGAACTATAAAGCACATTTGGAACTGAAAGTAAACGTGCAACCAAAATTTTTCAGAGCGCGCAATGTTCCCCCCACATTGCGTGATGAGGTCGCACAAACATTACACGAATTGGAATCGCAAGGTGTCATTGAACGTGTGCAGGCTTCTCTCTGGGCATCACCCTTAGTAGTTTTGCAAAAACCTTCTGGAAAATTGAGACTTTGTGTGGACTTCAAGGCAACAGTGAATCCACAACTAGTGACTGCAACTTTTCCTTTACCCTGCCCGGAAGATCTTTTTGACAAACTGTGCCCGTGTAAATATTTTTCGAAGTTGGACCTTGCAGATGCGTACTTTGAAATACCGGTGGACGAAGAATCCCAGAGCGTTTTGGTGGTTAACACGCATCTTGGTTTGTACCAATTCAAAAGACTGCCATTCGGGTGTGCATCCGCCGCTGCATTGTTTCAGCAATATTTACAAACTGTTTGTGCGTCGGTCCCTACTGCAGCCAACTATCTGGACGATATTGTGATCTCCGGAAAGACGGAAGAAGAACATTCAGCCAACCTCCGAACATTATTTCAGGTCTTGCGACAAAATGGTCTTCGCTTGCGGAAGGACAAATGTGTGTTTTTTGCTCGTGATTTACCATATCTGGGACATGTACTTAATGCCCAAGGCATCCATCCCAGTCCAGAGCACCTCCGTGTCATACAAGACTTGCCTTCGCCGCAGAATTTGAAGCAGCTACAGTGTGTGCTGGGAAAAATGAATAATAATCATAAATATGTGCGCCACGCCTCTTCCATTTCAGCTCCGCTTCATCGCTTACGCCGTAAAGGTGTTCTGTTCGTCTGGACGACGGAATGCGAACGCGCCTTTCGTCAGTTGAAATCGGCGTTGCTATCCAATACTTGCCTTACGCCATTCGATCCCCAGAAGCCCCTTTTGTTGATGGTGGATGCATCGGATTTCAGTATCGGTGCTGTGCTTGCGCACAAAGATGGATCGCCCTGTTGCCTTTGCGTCCAAATTGCTCTCGTCTGCACAAAGAAATTATTCACAGATCGAGAAAGAAGCTTTGGCTCTCGTATTTGGTGTTACAAAGTTTCATGATTTCTTGTACGGTTGTCACTTTACTATCATCACAGACCACAAACCTTTGACATCGCTTTTTCATCCGACCAAGCCTGTACATCCACGTCCAGCGCAGAAATTCATTCGCTGGTCTATTTTCCTCTCGCAGTACCGCTACGATATCTTGTATCGGTCCACTGCTAAGCACGGAAACGCCGATGCTTTGTCCCGTTTGCCTGTTGCTGAGGATAGAGCATTCGATTCCTCCGAACTTGCTTGCCTGTTCATTGATTCGGAAACCGATGACGTGGTAGACTCGTTTCCGATTGATTTTCGTCGTGTAGCTACAGCCACAGCTGCCGACCCTGTCCTTGCTACCGTTCTGCATTTTGTTGCTACGCAATGGCCCTTGTCAAAGTCACGGATCGAGGCTCCGTTGGTTCGCCGATTTTTTGCTCACAAGGAGAGACTTTTTGTACGACATGGTGTTTTGCTGTTGCGTTCTGATAATGATCAGTCCAGGGTGGTGGTCCCACGTTCGTTACAGTCCTCTGTCTTAAAGCTTCTCCACCAAGGACATTGGGGTATAGTGAGAACGAAACAACTTGCTCGTCAGCACTGTACTTGGTTCGGAATCGATGCTGTGATTACGAATATGTGCTCTTCTTGCATGGCGTGTGCCGAACACCACTCCGCACCTCCGCGGAAATTTTTTCTTGGCCAAAAGCCACTTCCCCTTGGCAACGCTTACACATCGATTTTGCTGGTCAATTCTGGAATGCTCGATGGTTGGTTGTGGTCGATTCATTCAGTAATTTTCCTTTTGTTGTCCGTATGTCTTCCACAACGTCTTCTGCCACCATCCAAGCGTTGTCCGCTATCTTTTGCATTGAAGGTCTTTCGCAGACTATTGTTTCCGACAATGGCCCACAATTCATGTCCGCAGAATTTCAGTCATTCTGCAAGGCCAATGGTAGTCAACATGACGTCCGCGCCGTTTTCGCAACAGTCAAACGGCGCCGCTGAACGTTTGGTCCGGACTTTCAAGTCACAGATGTTGAAGTTGAAAGAGTCTCATTCTCGGGAGGACACGTTATTGCTCTTTTTGTCATCGTATCACTCTCAGCCCCGCGATGGTTGCTCGCCGGCTGAGTTGCTTCATGGTCACCCTCATCGCACCTTGATGTCTTTGTTACATCCACCGCATCAGGTTCCTGTGCAGCGGCAGACACCTGCTTTTGCCCCAGGCGATGTTGTATACTATCGCAACTATCGCGGTTCACGGCGTTGGCTCGCAGGGCGCATTCTTCGCTGCCTTGGCCGCGCTATGTATCTGGCTTTGGGGGCCTCTGGTGAGGTGCGTCAGCATCTCAATCAGCTACGCCTCTGTCGTCGCACGGGATCTGCCGCTCCCCGTCTGCTTTCAGTGACGGTGCCGTCCGGTCAGCACCCTGGGGACCCATCTACTGGCTCGCCTCAGCCCCAGGTGTTACGGATGCTGCCTTCCATTTTGCCCCATGGCGACACGCAGCCACCGCCGCCGCCGCCTGTTCTCTCGCCGGCTCCGCCCGCAGTGGACGCATCGCTGCAACCGCCGGGCGCCTCCCTGGGTCACGCGCCGCCGGTCGCTTCCCGTGACCAGTTGTCCTCCGCCATGGAACTCTTGCCCGATCCGGACCATCTGTCGTCTTCGCCCGTCGGGTGCTCCAACCCGATGGAGGTCGACCCTTCGGCCCTTCCTGTCACTCTACGGGCGCATACACCGCATGTTGGCGTGCACCCTGGACTAGGTTTTCAGGCGTTTCCTAGCTCCCCTTGGACCGAATGGCATGGTGCGGGTGGCACAGCCTCGCCTGTTGTTAGGCTTCCCACCTCGTCGTTTACGTCAACATGGGGTCCTCCCCACGGTGGGCGGAAGCCTTATAACACAACCGTTCGCCGATTTGCGGGGGAGGAATGTGGTGTCACCGCCAGACACCACACTTGCTAGGTGGTAGCCTTTAAATCGGCCGCGGTCCGCTAGTATACGTCGGACCCGCGTGTCGCCACTGTCAGTGATTGCAGACCGAGCGCCGCCACATGGCAGGTCTAGAGACATGTCCTAGCACTCGCCCCAGTTGTACAGCCGACTTAGCGAGCAATGGTTCACTGACAAATTACGCTCTCATTTGCCGAGACGATAGTTAGCATAGCCTTCAGCTACGTCAATTGCTACGACCTAGCAAGGCGCCATTCACAATTGTTATTTATCTATGGGTGCCTGTACTGTCAGACCGATGTTCACCAATTAT
The DNA here is from genome assembly GCF_023864275.1 of Schistocerca cancellata. Taxonomy (NCBI): domain Eukaryota; kingdom Metazoa; phylum Arthropoda; class Insecta; order Orthoptera; family Acrididae; genus Schistocerca; species Schistocerca cancellata. The sequence goes on along the minus strand of NC_064630.1, from coordinate 76,750,501 downwards.
GGATTAAATTTAAGTATTACATCAACTACGTACTTGATTTGCTATTATACTCGTACATTCCCTTAACTGTTCCAGACCTCACGCCAGTCTGCGTGAGCTTAACGCGTGCCTTTCGGCATCCTCGCATAGTGACTTGGCTGTCTTGCCAAGTCACAACAATGTCCATACTACTTTCTCTTTTAAGGTCATTGTGGATTCAAAGTTAACATCAATTTTCTAAAGTCAGGTCCGACAAAGACGCCTTCTTTTAGTTTAGCTTCTGAAAGGTGTGGAAACTTTTGGCAGATATACTTAAAACAGGGGCCATCTTTAGACGAAGCCTTTACAAACTGTTTCATTAGTCCTAACTTTATATGTAGAAGTGGTAGGAGTAAGTTTCTTGGATCTACAAGGTTTCTGCGTAGAATGTTCTTCTCACCAGGTTTCAAAGACTCCCTTACAGGCCAGTTCTTTCTGCACCAGTGTTGATCCCTAACCCTACTATCCCATTCACACACGAAACATGGACCAAGGAGCATCCATTTACTTTTAGATCACCACGTATCATCCAACCATGAGCAGAATAGCCTATTTTATTTAGCACTATTTGTATGTTTTCAAATCTCTTTCATATGTCCAACAGGTATCGATGCATGTATGTTGTTGTTGTGGTCTTCAGTCCTGAGACTGGTTTGATGCAGCTCCCCATGCTACTCTATCCTGTGCAAGCTTCTTCATGCATGTATGTTACCATTGTGTAATAAAACAGCCTTTAAACTAGTTTTGGATGAATCGATAAACAGCCTCCAGTCTTCCTTTTTGTATTCATACCAAACTCATTCATCAGACCGGGAATGTCTGAGCAGTATACTAAATCACCTTCTTGTTGAAACCACTTGGAAAATTGCTGCTCTTTCTATACATGTATATGCTGCTTCCAACTGGCAATAAGATCTTTTCTCTAAATCTAGAGCCAAGCAATACAGTATTTTCTTTTGTTAAGCCCAGATACCTAACCAAATCCTTACAGTTGGTCTGAGTAGCAAATACTTCTGTTCGAACAGAATTTAAATCATCTGGTGGTTCAGGAACCAGCAAATCTACACCATGCCCCACTGGTCAGATGGCAGACGGAAGGTTAAGGGTAGTTTATTACCTTTTTGTTTTTCAAATAATGACCAGTAATATCAACACTGCAAACGTAGCAATCATCGGAATGATTCCTTGGCTCCCTCCATATCATAGGAACAGAAAATGTAAAGGCTTTCTCTTTTTTCGACCATTTTCTCAGATCTTCAACACACACACAACATACCTTATGTGGCACCCAAGATTTATCTTGATCACCTTGTTTAGATCCAAAGTATGATAGATAAACCTTTTTCACACAGTCTGTAATATTTCTTTGGTGTTTTGTATCACAAATTCACCACAAATATAACAAAAACTGTCAGCAGAGTTTTTACAACCACGATTAGACATTGTACTGAGCACATGTACAGGAAACGGGAAAGTCAGGTTAAAATGTGAAGAAATGTTGGGTGATACAGTTTTTTAAGTATCATATCTGGATTTCCCACCCTAAAAAGCATAAGAATAATGTATTTTCAGCAGAAAAGTTTTTCCATCATTGGCCTGTGTAATATTTAACGGTGGGAAGCAGGTTACTGGAGAGCAGCATCAGGTGATATGGGCAATGTGTTTGCTGTGGACAATAGTGGGCCACCAGTTAATGAACAAAAAATTTAATAACTTATCATAAGAGGTGACTGACACGTGATTTGGAGAACACAGGTATGATCCTAAAATTAATGATTTTGGTATATAACAAAATTAAAATACAGGGTGTACATAAAGTCCGGAAACTATTTCAATTATTATTGCACAAGAACTAAACATTGTACAGATGTCATACATATTGCATTTTGAAGAGAAACTCCGAAAGTTTTTTTAACAAACATTTGATATGCGAACCAAGAGTGACCCAGCAAACGTCAATACAGTAATCGAATTCTTGCCACACCCATCTCAGCATGGCATCATCGACTGTGGCAGTCGTTTCCTGTACTCTCTCCCGGAGCTCTGCTACATCACATGGTAGAGGGGATATATACACCAGATCTTTAATGTATCCCCACAGAAAAAAGTCACACGGAGTGAGATTTGGTGGTTGGGGCGGCAATTTCATGAAACAGCTGTCCACTTCTGTAACACGGCCGATCCATTGATGCAGCAGCTGTGTGTTCAGGGACCCACGAACTTCACGATGAAAATGGGGTGAAACCCCATCCTGCTGAAAGATGAACGGAGAGAGTGATTGCATCTGAGGCCTCAGCCATTGCTGCAACATGTCTAAGCAGTAATATCCAGTGACAGTGCTCTCAGCGAAGAATGGCCTGTACAGTTTTCGGCTTGACAAGACACGAAAAACATTTACCTTTGGAGAATCACACTTAAATTCAATGCATTTGTGTGGATGCTTTGTACCCCAGATTCAACAATTATGCCTATTCACTTTCCAATTAGTGTGAAAAGTGGCTTTGTTGCTGAAAATAAGCAATTAACAATGCCATCCCCATCCTCATTCAACTGTTGCAACTGCGAACGAAACTCAAAAACACTTGTCTTTGTCGTTACCATTCAGCTTCTGCACTAGCTCCAATTTGAATGGTTTCATAGACAGCTTCTGTCACAGAATTTTCCACACAGTCATTGGAGCCATTTCAGGTTCACGGGATGCATGACGCACCAATTTCTTTGGACTCCTTAAAAATGTCTCTCGTACACGCTCCACATTAACTTCACTCACCCTGGGAGGTCCACTCCTCTTTGCCGGGCACAAGCAACCCATAGTAACGAATCTGTTGTGCCAGTGGTAAATGGCCTTTCTTGTTGGTGGGTTCTTACCGTACTTTGTTCTAAATATCAGTTGTACGGCTGTAGCAAACTTGTTATTGTAAAACTCCAACACACAGAAAGCTTGCTCCGCACCTGAAGTCGCTATGTTTGTGACTAGCTCTGACTATTGGCAAATTACCGAACTACACTGTGGCAATACACATGAAAACTTTCAGGATCTCTTTTCAAAATGCATTAAGTCTAATACCTGCACTATGTTTGGTTCTTGTGCAATAAATAATTGAAAGTTTCCCTGATTTTACCATATCTGTCTCTCAAACATTGACATACTGTCAAAAAGCGAACCTTAAACAAAAGCAAACACTATATAATTGTCATGTCAAGCTGGTTTAATAACGGAAATCTGGAACTATAGCAGTCACGTTTTTCACTGCTATATTGCTTCCTCTACAAGTTTGACTGATACTGCAGCACAGTAAACACAACTTTATAAGGGGGGCTCACACTCAATATTCACAATACTGAACATTGTGAAGTAGTATCTACCTTGAGAGATCAGAATTGGTGGTTTGAGGAATATATTGAAAGAGTTCAATGAGCACTATGGTACTTAACATCTGACGTCATCAGTCCTCTAGAACTTAGAACTACTTAAACCTAACTAACCTAAGGACATCACACACATCCATGCCCGAGGCAGGATTCGAACCTGCGACCGTAGCGGTCGCGCAGTTCCAGACTGATGCGCCTAGAACCGTTCGGCCACACCGGCCGGCCTATTGAAAGAGTGCTTGTTACAAGTTCTGTAGACCATTTCAATGACTTATCAAAATGAGGAATGCAGTTTACAGGATACAGTATGTATATGTGATTAAAACTTTTTATTGTGTAGGACAAGTAATCAAATATTTTGTTGCTGCACAATGAACTCCTTTCTGAGCCATCGACAGCTTTAATACTGGGTAATTTCTTCCTCTAGTGTTAAAAATACAGACATCGCTATTCTTATCAAATTGTGATGGATTATTTATGACAAATTTCATTAGCGAATATATGTAGTCTAATAGTGCAGCTGGAATGCTTAGCTCTTTGAAGTGGTGCCAACTGACATCCGTAGATGAACACCACAATTCTTACTGCTCATTTTTGTGTGAACGATACTCTTTTTTTTTTAAGGAAAGTCGCTAAAATGACCAGAAATATGCATGCCCCAATGGAAATTACTATATGTTAATGACCTTTCACTTTATATTCATTAAGCAGAACTTTTGAACTACAGTTATAATAAATCCTGTTAGAGAGAAAGCAGCAGGAGAGATTGTTAATGATGTTTTTCAAAGAATTATTACATGGTTCTCTCAAAATGGACTCCCTTAATATTCTTAAAACACAATATATTCAGTCATGCACAACAAAGACCCACCAACAATAGATGTACTACAAGAATAGGAGTCCGTAAACAGGGCAGCCTACAGTGCTATCAAAATAGTGACTGACTCAATATATTTTACTGTGCAAGTACTTTGAGAAATAAAAATTCCTGATTTACAAAGGAATGCCAGAAACTAGGAAATAGGAAAAGAAACTGAAGCTCATGTCGTCATGGCAGTAAGTGGTTCTCAGAACCGACAAATAAGATGTCAGCTATCTAGTGAGCATACACGTTTATTTTTCATGCAAGATTGGTCACAGCACAGATTTAAAGTCAAGTAAGCTTTAAATCAGTAAACAATTGTCTTTTGTATCTAGCAGTTGTTGTAGTAAAGAAATGCATGTACACTATAAATTACACAGTTCACAGAGACAATCTGAGCACCCGTCTTACGTTGTCTGTAGATGGTGCTGTCGTTTATTGTCAAGTAGTCATCATCAGATCAAAAGAAATTGCAAAACAATTTAGAAAAGTTACTTGTATGGTGCAAAAATTGGTAATAGACTCTAAATAACAAAAAGTGTGAGGTCCTCCACACGGGTACTAAAAGGAAGCCCATTAAACTTTGGTTACACGATAACTCAGTCAAATGTAAAGTCCATAAATTCAACTAAATACCTAGGAACTACGAACAACTGAAATTGGAAATAACACGCAGAAAATTTTGTGGGGAAGGCAAACCAAAAACTGCATTTTATTATCAGAACACTTAGAAAATGTAACAGATCTACTAAAGAGACTATCTACACTACACTTGCCCATCCTCTTTTGGAGTACTGCTTCGCTGTCTGGTGTCCTTACCAGATATGGTTAACAGAGTACCTCAAGAAAGTTCAAAGATGAGCAGCACGTTTTTATTTTCACCAAATAGGGGAGAGAGAGTCACTGACATGATACAGGATTTTGAATGGACATCGTTACAACAAAGGCATTTTTTGTTGCAGCAGAATCTTCTAACGAAATTTCAGTCATCAACTTTCTACTCTGAATGCGAAAATATTTTGTTGATGCTGACCTACATAGGGAGAAATGATCATCACCATAAAATAAAGGATATCAGAACTCACACTGAAAGATATAGGTGTTCGATTTTTCTGCCTGCCATTCGAGATTGAAAAAATAGAGAATTACTGTGAAGATAGTTCGATGAACCTTCTGCCAGGCACTCAAGTGTGATTTTCAGAGTATCCCTGTACATGTAGTTGTGGTTTACAACTATGCTGCTGTGAAAGAACCCTTTGTCCACAGAAATGTCCACTGGAAGTTTTTCAGAACTGTTTTGCTCAATGAATTTCTGCTTGTTTTGCAAGCCAAGCAACTTAACTCCAATACTTGCAAGTTGTTCCACATCAATGGTTGCAAACATGTTTGCTGTGCCAGCAGACTTCTAATTGACACTTCCTGTACATAAATACTGAGCAATATTATTGTGTTGTTCTTGGCCTCTGACACCCGGACACTATACTGACAATATTACTGCATGAGTAACATTGAGCGTTTTGGGGCCATTTCCCATCTGAAGCAGGCCTACAAATTTTGGTTTAACAATGTTTTCCAATACTATTAAAGACAAGTGCAAAAAGGAAAACCAATTTTTTAATAATATTCTTCAGAAAAACATATGATGAAGGCATTGTCCTCCAACCACTTCACTTTTTGAATGAATTCTAAACAATGTCAAAAAGCATTATAAATAAAATGCTTGGGGAATGTGTAAAAGGAACAATAATAATTTCTTAATAAAAATTTAAATCAGTTGTTTGGATGGAGTAAGTGCCACCATACAAAAAGAAGTGTTTTCCATATTCAAAACAAATTTGTGTATCTACATAGTGAAACAGAACCTTTATTGTACAGGTAGCATTCTACAGTATTAACAAATTCAACTACACTAATGATGATGTTCAGCTAGCTCCTTCCTCTTCATCTCGGCCCACTTTGCTTTGTTTGCTGGTGAATTAGCTGAAAATACAATTTAGTATAAATTAAAAAACCTGAAACTAAATGCTTCTATTTTGCAATATTTTAACACAGAACATAGAAATAGGTGTCAAAAGAAACACATGAAAACATGCTTAAAAAGAGTCAACATCACTTACTTTCCATTCCCCTGTAATGAATGTGTATTGCTGCATTGCAGGTCACCTGATGATTTATGGCAAGACTAATGACAATGGCTGAATGCATGATTAACAGATTTGCAGAATTTAAAAGATCATATGTTCGTACAATTAACTTCAAAATGTGTTATCAACAGAGGGCCACAGTTAGGCGTATCTGTCAAATACCATTTGCTGAAAATTCGAATATCTTCATTTCACCATATGCTTGGAATTCTGCTTTTAGGGAAATGGGAGAGCACAAGCCAGTTGTTTCAAAGAGTTTAACAGGATTCAAAATAATTAGGAGCAGTGGCCTTGCCTCCTCCACTCTTTTTACAAAGACCTGATGCCAGAACTGAGGAGGAGGAGGAGGAGGAGGAGGAGGGAGTAGTAGTTACTGCAAACACCAAATCAGCATCTTTCATGCTGAATGCAGATAAATCAGAGCCAACAATCACATTTGAAATTACAGCATGGTCACACAAATTAGTCAAAACAGCCTGAGAAGAAATATGACAATGCAGTACACAAGAGATTGCATGTGCTGTTAACCCTTTCAGTGACACACATTTTTAAATATATATCCGTCCTGATTCATTGGTATGAATATTTACCACCCCATACCTAATGGTACTTTGAAATAAATAATAAATTTAGCAGTCTTATTCATTACTACTTCCAAAGAGTACATGCCAACATGTATTTCATCATTATGCTGGAGCAAATGTTTTGTCATTTAAAGGGTTAAACTAATAGCATATAGGACGATTCATGGTGGTAGTAATGGCACCAAAAACTACATTATAAGGCAGAACATGGATAAAATACAGGACACGTAACATACATTATGAATCCATGGTCTACACCCAATACTTCGCACTGCCTACTAGAAGAAGGCAAAAATTATGTTGCTTAGCCTAGTAAAGACCATTCACTCCCACAAGTTACTGATTACCAGAGTGCTGAGCTTCCTCAGTGAAGTTTTTGAAATCCTTTAAAAATGATTTACTATGAACTGAATCTGCAATGAAATTGTGAGGTGAGAGCTACTCAACTTCAGGAATCACTGCCACTCTCACAACTACTACTCCACATACTAGATCATATAAAAAAATGCAGTGACAGAATCAAACAATGAGAAGGCCTTTGTTAGTCCCTCAAACAACAGACTCATTCAGAAACTAAGTGCCACTGATTTCTCTGATAGGCTTTATGTTTCATTCATGAATATCCAACTACTAACTTTCAATACTGAAATGCACGGAGTATCCTATAGCAACATCATGGAAAACCTCTGATGTCATAATTATTCAATAACACAAAACATGGTAGGCCATTCTGTTGATAATGATGATGGCTCATGGTTGGAAACCATGAAACTAACTGCAGACAGCAATCTAGCAAACAAACGACCACATACACAGCCAATATACTCCCACAAGAAAGATATACACATCTGTTTAGGGTGGTATAACCTTATTTTGCAGGGCAATATGTCACCAACTGAGCACATGTTACACTCAAATCTACCTTATCTTCAATGCAAAGCACTCTAAAGGCTAATGAAGTCCATGCACAAGCCTATCTTAAATTGTGCCTGCATGCTCCGTTTTTCTGTTCAACTTTGCACAAGCACTCTATACTCTCAGCAACGTCAAGTACACATGGGCATTTGCTATAAATGGAGAGCCTGCATCAACACTCATTCCAGTCTCTGGTGCCAATCTCCTGCACTATCTAGCAGATGACAGGCTCTTATGATCCACTGGTGCCTAGGCATGATTCGTTATGTACTTTCCCCAATGGAATTCCACTTCTAAAGACTATAGGAACAAAAATTTGAAATGCAATGACCTACGGGAAAGGAGAAACCAGGTATGAGTTTGACTTGGTGGGAACAAAAAGTATGATAAAAAGTCTGCACATATATTACTATAAAGAATTTCATAAGTATCTAGTGTAGGAAAAGTGACAGTGGCATAGTACAGAAGAATATAAATCCATGTCCTTTTCGATAGGTAGTAAAAAGTCACTAGTAGCAGTAAGATACACACTAGAAAATACAGATTCTGCCAGAAAAACGTACACACACTTTAAGGGACAAAAAGTGTTATGTGTTTAAATAACTGATCACACATGATGTACAATCTTCAGTTTAGCACATGGTTACTTTAAGTGTTCAAAATGTTCACTGTTGGCAGCTACTCACACAACAGAACAATGAGCCGTTGCCTCAACTACATCAGATAATGTTACAGTGGAGATAGCTGCACATGTCACTGTAATCTCCTGGTGAAGTTCCTTACGTTGATAGATGTTATCTTTCACAGTTCCCACCAAGTTAAAGTCCATAGATGTTAGATCTGGTGATCACGGAGGGAACTCTATGGGCCCTCTTCGCCCAATCCAGTGCCCCGGAAAACTGTCATTCAGGAAAGCTCGTAGAGCTAGGTGGTAGTGTGGTGGCGCCCTATCTTCTTGGTAGAAGACCTGTTCATCAGCTCCATAAAGCACATGTATACCTGGCAAAAACTGATATGCTTAACATTTCCAGGTACACATCTCCAGTGACAGTAGCAGAAAGAAAAAGGTTCCTAGTAAGCCTTTAGATGATAAGTCACACCATACGTGAACCCCAGTTATTGACCACTTTATCCACATAAACATGCGGATTTTCCGCTGCCCAGTACACAATGTTATGCCGATACACAGTTCCATTAAGTTTAAATTGAGCCTCATCACTCCACACTACCTTCACCACAAATTGTTCGTCAGTTACTATTTGCTGATACCACTCACAAAACTGAATTCAGCAATCAGGATCATTGTCATTAATCGCATGCAGTAATTTCTTAACTCAAATCCAACAACAATATCAATATCTCAATAGAGCCTGACACTGTATACATTTTTCTGGCGGACTGTAATATGGAAAAATGATCAACAAGGACGTCAAGTACCCTTTTATTCTCTTTACATTCTAAGTGATGTATTTTAGTTAGCTTTTACACATTATTGTCCTGAGCAGGGAACTGATCCCTTCCAGTCAGAATATATTCTTTTGTGGAATACCTGGTACAGGCATAAGACCTTTATCAGATTGACTAATGTTACTCCATGATCTCAATGTCACTTCCCATGATAGTATCTCCAGAATAAAGTAATCTAAATGGAGTACAAATATTTCCAGAAGATGGCTTTCAGAGGAAACTGTGAAAGCACAGACAACAAAGTCACATCAGTAACATTACCCATTTTAATTCCATTGGTTCTCTAAACACCTTGAAAATTGATGCACAGTATTTACCACTGTCAGGTATGCCCTGCAATGCCTACAGTTGTGTACTAGTTTCTGCAAACCTTTTTTTGGATTAACAGGGAACAATTTCATTATGTTCTGGAATGATGGAAAGGCATAACTGGCCAGCAGATTTCTGCCTGGAAGTTGCTTTGGATGTGGCAATGAAGGTCACAAAAAATGTTTTCCACTGAATGCAGCATACACAATATTCCATCTGAAAATTTCCCCTAACCAATCCACACTGCAGCAGATAAATGAATACCTTTCTATTACATCCCTTAGAAAAATGTTGAAATGTCCTTTGTAGTAGGTGCTTTCACCATTCTCGTGAGATTAAATGGCAACTGGAACACGTGTACACTTTTCTCTAGTACAATTTGTCGAATTACAATATATTTTCTTTCACTGAAAACTCGATTTTCTCCTTTAAACTTAAAATAACTCTCGAGAAACCACCTATACTCATACTATGCAAACTTCTGAAGTTTATGGCAGATATTAATTAAATCCCTGCTTGAACAGAACTTGTGCAATGAAAAGCAAAATGAGAAAACCCACTGTGAAATATTTATGGACATATAAAGTAAAAAATTAAGTGATAGTGCGATGCTTAAAATGAAAAGAAAGTGGATGTAATCAAAAAGTTAAGGGCAGACAGTTGCAGAAGTATAAATAAATAAATAAATAAATAAATCACAAATTTGTCTATTTGAAAGTAAATATAATCGAGATTATTATCCCAAATATTTTTCTTTGAAATTCAGACTACGAATGGTGTAAAAAATTAAAACCATAAGCAGTGTAGTGCACCGTGCCCACAGGAATCAGTGAAGATAGCATGAAAATGGCAGTCCAGCAGACAATTCTAGAAAACTGTGATGCGACTAATATCAAAGACATAGTAGTTTCCTGTGACAGTTCCTGGATGAAGAGGGGGCATAATCCACTGCATGGAGTTTCAACAGTCAGTGTCAAAACTGGAAAAGTAGTAGACTTACAGGTTATGTCTAAATACAGTTCTGTGTATTCCTTGCACAAGAAATATAATGATGCAGGTAAAGAAACAGAATGGCAAGGAGCTCACAATGCTGTCTGTAGCAGGAATTATATAGGATATATATATATATGGTGTGAAACTCATTTTCCATAATTCTTTGCAAAAGTACGGAGCAAGATACACACAGTATTTAAGAGACTGACACTAGTGCTTTCAAGAATGTAGTTGAAAATAGGCCCTATGGAAAAGACAACACTCTTGAAAAACTGGAGTGTTTAGGCCATATACGCAAGAAGACATGTGGACAACTCAGAAGACTTGTTGCAGACAATAAAGGCAAGCTACAAGAGGATGGGAAGCCACTGAAAGGTAAAAACAGACTAACAAAGAAAAGAATGGACAGCCTGCATGTCTATTATGGTGCTGCAATTAGAAATAACCTCGCAATATTTGGATAATATGAGGACAGCAGAGTGGGCCATTTGTTTTCATTACTTGTCAACAGAACTACAGCTCAAAATGACCTATGTTCTAATGAATGGTGCAAATTTCTCAAAAGCAAGAAAGTGGGCAAGCCTACAGCCATAAAAATAACCTTCCTTGAGAGGTTGCAATGGTAATTAAACCAGCTTTTCGAGCATTGGCTTCACCAGAACTGCTAGAAAAATGTCTGCATAGCAAAATGCAGAACCTAAAAGAAAGTATAAATGTAAAGTATTTGGTAGAGAAAATGTCTGTTTTGGTAGCTGAAGCAGTATTTAATGATGGGAATGCAGCCAGACTACATCTTCAGCAAGTTGGGCTTTACACCTGGAGGCTTCACTGAGCAGGTACTGCAGACAATCAATGAGCAACAAATCATGAAGGTGGAGACTTCTGTACAGAATATAAAAAATTCTAGGCAAAGGAGCAGGAGAGCTAAAAGAGCTGCAGAGGATGAGGAAGAACTGTAATATGGATATGGACTGTTTTAGCAAAGGTATGATTAAAAATTTTTAAAACATTTCACCCAAACTTTAAAATGATTTTTCTGCAACTTAAGATCTTCTCCTTCCAGGAACACATACATCAAACTATTGGGAAGCATTTCGATGAAATATGACACACCTATTCTTTTACTTGGAAGCAATATTTAAGTGGAACAAAATTTTAATCTGGACATTATAATCAGTTTTATGGTTGATAATATATGGAAAACTTGTCCGTAAAAAATGTTCAAATCCAAAATGTCACAGAAAATAACGAAACAATTTACCACAAAGTAACTGCACTTTATTGTACATTTATTAGAGTAGATTACTTTCCCACAGAACAAATTGCCAAATTTGCCTGGAAACAATGAAAAAGTGTACCTTAAAATAACGTAACAAAAAATTCAAAATTACCTCACACCATTAATTTGTTTTAAAATTTCTGAAAAATTATTTAAAGCTTATTGGATCCAGTTCAGTGAGATTGAACAAAAACTGACATATGGATTTACAAAGATATCAGTGGAAGACTGCCACCGTCTCCCCTTAAACGTAAGCATATTTTTACAGCACCATGTTGAAAAATGGCTTACTCATGGTGTAAGTTTATTCATGATTATCTTCACATCTGTTCACCCTGTTATAGTACCAAATTAATCCATATCATTCTGGTCACATCTTGCAAAATCCAAAATATCACTAATGTCAATTTGGTGCTGTACAGTACTGTTGTAACAGTCTTACACCAAATTAATTTTGGGCTAGTAATATACAAGAAAATACCTTTCCTACATGTCAAAGCACACAGTGATTTTGAGAATACAGATGTGATTGTGATTGGTGGATAACATTCATCAAAACTAAGGAAGATAAAATAGATAGGGCACCTGCCAAAATGAAAAATTAATAGGACAAACTGAGTAGCCTGACATGTGAACAACTTTAAATGCTGCTTTGTATGGAGATTCTCAACAAACTACTGAAAATTAAAATGAACACTGATGATGCAAATTAAATTTTATAAAACACTCCACCCATCATACTGCACTTGGAGACTTATGAAAATTGAAATTGACAACGTACGTACACCTGTAGTCGCTTTTGAGTGAAGCTGTGTAAATAATTTTCTTGTAAAATAAAAATTATGTAAGGAAAGCTATATAATCACAAGAATCTTCATCAAATGTTTTGCAGTTTCTGGAATGATCACTGAAATACTGTTTTTTTTTTTTTTTTTTTTTTTTTTAATATGAGAAATAGCTCAATCTGATATACAAATCACCAGTTACCAGGTAACAACACATCACCGCCATCCTCATCTCTACAGAAATTTCAATATGCAGAATAGTACCTCTGTTTCTGAAGGAGAAACTCACAATCCTGCTGTAACATTTTCGTGAACTTTGCAAACAAATAAAGCAGAGCAAAAGCTCTTTCTCATGAGGCACAACAAACAAGTATAATTTACACAGGCTAGAAAGGAAGTAGATTACAACACAAATGGATCCCTGCATTTTCTGAACACAATCCTGCTTCCCCACAGGATTCCCCAAAGTATTCACTTTGAGCAGCAGTTCTCATATATGCTCCATTACTCAAATGTGTGAACATTTGTTCATGATTAGAATACTAATTTCTGTTAATTTCAGTAAACTCACTGAATAACCACTCTGTGCAGACAAAGTATTTTGTGGTCGTAAAAACAGTGCAGCTGCAAAAGATGGCTAATTAATAAACCATTAGGAAAAATCTAAGTAAATGCCGATTTCAAATTTTAACACATTTGAGTTTGTCTCAGAGAAAGTCTGCAATCATACAGTAAACTTAAGAAACAACTCAAACCTCAAATTTCCAAGCATATTATGAGAGATCAAACACCAAAAATCTCTGCTAAGACGATTTTAAATTAAACTGTTACTGCACAAAAGTTACTTGGTTATTAATTGTACATAACAAATAAAGTAGCTAAGTTTCAATGAAGTTGTGCTAGCAGTTTGCTACTGGTGATAGCCATAAGTAGAAATACAAGCACACCTCTTCATGCTCCAAGTACTAAAATTACCACAGACAACGTAACGCACAATGGGTGACATCGGTCTTCCTACAATGAGTATTTTATGTTTTCAGATATTGTTAGGTGAGTTTATGGAATGCAGTATGACAAGAGAGACGGCAGAAGATTAATTCCACTTGGGTATAAGCCTACCATAGTCTCATACAGAAGTATTCTTGTAAACTGCGTACTACTTAAGACAAAATGGATGGATGCATGCATGCCTTCTTAAATAGAACAACAAATGTTTTCATACATACCTAATCTGCTGATAGCAATGAATACTGGTGAACATGCAACAAGACTTATGAAGTAGTATCTCCAGACCCACTGATTCTTAAGATAGAACCGCAATGGAAATTGTGCTATCTTCGCAGAAAATGTGTAAGGGAATTTCATTCGTCGGTCTGACATCTGAAGAAAGATGAAAACAAATTTAGTAGTGTAAAATCAGTTCTCCATTAATATAAGGACACATCTCATAAATATCTTGCCATGTTACAAACTCATAATAATGATGTCAATCAACACTGAAGTCTTGATGGAACTACAAAACAAATGACTTATTCATAGCTGAAAATTTGTTGTGTGTGGGTAAAAAAGTAAAATGAAACTAGGAAAAGCACTTAGATTATTTACCTATGTTCTACAAAGAATTGGAGGAAACAGTGGTATACATTCACTCTACACTGGGGAGAGAAAGAAACATTGTGTGGTATAAACTAAGGAACAAGCAACCAGAAATTACTAGTTCCAACTACCTTTCCTAAGATAAAAATCAATTGAGGAATGAAATTTATTCATTTTTCATTTTTTTAGAGCAATTATCTACAACACGTACTCCAAATACACTATAAAGTTACAGTAACAACACATGGTGGGCATTCCCTGTGAATGTAAATCTGCAACATTGTTCACTGTTTTAGTTACTGTAAATAGATGTATGTACTTAAATTAAACATAAACAAAAGCAGAAGTTTCTAACAAACAGCTTTACTTCCAATGATTTCTGTTATAATGCAGGTTGATAGCAAATGTCAGATCTCAAATCCTGGGTCAACTGAAGTTTGCAGAACTACTCAGCTGTTTGACAACTTTTAGGCATGCTGAGTTACGTGGGGTCATGTGGGTACAGCATATATGGAATCCATCATGTTTGGAGAAGGTGTTTTGTCAGCTGTGGTGGTGCCCTTACGAGATTTATGTGATCGTCATTACTGCAACATTGGACTTAGTGCTGTAGTAACTCTTGCGTTTTGGAAGGAGTATTTTCTTTCTTTTTTGGCCTTGTCAGGTTGTTATTTTAATGTCCTTAGTTACTTGCTGCTCATTTGTTTTCAATTTTGGAATTGTTATCTTGCCATGTTGTTACTAGTAGGAATTTTAATTTTTTGTTTTTCATCTCTTACTAGTGATGTATTTTATGGTGCAATGTAAGTGCTGTACGTTGTTTGCCACCATGTGCAACAATGTGGCCACTACAATTAAATTTCTGCAGTTATACAGTCTCATGGCATTGTGTGAAGCGTTAACAGTGTGGCGAATTAATGAAATTGACCAAAGTTGCTCGAACCAGAGAATCAGTTATATGTGGCGGAGTATATATATGGGGCAGAATTAGTGTTGCATTAGTGTGTTTTATTTCTTATTTTTCCAAAATTATTAACAATGTTATATTTTTGTCTATTACACTTTTATTGGATACTGTCTTGGGAGGAGTTAGATCTTTCTAGTGCTGTGGTATTGTGTGGCTTCACTTTAACTATATAAGCAACGTGATGTGCTGGATAACAGGTTTGTCAAATTGTGTGTGATTTTGCAATATTTGTGGTGCTGCATTTGGCAGTTGTGTAGGTCCATCATACGTGGACTGCCTTTTAGCTATATGGGTCATGTGAAATTTCTGATACTCGTTTTTTAATGTTGTTTTATTAAGAATTTGTTGATTGTTGACTGTTCTGTTAGTCTGATTTTTGCATTAATATTGATATGTCTTCAATATTAGGATTGTTGCATATTTAGTTCTTCACTGCCCAAACCATGTTTCGAAATACAATAACAGGTACCCACAGCAGATCAAAGGAAATAAGGTTTCAAGTCAGCTACAGCATACAACAAATAGCATTGCAGACAATGCAAATACACTACAAGAAATGTTTGCCAGAGGTGTGGACAGGGACAAGAAAAGTTGAAATCCTGTTGCAAAACACCACAGGAAACATGTTTCTAGTTGCAGTGTGTACACACAGTTTAGATTCATGTTATATTTGCAAGCAAATATTTTTTGTATTATTTGTATTTTTTCAGGTGTCTGATGAGTGACGTCATGGTTATCATATTGTGTAAGACTGAAATACAGGCATCCATCATCTGGGTCAACTGAAGCGTCCGAACCCACACGTCGGCTTTGACCCGTGACGTAAGGCGGCTGTTGTTTGTAACGTCACGACAGCGCGGAATTTAGTTTGTGAAAGTGGCGTGTTTGTAGGTGTCGTTTTGAAGCGCTCGGTGGTGCTCTCTGGTGGTGTGTTAGGTGATGTTTTTGGTTTAATTTGCGAGTGGTGGCGTCGTGTGTGAATTTTGGTAAACTGCTTTTTTTATGTCTTTGGTAGGTATGGATATGAGTGACAGGGTCAACAGTTTTCGGTTGTCGGCTATGATGGGGGGACAGTGCGTTATCTCTAATAAAATTTCTTCAACTATTCGGATTTTTGGATGAAGTCGTGAAGTGTTCAGTATGTCAGCCAGGGACGGCTGTATGTGGAGATGTCGCAAGGAAAACAGGTCAAGGGAAGTGTTCGATCCCAATGTGTGGCTGTGAATGTTGGTATTGGTATCAGATGTTTTTGAGCTATATAGGTCAAGGGAAGTGTTAAGTCCTAATTCACGGGATCGGGAGCTGCTGTTGAGCTATATAGGTCAAGGGAAGTGTCCGATTCCAGATGATATTGTGTGTAGTGGTATTCTGGGAGTTTTGTGATGTCTGTTTTTTAGTCATTTTGCGTGCTTTTGTATTGGGGTGGGTGTCTAAATTTGTTTATATTTAGTTTTTCCCCACCCAAAAACCCCCTATTTCCTGTACTTGTCCTGTTAGTGTCATTAGGCTTTTTATGGAATGTGTGTGTGTGTGTTTTTCGATGTATTTTCGTCCTCATAATGTGTACATAATGACTTTATATCCGCCACATTGGAATCGTGGTTTATGGTCGTTTCCGCTATATTTGTGACGTCATGGATCAAAGCAGACGGGCAGGATCGGATGCTTCCGTATTTCCCATCATCTTGATGGGGGATACCACAAATTTCAGTTTTGCCCACATCCTTATGTTCGGTGGTGAGTCCCAAATGATTGCCAAGATTTCTTCTGGCACTTGATGCAACACCTCTGGAAATGAAATATGTGTATTAAAAGCACAGAGATGCACATGGTTCAGATTTCTAACTAGTAACTGAAACCATATAGTGGAGATGTTGAGTCGAATGGCATGACAAAAAGACTGCCAACCAGTAAGCTTTCAACCAAGAACACCTCCACTATATGGTGAGTAGCCATCTATCCTTTTCATAATATTGTCATATAATTCCATCCCACATTTTCCATTGTTTAATCACCTGATTCTCATTACTGGCTTTATCACATCTGACTCCAGAGAGCTACAAGGGAGTTCCAGCAGCAAAGACAATATTCTGACTCAATATTAGTTTCAACAACTTGATTCAAGAATATCACACACTTTATATCAATGTAGGGAGCAAAGGATGATGATTAAATGGAACTGAGGTTTTGAGCAGATGGTAGGAAAGCAAACTAGATTTCAACTGGTGCTAAGCTTCCAAGACACTGTCCTTCCTCGGGGAATCCCATTTATGTGCCTGTTGACTATTAAACACCTATGTAGTCTGAGGTTATTTTCAGTCCTGCTATTCCCTTACTCCTACCAGAACTTTCCAGCATCATAATTTATTTATCAATAATCTTTTGAAATATGCAAACACATACAAACAAGCATTTTCTTATCTCCAATATGTCAAGACTGTTGCAACTACACATTTCACCACACATTTGGCTTCCTAAAATATCTTATCTTCCCTATTATTGGTGAACTTCCTGGATTTTGGAGTACAAACCTCCTTGCTAAATTACTCGAGCACCATCCTCAACTAACCATTATTCTTTACATCACACCGTGATCTCCTCATCAGTTCTTTAAAAACTGTTCAAGTAGTTTCTTACACAATTTTGGAAATTACTAGTCCTTTGAGATAGCCATGAGCTGCCCTGCTTTGACTCTCTTTTCTTGGTGGCATTATAAATTTGGGTCACAGAGAAATCTCCATACTTAACGGAGAATCCATGCAGTTACTGAATCACAGAAATGAAATGGGAGAGGGGGTAGAGGAAGAAGACAGGGCAAAATATGGTACATGGGAGAGGAAGAAGACACCGTGAAATATGGTAACACAATTATATATTTAGCACAATTTTAGAATTAATACTGACGAGTGTGGAATAAGACAAAACAACTTTTTCAGGTCTGAAAGTATCTTTGAGAATTTTTCTGCTCCTGAAGTTTCCAATCTGAAGAATGTTGTGTGTCACTAACCACACCATCTCAACTACCTACTCACTTCTAGGTTAGATTTTACTGTAGATTGTATGTGTGAGATTTCTGTACAACACTTGACTAAAAATGTCATCCATTTATTACACCATCCATTGCAGAGTGGCATACCACAAATTAGCATATTAAAGTGTCCATGAATTAAATTCCCCACATTCTTCAGTTGAATAATAATATCACGACATTCTCACAACGTAGATGTCCTCCCTACAGTTTCTATAATATTTGTTTCAAATCATGCTCACTCTCTGGACAGCTACTACTTACCAGTTTTATTTAGTAAATCTGTGTGATGCAAATGACTATAGGTCTACTACAATTAAAATAATGATTTAACTAACAGATTGCAGTCGTAGGTAGATAGTATTGTCGACATGCAGTTAGCCACACCACACAGGGCTCTACCAACACCTACAAAACAGGCCTCTTCCCTCTTGCCTCACTGAAATGTCAATCAAAGTTATTTTAACCAGAGTACAGTGTCTTAACATAGTGCAATAAGCAAGCGCCTTCTGTTTAACCTCGTGAATGAAAGTAAAGTTGTGGTTCAATGTCTCGAAATCAGGGGAAATGTAGCATATAGATAGACTGTACAAAAATGCCAGACAAACAAATCAGTCAGGGAAACTGGAAAAATTAAACTTGAATGGCACTAGATTTTAATTAAACTACTACCAAACAAGTCCAGTTTCTTTCTCACACTATGTTTTTCCTTGAGAATTCCATTCCTACAACTGCTTTGCCTGTTGTCCATTCTTTCTGATCATTCGACCCTTAAAAGCTGCTATATTTTTAGGCTAGTGTAAGGGTACTGGACCCCATCAAAATCTTTGATTTTTAGTGCAGACCAAGGTCTAGTTTAGCTCAAAAGGAGCCAAATGTCACATTTACTACACATATATGCAGATTATGTTTTCTTCCCTACTTTATAAATCACCTTAACTGTGGAAATGGTGAGCAGTCAGAAAATTATACTACTAGCCGAGATACAAAAGTAAGAGGATGGTTGACTACCCCTGGCGTAAAGCAAGTTTACGATAGTTCCTCTTCAGACAAACTCATTGCCCTAATATTGTTAGCAATAGTGTGTGTGAGGCTCTTTCACGCCACATATGCAATAAATACTTTTCTAGTCCATATAAGACAATGCATAAATAAGAAATTTAAACAGTTGCAAAAAATCTTTACATTTCATTTTTTTTGTATCGTCTGCAGGGAATTTTGCATACGACACGTTATTGAGTTTTATTTTAACGTTAAGCCATCCAACCGCATCTTAAGTTATCTTTACTACGGTTAGAATAATATTACAGTCTCATATTGGATGCGGTGGTTATTAATACTCCTTGCGATACGGTAAGATTATAAACTTCACAATATTCCTAAGTCTCAATGACGAACATGTGGTTTGCGAATGAAATTATTGACCACATATAGTCCCACATTACTAACTGGTGAAAAAAAAATCCCGTAATTCAAACGCCGAGCAAATTGTGTATTCCTCCACACACAATGTCTAATTACAAGTACTAAATAACACTTAATAATACAACACGATAAACAGCTATCGAAAATGAACTTGAGAAAATTACCGAACATACACACACCTTTAATTTCGACTTTCCTCTCCCAATGGACCGCCTCCAATTGCTAAAAAAAGGACAACGATAACTTTTAACACGACAAGGCAGTGATCCATGGCCTTCGGTCGCGCTTCCAGTAGTAAGAACTCTGGTTTCCAGCTGTCGCGAGCATTCATCGAATTGTGTTAAGAACAGACTATCAGTGGTAGCGGAGGCGAAAGAGACAACATATATAAAATTAGTATCCCGTACTTCAGATGACCTATATAATTCAACTGAACAACAGGATACTAACGCTTACGACAACGAAGAAATCGATGTGCGTTAAATTTTTATTCCGTACTGCAGTTAATCTATACAGCTCGACTGAAGTTCGAGATACAAGTCATATATATGTGACGTGAGGTATTCTATCCTACCACTACTTCTATCCCTTTTTCCCCCTTTATTTTCCACAGAAGTACTTGGACACAAACAAGCGATATCCTTAACATTAAGTACGAAATATTACTCGCCTTGATATACGTCTACCATATTCTTTCTCTCCTGTTTTTCTTTGTTTATGAACACTTCTTTCAGCTGTGTAATAAATGATCTCTGGGAAATTATGATGTCATTGGTCAAAGCCGACGGTTTGTATACCGTTCTTCAGTAGACCCTGCCAGAATACACTGTTGTGCCACTCACTGCTACCACGTCAGAACCTGCGCAGGCCTTTGTTACAAGAAGTGGATATCAAGTGCAGTACCAATACCCCAACAAAGGCGCTCGAGTGGCGACATTAGTATTTCACTGTAAAGTGGGAGCCAAGGAAGTGAAAGTAGTGCATTGTACTGTCAACGAACTTTTAATTTTGTAAACAGTTTGTTTATTCCTTGGTTTGGTTATTTAATGTTGTTTCTAGTGGGTGTTAAATAAAGTACCATACTAGATTATCTAGTGCCTATTTTATTCGACATTTATCATAACTGGAAGAATGGATCCCGTTAAGACTCTTCCTCAATACCAGCCGCCACTACTGCATTTTGTCCTCATTTTGCGCTTTACATTTTCTTCTTGGTGGTTTTTCGTCGTGTAGGGAGAAACCCCACTCAAACTTTGCCACAGTGCGGCGTATGACCTGATTAGAGAAACGATGATGGCGACCGAATTCTCTGTGAAACCAATTCTGTGCACCCACAACTAAGATCCACTTTTGTAAATTCTTTTAATGATTTCTAAACGTTCAGGAACGTGAGTCGCTGGACGATGAAATTGCAAATTGCACTGGATATTTTCACACCGGTCAGCACACAAAAAACTATAATTGTAAAAAGTATCATTCTTAACGATGACCCTTCATATGTTAACCATTTGTATAATTACATATGTCCTGACGATGCCTTATATAACAGCCAGGTGTTTACATGCAAGAAATTTCCAAGAATGATTGCCTATTCAACGCATAGGCTCCTAACAATATATATCGAACGTGCGACTCGATGTCGACCATACGATTCTGGAGGCGCGAATTATGGTAAACTTGGAGTACGTTACCTGGGGGACATATTTTGTCGTTTCCGCTGTGAATAGCAATATGCGAAAGCGTTGCAGTTTCGAGTGCCGAGAGCCTCACATGACGAAATCTAATTCCTCGTTTATATAGCGTGGAAAGTTATATCTCTTCCGATATCTACATTTCTACAACTTGGAAAAATTGACCCTACTGATACTCTCCTGCTATCTCTGACTGACATAGTGTTCGGGATATGTGAACGAACATTTTCCAGCGTGCATAGTGGCGCACAAGATATGATGAGCAGAGCGCATTAGACTCTGTGGAATATACATGTTCCGTGTTTGTTGATGGGGCAACAAATATAATTTGGTAGTGAAATGTATTAATATGTGTTGTGCGAATAAAGCATAAGTTCCAGAATAAGATTTTCACTCTGCAGTGGAGTGTGCGCTGATATGAAACTTCCTGGCAGATTAAAACTGTGTGCCCGACCGAGACTCGAACTCGGGACCTTTGCCACAGTTTTAATCTGCCAGGAAGTTTCAAAGCATAAGTTTATTTTGTCCCTAAAATAGTTGTTACCTGTCATTTAGCTGCGTTAATCTGCATAAACTACAACAGGTTATGGGCCCAGATACTGGATTAAAGCGAAATAATAAGCTTTAAGGTGATGTGTATTTGAGCAAAAGGTGCGCGGAAGTTCTTATAAACTTGGATTGTGTACGCTATACGAAGAAGAAAGTAACTGTAAAATAAGTACAACACAGATACCACAAATAGAGCGGCTTGTAGGGTGCGAAAATTGCACCAGCTGAAAATTTGCTGTTGAGGCGTATTTGCACTTGGATGACTTATGAGACGTCGTAAACGGTAAATTAGCACCTACGGAGTCAAGTTTTGCTACTAATGATCGGAAGGCGAAATCAAAACTAATCGTTTTGATTGATCCAGTGAATTACGTTCACATAGAAAAGGCTACATCAGCAAAGCAGGTATGGGAAAAACTGAAAAAAGCATTTGAAGACGGTGGTTTAACCAGAAAAGTAGGATTACTTCGCGAACTTATAACCACAAGATTGAATAAGTGTAAAACCGTGGATGAACATGTGAATGAAATAAATTCAATCTCCAATCGGCTGAGGAATATTGGTTATGAAATTGCGGATGAATGGATTGGAACTTTATTGTTAGCTGGACTACCAGAGAAATATTTGCCAATGATTACAGGTTTGGGAAGTTCGAGAATATCCATTACAGCAGATGGTGTTAAAGTAAAGATTCTACAGGACGTGAAGAATGAACCATATTCTAAATCTTCAGAAAAAAAACAGTGTCGGCTTTATACTCTAAGTACAAGAAGAAGAAGCCAATAAGATGTTTCAGATGCCAGAAAATTGGACATGTTACTTCAAAGTGTAACGAAAAGTTAAGTATAATAGAAAAGAAACGTGTTAGTTCTAGTGGTCCTGAGAGAAAGATTACCGATAAACGTAAGGCATTTTCTGTTTTTTACTCTTTTAATGAAACGAGTGAAGATCATGTAGAATGGTTCCTAGATTCAGGAGCATCTGTGCACATTACCTAAGCTCCGTCAGTTTTTATGATGCTCAGTCAAGGACTGACATTGGAATTTCTACAGTTGACGGATCTAACTTGTGAATGAGGAAAAGGAAATTGTTATTGTTTATGATGTACGTTATGTAAAGAATATTGCAACTAATTCATTGTCAGGAAGCGAAATATTAAAGAAGGGTAATAAAGTTATCTTTGATACAGAGGGAGCCAAAGTGATAGACTCTTGTGGTGGTATTGTAGCTACTGTAAGTAATGTAAGAGATATTTACAAAGTGAATACAGTTCAAAATACTGCTGAAACAGGAAATCACTCTGTTTATGCTGCAAAAGGTTTCTTGTGGCATAGGAGACATTTGAATAGGAAAAGTATGACTTTGCTGAAGATTATGGCAACTGGGATGGAAAATTATGGAATGTATAATGTTCAATGTGAGATGTGTTTGCAAAGGAAGCAGGCTAGATTGCCATTTAAATCGAGTCAGAGCAGATCTACCGAAGTCTTGCAACTCATATATTCAGATCTCTGTGGACTTATGGAGAATGAATGCTTAGGAGGTAACTTCTATTTCATGACATTCATAGATGATTTTTCTAGATACATGCATGTTTATTTTATAAGTAGCAAGGACCAAGTGAATGATGTATTTGTTGTTTATTGCAAAATGGTCGAAAGACAGACTGGGAAGAAAATTAAAATCGTGAGATCAGACAATGGATCAGAATATGTAAACAGACAGTTTAAATAACAGTTGGATGGAATGGGTATAAGACATCAGGCTACCATTCGCTACAGTCCTTCTCAGAATGGAGTAGCAGAACGAGCCAACAGAACCATTTTAGAAAAGGCAAGAAGTATGTTAAGCTATGCTGAGCTACCTAAGTGTTTTATGGCGGAGGTGTGTCAACAGCACTGTATTTAATTAACAGATCACCTACCAAAGCTGTGAGACACAAAACACCTTATGAAGTATGGACTGGGAAGAAATCGGATTTAAATCACTTAAAAGTCTTTGGATGTGAAGCTATGGTTCAGATTCCAAAACCATTAAGATTAAAGTGGGATGCAAAATCTCAAAAATATATTTTTGTTGGCTACTGAGAGGATTCAAAAGGCTACAGATATTATAATCCTGTGAGTTTGAAGATAATAAATACTAGAGATGTAGTATTTTTGGAGGGTTATAGACCTAAAATAAAGGAAATTAGTCAAAATGATACAGTAATGCAATGCTGAAACAGAGGTGGAAACTGAAACAGAGAAAGACGAGAATAAAGAGGAAGCTGTTGTGCTACCTGAGAAATTGAGGAAGAAGATTCAACAGAGGAAGTCAATTTAAGGCGGTCTTCACATATAGCAAAACCAAAAGAATACCCAGATTATGAAATGTATTCTGCCCAAACAATCAACAATGAACGAATCACAGTATGCTCAAAACTGGAAAAAGGCTATTGAAAAGGAGCTGCAATCTTTTGTGAATAATTATACACATGAATGGGTTGACATGCCTGAAAATAAAAAGCTGCCAAGAACAAGATGGGTATTTAGTATTAAAAATCCTGAGAGTGCAATACAAAATTCAAAGCCAGATTGGTAATTAAAGGATATTCCCAGAAAGAAGGAATCGATTACAATGAAATTCTTCCCAATGGTGAAGTATTCATCATTAAGATACCTTTTAGCTGTGGCAGTACAGGAAGCCATATTAATTCATCAAACAGATGTGAAAACAGCCTACCTGAATGGAAGACTGGAGGAGGAAATACATGTGATTCCACCTGATGAAGTTAAGCGACCTTATCAAGGGAACAGGAGAATTTGGCGTTTGAAGAAAGGGATATATGGATTAAAGCAAAGGGGCCATTGTTGGAATAAATGTTTGCATAAAAGTTTGATAAAACTAGGCATGTTACAGTCAAAGGCAGATTGCAGTATATGTCATAAAAGGAGCAATGAAGAAATTGCAGTCATGGCCATCTGGGTAGATGATTTTTTTATTTTAACCAATAGTGAAAGCCAGATGGACTTTTTCAAAGAACAGTTACGGTCAAAATTTAATATGTATGATTTAGGGGAAATTAATTAATACTTAGGCATGAAGATTCTAAGAAGTGCCGACTGAGAAGGACTATGGATTGATCAATCTCTGTACACAAGGAAGATCCTAGTGAAGTTCAGTATGGAAAATTGTTAACCTATTTCTACTCCTATGGAAAACAATGCAAAACTACTAATAACTGATGATGACAAGAAATGTAAGTAAAGTGTACCCTATTTGGAAGCTGTAGGAAGTCTACTGTACTTAGCACAGACTTCCAGACCAGACGTTGCATTTACCACAAATGCAGTAAGCAAGTTTTGAAGTGATCCGAGAAAAAGCACTGGATGGCAGTCAAGAGAATATTCAGATATTTAAATGGAACTGCTGATTATAAGTTAAAATATCCTTAAACTGGAAATGCAAATTTGGAAGGATACAGTGACGCAGACAGGGGAAAATCACTGGATGTTGTTTTAGATTAATGGGAGGATTGATATCATGGTCTTGTAAGAGACAAAGAACTGTTGCTTTGAGTACTGTAGAAGCTGAATATATGGCCTTGTCCTCCACTATCCAAGAAGCTCTTTGGATCTGTACACTGATGAGTGAAATAGAATCTCCTCCAAAATTAAACCCAACTGTGGTATTTTGTGACAATATGGGAGCTATTACACACGCAAAAAATAATGTCACCAGTGTAAGCATCACTTTATAAGACATCATGTGGAACAGGGGAACATAATCTTCGGTTATCTATGCACAGAAGAAATGTTATCGGATCTCAGTAAGGACATATTTCAGCCACATGTGAAACGTCAACCACGACCCGCAACAAATCATGATGCCCAAGTAGGTGTTTTAGCTGCTGTCACAGCTAATCCGCACAGCAATAGCAAACAAATTGAGTGGGAATCGGGAACTTCAAAAACGTCGGTTTTAAGAATGCTACATCAACATCGATTGCACCCGTACCATATTTCTATGCACCAGGAATTGCATGGCGAAGACTATGAACATCGTGTACAGTTCTGCCACTAGGCAGAAGAGAAATCATGGGAAGATGACAGATTTTTTGCACGCGTTCTATTTAGCGACGAAGCATCATTCACCAACAGGGGTAACGTAAACCGGCATAATATGCACTATTGGACAACGGAAAATCCACGATGGCTGTGAGAAGTGGAACATCAGCGACCTTGGCGGGTTAATGTATGGTGCGTCATTATGGGAGGAAGGATAATTGGACCCCATTTTATCGATGGCAATCTAAATGGTGCAATGTATGCAGATTTCCTACATAATGTTCTACTGATGTTACTATAAGATGTTTCACTGCATGGCAGAATGGCGATGTACATCCAACATGATGGATGTCCGGCACATAGCTCGTGTGCCGTTGAAACCATATTGAATAGCATATTTCATGACAGGTGGATTGGTCGTCGAAGCACCATATCATGGCCCGCACGTTCACTGGATCTGACGTCCTCGGATTTCTTTCTGTGGAGAAAGTTGAAGGATATTGGCCATCGTGATCCACCGACAATGCCTGACAACATGCGTCAGTGCATTGTCAATGCATGTGCAAACATTACGGAAGGCGAACTACTTGCTGTTGAGAGGAATGTCGCTACACGTATTGCCAAATGCATTGAGGTCGATGGACATCATTTTGAGCATTTATTGCATTAATGTGGTATTTACAGGTAATCACACTGTAACAGCATGCATTCTCAGAAATGATAAGTTCACAAAGGTACATGTATCACATTGGAACAACCGAAATATAATGTTCAAACGTACCTACGTTCTGTATTTTAATTTAAAAACCTAGCTATTACCAACTATTCGTCTAAAATTGTGAGCTATATGTCTGTGACTATTACAGCACCATGTAACACAAAGTGTAAAAAATGGTCCAACTAAAACATTCATATTTCTTTACGTACTACACGAATATGTAATAAAAATGGGTGTTCCTATTTAAAAAACACAGTTGATATTCGTTTGACCTATGGTAGCGCCATCTAGTGCGCCAACCATAGCGCCACCTGGTTTCCCCCTTCAAGCTAGACAAGTTTCGTTCTTTGTAGTTTGTTTGTTTGACGCTTATTTCGTGAGATGTTTGGCCTAGTCACGATCACTGGACCACCCTGTGTGTCTATATATATATATATATATATATATATATATATATATATATATATATATATATATGTGTGTGTGTGTGTGTGTGTATGTATGTATGTTACATAGTACCTCATTTGAACTACTTGAAGGCGCAAGAAGACGACGACACATAAATGTTGTATCCCATACTTCAGTATGGGATATAATTTTTTTGCCTTGGATGCTCATAATATCGACTGAAAGTTATAGTCTTGCTAGCGATGACGAAAAAACGAACAGCAGTGAAATTTGTATCCCATTCTTTAGTTGAGCCTTATAGGTCAACTGAAAAATATAGAAGTAGTACTAGCGAGTGGGAAATAACGACATTTAATACATGCGTATTCTGTACTTCAATTGACCTTTGTATGTCAATTGAAGAATAGGATACTAGTGCTATGGAACACGAACACTAGCGACATACATAACATTTATATCCTGCTCTTCAGTTGACCTATATAGGTAAATCACATCACTGTTACATACAGTATATCGCTCTTTTCGTCTAGGTAGTACCAGTATTCCATACTTCAGTTGACGTTTATACGCCAACTGAAGTACGGGATACAAATTTTACGTGAGTCGGTCTTTTCGCCTTTAGTAGTGTTAGTATAGACTCGAAAAAATCGTACTGGTACTAGTGCTGGGGAAGGAAGAAGAGCAGCAGCTGCAAAATTTGTATTACATACTGCAGTTGACGAATACATACGTAACGGTGTGCTACAACAATGAAATATGTCAAAATAGACAAATGCAGTGAAACAAAAAAATAAAAAACTGAACTTACCGTATGGAAACTCCTCTGCAAGAAAACCATAGCTCACCTAGAAAGACATAAACAGAAATCACATACCCACATACACAAGAATCACAACATAACGAAAACACACAGACACACACACACACACACACACACACACACACACACACACACACACACACACACACACACATTCCCCTCCCCCTACTCTGCATCCCAATCTGAAATTAAATAACAAATTTTGGACATTAAATTTGTCGAACATGTTTAAGAAAACACTTAAATGGGCAATATGTATTGGGTACACTACACCTCCATGAAAATTCATCTAAGTGACTCTGCAGTCTCCAAATCCGTCATTTCCCCCTCCCTACAACAGATTTTATAGCTAACCAATAACCTTCTATGCTATTTGTACAAGTCCCAGTAGATAAAGATCTGAATTCAATGTTGTGATTAATAACAAGATGGTGTTAACCCCTGTTCCCCAAATCCCTATACAAATAAAAACATCTCAAATCACTACGGAACCCTCTGCAACATGATCTTCAATTAATGGGACCAAATCTTCCTTTGTTCGATTGGAAACTAGTTTAAAAACTACATTGTCACATTCTTGACCTGAAACTACAGCCCCCCCCCAAACCCGTCATCGTACAGGAGGTTCCCCCTCTGTTGTACTTCCTTGTGCCAAAATGCGACTCGTCGAATTCGACTATAACACCCAGCCCCATCAACGCCCCCTGTACCTTAAATATTCCACACAAATTTCCCTACAAGACGAGTACCAATCTACAACTGTACACTCACTCACATGACATTCATGCAAACACAGCCACACAGGACACCTCAAACACCAACAGTACGTTATTTTTATTATATTCCTCAAGGTGAGCTTAGCTTTCTCGAATCATGTTGCTCTTCTAATGGACCACCACAACCGGACTTTGCAGCAGCGCCGTACGAATAAGTCGTGAGTTCGGCGAGCGGACACACTTGACAGGCGCATATGTCTGCCGCATTCACGACGTAATCGGCAACAAGACCCTACATTTGTAAATCGAATCGTGGCCATCATGTCTATACTCATAGCCTCCTTTAAATCACCCATATTCAATGGAATAGATAAATCTATATCTACAAACGAAAAATGAAAAACTAAAAATTCTCCTAAAATAAAAAAACTATTACTCCAAATTATCACAAACTCACTAAGAATTAAATTAAGTACTGAATGAATTGCAAACAAACAATAACTTAAATCAATGCACATGAAAAAAATCACGCAATATCTAGTGCTGACTTTTAAAACCACATTCGATTTTTAAATCTACAATGACGATGCTTATCCTTAGGAGACAACCGATTAATTATCTATGGCTGGAAAGTAAAGACATTAATATCTATGAGCAACCTATGACATCATTGGTCAAAGCCGAAGGGTTGTATCTCATGCTTCAGTAGACACTTCTGGCATCACCATGAAGCCCTTCTTGTAACTTAGTGCTATTGTGTTGTTGAGATGGCGTGTTTCAATGTACAATTGATGATGCGATGTTGTGCTAGTTCCTCCCTATCTAGGTAAGCCGGCTTTAACCAGTTTACAGAGCCTGTTTTGTGTCTACCACACTAGTCAAGTTTGAAGGTATTTGTCTAACTCGAAAGTATCTTGTAGCCAGGCATATGATGCCCCATGTAGGTCCTTGTGAACAAAAATCTGGCTTTTTCTGTATCTGACTGGTGGATTTGCCCACAAACGTCTCATATACATACTGAGCTGCTGTGCAAACCCCATTACTTCTGGGGTTAGGGGCTTAACTCTTTGTGGACTTACAAGGTACTCTAGCACCCCATACACAATTTGAGCTGGCAAATATTGTACATCCTCCTTAATCGCCGTGCCCAGTCCCAGCAATACCAGCGGTAGGCGCAGCTCCTAATTAAAAGCTCTCCGGTGGAGCTGCCTCAAGACATATTTTAAAATAAATATCTCAGTAACGTATCATAGAATTAAAATTATCAGAACGCATTTCAGGTATTTCTCAAACAGGTTTAAACAATGCCTGTAAACTTTTTGGGACTGTTCACATGTGATATCGCGCAATGACTTTCTAATAGGTAGTAGCTAGTCTTAAGGCTGCACCTTGAAATCCCCCTTAACTCTATGTAACAGTGGTCTGTGGGTGTGGGTTCCTTGAAGTACAGTTCATATGGATATTCTGAAGGCTCTGGTTTTTCGACCTAAGGGTGTCCTACCAACCTGCACACAATTTTCGTGTTCCACTGCCTACATCAATGAAGGATAAACAGAGTTTCTCAAACTTTACTTTCGAATCTGTGCATCTGTATATCTCTATTATTCTTAGATACACCTCTAATCTACGTTTAGTATGACCGTTTTTATGGTGTTTTAGACAGCTTTATTGTTTCTGACATTAGCTGTTCTATCCACTGTTGGAATAAGTTTGCAAATGTCTCATCAGAGCGCGCTAGAGTACAGTAACTGAATAATCATCACCTAGTGAGAGTTTCACGAATTATTAGAGGAAAAAGGATGGGAAATATAACTCTTGTGCGAAATATGTCCCGTTACGTTAATTTCCTTGCTTGTTCATTATGTTTGACGTGTTATCAGCAAGTTTCTTTTTTTGAGTGTATTATTCATGAATTTAGTTAACTTCAATTTCTTGCAAATAATAGCAGCATGCCACGAGTTTCAAATCAACACAATATGAATTCATTGTGTGCAATTTATTAGGTAAAATTTGGGAACATGCTGTTAGGATGAAACTGAAGGAATTTGGTGTGCTCAGATGCAATATAAACATGAGTCAAGAACAAAAACAGTACAAATGCAGGCGAGAGTATACAGGCAATTTTAACAGAGCAGTGTACAATGCAGCTGAGTTGTTCTGTGCACTATATCACTTAAAACGCATATTTTTGTAATAAACAAGTATAAATGTGACAAATGTGATGTGTAAATTTCCATGATTAGATTACATTAGATTCAGTTCTCATTCTATAGACACAAAAATGATATGATTCTCATGGATGTGGAACATGTCAGAAAGAATAAGATAAAAACATAGAACATTTGAATATAATACTCAATCTCATATTGCCAAAGTATGTGAATACATTATAGTAAACTGGAATTGTTGTTACTTACAGAATTAATACACTGTCTGAATCAAACATCGTCATGCACTTTCAATGTATTTAACATACATTGTTGTGACCAAGTGCTATCAAAACTGAAACTTAACAGACATTTTTTACTTAAGCTGATCTAACAGTCCCTGTTAACATATGTATTTATAGAGTAGAAGGAGTTGCCTACCAGAAAATCTTCCAAACTCTGTTTAAAGTGTGTTTTGTCTGAAACCAAATTTTTAATAATGGCTGGCAATTTATTGAAAATGTGTGTCCCTGATTATTGGCCCTTTTTTGGACCGACGTAAGGGATTTTATGTGTTTACATAGATTGTTTTTATTCACAGTATTGATACTATTATTGAGCTAATTGTTGGAAATAGATTGATATTATTTGTAACAAATTTCATTAAGGAATAAATATACTGAGAAGCAGTGGTTAGAATACCGTGTCCCTTGAATAGGTTTCTACATGATGTTCTTGAACGTACACTACAGATGAGTCTTATTACACACATTTGCACTCAAAAACTTTTTCTCTTCTTGACTGCAAAATATGAACTTATATGAGACAATAGAGTGAAGGTAAGCAAAGTATGCTAGTTTTTTATACCTTTGTCTCCTACATCTGACATCAATCACATTGCAAATACAGACTTGTTTAACTGAATTTATTATCAAGTTGTAATCGCAGAGATTTTACACTGTCAATCTCTTCTATCTGCATGTCTTCATATGTTATACACATGCTGGAAGGAAATCTATTACAGGTTGTGAAGTACATGTAGTGGGTCTGATCAGAGTTTAATGAGAGTGAATTAGCTTTAAACCATTTATTATTCTCAGTGAAAATTTGATTAGCAGCCATTTCTAAATCTATACTTAACTTACTATTTACTGCAATGTTTTTATTACCTGCAAATAAAACAAACTTAGCACCTGGCGATGTAACAGAGGAGAAGTCACTAACATACAGAAGAAAAAACAATGGATCCAAGATGGAACCTTGAGGAACAGCGTACATAATTAGTTGCCAATCAGATTAAGTTGGTTGGTTGTTTTGGGGGAAGGAGACCAGACAGCGAGGTCATCGGTCTCATAGGATTAGGGAAGGACGGGGAAGGAAGTCGGCCGTGCCCTTTGAAAGGAACCATCCCGGCATTTGCCTGGAGCGATTTAGGGAAATCACGGAAAACCTAAAACAGGATGGCCGGACACGGGATTGAACCATCGTCCTTCCGAATGCGAGTCCAGTGTCTAACCACTGCGCCACCTCGCTCGGTATCAGATTAAGACTGATTGCTTACTCCACAGGAATTTCCTAACTAGATCGTTACTTAAGTGAGACTTGCACCATTTTGCAGCACTGCCAGTGACACCACAGCATTCTAATTTACTTAAGAGAATGCTGTGATTCACACAGTCAAAGGCTTTTGACAGGCCACATAAAGTGCCAGTAACCTCTAATTTCTATCTAATGAATTAAGTACATTCTTACTGTACATGTATACAACCTTCTCTATATCGGAAGGTTTAAACTCAAACTGTGACTTGGATAATACATTATTTTCAGTAAGATGCTTAAGAATGCGCTTGAACACAACCTATCCAAATATTTTTGAAAAAGCTGTCAAAACTGAAATTGGTCGATAGTTTTATGGTATCTTTTTATCCACTTCCTTGTAAAGAGGCTTAACTTAAGCAAACTAAAACATGCTAGTCTGGAAATGTTCCTCTGATAAGAGATTGATTACACAAATAACATAACTCACATGAATGGTGTTTGATTAACTTCATGTACATGTTATCATAACCACTAGATACTTTGATTTTACAGATTTTATTATGGATGCTACTGCTTTGGGAGAAGTGAGTTACATTTCAATTTTACTGAAGTTATTTGTAGAGATTGATCTCAAATACTCCATTGCACTGTTTACCAAACCTGATAACCCCAGGCTGTCAGTAACAGAAACAAAGTACTTCTTTAAGAAGTTTGCAACACTACATACACTTGTTACCAATGTCTCATTTATTTTTAGAGCTAAGTGTTCCTCTTCCTTACTGGCCCAACCTGTCTCTGTCTTCACTATATCCCATACAGTTTTTATTTCGTTGCCTGATGTAATTATTTTTTGTGGTAATAAGTCTGCTTAGATATCTGGATTACCAACTTCAATATTTTGCAGTATTCTTTGTAATGCATTATAATGCTAACATTAGAGCTCTTCCTAGATAATAGACACAGTTTCCGTTTTCTCCCACATGATACTTTTATACCTTATGTAACCCATGGTTTATTTTTAGACTTCCGTTTGATGGGAGTTACCTTTAGGAGAAAGCAATTTTGAAATGAGGAAATAACTTTATATGGGAATGCTTTGTACTTTGCATTTAAGTCAGAAGTATTGTAAATATCTATCCAGTTCTTGTCTTTGAAAAATGACCTAAATTTCTCAATTTTTGACTGATTTATTACCCTTCTGTACTCAGATTTAATAGATTTTATATCCTGACAAATTTCACCATTTGATATAAGATGCTGATTGTCGTGATCAGACAGCCAGTTTACTATTCGTTTTGTGATATGATTTTTTCACCTAAATTTGTCTATAAAGATATTATCAATAGCAGTCTTGGGTCATTTACATACCCTAGTTACAAAGTTCATGGTAGGAATAAAATTGAATGACAATGTTACTGATCTTAGTAAGTGTTCATTGACAGAGCTTTTCAATAAACCACCAACACCCACTATTTCCTTTATTCTTACTGTGCAATGGGACAACAGAGCTACCAATTTTTTTATTTAGATGCGTAAGTTTCCTGACAGTGTTCTGTATATACTTACTATTATAAAGGACTTTTTATGCAATTCTACTTCTGTTCCACAAGCTTCTCAATACTGGTGTGAGCAAATTTTTTAATACAAATATTATGGAAATTGAAACAGTTCTTGACAAATGTGGTAACTCCTCCTTTCTCCATATTTTCTCTACAGAACTAAGAGGCTGACTTAAATCCTGTAACAGTTAACACACACACACACACACACACACACACACACACACACACACACACACACACACACACACACACACACACATATATATATATATATATATATATATATATACACCCATATATATATATATATATACCAGTGGTCACATGATGTTCAGAGAGGTAGATTATATCAACTGGTTTGCTCAACTGTAATTTTTCAACGCAAATAAGTGACTTATTAAGTTTGCCCATCAGTCCTCAGATATTCTGATGCAATAAGGATAACTTTTTTTCTGCATTGGCTGAATTACAACTGAATGAACATAATTTTTCTGTCAGTTTCTGCAGTTCTCCGGTTTCAATTAGTGACTGTTTGCATGACTTGTGTACATTAAAATTTGCTTTCTGTCTGCCTGTTTTATCAGTGTTGACGTCATTTTTTTCAACCTGTCTCTGAACATCTTTTGGTTCTGCCCTCCCAACACTAAGAAATCTGCTGTTCTGTCACTTGTAAACACTGGTACTTTACTGCATGTGTTAGTGCCCCCTTAAGTTATTTATATTAGCCCAGATAGTTTTCTCTTCCCTTTCCTGTTGAGGTGATGGCCATGCCAGTATAGTCCCACCTACTGATAGAGTCAACAGGAATTGCGGTTGCTCAGGTTGCTCATGTCAACCAATCACAGCATAAGATCTGTGATGTTATGGAAACTCCAATGTTTTGTCACTCAGGCTCATAAACACCAGAGTTTGAGTGCACAAAATATTAAACATACAAAGTTTAGAAATGGAAATACCAAAAAACATCAAGCGTGCAGTAAAGCTAACATAAATGATATTAAAGCTCTCTCCAAAACGCATCTTTTAGTATGGTTTTCTGTTGTAAACTATCAGGAAATGTGACGTTGTGGGATAAATAAACTACCTATAGATTTTATCTTGGAGTAAGCTTTTGATGTTATCTAGTAGCTGATTATGAAACGGAAAGAGGATATAGCCGCTAAACGTTTGGCTAGAGTGTGATATTGCCCCCTCCCCTCCCCCCCTCTGCCTACTGAAATGTTGGCTGCGGTGACGAACTGATCTGTAGCATAGCCCAAGGTTTAGGTTAGTTCGGATCACTAAATTTCGCAGCCTTCTCCTGTATGGGAACTACGAGCTGCATCTGACCGGAGGTAATGCCTCCATCCATGTAAAATAGATGAAGTGCCCATCAGTGCAGCCTTTAGTGTATGATGCAAGCTTTCCACTTAAAGGCGCTACAGTCTGGAACCGTGCAGCCGCTACGGTCTCAGGTTCGAACCCTGCCTCGGGCATGGATGTGTGTGATGTCCTTAGGTTAGTTAGGTTTAAGTAGTTCTAAGTTCTAGGGGACTGATGACCTTAGAAGTTAAGTCCCATAGTGCTCAGAGCCATTTGAACCAAAGCTTTCCACCAGCCTGTTCTGCTCAGGGTGATAGCTGGTAGTGAGCAGACAGCTGCAATCACATAGCTGTAGGATTACTTCAAAAAACTGTGATTCGAATTGCCACCTCTGATCCATTGTGACTGAGAGAGGAATACCAAATCTCGAAAATCGCTCACTTCACCACAGTGTCTGTTGAGATGTTTGGTACAGAAGTAACTTCTGGCGATTTTGTGAACCATTCTAGGATTGTAACCAGATAACAACGACCATCCAAACATGGTAGCAGTCCTATGATATCCACATGTATGAGGTAAAATCTCACTATGGGCAATGGATACTGCATAACTCATGTAAAGGTGTGCTGACTAACTTTGCTGCATTGGCACTTGAGGCGTGAGAGTGCACATCTGCACATCTGCAATCCTTCTATACGCAAGGCAACACCACATTGCTTGCTACAAATTTTGCCATAGTATGTATGCCTGGATGAGCCAAATTATACAGTGCTTTGAAGACAATGTGTCTAAATTCTGAGCGAATGTAAGGGCACTGTATTCCTTGCAATGTTTTATTTATTTATTTAGCCTTCTGTGGACATTTTAAAATGTATGGATGTTTCAGTTTGTGTACATTCACATATTTATACAGTTTGCTGTTATATGTAGTTAAACACTGTGAGATATAAGTTATTTACAACAATTTTTGCTCATCATCAAAACGTTACATCTAGTTAAATATTGTGAAACAAAAGTTATTTACAATTACTTTGTACTAAGGAATTCACTTATAGTGTAAAAGCAGTGTGTCTGCAAAAACAATTTAAGATTTTTCCTAAAGCGGTACATATTATCTGTTTCTTTTATTTTCTGTGGCGGTTTATTATACAGTTTTACACCTTCATACAAGAAGTTATTTGAGTCTTATGTTTATCGTTCCTGTCTAGGTGAAGACAGTGACTCGTTCTTGTACTATAGTTACGAAAACTGTCATTTGTGCTATAATTCTCTACATTTTTCTTGATGTACACTATGGTTTGGAATATGAATTCACAAGGAAAAGTTAGAATTTCTAACATTTTGAAAAGTTCTCGGCAGTGGGCCCGCTTACTGCCTTTCGTTATAATTCTTACTGCTCTCTCTTGCTTTTTAAATACTGTTTGTAAATTCTGAGCTCTGTTTCCCCCGAAAATAATACCATAACTGATTATTGAATGAACGTAACTAAAGTATACAGTTCTCAGACATTCATTACTGCATGCGAATACAAGGACTCTGAGTTCATAACATGTTATGGACATCTTTTTCGAGAGTTTCACAGCACGTTCATTCCACTTCATTTGGCTGTCAGTGTGCAACACTAAGAATTTTGTTGTAGGTACATCGCCTATGGAGATGTTATCTAGTTTTAAATTTAAGGGACTCTGTTTTCTGTTCATTCTAAAGCATATTGTATTTGTTTTCTTTATGTTGAGAGTTACTTTGTTTCCTGAGACCATTTGTAAACATCACTCAGCACTTCAGTAGAATTTTCCAGCATTTGTGCTGGTGTCTTACTGGTGATTATTATGTTACTGTCATGAGCAAACAACATCTTCTCTCCATAGCTGATATGTTGTGGGAAATCATTTATATACACCAGAAACAATACTGGGCTCAGTACACTTCCTTGAGGGAGCCCAATATTGATATATTGTGGATCAGATATGTTTCTCAAAGTACTTTAATCCACTGGAGATCTGTGTGATCTGTACTCTGTTTTCTAGATATGAACGAAACCATTTGAGAACCACTCCCCTTACTCCTATTGCGTCTAACTTATGCGACAGCTTCTGGTGGTCAGCTGTATCAAATGCCTTAGATAGGCCTATAAAAAGGCCAGTTACATAGCTGTTCTCATCTAGTGATTCTAAAACTGTTTTTGTAAATTGTGCTATTGCAGATTCTGTACCTCTACCAGGCCTGAAACCACGCTGGTCATTGCAGGGGAGGCTGAATTTACTTAGATAGTTCATAAGCCTGTTTTTCATTACTGTTTCTATCACTTTGGAAAAGCATGACAATAGAACTATTCGTCTGTAGTTCTCAATGTTTTCTACGTCACCTTTCTTGTGAACTGGTAAAATTTTGGCATGCTTCAGATAGTCAGGGAAGCAACCAGTTTTGAAGGATTCATTTATGACTTCTGTTAGTGGAGCTTTGATACCATTTATGCATTTTTTCAGCACATGCATTGTGATTTCATCTAAACCTGCCGAGTTTTTGTTCTTTAATTGCATTACCACATTGCAAACGTCCTCCTCA
Source organism: Schistocerca cancellata (assembly GCF_023864275.1). Taxonomy (NCBI): domain Eukaryota; kingdom Metazoa; phylum Arthropoda; class Insecta; order Orthoptera; family Acrididae; genus Schistocerca; species Schistocerca cancellata. The sequence continues at coordinate 76,712,691 of NC_064630.1, read as the reverse complement.
GTACTTGGAAGCAATACCATTGAGTTTGCTATATGCTTCTATATTGGTTGATTAGCACATTTTGGAAAATTTTTCTGTAACTTCGTTGCAATGCTGCTAAAGTAGGTATTCACATAATTTGCTAATTCTTTTGGGTTATTTTCTAAGTTTTCCTTGTTCTTGGTTTGTGTGTTTGTACCTCTCTGCTTCACAGTTCTTGTTTCTTGTTTCACTACAGCCCTTGTAGCTTTACTTTTATTATTGGCTAAATTTATGAACCTATTGTTGGATGATTTTTTGGCAGTGTTGAGTACCTTCCTGTAGATCCTTTTATAGTTTTTGTAGTAGTGCAAAAAAAATCGGGATCACTATTGTCCTTTTTAATAGAATTTAGGTGTCGCACCAAATGCTTGTGTCACCACATGGGGCAGGAATGCGAGGCAGCCATAGGACAGTATGTTCACTTGCGAGCAAGTCATTTAGTACCACAGCATCTTTCTGCTTGATCACTATCTCCGCCCACAGTACTATTTATAGCGCAATTCCGTTACAGACAATCTGTGATGTTCTCCTTGTCAGAAATATGCCACACATTGATTCTATATTGTGCTACATGTTCTGCCTGTCTGCACCATTGTGGCGCCCTCAAAGAAAGATGTTAGTGGCTTGTGGTCTGTAAAGATCGTGAAATTCCTTCCTCTACCGACGATCGAAAATGTTTAACAGCCATGTAGATTGCCAACAATTCCTCATAGACAGTGCTCTAGTACCTTAGTTGTGGTGTGAGGCTATGTGAATGAAAGGTAAGTAGTTGCCATCCACTTCCCGCTCTTTGTTCCAACGCTGCTCCTTTGGCATTTTGGCTTGTGTCCACCTTGATGGCCAATGGAGCATTAATTCATAGATGAGCCAATTGTTCCACGTCAAACAGCGCTTGATTGCGATAAATGAGGCTTTGCCGTGCAGATTACCAGCAGTGTGTTCGCTCACTCGCAATGTGGTGACTGGTTCTGGCTGCCTTGGCAGCTCCGGAAGATGTCGTTGATAGAAGCTCTCAGTTCCAAAATATCTACATAATCCCTTGTAGGTTGTTGGTATGGGCGTATTCTGTGCTATCTCGACCCATCTCAGCCCAGCCAAGGAGATTGTATATCTTAAGAAGTGCACTTCTTGTTTGCCAAATACACATTTATCAGAATTAACTGTTATGACGAATTATTGCAGACGCTAAAAAAGCTGCCGCAGATGGGACACATTCTTCTCAACTGCTGGCTAAAATACGACAATATGGTCCAACTCACAGCAGAGAAATGCTAAACCCTGTAATATCTTGTGCCTACAACTGTATAGCATTCCTCAACTCGAAGGCTGTAAACCTGTATCGAAAAAACCCGAATAGTGCTGTTACTGCAGTTTTTGGTATATCACTCACTGCTACTGGAAGGTAAATAGTACAATGAACAACCAAATGTGATAAACAACTGACCTGAACGATAGCACTGTTAAAGTCTGTTACTTTTGGTACTGGGTAGTGGTAGGGTATTATACAAGCACTGAATGCGATATTGTTTCCACATAAATTCTGTGATCCATCTTTCTTTCACACCCTATTTAAGTGAGACGCCCATGGAATGTCCGATCTGTCAACAACACCTACTTCCAGCAGCTCATCAAACCCAGCTTGTGCCACCAAGAGTTTGTATGGCGCAGATGTGTGCAGACGAACTGCAATGGGTCGGCCCAACGTTATTTTGATGTGGTACCTCATCGAGTGTCTGCATAACCCCATGGTAATGAATTTGCAGATAAGTGATGACAACTTTTGTGTTATCTAGCCAAAGGGCCCATCCTACTATTCCCAATGGTCAAAAAGTATTCAGTCTGTTGGAAATTCTGTTGTGTGGTATAGTTGATTGGAAAAACAGACAGTGTCTGAAGGGATACCGCAATCACTGGTTATACAATGTTACTTATAATCCATCTTGATTGCAAAAGTGTCATGAGAATAAACATTTTTCCAGTCAAGACGGATTATAAGTAACATTGTATAGTTGGTTAGGTTTTACCCTGTTGAGCAGGTGGTTCTCCATCTGCAAGCACATATGATACATTCACTATATTGGAACAGCGATTCACTGCAATTAACTGTCAGTTGACTAGATGTGGCAATAGGTGGATATGTGAAAGAAAACCCGCACCAAGTATGGGGTCTGTGACACTGGCGACTACAAAAAGCCACACGTGTTTGAATGAAGGACCCAAGTCCACCGTCCATCTCTGTTCCCCTTTTGTTTAAATGGAGGACTCGTTTGCTGCTGTGAGTATGTTGCACCGCAGGAATGTACTTAATGTCTAACTGTTTCAACAGGGGCTCATCTGAGAGCCAGAATCCACAAAAAACTCTTGCCGGAGATGCAGTCACATGCAAATAATTTCTATGACTTGTGCTCCGCTATCAGCTTTGTGTTTGCCTGCTGTCTCCACACCTCCTTCTGTGGACACATAAGCTACTGGTGACTGACGTCAACGTCCTTTAACGTACACCCATGGCATTTGGGTCACCACAGTGTGTAGTACGGCAGTGTGCAGCTTCCCCAAAGTGATACCACCACCACCGATCAGTATCAGTCTCAGATGTCCATTGATCATCTTTCTAGAGCCCCATCCGCTTCTCTGGAATATACTCATAATAACGTCCTACCTTGTGCTGCTGTGCCCATGTTTTCAGATTCATGTATGCCATTTGTTCCGCCTCCTGTTCTAACCTCTGTTCTTGCATCAACTCCGCCGTACAGGTTACACATGATAGCTTGTGCTGCATCCGTGTCTTCTCATTGACCGTTATTACGCATGTTTCCGACGGTGGCGTACAGGGAAACTCCCACCAGACAACGCCGTTAGCTCCCTAAGCGACAAACCTTGATATGCAGTTATTGCTACAAGAATGCCAACAAATAACGTACGAAGCCACATCATGCGCAGCGACTGTTCCTGTCAACACTTGTAAGGCCCACATCACTTGAGACAGTGGACTCGTGACACGACAGAGAGAGATGTGTAATTAGATGTTAATGTATTGCTGAAGCTGGGCTCTGCTTCTGTTCATCTAAGGGAAGATTTTGTGACCTAAAACGGTTCACTTTAATTTAAAATAAAACTCCAGAATAGTTACTGACAACTGATCAGAATTCCTCTAACTGCTAGGTTGAAAAATTGGTGCAGATTTTTAAATCACCGAGTGATGTAAGTTATCACCAATCAGATTTATTGTCCACTCAACACACAGCTTTTTGTTGATGAGTGCAAGCTATTGTGCAGCGATAAATGATATGAATTGAGCCCCAATGGTGCATAACAATGCACCATAAAATTAATACGTTAATGAAGTAACTAGGAAACAGTAGACTGATCACAGTTACAAACTGCGATAAAATATCCTTACTCAAGGGTAACTAATCTGACATACTGGTAATTGTCCTGCAGGTCGATTACATATTGAATTCAAATAACGATTCCACTAACAGCTGTAGCCCATGGCAAGTTTATCAGAGTTCCAATTGATCCTGAACGATTCTAAGTCCCGAGACTGTGCCAGGAACTAAGTCAAAAATTGCACAGATTCGTCAGAGTCCATGCGAAACATTGTTGAACACTTGCAGATAGACCACCACCCAAAGCGGTCATCTCTGACCCCAAACTCACGAGGCTGCAACAGACAGACAGACACCGACAGATAGACCAACCCAGATAGAGAAACCATAAAGAATGTGGCCATTGCCCATTTAAAGCCTCAGTCACCCCTTTTAAAAAATATCTCATTTTCTAACTCCCATAATCTCCCTCCCACAAAAAGTGCAGCCAGTGATGTCACACAGAACCTTATCTGGCCGAAGGTATATATTTATAAATATTATACAAATATTTAACTGAAATATCGATAGCGCCATTAGCTGCAAAATAAAATTGTACTTCAAAAACATAATAATATCTAAGTACAATAGTTTGCCTCTAAATCAGAGTTTAATTATTCACAATTTGAACCTTCAACGGTAAAAATTCTTTGTGCTCTTGGCATGTTTGTTATTTATTTTAAAATTACAAACAGATCGTCAGATTTTGTCTCCTCTTTTCATTGCTGTATTCAGAACTTATGTATCTTTGATGGAATTCAAACTATGGGCTGCCAACGCATACTGCCATGCTATCAGTTATCTGCCTTCATATATAAGTTACACTGAATTTAATTAATTTCCAATTAAATTGATTTTCTCATCTTAATTATCAGAGTTATTAATCACACGTAAGTGAATGTGGCTCATCAAAAAAAGCAATTTGATTGCTCAGTGAGTTTGGTGGTATGATTAGAGTAAAAGTTATAAATTATCAAGTGCAAGATGTGTAATTGCAACCTCTTTCATTTGACAGCTCGTGTGTCTCTGTACGTATTATGCACATGCACAAATGATCACAGAGCAATGCAGCTTTCCAGTGGCCACTGGCCACTGATGTCACGCCCCCACAAAAACCCCACACGTGGTTAGCACTTACTTTGAAACCACATGGACCTTCTGGCGACCATGCAGCCATGATAGCTTCCAGCAGAGCAGAAGACGTCCTCGACCAGCATCCAGAGCCAGCATACATGCCCTCTTCCCTTGCATGCCATGTTGGCATGTAATTCAATGCAGTGCTTGACCAAATTGCATTCCAATAGGCCTCAACAGATATGCATTGTCCTGTTACAATCTGTTACCCATCAGTTCATCATTAAAGTCCCTCTGTAGTCTGAGCTCCAGTGACAAGGTATACTGTTGCATAATTGCCTCCTTAGGTGTGATGTAGTTATGTAGCAACAGTACATCTTCTGTTTCCTGTATCATGGCTCCTTCTAAATGTGCCACCATGATGATGTATATATTTTCGTTTGTAAATTTGTTGTGCAGTTGAAAAATACCCTGAACGTGCATAAATCAAGTCATTGCTTGACTGGGCAAAAACAGTGGAAGCTTGATGCACCTCAGATGATTCATCAAAGATATGTCTTGACTAATGCAGTCATTGCCTGTGTGTTGCGACATAACTGATTAGATTAGATTAGATTAATACTAGTTCCATGGATCATGAATACGATATTTCGTAATGATGCTGCAGGTTGTTCCGTTTTGACGTCTGTTGCAGTTGCTTGCGCTGTCGCATCGGTCATTGGGAAAAGAATATCTTGATTTACGACGAATCACGTCAGGATCACCGCTTTGTGGAATCCGTTCCTCCAATTAGGATAAAACAGAGACAATAGATAACCTAGTACGCTACTTCAGTTAACACTCACTAGCTGCAACACTAAACAATTGAACCAAGGAATCAACAACAAAACTGTTTATAAAATATACTAGTTCCTTGAACAAAAACACATTACTCTCACTTACTTGTCCACCATTACATATGTCACCACGAGGCGAATGCGTCAGTTTCGAGACGATCTCAACAGTTACAGCTATATGAGACATCAATTTGGCGAGTCTTGTGAAAGAACGTGAACCTACATCAGTACAAAATTTTATTGACTCAAGAGTCGAAACCAAAGTTCACAGACTGCATCGTGAGTTCGCTGACTGGCTAGGTTGTGACTTCCTGGACTTGCGTCATACAGTAGAGAGTTGTTGAGTCCCTCTAATTACGTAAAGTGTGCCCTACACATCATAGGCAGTTACCCAAGTAGCTGATTGTGTAGAGTGCACATTAGGGTTTTTTGATTAGGGGACACTCCATCCAATCCAGATAACGATAGCAGTGGGAAGCCCAGAAGTATCATTGTAAATTTCAAATAAATGCATCCCACAAATGAGAGTATCAAAACTGGCGAAGCATTCGCAACAAAGTGATTTACTGGCCATAGAAAGCTGGTTAAAACCTGAAGTTCACAGGAGTTAGATCATTGGGCAAAATTTTATACTGGGAGGATAAATAAGTGGGGAATGGCGGTGGTGTACTTGTTGCAGTAGACAACAAACTCAAATTCACCGAGATAGAAGTTGAAGCTGCATATGAGATTGTCAGGACGAGACTCAGTATCAAAGGTGAGCAAACAACTGTAATAGGGTTCTTGTATCGACTGCCCGATTCTCGTTCTGAAGTAACTCAAACCTTTAGAAATAACTTCAGATTGCCTGTACATAAATTCCCTAATGATACTGTAATCACTGGGGGAGACTTTAATCATCCAACAGTGAATTGGGATGATTACATTTTTGTTACTGGCGGGTGTGACAAGATATCCTGTGAAACATTACTATATGCTGTCTCTGATAACTACCTAGAACAGTTCGTTCACAGCTCCACTTGTGACAGAAATATATTAGATCTAATCACAATAAACAGAGTTGACCTTTCAGAGGAAGTCCACATCGAAAGAGGAACCCATATGTTTTCCACGTGATGCCATTGCCTTCAGAAAAACTCACTGTGAGTAGGATAGCTAGGAGAGCACATACTTGATTATCTGGCATGCATATATCATTGATAACTTAATCGATGAGTCATGGGTTTCCCCCACTCCCCATCCTAATCTCTCTGACAGAGACCAATTGCCCTATGTATATAATGGCGGAAAATTCATATTTTCCAGGGAAATTTCAAAATTTTGGCGGTAAAATAAAAAATAGCACAATTGCACTAGTGTGTTTCATGTGGGAGTTATCTGTTGTATAAATTTGTGGAAAATTCAAAAGGGTACATTGTCATACTGGCAGAATTAGAATACTAGCCCTGACTCTATAATATCACAATCTGACTTGGAATATGAGCACCAGCTGAAGTATGATGTCACAATCCAAGATGGCCGACCTGGAGTACAAAATGGCTATAAAAATGGCGATAGGAGCATAATTGCATAGCTCTACGATGCAACAGTCCAGATCAGACCTGTCAGAATATTTATAACAGTGCAGAATTCTGGTATATGGGCCCAGGCTTAATACTGGGGTTTACTGCCCAAGAGACAGAATACTGACACTGCCTCTATGACACCATAATCCAGCTCAAACCACTGGGGCTATTTTTATAGCAGTGTAGAAATTTGGCATACTATCCCAGACTTGAGACACTGGCTGAGTCTTACTATAAGCAACTATTCACACAGAGGTATATGGGCACAGCTAACTCTAAGTTTAGATTTGTCTTTATTTAAACAAACACCAGTGAGAGAGGGAGAAGGGGTCTCTGCCGCTGTCACAACTGTACCCACCAACCATATACATCATGCCGACCATGGTGTGGTAACTGATGACTCTGCACCATAGTGTCAGCCACCAGGCTCCACTCTGTGGGCATACTGTGGTTAACGTCGCTACCTCTGCTGGCCAGAGCACGCCTATAGTAGCAGTATCCAGGCTGGCCACTGTGTGTGCTACTCTTGCTCTGCCAGTCCCACCACCTGTACTCATAGTGGGCATGCCACTTCCCACGAGCAAACTGGAATGTCCACTACTGATGCAGTGCCTGACGTTTAAGGGTAGGCTTATTCATGTTACAGGTTTGAGTTGCAGTCTTCCAAATAGGATTTAAATTTTAATATGAATGTAACTTTACTCGACATTTGCGGTGACATTCTTTTTAGTGATTTTTGCGAAGCCTCAAAGGAATAATGTCTCTCGTAATTAAAACAATTAAAAAGTTATTTTGTAATTTACAGTCGTGAAACAAGGAAACATCAGGCTCCGATATTTAAAATATATAGGTCACTGGTCTGAAACGACTAATATTATAATATGATTCTGCTAATAAAATGTTAGTTAACAGCAATTAGCCTTCATCAATTATCTTTGTGCTGACTGTTGCAAAATATTATTACACAAACGCAAATACACTACAAGAAATGTTTGCCAGAGGTGTGGACAGGGACAAGAAAAGTTGAAATCCTGTTGCAAAACACCACAGGAAACATGTTTCTAGTTGCAGTGTGTACACACAGTTTAGATTCATGTTATATTTGCAAGCAAATATTTTTTGTATTATTTGTATTTTTTCAGGTGTCTGATGAGTGACGTCATGGTTATCATATTGTGTAAGACTGAAATACAGGCATCCATCATCTGGGTCAACTGAAGCGTCCGAACCCACACGTCGGCTTTGACCCGTGACGTAAGGCGGCTGTTGTTTGTAACGTCACGACAGCGCGGAATTTAGTTTGTGAAAGTGGCGTGTTTGTAGGTGTCGTTTTGAAGCGCTCGGTGGTGCTCTCTGGTGGTGTGTTAGGTGATGTTTTTGGTTTAATTTGCGAGTGGTGGCGTCGTGTGTGAATTTTGGTAAACTGCTTTTTTTATGTCTTTGGTAGGTATGGATATGAGTGACAGGGTCAACAGTTTTCGGTTGTCGGCTATGATGGGGGACAGTGCGTTATCTCTAATAAAATTTCTTCAACTATTCGGATTTTTGGATGAAGTCGTGAAGTGTTCAGTATGTCAGCCAGGGACGGCTGTATGTGGAGATGTCGCAAGGAAAACAGGTCAAGGGAAGTGTTCGATCCCAATGTGTGGCTGTGAATGTTGGTATTGGTATCAGGAGATGTTTTTGAGCTATATAGGTCAAGGGAAGTGTTAAGTCCTAATTTACGGGATCGGGAGCTGCTGTTGAGCTATATAGGTCAAGGGAAGTGTCCGATTCCAGATGATATTGTATGTAGTGGTATTCTGGGAGTTTTGTGATGTCTGTTTTTTAGTCATTTTGCGTGCTTTTGTATTGGGGTGGGTGTCTAAATTTGTTTATATTTAGTTTTTCCCCACCCAAAAACCCCCTATTTCCTGTGCTTGTCCTGTTAGTGTCATTAGGCTTTTTATGGAATGTGTGTGTGTTTGTTTTTCGATGTATTTTCGTCCTCATAATGTGTACATAACGACTTTATATCCACCACACTGGAATCGTGGTTTATGGTCGTTTCCGCTATATTTGTGACGTCATGGATCAAAGCAGACGGGCAGGATCAGACGCTTCCGTATTTCCCATCATCTTGATGGGGGATACCACAAATTTCAGTTTTGCCCACATCCTTATGTTCGGTGGTGAGTCCCAAATGATTGCCAAGATTTCTTCTGGCACTTGATGCAACACCTCTGGAAATGAAATATGTGTATTAAAAGCACAGAGATGCACATGGTTCAGATTTCTAACTAGTAAACGAAACCATATAGTGGAGATGTTGAGTCGAATGGCATGACAAAAAGACTGCCAACCAGTAAGCTTTCAACCAAGAACACCTCCACTATATGGTGAGTAGCCATCTATCCTTTTCATAATATTGTCATATAATTCCATCCCACATTTTCCATTGTTTAATCACCTGATTCTCATTACTGGCTTTATCACATCTGTCTCCAGAGAGCTACAAGGGAGTTCCAGCAGCAAAGACAATATTCTGACTCAATATTAGTTTCAACAACTTGATTCAAGAATATCACACACTTTATATCAATGTAGGGAGCAAAGGATGATGATTAAATGGAACTGAGGTTTTGAGCAGATGGTAGGAAAGCAAACTAGATTTCAACTGGTGCTAAGCTTCCAAGACACTGTCCTTCCTCGGGGAATCCCATTTATGTGCCTGTTGACTATTAAACACCTATGTAGTCTGAGGTTATTTTCAGTCCTGCTATTCCCTTACTCCTACCAGAACTTTCCAGCATCATAATTTATTTATCAATAATCTTTTGTAATATGCAAACACATACAAACAAGCATTTTCTTATCTCCAATATGTCAAGACTGTTGCAACTACACATTTCACCACACATTTGGCTTCCTAAAATATCTTATCTTCCCTATTATTGGTGAACTTCCTGGATTTTGGAGTACAAACCTCCTTGCTAAATTACTCGAGCACCATCCTCAACTAACCATTATTCTTTACATCACACCGTGATCTCCTCATCAGTTCTTTAAAAACTGTTCAAGTAGTTTCTTACACAATTTTGGAAATTACTAGTCCTTTGAGATAGCCATGAGCTGCCCTGCTTCGACTCTCTTTTCTTGGTGGCATTATAAATTTGGGTCACAGAGAAATCTCCATACTTATCGGAGAATCCATGCAGTTACTGAATCACAGAAATGAAATGGGAGAGGGGGTAGAGGAAGAAGACAGGGCAAAATATGGTACATGGGAGAGGAAGAAGACACCGTGAAATATGGTAACACAATTATATATTTAGCACAATTTTAGAATTAATACTGACGAGTGTGGAATAAGACAAAACAGCTTTTTCAGGTCTGAAAGTATCTTTGAGAAATTTGTCTGCTCCTGAAGTTTCCAATCTGAAGAATGCTGTGTGTCACTAACCACACCATCTCAACTACCTACTCACTTCTAGGTTAGATTTATCTGTAGATTGTATGTGTGAGATTTCTGTACAACACTTGACTAAAAAGTCATCCATTTATTACACCATCCATTGCAGAGTGACATACCACAAATTAGCATATTAAAGTGTCCATGAATTAAATTCCCCACATTCTTCAGTTGAATAATAATATCACGACATTCTCACAACGTAGATGTCCTCCCTACAGTTTCTATAATATTTGTTTCAAATCATGCTCACTCTCTGGACAGCTACTACTTACCAGTTTTATTTAGTAAATCTGTGTGATGCAAATGACTATAGGTCTACTACAATTAAAATAATGATTTAACTAACAGATTGCAGTCGTAGGTAGATAGTATTGTCGACATGCAGTTAGCCACACCACACAGGGCTCTACCAACACCTACAAAACAGGCCTCTTCCCTCTTGCCTCACTGAAATGTCAATCAAAGTTATTTTAACCAGAGTACAGTGTCTTAACATAGTGCAATAAGCAAGCGCCTTCTGTTTAACCTCGTGAATGAAAGTAAAGTTGTGGTTCAATGTCTCGAAATCAGGGGAAATGTAGCATATAGATAGACTGTACAAAAATGCCAGACAAACAAATCAGTCAGGGAATCTGGAAAAATTAAACTTGAATGGCACTAGATTTTAATTAAACTACTACCAAACAAGTCCAGTTTCTTTCTCACACTATGTTTTTCCTTGAGAATTCCATTCCTACAACTGCTTTGCCTGTTGTCCATTCTTTCTGATCATTCGAGCCTTAAAAGCTGCTATATTTTTAGGCTAGTGTAAGGGTACTGGACCCCATCAAAATCTTTGATTTTTAGTGCAGACCAAGGTCTAGTTTAGCTCAAAAGGAGCCAAATGTCACATTTACTACACATATATGCAGATTATGTTTTCTTCCCTACTTTATAAATCACCTTAACTGTGGAAATGGTGAGCAGTCAGAAAATTATACTACTAGCCGAGATACAAAAGTAAGAGGATGGTTGACTACCCCTGGCGTAAAGCAAGTTTACGATAGTTCCTCTTCAGACAAACTCATTGCCCTAATATTGTTAGCAATAGTGTGTGTGAGGCTCTTTCACGCCACATATGCAATAAATACTTTTCTAGTCCATATAAGACAATGCATAAATAAGAAATTTAAACAGTTGCAAAAAATCTTTACATTTCATTTTTTTTGTATCGTCTGCAGGGAATTTTGCATACGACACGTTATTGAGTTTTATTTTAACGTTAAGCCATCCAACCGCATCTTAAGTTATCTTTACTACGGTTAGAATAATATTACAGTCTCATATTGGATGCGGTGGTTATTAATACTCCTTGCGATACGGTAAGATTATAAACTTCACAATATTCCTAAGTCTCAATGACGAACATGTGGTTTGCGAATGAAATTATTGACCACATATAGTCCCACATTACTAACTGGTGAAAAAAAAATCCCGTAATTCAAACGCCGAGCAAATTGTGTATTCCTCCACACACAATGTCTAATTACAAGTACTAAATAACACTTAATAATACAACACGATAAACAGCTATCGAAAATGAACTTGAGAAAATTACCGAACATACACACACCTTTAATTTCGACTTTCCTCTCCCAATGGACCGCCTCCAATTGCTAAAAAAAGGACAACGATAACTTTTAACACGACAAGGCAGTGATCCATGGCCTTCGGTCGCGCTTCCAGTAGTAAGAACTCTGGTTTCCAGCTGTCGCGAGCATTCATCGAATTGTGTTAAGAACAGACTATCAGTGGTAGCGGAGGCGAAAGAAACAACATATATAAAATTAGTATCCCGTACTTCAGATGACCTATATAATTCAACTGAACAACAGGATACTAACGCTTACGACAACGAAGAAATCGATGTGCGTTAAATTTTTATTCCGTACTGCAGTTAATCTATACAGCTCGACTGAAGTTCGAGATACAAGTCATATATATGTGACGTGAGGTATTCTATCCTACCACTACTTCTATCCCTTTTTCCCCCTTTATTTTCCACAGAAGTACTTGGACACAAACAAGCGATATCCTTAACATTAAGTACGAAATATTACTCGCCTTGATATACGTCTACCATATTCTTTCTCTCCTGTTTTTCTTTGTTTCTGAACACTTCTTTCAGCTGTGTAATAAATGATCTCTGGGAAATTATGATGTCATTGGTCAAAGCCGACGGTTTGTATACCGTTCTTCAGTAGACCCTGCCAGAATACACTGTTGTGCCACTCACTGCTACCACGTCAGAACCTGCGCAGGCCTTTGTTACAAGAAGTGGATATCAAGTGCAGTACCAATACCCCAACAAAGGCGCTCGAGTGGCGACATTAGTATTTCACTGTAAAGTGGGAGCCAAGGAAGTGAAAGTAGTGCATTGTACTGTCAACGAACTTTTAATTTTGTAAACAGTTTGTTTATTCCTTGGTTTGGTTATTTAATGTTGTTTCTAGTGGGTGTTAAATAAAGTACCATACTAGATTATCTAGTGCCTATTTTATTCGACATTTATCATAACTGGAAGAATGGATCCCGTTAAGACTCTTCCTCAATACCAGCCGCCACTACTGCATTTTGTCCTCATTTTGCGCTTTACATTTTCTTCTTGGTGGTTTTTCGTCGTGTAGGGAGAAACCCCACTCAAACTTTGCCACAGTGCGGCGTATGACCTGATTAGAGAAACGATGATGGCGACCGAATTCTCTGTGAAACCAATTCTGTGCACCCACAACTAAGATCCACTTTTGTAAATTCTTTTAATGATTTCTAAACGTTCAGGAACGTGAGTCGCTGGACGATGAAATTGCAAATTGCACTGGATATTTTCACACCGGTCAGCACACAAAAAACTATAATTGTAAAAAGTATCATTCTTAACGATGACCCTTCATATGTTAACCATTTGTATAATTACATATGTCCTGACGATGCCTTATATAACAGCCAGGTGTTTACATGCAAGAAATTTCCAAGAATGATTGCCTATTCAACGCATAGGCTCCTAACAATATATATCGAACGTGCGACTCGATGTCGACCATACGATTCTGGAGGCGCGAATTATGGTAAACTTGGAGTACGTTACCTGGGGGACATATTTTGTCGTTTCCGCTGTGAATAGCAATATGCGAAAGCGTTGCAGTTTCGAGTGCCGAGAGCCTCACATGACGAAATCTAATTCCTCGTTTATATAGCGTGGAAAGTTATATCTCTTCCGATATCTACATTTCTACAACTTGGAAAAATTGACCCTACTGATACTCTCCTGCTATCTCTGACTGACATAGTGTTCGGGATATGTGAACGAACATTTTCCAGCGTGCATAGTGGCGCACAAGATATGATGAGCAGAGCGCATTAGACTCTGTGGAATATACATGTTCCGTGTTTGTTGATGGGGCAACAAATATAATTTGGTAGTGAAATGTATTAATATGTGTTGTGCGAATAAAGCATAAGTTCCAGAATAAGATTTTCACTCTGCAGTGGAGTGTGCGCTGATATGAAACTTCCTGGCAGATTAAAACTGTGTGCCCGACCGAGACTCGAACTCGGGACCTTTGCCACAGTTTTAATCTGCCAGGAAGTTTCAAAGCATAAGTTTATTTTGTCCCTAAAATAGTTGTTACCTGTCATTTAGCTGCGTTAATCTGCATAAACTACAACAGGTTATGGGCCCAGATACTGGATTAAAGCGAAATAATAAGCTTTAAGGTGATGTGTATTTGAGCAAAAGGTGCGCGGAAGTTCTTATAAACTTGGATTGTGTACGCTATACGAAGAAGAAAGTAACTGTAAAATAAGTACAACACAGATACCACAAATAGAGCGGCTTGTAGGGTGCGAAAATTGCACCAGCTGAAAATTTGCTGTTGAGGCGTATTTGCACTTGGATGACTTATGAGACGTCGTAAACGGTAAATTAGCACCTACGGAGTCAAGTTTTGCTACTAATGATCGGAAGGCGAAATCAAAACTAATCGTTTTGATTGATCCAGTGAATTACGTTCACATAGAAAAGGCTACATCAGCAAAGCAGGTATGGGAAAAACTGAAAAAAGCATTTGAAGACGGTGGTTTAACCAGAAAAGTAGGATTACTTCGCGAACTTATAACCACAAGATTGAATAAGTGTAAAACCGTGGATGAACATGTGAATGAAATAAATTCAATCTCCAATCGGCTGAGGAATATTGGTTATGAAATTGCGGATGAATGGATTGGAACTTTATTGTTAGCTGGACTACCAGAGAAATATTTGCCAATGATTACAGGTTTGGGAAGTTCGAGAATATCCATTACAGCAGATGGTGTTAAAGTAAAGATTCTACAGGACGTGAAGAATGAACCATATTCTAAATCTTCAGAAAAAAAACAGTGTCGGCTTTATACTCTAAGTACAAGAAGAAGAAGCCAATAAGATGTTTCAGATGCCAGAAAATTGGACATGTTACTTCAAAGTGTAACGAAAAGTTAAGTATAATAGAAAAGAAACGTGTTAGTTCTAGTGGTCCTGAGAGAAAGATTACCGATAAACGTAAGGCATTTTCTGTTTTTTACTCTTTTAATGAAACGAGTGAAGATCATGTAGAATGGTTCCTAGATTCAGGAGCATCTGTGCACATTACCTAAGCTCCGTCAGTTTTTATGATGCTCAGTCAAGGACTGACATTGGAATTTCTACAGTTGACGGATCTAACTTGTGAATGAGGAAAAGGAAATTGTTATTGTTTATGATGTACGTTATGTAAAGAATATTGCAACTAATTCATTGTCAGGAAGCGAAATATTAAAGAAGGGTAATAAAGTTATCTTTGATACAGAGGGAGCCAAAGTGATAGACTCTTGTGGTGGTATTGTAGCTACTGTAAGTAATGTAAGAGATATTTACAAAGTGAATACAGTTCAAAATACTGCTGAAACAGGAAATCACTCTGTTTATGCTGCAAAAGGTTTCTTGTGGCATAGGAGACATTTGAATAGGAAAAGTATGACTTTGCTGAAGATTATGGCAACTGGGATGGAAAATTATGGAATGTATAATGTTCAATGTGAGATGTGTTTGCAAAGGAAGCAGGCTAGATTGCCATTTAAATCGAGTCAGAGCAGATCTACCGAAGTCTTGCAACTCATATATTCAGATCTCTGTGGACTTATGGAGAATGAATGCTTAGGAGGTAACTTCTATTTCATGACATTCATAGATGATTTTTCTAGATACATGCATGTTTATTTTATAAGTAGCAAGGACCAAGTGAATGATGTATTTGTTGTTTATTGCAAAATGGTCGAAAGACAGACTGGGAAGAAAATTAAAATCGTGAGATCAGACAATGGATCAGAATATGTAAACAGACAGTTTAAATAACAGTTGAATGGAATGGGTATAAGACATCAGGCTACCATTCGCTACAGTCCTTCTCAGAATGGAGTAGCAGAACGAGCCAACAGAACCATTTTAGAAAAGGCAAGAAGTATGTTAAGCTATGCTGAGCTACCTAAGTGTTTTATGGCGGAGGTGTGTCAACAGCACTGTATTTAATTAACAGATCACCTACCAAAGCTGTGAGACACAAAACACCTTATGAAGTATGGACTGGGAAGAAATCGGATTTAAATCACTTAAAAGTCTTTGGATGTGAAGCTATGGTTCAGATTCCAAAACCATTAAGATTAAAGTGGGATGCAAAATCTCAAAAATATATTTTTGTTGGCTACTGAGAGGATTCAAAAGGCTACAGATATTATAATCCTGTGAGTTTGAAGATAATAAATACTAGAGATGTAGTATTTTTGGAGGGTTATAGACCTAAAATAAAGGAAATTAGTCAAAATGATACAGTAATGCAATGCTGAAACAGAGGTGGAAACTGAAACAGAGAAAGACGAGAATAAAGAGGAAGCTGTTGTGCTACCTGAGAAATTGAGGAAGAAGATTCAACAGAGGAAGTCAATTTAAGGCGGTCTTCACATATAGCAAAACCAAAAGAATACCCAGATTATGAAATGTATTCTGCCCAAACAATCAACAATGAACGAATCACAGTATGCTCAAAACTGGAAAAAGGCTATTGAAAAGGAGCTGCAATCTTTTGTGAATAATTATACACATGAATGGGTTGACATGCCTGAAAATAAAAAGCTGCCAAGAACAAGATGGGTATTTAGTATTAAAAATCCTGAGAGTGCAATACAAAATTCAAAGCCAGATTGGTAATTAAAGGATATTCCCAGAAAGAAGGAATCGATTACAATGAAATTCTTCCCAATGGTGAAGTATTCATCATTAAGATACCTTTTAGCTGTGGCAGTACAGGAAGCCATATTAATTCATCAAACAGATGTGAAAACAGCCTACCTGAATGGAAGACTGGAGGAGGAAATACATGTGATTCCACCTGATGAAGTTAAGCGACCTTATCAAGGGAACAGGAGAATTTGGCGTTTGAAGAAAGGGATATATGGATTAAAGCAAAGGGGCCATTGTTGGAATAAATGTTTGCATAAAAGTTTGATAAAACTAGGCATGTTACAGTCAAAGGCAGATTGCAGTATATGTCATAAAAGGAGCAATGAAGAAATTGCAGTCATGGCCATCTGGGTAGATGATTTTTTTATTTTAACCAATAGTGAAAGCCAGATGGACTTTTTCAAAGAACAGTTACGGTCAAAATTTAATATGTATGATTTAGGGGAAATTAATTAATACTTAGGCATGAAGATTCTAAGAAGTGCCGACTGAGAAGGACTATGGATTGATCAATCTCTGTACACAAGGAAGATCCTAGTGAAGTTCAGTATGGAAAATTGTTAACCTATTTCTACTCCTATGGAAAACAATGCAAAACTACTAATAACTGATGATGACAAGAAATGTAAGTAAAGTGTACCCTATTTGGAAGCTGTAGGAAGTCTACTGTACTTAGCACAGACTTCCAGACCAGACGTTGCATTTACCACAAATGCAGTAAGCAAGTTTTGAAGTGATCCGAGAAAAAGCACTGGATGGCAGTCAAGAGAATATTCAGATATTTAAATGGAACTGCTGATTATAAGTTAAAATATCCTTAAACTGGAAATGCAAATTTGGAAGGATACAGTGACGCAGACAGGGGAAAATCACTGGATGTTGTTTTAGATTAATGGGAGGATTGATATCATGGTCTTGTAAGAGACAAAGAACTGTTGCTTTGAGTACTGTAGAAGCTGAATATATGGCCTTGTCCTCCACTATCCAAGAAGCTCTTTGGATCTGTACACTGATGAGTGAAATAGAATCTCCTCCAAAATTAAACCCAACTGTGGTATTTTGTGACAATATGGGAGCTATTACACACGCAAAAAATAATGTCACCAGTGTAAGCATCACTTTATAAGACATCATGTGGAACAGGGGAACATAATCTTCGGTTATCTATGCACAGAAGAAATGTTATCGGATCTCAGTAAGGACATATTTCAGCCACATGTGAAACGTCAACCACGACCCGCAACAAATCATGATGCCCAAGTAGGTGTTTTAGCTGCTGTCACAGCTAATCCGCACAGCAATAGCAAACAAATTGAGTGGGAATCGGGAACTTCAAAAACGTCGGTTTTAAGAATGCTACATCAACATCGATTGCACCCGTACCATATTTCTATGCACCAGGAATTGCATGGCGAAGACTATGAACATCGTGTACAGTTCTGCCACTAGGCAGAAGAGAAATCATGGGAAGATGACAGATTTTTTGCACGCGTTCTATTTAGCGACGAAGCATCATTCACCAACAGGGGTAACGTAAACCGGCATAATATGCACTATTGGACAACGGAAAATCCACGATGGCTGTGAGAAGTGGAACATCAGCGACCTTGGCGGGTTAATGTATGATGCGTCATTATGGGAGGAAGGATAATTGGACCCCATTTTATCGATGGCAATCTAAATGGTGCAATGTATGCAGATTTCCTACATAATGTTCTACTGATGTTACTATAAGATGTTTCACTGCATGGCAGAATGGCGATGTACATCCAACATGATGGATGTCCGGCACATAGCTCGTGTGCCGTTGAAACCATATTGAATAGCATATTTCATGACAGGTGGATTGGTCGTCGAAGCACCATATCATGGCCCGCACGTTCACTGGATCTGACGTCCTCGGATTTCTTTCTGTGGAGAAAGTTGAAGGATATTGGCCATCGTGATCCACCGACAATGCCTGACAACATGCGTCAGTGCATTGTCAATGCATGTGCAAACATTACGGAAGGCGAACTACTTGCTGTTGAGAGGAATGTCGCTACACGTATTGCCAAATGCATTGAGGTCGATGGACATCATTTTGAGCATTTATTGCATTAATGTGGTATTTACAGGTAATCACACTGTAACAGCATGCATTCTCAGAAATGATAAGTTCACAAAGGTACATGTATCACATTGGAACAACCGAAATATAATGTTCAAACGTACCTACGTTCTGTATTTTAATTTAAAAACCTAGCTATTACCAACTATTCGTCTAAAATTGTGAGCTATATGTCTGTGACTATTACAGCACCATGTAACACAAAGTGTAAAAAATGGTCCAACTAAAACATTCATATTTCTTTACGTACTACACGAATATGTAATAAAAATGGGTGTTCCTATTTAAAAAACACAGTTGATATTCGTTTGACCTATGGTAGCGCCATCTAGTGCGCCAACCATAGCGCCACCTGGTTTCCCCCTTCAAGCTAGACAAGTTTCGTTCTTTGTAGTTTGTTTGTTTGACGCTTATTTCGTGAGATGTTTGGCCTAGTCACGATCACTGGACCACCCTGTGTGTCTATATATATATATATATATATATATATATATATATATATATATATATATATATATATATATATATATATATATATATATATATATATGTGTGTGTGTGTGTATGTATGTATGTATGTATGTTACATAGTACCTCATTTGAACTACTTGAAGGCGCAAGAAGACGACGACACATAAATGTTGTATCCCATACTTCAGTATGGGATATAATTTTTTTGCCTTGGATGCTCATAATATCGACTGAAAGTTATAGTCTTGCTAGCGATGACGAAAAAACGAACAGCAGTGAAATTTGTATCCCATTCTTTAGTTGAGCCTTATAGGTCAACTGAAAAATATAGAAGTAGTACTAGCGAGTGGGAAATAACGACATTTAATACATGCGTATTCTGTACTTCAATTGACCTTTGTATGTCAATTGAAGAATAGGATACTAGTGCTATGGAACACGAAAACTAGCGACATACATAACATTTATATCCTGCTCTTCAGTTGACCTATATAGGTAAATCACATCACTGTTACATACAGTATATCGCTCTTTTCGTCTAGGTAGTACCAGTATTCCATACTTCAGTTGACGTTTATACGCCAACTGAAGTACGGGATACAAATTTTACGTGAGTCGGTCTTTTCGCCTTTAGTAGTGTTAGTATAGACTCGAAAAAATCGTACTGGTACTAGTGCTGGGGAAGGAAGAAGAGCAGCAGCTGCAAAATTTGTATTACATACTGCAGTTGACGAATACATACGTAACGGTGTGCTACAACAATGAAATATGTCAAAATAGACAAATGCAGTGAAACAAAAAAATAAAAAACTGAACTTACCGTATGGAAACTCCTCTGCAAGAAAACCATAGCTCACCTAGAAAGACATAAACAGAAATCACATACCCACATACACAAGAATCACAACATAACGAAAACACACAGACACACACACACACACACACACACACACACACACACACACACACACACACACACACATTCCCCTCCCCCTACTCTGCATCCCAATCTGAAATTAAATAACAAATTTTGGACATTAAATTTGTCGAACATGTTTAAGAAAACACTTAAATGGGCAATATGTATTGGGTACACTACACCTCCATGAAAATTCATCTAAGTGACTCTGCAGTCTCCAAATCCGTCATTTCCCCCTCCCTACAACAGATTTTATAGCTAACCAATAACCTTCTATGCTATTTGTACAAGTCCCAGTAGATAAAGATCTGAATTCAATGTTGTGATTAATAACAAGATGGTGTTAACCCCTGTTCCCCAAATCCCTATACAAATAAAAACATCTCAAATCACTACGGAACCCTCTGCAACATGATCTTCAATTAATGGGACCAAATCTTCCTTTGTTCGATTGGAAACTAGTTTAAAAACTACATTGTCACATTCTTGACCTGAAACTACAGCCCCCCCCCAAACCCGTCATCGTACAGGAGGTTCCCCCTCTGTTGTACTTCCTTGTGCCAAAATGCGACTCGTCGAATTCGACTATAACACCCAGCCCCATCAACGCCCCCTGTACCTTAAATATTCCACACAAATTTCCCTACAAGACGAGTACCAATCTACAACTGTACACTCACTCACATGACATTCATGCAAACACAGCCACACAGGACACCTCAAACACCAACAGTACGTTATTTTTATTATATTCCTCAAGGTGAGCTTAGCTTTCTCGAATCATGTTGCTCTTCTAATGGACCACCACAACCGGACTTTGCAGCAGCGCCGTACGAATAAGTCGTGAGTTCGGCGAGCGGACACACTTGACAGGCGCATATGTCTGCCGCATTCACGACGTAATCGGCAACAAGACCCTACATTTGTAAATCGAATCGTGGCCATCATGTCTATACTCATAGCCTCCTTTAAATCACCCATATTCAATGGAATAGATAAATCTATATCTACAAACGAAAAATGAAAAACTAAAAATTCTCCTAAAATAAAAAAACTATTACTCCAAATTGTCACAAACTCACTAAGAATTAAATTAAGTACTGAATGAATTGCAAACAAACAATAACTTAAATCAATGCACATGAAAAAAATCACGCAATATCTAGTGCTGACTTTTAAAACCACATTCGATTTTTAAATCTACAATGACGATGCTTATCCTTAGGAGACAACCGATTAATTATCTATGGCTGGAAAGTAAAGACATTAATATCTATGAGCAACCTATGACATCATTGGTCAAAGCCGAAGGGTTGTATCTCATGCTTCAGTAGACACTTCTGGCATCACCATGAAGCCCTTCTTGTAACTTAGTGCTATTGTGTTGTTGAGATGGCGTGTTTCAATGTACAATTGATGATGCGATGTTGTGCTAGTTCCTCCCTATCTAGGTAAGCCGGCTTTAACCAGTTTACAGAGCCTGTTTTGTGTCTACCACACTAGTCAAGTTTGAAGGTATTTGTCTAACTCGAAAGTATCTTGTAGCCAGGCATATGATGCCCCATGTAGGTCCTTGTGAACAAAAATCTGGCTTTTTCTGTATCTGACTGGTGGATTTGCCCACAAACGTCTCATATACATACTGAGCTGCTGTGCAAACCCCATTACTTCTGGGGTTAGGGGCTTAACTCTTTGTGGACTTACAAGGTACTCTAGCACCCCATACACAATTTGAGCTGGCAAATATTGTACATCCTCCTTAATCGCCGTGCCCAGTCCCAGCAATACCAGCGGTAGGCGCAGCTCCTAATTAAAAGCTCTCCGGTGGAGCTGCCTCAAGACATATTTTAAAATAAATATCTCAGTAACGTATCATAGAATTAAAATTATCAGAACGCATTTCAGGTATTTCTCAAACAGGTTTAAACAATGCCTGTAAACTTTTTGGGACTGTTCACATGTGATATCGCGCAATGACTTTCTAATAGGTAGTAGCTAGTCTTAAGGCTGCACCTTGAAATCCCCCTTAACTCTATGTAACAGTGGTCTGTGGGTGTGGGTTCCTTGAAGTACAGTTCATATGGATATTCTGAAGGCTCTGGTTTTTCGACCTAAGGGTGTCCTACCAACCTGCACACAATTTTCGTGTTCCACTGCCTACATCAATGAAGGATAAACAGAGTTTCTCAAACTTTACTTTCGAATCTGTGCATCTGTATATCTCTATTATTCTTAGATACACCTCTAATCTACGTTTAGTATGACCGTTTTTATGGTGTTTTAGACAGCTTTATTGTTTCTGACATTAGCTGTTCTATCCACTGTTGGAATAAGTTTGCAAATGTCTCATCAGAGCGCGCTAGAGTACAGTAACTGAATAATCATCACCTAGTGAGAGTTTCACGAATTATTAGAGGAAAAAGGATGGGAAATATAACTCTTGTGCGAAATATGTCCCGTTACGTTAATTTCCTTGCTTGTTCATTATGTTTGACGTGTTATCAGCAAGTTTCTTTTTTTGAGTGTATTATTCATGAATTTAGTTAACTTCAATTTCTTGCAAATAATAGCAGCATGCCACGAGTTTCAAATCAACACAATATGAATTCATTGTGTGCAATTTATTAGGTAAAATTTGGGAACATGCTGTTAGGATGAAACTGAAGGAATTTGGTGTGCTCAGATGCAATATAAACATGAGTCAAGAACAAAAACAGTACAAATGCAGGCGAGAGTATACAGGCAATTTTAACAGAGCAGTGTACAATGCAGCTGAGTTGTTCTGTGCACTATATCACTTAAAACGCATATTTTTGTAATAAACAAGTATAAATGTGACAAATGTGATGTGTAAATTTCCATGATTAGATTACATTAGATTCAGTTCTCATTCTATAGACACAAAAATGATATGATTCTCATGGATGTGGAACATGTCAGAAAGAATAAGATAAAAACATAGAACATTTGAATATAATACTCAATCTCATATTGCCAAAGTATGTGAATACATTATAGTAAACTGGAATTGTTGTTACTTACAGAATTAATACACTGTCTGAATCAAACATCGTCATGCACTTTCAATGTATTTAACATACATTGTTGTGACCAAGTGCTATCAAAACTGAAACTTAACAGACATTTTTTACTTAAGCTGATCTAACAGTCCCTGTTAACATATGTATTTATAGAGTAGAAGGAGTTGCCTACCAGAAAATCTTCCAAACTCTGTTTAAAGTGTGTTTTGTCTGAAACCAAATTTTTAATAATGGCTGGCAATTTATTGAAAATGTGTGTCCCTGATTATTGGCCCTTTTTTGGACCGACGTAAGGGATTTTATGTGTTTACATAGATTGTTTTTATTCACAGTATTGATACTATTATTGAGCTAATTGTTGGAAATAGATTGATATTATTTGTAACAAATTTCATTAAGGAATAAATATACTGAGAAGCAGTGGTTAGAATACCGTGTCCCTTGAATAGGTTTCTACATGATGTTCTTGAACGTACACTACAGATGAGTCTTATTACACACATTTGCACTCAAAAACTTTTTCTCTTCTTGACTGCAAAATATGAACTCATATGAGACAATAGAGTGAAGGTAAGCAAAGTATGCTAGTTTTTTATACCTTTGTCTCCTACATCTGACATCAATCACATTGCAAATACAGACTTGTTTAACTGAATTTATTATCAAGTTGTAATCGCAGAGATTTTACACTGTCAATCTCTTCTATCTGCATGTCTTCATATGTTATACACATGCTGGAAGGAAATCTATTACAGGTTGTGAAGTACATGTAGTGGGTCTGATCAGAGTTTAATGAGAGTGAATTAGCTTTAAACCATTTATTATTCTCAGTGAAAATTTGATTAGCAGCCATTTCTAAATCTATACTTAACTTACTATTTACTGCAATGTTTTTATTACCTGCAAATAAAACAAACTTAGCACCTGGCGATGTAACAGAGGAGAAGTCACTAACATACAGAAGAAAAAACAATGGATCCAAGATGGAACCTTGAGGAACAGCGTACATAATTAGTTGCCAATCAGATTAAGTTGGTTGGTTGTTTTGGGGGAAGGAGACCAGACAGCGAGGTCATCGGTCTCATAGGATTAGGGAAGGACGGGGAAGGAAGTCGGCCGTGCCCTTTGAAAGGAACCATCCCGGCATTTGCCTGGAGCGATTTAGGGAAATCACGGAAAACCTAAAACAGGATGGCCGGACACGGGATTGAACCATCGTCCTTCCGAATGCGAGTCCAGTGTCTAACCACTGCGCCACCTCGCTCGGTATCAGATTAAGACTGATTGCTTACTCCACAGGAATTTCCTAACTAGATCGTTACTTAAGTGAGACTTGCACCATTTTGCAGCACTGCCAGTGACACCACAGCATTCTAATTTACTTAAGAGAATGCTGTGATTCACACAGTCAAAGGCTTTTGACAGGCCACATAAAGTGCCAGTAACCTCTAATTTCTATCTAATGAATTAAGTACATTCTTACTGTACATGTATACAACCTTCTCTATATCGGAAGGTTTAAACTCAAACTGTGACTTGGATAATACATTATTTTCAGTAAGATGCTTAAGAATGCGCTTGAACACAACCTATCCAAATATTTTTGAAAAAGCTGTCAAAACTGAAATTGGTCGATAGTTTTATGGTATCTTTTTATCCACTTCCTTGTAAAGAGGCTTAACTTAAGCAAACTAAAACATGCTAGTCTGGAAATGTTCCTCTGATAAGAGATTGATTACACAAATAACATAACTCACATGAATGGTGTTTGATTAACTTCATGTACATGTTATCATAACCACTAGATACTTTGATTTTACAGATTTTATTATGGATGCTACTGCTTTGGGAGAAGTGAGTTACATTTCAATTTTACTGAAGTTATTTGTAGAGATTGATCTCAAATACTCCATTGCACTGTTTACCAAACCTGATAACCCCAGGCTGTCAGTAACAGAAACAAAGTACTTCTTTAAGAAGTTTGCAACACTACATACACTTGTTACCAATGTCTCATTTATTTTTAGAGCTAAGTGTTCCTCTTCCTTACTGGCCCAACCTGTCTCTGTCTTCACTATATCCCATACAGTTTTTATTTCGTTGCCTGATGTAATTATTTTTTGTGGTAATAAGTCTGCTTAGATATCTGGATTACCAACTTCAATATTTTGCAGTATTCTTTGTAATGCATTATAATGCTAACATTAGAGCTCTTCCTAGATAATAGACACAGTTTCCGTTTTCTCCCACATGATACTTTTATACCTTATGTAACCCATGGTTTATTTTTAGACTTCCGTTTGATGGGAGTTACCTTTAGGAGAAAGCAATTTTGAAATGAGGAAATAACTTTATATGGGAATGCTTTGTACTTTGCATTTAAGTCAGAAGTATTGTAAATATCTATCCAGTTCTTGTCTTTGAAAAATGACCTAAATTTCTCAATTTTTGACTGATTTATTACCCTTCTGTACTCAGATTTAATAGATTTTATATCCTGACAAATTTCACCATTTGATATAAGATGCTGATTGTCGTGATCAGACAGCCAGTTTACTATTCGTTTTGTGATATGATTTTTTCACCTAAATTTGTCTATAAAGATATTATCAATAGCAGTCTTGGGTCATTTACATACCCTAGTTACAAAGTTCATGGTAGGAATAAAATTGAATGACAATGTTACTGATCTTAGTAAGTGTTCATTGACAGAGCTTTTCAATAAACCACCAACACCCACTATTTCCTTTATTCTTACTGTGCAATGGGACAACAGAGCTACCAATTTTTTTATTTAGATGCGTAAGTTTCCTGACAGTGTTCTGTATATACTTACTATTATAAAGGACTTTTTATGCAATTCTACTTCTGTTCCACAAGCTTCTCAATACTGGTGTGAGCAAATTTTTTAATACAAATATTATGGAAATTGAAACAGTTCTTGACAAATGTGGTAACTCCTCCTTTCTCCATATTTTCTCTACAGAACTAAGAGGCTGACTTAAATCCTGTAACAGTTAACACACACACACACACACACACACACACACACACACACACACACACACACACACACACACACACACACACACACACATATATATATATATATATATATATATATATATATATATATATATATATATATATACACCCATATATATATATATATATACCAGTGGTCACATGATGTTCAGAGAGGTAGATTATATCAACTGGTTTGCTCAACTGTAATTTTTCAACGCAAATAAGTGACTTATTAAGTTTGCCCATCAGTCCTCAGATATTCTGATGCAATAAGGATAACTTTTTTTCTGCATTGGCTGAATTACAACTGAATGAACATAATTTTTCTGTCAGTTTCTGCAGTTCTCCGGTTTCAATTAGTGACTGTTTGCATGACTTGTGTACATTAAAATTTGCTTTCTGTCTGCCTGTTTTATCAGTGTTGACGTCATTTTTTTCAACCTGTCTCTGAACATCTTTTGGTTCTGCCCTCCCAACACTAAGAAATCTGCTGTTCTGTCACTTGTAAACACTGGTACTTTACTGCATGTGTTAGTGCCCCCTTAAGTTATTTATATTAGCCCAGATAGTTTTCTCTTCCCTTTCCTGTTGAGGTGATGGCCATGCCAGTATAGTCCCACCTACTGATAGAGTCAACAGGAATTGCGGTTGCTCAGGTTGCTCATGTCAACCAATCACAGCATAAGATCTGTGATGTTATGGAAACTCCAATGTTTTGTCACTCAGGCTCATAAACACCAGAGTTTGAGTGCACAAAATATTAAACATACAAAGTTTAGAAATGGAAATACCAAAAAACATCAAGCGTGCAGTAAAGCTAACATAAATGATATTAAAGCTCTCTCCAAAACGCATCTTTTAGTATGGTTTTCTGTTGTAAACTATCAGGAAATGTGACGTTGTGGGATAAATAAACTACCTATAGATTTTATCTTGGAGTAAGCTTTTGATGTTATCTAGTAGCTGATTATGAAACGGAAAGAGGATATAGCCGCTAAACGTTTGGCTAGAGTGTGATATTGCCCCCTCCCCTCCCCCCCTCTGCCTACTGAAATGTTGGCTGCGGTGACGAACTGATCTGTAGCATAGCCCAAGGTTTAGGTTAGTTCGGATCACTAAATTTCGCAGCCTTCTCCTGTATGGGAACTACGAGCTGCATCTGACCGGAGGTAATGCCTCCATCCATGTAAAATAGATGAAGTGCCCATCAGTGCAGCCTTTAGTGTATGATGCAAGCTTTCCACTTAAAGGCGCTACAGTCTGGAACCGTGCAGCCGCTACGGTCTCAGGTTCGAACCCTGCCTCGGGCATGGATGTGTGTGATGTCCTTAGGTTAGTTAGGTTTAAGTAGTTCTAAGTTCTAGGGGACTGATGACCTTAGAAGTTAAGTCCCATAGTGCTCAGAGCCATTTGAACCAAAGCTTTCCACCAGCCTGTTCTGCTCAGGGTGATAGCTGGTAGTGAGCAGACAGCTGCAATCACATAGCTGTAGGATTACTTCAAAAAACTGTGATTCGAATTGCCACCTCTGATCCATTGTGACTGAGAGAGGAATACCAAATCTCGAAAATCGCTCACTTCACCACAGTGTCTGTTGAGATGTTTGGTACAGAAGTAACTTCTGGCGATTTTGTGAACCATTCTAGGATTGTAACCAGATAACAACGACCATCCAAACATGGTAGCAGTCCTATGATATCCACATGTATGAGGTAAAATCTCACTATGGGCAATGGATACTGCATAACTCATGTAAAGGTGTGCTGACTAACTTTGCTGCATTGGCACTTGAGGCGTGAGAGTGCACATCTGCACATCTGCAATCCTTCTATACGCAAGGCAACACCACATTGCTTGCTACAAATTTTGCCATAGTATGTATGCCTGGATGAGCCAAATTATACAGTGCTTTGAAGACAATGTGTCTAAATTCTGAGCGAATGTAAGGGCACTGTATTCCTTGCAATGTTTTATTTATTTATTTAGCCTTCTGTGGACATTTTAAAATGTATGGATGTTTCAGTTTGTGTACATTCACATATTTATACAGTTTGCTGTTATATGTAGTTAAACACTGTGAGATATAAGTTATTTACAACAATTTTTGCTCATCATCAAAACGTTACATCTAGTTAAATATTGTGAAACAAAAGTTATTTACAATTACTTTGTACTAAGGAATTCACTTATAGTGTAAAAGCAGTGTGTCTGCAAAAACAATTTAAGATTTTTCCTAAAGCGGTACATATTATCTGTTTCTTTTATTTTCTGTGGCGGTTTATTATACAGTTTTACACCTTCATACAAGAAGTTATTTTGAGTCTTATGTTTATCGTTCCTGTCTAGGTGAAGACAGTGACTCGTTCTTGTACTATAGTTACGAAAACTGTCATTTGTGCTATAATTCTCTACATTTTTCTTGATGTACACTATGGTTTGGAATATGAATTCACAAGGAAAAGTTAGAATTTCTAACATTTTGAAAAGTTCTCGGCAGTGGGCCCGCTTACTGCCTTTCGTTATAATTCTTACTGCTCTCTCTTGCTTTTTAAATACTGTTTGTAAATTCTGAGCTCTGTTTCCCCCGAAAATAATACCATAACTGATTATTGAATGAACGTAACTAAAGTATACAGTTCTCAGACATTCATTACTGCATGCGAATACAAGGACTCTGAGTTCATAACATGTTATGGACATCTTTTTCGAGAGTTTCACAGCACGTTCATTCCACTTCATTTGGCTGTCAGTGTGCAACACTAAGAATTTTGTTGTAGGTACATCGCCTATGGAGATGTTATCTAGTTTTAAATTTAAGGGACTCTGTTTTCTGTTCATTCTAAAGCATATTGTATTTGTTTTCTTTATGTTGAGAGTTACTTTGTTTCCTGAGACCATTTGTAAACATCACTCAGCACTTCAGTAGAATTTTCCAGCATTTGTGCTGGTGTCTTACTGGTGATTATTATGTTACTGTCATGAGCAAACAACATCTTCTCTCCATAGCTGATATGTTGTGGGAAATCATTTATATACACCAGAAACAATACTGGGCTCAGTACACTTCCTTGAGGGAGCCCAATATTGATATATTGTGGATCAGATATGTTTCTCAAAGTACTTTAATCCACTGGAGATCTGTGTGATCTGTACTCTGTTTTCTAGATATGAACGAAACCATTTGAGAACCACTCCCCTTACTCCTATTGCGTCTAACTTATGCGACAGCTTCTGGTGGTCAGCTGTATCAAATGCCTTAGATAGGCCTATAAAAAGGCCAGTTACATAGCTGTTCTCATCTAGTGATTCTAAAACTGTTTTTGTAAATTGTGCTATTGCAGATTCTGTACCTCTACCAGGCCTGAAACCACGCTGGTCATTGCAGGGGAGGCTGAATTTACTTAGATAGTTCATAAGCCTGTTTTTTATTACTGTTTCTATCACTTTGGAAAAGCATGACAATAGAACTATTCGTCTGTAGTTCTCAATGTTTTCTACGTCACCTTTCTTGTGAACTGGTAAAATTTTGGCATGCTTCAGATAGTCAGGGAAGCAACCAGTTTTGAAGGATTCATTTATGACTTCTGTTAGTGGAGCTTTGATACCATTTATGCATTTTTTCAGCACATGCATTGTGATTTCATCTAAACCTGCCGAGTTTTTGTTCTTTAATTGCATTACCACATTGCAAACGTCCTCCTCAGTACTTGGAAGCAATACCATTGAGTTTGCTATATGCTTCTATATTGGTTGATTAGCACATTTTGGAAAATTTTTCTGTAACTTCGTTGCAATGCTGCTAAAGTAGGTATTCACATAATTTGCTAATTCTTTTGGGTTATTTTCTAAGTTTTCCTTGTTCTTGGTTTGTGTGTTTGTACCTCTCTGCTTCACAGTTCTTGTTTCTTGTTTCACTACAGCCCTTGTAGCTTTACTTTTATTATTGGCTAAATTTATGAACCTATTGTTGGATGATTTTTTGGCAGTGTTGAGTACCTTCCTGTAGATCCTTTTATAGTTTTTGTAGTAGTGCAAAAAAAATCGGGATCACTATTGTCCTTTTTAATAGAATTTAGGTGTCGCACCAAATGCTTGTGTCACCACATGGGGCAGGAATGCGAGGCAGCCATAGGACAGTATGTTCACTTGCGAGCAAGTCATTTAGTACCACAGCATCTTTCTGCTTGATCACTATCTCCGCCCACAGTACTATTTATAGCGCAATTCCGTTACAGACAATCTGTGATGTTCTCCTTGTCAGAAATATGCCACACATTGATTCTATATTGTGCTACATGTTCTGCCTGTCTGCACCATTGTGGCGCCCTCAAAGAAAGATGTTAGTGGCTTGTGGTCTGTAAAGATCGTGAAATTCCTTCCTCTACCGACGATCGAAAATGTTTAACAGCCATGTAGATTGCCAACAATTCCTCATAGACAGTGCTCTAGTACCTTAGTTGTGGTGTGAGGCTATGTGAATGAAAGGTAAGTAGTTGCCATCCACTTCCCGCTCTTTGTTCCAACGCTGCTCCTTTGGCATTTTGGCTTGTGTCCACCTTGATGGCCAATGGAGCATTAATTCATAGATGAGCCAATTGTTCCACGTCAAACAGCGCTTGATTGCGATAAATGAGGCTTTGCCGTGCAGATTACCAGCAGTGTGTTCGCTCACTCGCAATGTGGTGACTGGTTCTGGCTGCCTTGGCAGCTCCGGAAGATGTCGTTGATAGAAGCTCTCAGTTCCAAAATATCTACATAATCCCTTGTAGGTTGTTGGTATGGGCGTATTCTGTGCTATCTCGACCCATCTCAGCCCAGCCAAGGAGATTGTATATCTTAAGAAGTGCACTTCTTGTTTGCCAAATACACATTTATCAGAATTAACTGTTATGACGAATTATTGCAGACGCTAAAAAAGCTGCCGCAGATGGGACACATTCTTCTCAACTGCTGGCTAAAATACGACAATATGGTCCAACTCACAGCAGAGAAATGCTAAACCCTGTAATATCTTGTGCCTACAACTGTATAGCATTCCTCAACTCGAAGGCTGTAAACCTGTATCGAAAAAACCCGAATAGTGCTGTTACTGCAGTTTTTGGTATATCACTCACTGCTACTGGAAGGTAAATAGTACAATGAACAACCAAATGTGATAAACAACTGACCTGAACGATAGCACTGTTAAAGTCTGTTACTTTTGGTACTGGGTAGTGGTAGGGTATTATACAAGCACTGAATGCGATATTGTTTCCACATAAATTCTGTGATCCATCTTTCTTTCACACCCTATTTAAGTGAGACGCCCATGGAATGTCCGATCTGTCAACAACACCTACTTCCAGCAGCTCATCAAACCCAGCTTGTGCCACCAAGAGTTTGTATGGCGCAGATGTGTGCAGACGAACTGCAATGGGTCGGCCCAACGTTATTTTGATGTGGTACCTCATCGAGTGTCTGCATAACCCCATGGTAATGAATTTGCAGATAAGTGATGACAACTTTTGTGTTATCTAGCCAAAGGGCCCATCCTACTATTCCCAATGGTCAAAAAGTATTCAGTCTGTTGGAAATTCTGTTGTGTGGTATAGTTGA
Organism: Schistocerca cancellata; assembly: GCF_023864275.1. NCBI lineage: Eukaryota > Metazoa > Arthropoda > Insecta > Orthoptera > Acrididae > Schistocerca > Schistocerca cancellata. The sequence continues at coordinate 76,680,921 of NC_064630.1, read as the reverse complement.
TTGGAAAAACAGACAGTGTCTGAAGGGATACCGCAATCACTGGTTATACAATGTTACTTATAATCCATCTTGATTGCAAAAGTGTCATGAGAATAAACATTTTTCCAGTCAAGACGGATTATAAGTAACATTGTATAGTTGGTTAGGTTTTACCCTGTTGAGCAGGTGGTTCTCCATCTGCAAGCACATATGATACATTCACTATATTGGAACAGCGATTCACTGCAATTAACTGTCAGTTGACTAGATGTGGCAATAGGTGGATATGTGAAAGAAAACCCGCACCAAGTATGGGGTCTGTGACACTGGCGACTACAAAAAGCCACACGTGTTTGAATGAAGGACCCAAGTCCACCGTCCATCTCTGTTCCCCTTTTGTTTAAATGGAGGACTCGTTTGCTGCTGTGAGTATGTTGCACCGCAGGAATGTACTTAATGTCTAACTGTTTCAACAGGGGCTCATCTGAGAGCCAGAATCCACAAAAAACTCTTGCCGGAGATGCAGTCACATGCAAATAATTTCTATGACTTGTGCTCCGCTATCAGCTTTGTGTTTGCCTGCTGTCTCCACACCTCCTTCTGTGGACACATAAGCTACTGGTGACTGACGTCAACGTCCTTTAACGTACACCCATGGCATTTGGGTCACCACAGTGTGTAGTACGGCAGTGTGCAGCTTCCCCAAAGTGATACCACCACCACCGATCAGTATCAGTCTCAGATGTCCATTGATCATCTTTCTAGAGCCCCATCCGCTTCTCTGGAATATACTCATAATAACGTCCTACCTTGTGCTGCTGTGCCCATGTTTTCAGATTCATGTATGCCATTTGTTCCGCCTCCTGTTCTAACCTCTGTTCTTGCATCAACTCCGCCGTACAGGTTACACATGATAGCTTGTGCTGCATCCGTGTCTTCTCATTGACCGTTATTACGCATGTTTCCGACGGTGGCGTACAGGGAAACTCCCACCAGACAACGCCGTTAGCTCCCTAAGCGACAAACCTTGATATGCAGTTATTGCTACAAGAATGCCAACAAATAACGTACGAAGCCACATCATGCGCAGCGACTGTTCCTGTCAACACTTGTAAGGCCCACATCACTTGAGACAGTGGACTCGTGACACGACAGAGAGAGATGTGTAATTAGATGTTAATGTATTGCTGAAGCTGGGCTCTGCTTCTGTTCATCTAAGGGAAGATTTTGTGACCTAAAACGGTTCACTTTAATTTAAAATAAAACTCCAGAATAGTTACTGACAACTGATCAGAATTCCTCTAACTGCTAGGTTGAAAAATTGGTGCAGATTTTTAAATCACCGAGTGATGTAAGTTATCACCAATCAGATTTATTGTCCACTCAACACACAGCTTTTTGTTGATGAGTGCAAGCTATTGTGCAGCGATAAATGATATGAATTGAGCCCCAATGGTGCATAACAATGCACCATAAAATTAATACGTTAATGAAGTAACTAGGAAACAGTAGACTGATCACAGTTACAAACTGCGATAAAATATCCTTACTCAAGGGTAACTAATCTGACATACTGGTAATTGTCCTGCAGGTCGATTACATATTGAATTCAAATAACGATTCCACTAACAGCTGTAGCCCATGGCAAGTTTATCAGAGTTCCAATTGATCCTGAACGATTCTAAGTCCCGAGACTGTGCCAGGAACTAAGTCAAAAATTGCACAGATTCGTCAGAGTCCATGCGAAACATTGTTGAACACTTGCAGATAGACCACCATCCAAAGCGGTCATCTCTGACCCCAAACTCACGAGGCTGCAACAGACAGACAGACACCGACAGATAGACCAACCCAGATAGAGAAACCATAAAGAATGTGGCCATTGCCCATTTAAAGCCTCAGTCACCCCTTTTAAAAAATATCTCATTTTCTAACTCCCATAATCTCCCTCCCACAAAAAGTGCAGCCAGTGATGTCACACAGAACCTTATCTGGCCGAAGGTATATATTTATAAATATTATACAAATATTTAACTGAAATATCGATAGCGCCATTAGCTGCAAAATAAAATTGTACTTCAAAAACATAATAATATCTAAGTACAATAGTTTGCCTCTAAATCAGAGTTTAATTATTCACAATTTGAACCTTCAACGGTAAAAATTCTTTGTGCTCTTGGCATGTTTGTTATTTATTTTAAAATTACAAACAGATCGTCAGATTTTGTCTCCTCTTTTCATTGCTGTATTCAGAACTTATGTATCTTTGATGGAATTCAAACTATGGGCTGCCAACGCATACTGCCATGCTATCAGTTATCTGCCTTCATATATAAGTTACACTGAATTTAATTAATTTCCAATTAAATTGATTTTCTCATCTTAATTATCAGAGTTATTAATCACACGTAAGTGAATGTGGCTCATCAAAAAAAGCAATTTGATTGCTCAGTGAGTTTGGTGGTATGATTAGAGTAAAAGTTATAAATTATCAAGTGCAAGATGTGTAATTGCAACCTCTTTCATTTGACAGCTCGTGTGTCTCTGTACGTATTATGCACATGCACAAATGATCACAGAGCAATGCAGCTTTCCAGTGGCCACTGGCCACTGATGTCACGCCCCCACAAAAACCCCACACGTGGTTAGCACTTACTTTGAAACCACATGGACCTTCTGGCGACCATGCAGCCATGATAGCTTCCAGCAGAGCAGAAGACGTCCTCGACCAGCATCCAGAGCCAGCATACATGCCCTCTTCCCTTGCATGCCATGTTGGCATGTAATTCAATGCAGTGCTTGACCAAATTGCATTCCAATAGGCCTCAACAGATATGCATTGTCCTGTTACAATCTGTTACCCATCAGTTCATCATTAAAGTCCCTCTGTAGTCTGAGCTCCAGTGACAAGGTATACTGTTGCATAATTGCCTCCTTAGGTGTGATGTAGTTATGTAGCAACAGTACATCTTCTGTTTCCTGTATCATGGCTCCTTCTAAATGTGCCACCATGATGATGTATATATTTTCGTTTGTAAATTTGTTGTGCAGTTGAAAAATACCCTGAACGTGCATAAATCAAGTCATTGCTTGACTGGGCAAAAACAGTGGAAGCTTGATGCACCTCAGATGATTCATCAAAGATATGTCTTGACTAATGCAGTCATTGCCTGTGTGTTGCGACATAACTGATTAGATTAGATTAGATTAATACTAGTTCCATGGATCATGAATACGATATTTCGTAATGATGCTGCAGGTTGTTCCGTTTTGACGTCTGTTGCAGTTGCTTGCGCTGTCGCATCGGTCATTGGGAAAAGAATATCTTGATTTACGACGAATCACGTCAGGATCACCGCTTTGTGGAATCCGTTCCTCCAATTAGGATAAAACAGAGACAATAGATAACCTAGTACGCTACTTCAGTTAACACTCACTAGCTGCAACACTAAACAATTGAACCAAGGAATCAACAACAAAACTGTTTATAAAATATACTAGTTCCTTGAACAAAAACACATTACTCTCACTTACTTGTCCACCATTACATATGTCACCACGAGGCGAATGCGTCAGTTTCGAGACGATCTCAACAGTTACAGCTATATGAGACATCAATTTGGCGAGTCTTGTGAAAGAACGTGAACCTACATCAGTACAAAATTTTATTGACTCAAGAGTCGAAACCAAAGTTCACAGACTGCATCGTGAGTTCGCTGACTGGCTAGGTTGTGACTTCCTGGACTTGCGTCATACAGTAGAGAGTTGTTGAGTCCCTCTAATTACGTAAAGTGTGCCCTACACATCATAGGCAGTTACCCAAGTAGCTGATTGTGTAGAGTGCACATTAGGGTTTTTTGATTAGGGGACACTCCATCCAATCCAGATAACGATAGCAGTGGGAAGCCCAGAAGTATCATTGTAAATTTCAAATAAATGCATCCCACAAATGAGAGTATCAAAACTGGCGAAGCATTCGCAACAAAGTGATTTACTGGCCATAGAAAGCTGGTTAAAACCTGAAGTTCACAGGAGTTAGATCATTGGGCAAAATTTTATACTGGGAGGATAAATAAGTGGGGAATGGCGGTGGTGTACTTGTTGCAGTAGACAACAAACTCAAATTCACCGAGATAGAAGTTGAAGCTGCATATGAGATTGTCAGGACGAGACTCAGTATCAAAGGTGAGCAAACAACTGTAATAGGGTTCTTGTATCGACTGCCCGATTCTCGTTCTGAAGTAACTCAAACCTTTAGAAATAACTTCAGATTGCCTGTACATAAATTCCCTAATGATACTGTAATCACTGGGGGAGACTTTAATCATCCAACAGTGAATTGGGATGATTACATTTTTGTTACTGGCGGGTGTGACAAGATATCCTGTGAAACATTACTATATGCTGTCTCTGATAACTACCTAGAACAGTTCGTTCACAGCTCCACTTGTGACAGAAATATATTAGATCTAATCACAATAAACAGAGTTGACCTTTCAGAGGAAGTCCACATCGAAAGAGGAACCCATATGTTTTCCACGTGATGCCATTGCCTTCAGAAAAACTCACTGTGAGTAGGATAGCTAGGAGAGCACATACTTGATTATCTGGCATGCATATATCATTGATAACTTAATCGATGAGTCATGGGTTTCCCCCACTCCCCATCCTAATCTCTCTGACAGAGACCAATTGCCCTATGTATATAATGGCGGAAAATTCATATTTTCCAGGGAAATTTCAAAATTTTGGCGGTAAAATAAAAAATAGCACAATTGCACTAGTGTGTTTCATGTGGGAGTTATCTGTTGTATAAATTTGTGGAAAATTCAAAAGGGTACATTGTCATACTGGCAGAATTAGAATACTAGCCCTGACTCTATAATATCACAATCTGACTTGGAATATGAGCACCAGCTGAAGTATGATGTCACAATCCAAGATGGCCGACCTGGAGTACAAAATGGCTATAAAAATGGCGATAGGAGCATAATTGCATAGCTCTACGATGCAACAGTCCAGATCAGACCTGTCAGAATATTTATAACAGTGCAGAATTCTGGTATATGGGCCCAGGCTTAATACTGGGGTTTACTGCCCAAGAGACAGAATACTGACACTGCCTCTATGACACCATAATCCAGCTCAAACCATTGGGGCTATTTTTATAGCAGTGTAGAAATTTGGCATACTATCCCAGACTTGAGACACTGGCTGAGTCTTACTATAAGCAACTATTCACACAGAGGTATATGGGCACAGCTAACTCTAAGTTTAGATTTGTCTTTATTTAAACAAACACCAGTGAGAGAGGGAGAAGGGGTCTCTGCCGCTGTCACAACTGTACCCACCAACCATATACATCATGCCGACCATGGTGTGGTAACTGATGACTCTGCACCATAGTGTCAGCCACCAGGCTCCACTCTGTGGGCATACTGTGGTTAACGTCGCTACCTCTGCTGGCCAGAGCACGCCTATAGTAGCAGTATCCAGGCTGGCCACTGTGTGTGCTACTCTTGCTCTGCCAGTCCCACCACCTGTACTCATAGTGGGCATGCCACTTCCCACGAGCAAACTGGAATGTCCACTACTGATGCAGTGCCTGACGTTTAAGGGTAGGCTTATTCATGTTACAGGTTTGAGTTGCAGTCTTCCAAATAGGATTTAAATTTTAATATGAATGTAACTTTACTCGACATTTGCGGTGACATTCTTTTTAGTGATTTTTGCGAAGCCTCAAAGGAATAATGTCTCTCGTAATTAAAACAATTAAAAAGTTATTTTGTAATTTACAGTCGTGAAACAAGGAAACATCAGGCTCCGATATTTAAAATATATAGGTCACTGGTCTGAAACGACTAATATTATAATATGATTCTGCTAATAAAATGTTAGTTAACAGCAATTAGCCTTCATCAATTATCTTTGTGCTGACTGTTGCAAAATATTATTACACAAACGCAAATACACTACAAGAAATGTTTGCCAGAGGTGTGGACAGGGACAAGAAAAGTTGAAATCCTGTTGCAAAACACCACAGGAAACATGTTTCTAGTTGCAGTGTGTACACACAGTTTAGATTCATGTTATATTTGCAAGCAAATATTTTTTGTATTATTTGTATTTTTTCAGGTGTCTGATGAGTGACGTCATGGTTATCATATTGTGTAAGACTGAAATACAGGCATCCATCATCTGGGTCAACTGAAGCGTCCGAACCCACACGTCGGCTTTGACCCGTGACGTAAGGCGGCTGTTGTTTGTAACGTCACGACAGCGCGGAATTTAGTTTGTGAAAGTGGCGTGTTTGTAGGTGTCGTTTTGAAGCGCTCGGTGGTGCTCTCTGGTGGTGTGTTAGGTGATGTTTTTGGTTTAATTTGCGAGTGGTGGCGTCGTGTGTGAATTTTGGTAAACTGCTTTTTTTATGTCTTTGGTAGGTATGGATATGAGTGACAGGGTCAACAGTTTTCGGTTGTCGGCTATGATGGGGGACAGTGCGTTATCTCTAATAAAATTTCTTCAACTATTCGGATTTTTGGATGAAGTCGTGAAGTGTTCAGTATGTCAGCCAGGGACGGCTGTATGTGGAGATGTCGCAAGGAAAACAGGTCAAGGGAAGTGTTCGATCCCAATGTGTGGCTGTGAATGTTGGTATTGGTATCAGGAGATGTTTTTGAGCTATATAGGTCAAGGGAAGTGTTAAGTCCTAATTTACGGGATCGGGAGCTGCTGTTGAGCTATATAGGTCAAGGGAAGTGTCCGATTCCAGATGATATTGTATGTAGTGGTATTCTGGGAGTTTTGTGATGTCTGTTTTTTAGTCATTTTGCGTGCTTTTGTATTGGGGTGGGTGTCTAAATTTGTTTATATTTAGTTTTTCCCCACCCAAAAACCCCCTATTTCCTGTGCTTGTCCTGTTAGTGTCATTAGGCTTTTTATGGAATGTGTGTGTGTTTGTTTTTCGATGTATTTTCGTCCTCATAATGTGTACATAACGACTTTATATCCACCACACTGGAATCGTGGTTTATGGTCGTTTCCGCTATATTTGTGACGTCATGGATCAAAGCAGACGGGCAGGATCAGACGCTTCCGTATTTCCCATCATCTTGATGGGGGATACCACAAATTTCAGTTTTGCCCACATCCTTATGTTCGGTGGTGAGTCCCAAATGATTGCCAAGATTTCTTCTGGCACTTGATGCAACACCTCTGGAAATGAAATATGTGTATTAAAAGCACAGAGATGCACATGGTTCAGATTTCTAACTAGTAAACGAAACCATATAGTGGAGATGTTGAGTCGAATGGCATGACAAAAAGACTGCCAACCAGTAAGCTTTCAACCAAGAACACCTCCACTATATGGTGAGTAGCCATCTATCCTTTTCATAATATTGTCATATAATTCCATCCCACATTTTCCATTGTTTAATCACCTGATTCTCATTACTGGCTTTATCACATCTGTCTCCAGAGAGCTACAAGGGAGTTCCAGCAGCAAAGACAATATTCTGACTCAATATTAGTTTCAACAACTTGATTCAAGAATATCACACACTTTATATCAATGTAGGGAGCAAAGGATGATGATTAAATGGAACTGAGGTTTTGAGCAGATGGTAGGAAAGCAAACTAGATTTCAACTGGTGCTAAGCTTCCAAGACACTGTCCTTCCTCGGGGAATCCCATTTATGTGCCTGTTGACTATTAAACACCTATGTAGTCTGAGGTTATTTTCAGTCCTGCTATTCCCTTACTCCTACCAGAACTTTCCAGCATCATAATTTATTTATCAATAATCTTTTGTAATATGCAAACACATACAAACAAGCATTTTCTTATCTCCAATATGTCAAGACTGTTGCAACTACACATTTCACCACACATTTGGCTTCCTAAAATATCTTATCTTCCCTATTATTGGTGAACTTCCTGGATTTTGGAGTACAAACCTCCTTGCTAAATTACTCGAGCACCATCCTCAACTAACCATTATTCTTTACATCACACCGTGATCTCCTCATCAGTTCTTTAAAAACTGTTCAAGTAGTTTCTTACACAATTTTGGAAATTACTAGTCCTTTGAGATAGCCATGAGCTGCCCTGCTTCGACTCTCTTTTCTTGGTGGCATTATAAATTTGGGTCACAGAGAAATCTCCATACTTATCGGAGAATCCATGCAGTTACTGAATCACAGAAATGAAATGGGAGAGGGGGTAGAGGAAGAAGACAGGGCAAAATATGGTACATGGGAGAGGAAGAAGACACCGTGAAATATGGTAACACAATTATATATTTAGCACAATTTTAGAATTAATACTGACGAGTGTGGAATAAGACAAAACAGCTTTTTCAGGTCTGAAAGTATCTTTGAGAAATTTGTCTGCTCCTGAAGTTTCCAATCTGAAGAATGCTGTGTGTCACTAACCACACCATCTCAACTACCTACTCACTTCTAGGTTAGATTTATCTGTAGATTGTATGTGTGAGATTTCTGTACAACACTTGACTAAAAAGTCATCCATTTATTACACCATCCATTGCAGAGTGACATACCACAAATTAGCATATTAAAGTGTCCATGAATTAAATTCCCCACATTCTTCAGTTGAATAATAATATCACGACATTCTCACAACGTAGATGTCCTCCCTACAGTTTCTATAATATTTGTTTCAAATCATGCTCACTCTCTGGACAGCTACTACTTACCAGTTTTATTTAGTAAATCTGTGTGATGCAAATGACTATAGGTCTACTACAATTAAAATAATGATTTAACTAACAGATTGCAGTCGTAGGTAGATAGTATTGTCGACATGCAGTTAACCACACCACACAGGGCTCTACCAACACCTACAAAACAGGCCTCTTCCCTCTTGCCTCACTGAAATGTCAATCAAAGTTATTTTAACCAGAGTACAGTGTCTTAACATAGTGCAATAAGCAAGCACCTTCTGTTTAACCTCGTGAATGAAAGTAAAGTTGTGGTTCAATGTCTCGAAATCAGGGGAAATGTAGCATATAGATAGACTGTACAAAAATGCCAGACAAACAAATCAGTCAGGGAAACTGGAAAAATTAAACTTGAATGGCACTAGATTTTAATTAAACTACTACCAAACAAGTCCAGTTTCTTTCTCACACTATATTTTTCCTTGAGAATTCCATTCCTACAACTGCTTTGCCTGTTGTCCATTCTTTCTGATCATTCGAGCCTTAAAAGCTGCTATATTTTTAGGCTAGTGTAAGGGTACTGGACCCCATCAAAATCTTTGATTTTTAGTGCAGACCAAGGTCTAGTTTAGCTCAAAAGGAGCCAAATGTCACATTTACTACACATATATGCAGATTATGTTTTCTTCCCTACTTTATAAATCACCTTAACTGTGGAAATGGTGAGCAGTCAGAAAATTATACTACTAGCCGAGATACAAAAGTAAGAGAATGGTTGACTACCCCTGGCGTAAAGCAAGTTTACGATAGTTCCTCTTCAGACAAACTCATTGCCCTAATATTGTTAGCAATAGTGTGTGTGAGGCTCTTTCATGCCACATATGCAATAAATACTTTTCTAGTCCATATAAGACAATGCATAAATAAGAAATTTAAACAGTTGCAAAAAAATCTTTACATTTCATTTTTTTTGTATCGTCTGCCGGGAATTTTGCATATGACACGTTATTGAGTTTTATCTTAACGTTAGGCCATCCAACCGCATCTTAAGTTATCTTTACTACGGTTAGTAAGAATAATATTACAGTCTCATATTGGATGCAGTGGTTATTAATACTCCTTGCGATATGGTAAGATTATAAACTTCACAATATTCCTAAGGCTCAATGACGAACATGTGGTTTGCGAATGAAATTATTGACCACATATAGTCCCACATTACTAACTGGTGAAAAAAAAATCCCGTAATTCAAACGCCGAGCAAATTGTGTATTCCTCCATACACAATGTCTAATTACAAGTACTAAATAACACTTAATAATACAACACGATAATCAGCTATCGAAAATGAACTTGAGAAAATTACCGAACATACACGCACCTTTAACTTCGACTTTCCTCTCCCAATGGACCGCCTCCAATTGCTAAAAAAAGGACAACGATAACTTTTAACACGCTAAGGCAGTGATCCATGGCCTTAGGTCGCGCTTCCAGTAGTAAGAACTCTGGTTTCCAGCTGTCGCGAGCATTCATCGAATTGTGTTAAGAACAGACTATCAGTGGTAGCGGAGGCGAAAGAAACAACATATATAAAATTAGTATCCCGTACTTCAGATGACCTATATAATTCAACTGAACAACAGGATACTAACGCTTACGACACCGAAGAAATCGATGTGCGTTAAATTTTTATCCCGTACTGCAGTTAATCTATACAGCTCGACTGAAGTTCGAGACACAAGTCATATATATGTGACATGAGGTATTCTATCCTACCACTACTTCTATCCCTTTTTCCCCCTTTATTTTCCACAGAAGTACTTGGACACAAACAAGCGATATCCTTAACATTAAGTACGAAATATTACTCGCCTTGATATACGTCTACCATATTCTTTCTCTCCTGTTTTTCTTTGTTTCTGAACACTTCTTTCAGCTGTGTAATAAATGATCTCTGGGAAATTATGATGTCATTGGTCAAAGCCGACGGTTTGTATCCCGTTCTTCAGTAGACCCTGCCAGAATACACTGTTGTGCCACTCACTGTTACCACGTCAGAACCTGTGCAGGCCTTTGTTACAAGAAGTGGATATCAAGTGCAGTACCAATACCCCAACAAAGGCGCTCGAGTGGCGACATTAGTATTTCACTGTAAAGTGGGAGCCAAGGAAGTGAAAGTAGTGCATTGTACTGTCAACGAACTTTTAATTTTGTAAACAGTTTGTTTATTCCTTGGTTTGGTTATTTAATGTTGTTTCTAGTGGGTGTTAAATAAAGTACCATACTAGATTATCTAGTGCCTATTTTATTCGACATTTATCATAACTGGAAGAATGGATCCCCTTAAGGCTCTTCCTCAATACTAGCCGCCACTACTGGATTTTGTCCTCATTTTGCGCTTTACATTTTCTTCTTGGTGGTTTTTCGTCGTGTAGGGAGAAACCCCACTCAAACTTTGCCACAGTGCGGCGTATGGCCTGATTAGAGAAACGATGATGGCGACCGAATTCTCTGTGAAACCAATTCTGTGCACCCACAACTAAGATCCACTTTTGTAAATTCTTTTAATGATTTCTAAACGTTCAGGAACGTGAGTCGCTGGACGATGAAATTGCAAATTGCACTGGATATTTTCACACTGGGCAGCACACAAAAAATTATAATTGTAAAAAGTATCATTCTTAACGATGACCCTTCATATGTTAACCATTTGTATAATTACATATGTCCTGACGATGCCTTATATAACAGCCAGGTGTTTACATGCAAGAAATTTCCAAGAATGATTGCCTATTCAACGCATAGGCTCCTAACAATATATATCGAACGTGCGACTCGATGTCGACCATACGATTCTGGAGGCGCGAATTATGATAAACTTGGAGTACGTTACCTGGGGGACATATTTTGTCGTTTCCGCTGTGAATAGCAATAAGCGAAAGCGTTGCAGTTTCGAGTGCCGAGAGCCTCACATGACGAAATCTAATTCCTCGTTTATATAGCGTGGAAAGTTATATCTCTTCCGATATCTACATTTCTACAACTTGGAAAAATTGACCCTACTGATACTCTCCTGCTATCTCTGACTGACATAGTGTTCGGGATATGTGAACGAACATTTTCCAGCGTGCATAGTGGCGCACAAGATATGATGAGCAGAGCGCATTAGACTCTGTGGAATATACATGTTCCGTGTTTGTTGATGGGGCAACAAATATAATTTGGTAGTGAAATGTATTAATATGTGTTGTGCGAATAAAGCATAAGTTCCAGAATAAGATTTTCACTCTGCAGTGGAGTGTGCGCTGATATGAAACTTCCTGGAAGATTAAAACTGTGTGCCCGACCGAGACTCGAACTCAGGACCTTTGCCACAGTTATAATCTGCCAGGAAGTTTCAAAGCATAAGTTTATTTTGTCCCTAAAATAGTTGTTACCTGTCATTTAGCTGCGTTAATCTGCATAAACTACAACAGGTTATGGGCCCAGATACTGGATTAAAGCGAAATAATAAGCTTTAAGGTGATGTGTATTTGAGCAAAAGGTGCGCGGAAGTTCTTATAAACTTGGATTGTGTACGCTATACGAAGAAGAAAGTAACTGTAAAATAAGTACAACACAGATACCACAAATAGAGCGGCTTGTAGGGTGCGAAAATTGCACCAGCTGAAAATTTGCCGTTGAGGCGTATTTGCACTTGGATGACTTATGAGACGTCGTAAACGGTAAATTAGCACCTACGGAGTCAAGTTTTGCTACTAATGATCGGAAGGCGAAATCAAAACTAGTTCTTTTGATTGATCCAGTGAATTACGTTCACATAGAAAAGGCTACATCAGCAAAGCAGATATGGGAAAAACTGAAAAAAGCATTTGAAGACGGTGGTTTAACCAGAAAAGTAGGATTACTTCGCGAACTTATAACCACAAGATTGAATAAGTGTAAAACCGTGGATGAACATGTGAATGAAATAAATTCAATCTCCAATCGGCTGAGGAATATTGGTTATGAAATTGCGGATGAATGGATTGGAACTTTATTGTTAGCTGGACTACCAGAGAAATATTTGCCAATGATTACAGCAGATGGTGTTAAAGTAAAGATTCTACAGGACGTGAAGAATGAACCATATTCTAAATCTTCAGAAAAAAAACAGTGTCGGCTTTATACTTTAAGTACAAGAAGAAGAAGCCAATAAGATGTTTCAGATGCCAGAAAATTGGACATGTTACTTCAAAGCGTAACGAAAAGTTAAGTATAATAGAAAAGAAACGTGTTAGTTCTAGTGGTCCTGAGAGAAAGATTACCGATAAACGTAAGGCATTTTCTGTTTTTTACTCTTTTAATGAAACGAGTGAAGATCATGTAGAATGGTTCCTAGATTCAGGAGCATCTGTGCACATTACCTAAGCTCCGTCAGTTTTTATGATGCTCAGTCAAGGACTGACATTGGAATTTCTACAGTTGACGGATCTAACTTGTGAATGAGGAAAAGGAAATTGTTATTGTTTATGATGTACGTTATGTAAAGAATATTGCAACTAATTCATTGTCAGGAAGCGAAATATTAAAGAAGGGTAATAAAGTTATCTTTGATACAGAGGGAGCCAAAGTGATAGACTCTTGTGGTGGTATTGTAGCTACTGTAAGTAATGTAAGAGATATTTACAAAGTGAATACAGTTCAAAATACTGCTGAAACAGGAAATCACTCTGTTTATGCTGCAAAAGGTTTCTTGTGGCATAGGAGACATTTGAATAGGAAAAGTATGACTTTGCTGAAGATTATGGCAACTGGGATGGAAAATTATGGAATGTATAATGTTCAATGTGAGATGTGTTTGCAAAGGAAGCAGGCTAGATTGCCATTTAAATCGAGTCAGAGCAGATCTACCGAAGTCTTGCAACTCATATATTCAGATCTCTGTGGACTTATGGAGAATGAATGCTTAGGAGGTAATTTCTATTTCATGACATTCATAGATGATTTTTCTAGATACATGCATGTTTATTTTATAAGTAGCAAGGACCAAGTGAATGATGTATTTGTTGTTTATTGCAAAATGGTCGAAAGACAGACTGGGAAGAAAATTAAAATTGTGAGATCAGACAATGGATCAGAATATGTAAACAGACAGTTTAAATAACAGTTGAATGGAATGGGTATGAGACATCACGCTACCATTCGCTACAGTCCTTCTCAGAATGGATGTTGATTTTAGTTTAGACAATGGGTTGTATGAATAAAAACGAGAACATTCTCCAGAGTTGATACTCAGAGCAAAAGAACGTTCTCAAAGAAAGTTCTCAGTTTCGTATGAATAAAAACTAGGAAGCATAATCTCTAACCCTGGAGTACTTTCTCTCTTCCTCCCCTCCTTACTGAGTAAGTTCTCAGCAAAGAGATTAAAATCCAACATCTTTGGTTCTCAGTTTGTTTTGTGTGCGTGTGTTTTGTGCTAGCGAAAGTTTTCTCAAGTTATTTCTGTGCCGAAATGGAAGACTCAGAATTAGCCTTTGTCAACATTATTAAAGATTACCCCGCAATCATCAGTAAATCACAAACTCCGGCCGCAAGAAGAGAGAAAGCGGATTGTATTAAAGAAATACAACACCGTTATATGGTTAGTTTTGGGAAAGAAATAACGGACGGGCAGATAATGAAGAAACTGCACAACATGAAATCCCATGTCAAGGCGAAAACGGATGTTAATAAGACAGGAAACATTAAGATTTCCTTGAAAAATTGGGAGCAGATATTTTTAAAGTTTTTGGACGGAGATGACTGCAACCCAACTATCCACAGAGTTCCTGGTAAGTCCCATACTTTCTGATTTATTTATTACGCGCTTAATGCTTTGAAATTGTGATTCAGAAAAATACGTATTTTTAATATGTGAAAATGAAACAATGTTTGGTAAATTTCGTCTACTATATCACCACTTTTCAGTAAAAGTATCACAGTGTACTATGCATGAAATTGGACGAAACCCTCCCACATTTCTGCGTAAACCTGTTTGGTATATTTACTAACTAGAAACTGAATCCTGACACACTACTATTACCTTTTTTTTTTTAAATTTTCATTAGGAGCTTGTGCAGTAGGTGGTGGTTCCACCTCTGTCATCACTTCACCAAGGAATTCGGAGGTAGCTGACACAGACTGCACATTGTATGAACAAGAGTCAATTTTGTAGCTACCACTAATTGTTCCAGCCGACCATATGGATCTCGTGGGCCCCGAAGTCGTCTTACCTTCCGAATCGTCTGCTTTGGGGCATGAGAGTTTGCTTAAACGTCGGAAATTAAGCATGGAAACAGATGAGACACGTAATTTGTCTACTCTAGAGCTGCAAAGGCTGGTGCAATTGTATCAATTGGATATACTGAAACGAAAGCAGCAGAAATTGATGCGTGATGAAGATAAACAATAAAACAAATTGTGTAGTGTCTTATTTACATACCGAATTTTATTGATAAAAACATCTTTTTTAAGTGAATGTTCATTTACATTCCTCATTTACCGAATTCCATATCCTCTTACAAAAATTATTCAGTACAAATGTCTTTTCAATGTACAATAAGAGTAATATAATCCAATTTGAAATGTTAAAAAAGTGTATGCACTTATATTGTTGTGTCTGGCCAGTATCTTCACCACATCATTGAAACAATTTCTGGTAAAGTAAAGCAAAAAGAGTAACTTGTTTTACTGTAGCATCTGGCAAATACTTTCACCAATAATTTTTGGTACAGTAAAGCAAAAAGAGTAAGTTGTTTCTATTTTAAATGCTGCAGGTAAGACGGTTGTGCTCTTATTCACTGTAGCACCTGGCAAATACACTCCTGGAAATGGAAAAAAGAACACATTGACACCGGTGTGTCAGACCCACCATACTTGCTCCGGACACTGCGAGAGGGCTGTACAAGCAACGATCACACGCACGGCACAGCGGGCACACCAGGAACCGCGGTGTTGGCCGTCGAATGGCGCTAGCTGCGCAGCATTTGTGCACCGCCGCCGTCAGTGTCAGCCAGTTTGCCGTGGCATACGGAGCTCCATCGCAGTCTTTAACACTGGTAGCATGCCGCGACAGCGTCGACGTGAACCGTATGTGCACTTGACGGACTTTGAGCGAGGGCGTATAGTGGGCATGCGGGAGGCCGGGTGGACGTACCGCCGAATTGCTCAACACGTGGGGCGTGAGGTCTCCACAGTACATCGATGTTGTCGCCAGTGGTCGGCGGAAGGTGCACGTGCCCGTCGACCTGGGACCGGACCGCAGTGACGCACGGATGCACGCCAAGACCGTAGGATCCTAAGCAGTGCCGTAGGGGACCGCACCGCCACTTCCCAGCAAATTAGGGACACTGTTGCTCCTGGGGTATCGGCGAGGACCATTCGCAACCGTCTCCATGAAGCTGGGCTACGGTCCCGCACACCGTTAGGCCGTCTTCCGCTCACGCCCCAGCATCGTGCAGCCCGCCTCCAGTGGTGTCGCGACAGGTGTGAATGGAGGGACGAATGGAGACGTGTCGTCTTCAGCGATGAGAGTCGCTTCTGCCTTGGTGCCAATGATGGTCGTATGCGTGTTTGGCGCCGTGCAGGTGAGCGCCACAATCAGGACTGCATACGACTGAGGCACACAGGGCCAACACCCGGCATCATGGTGTGGGGAGCGATCTCCTACACTGGCCGTACACCACTGGTGATCGTCGAGGGGACACTGAATAGTGCACGGTACATCCAAACCGTCATCGAACCCATCGTTCTACCATTCCTAGACCGGCAAGGGAACTTGCTGTTCCAACAGGACAATGCACGTCCGCATGTATCCCGTGCCACCCAACGTGCTCTAGAAGGTGTAAGTCAACTACCCTGGCTAGCAAGATCTCCGGATCTGTCCCCCATTGAGCATGTTTGGGACTGGATGAAGAGTCGTCTCACGCGGTCTGCACGTCCAGCACGAACGCTGGTCCAACTGAGGCGCCAGGTGGAAATGGCATGGCAAGCCGTTCCACAGGACTACATCCAGAATCTCTACGATCGTCTCCATGGGAGAATAGCAGCCTGCATTGCTGCGAAAGGTGGCTATACACTGTACTAGTGCCGACATTGTGCATGCTCTGTTGCCTGTGTCTATGTGCCTGTGGTTCTGTCAGTGTGATCATGTGATGTATCTGACCCCAGGAATGTGTCAATAAAGTTTCCCCTTCCTGGGACAATGAATTCACGGTTTTATTTCAATTTCCAGGAGTGTTCTTTCACCACATCCTTGAAACAATTTTTGGTAAAGTAAAATAAAAACTTCTGCCATCAATCTGCTGAAGTTACAGTACAGAAATTACATTAAGGTTCCAGCAGCTCATGTTAACCTGTTGTGTCCAAAGCTATTTACAGTAGTATCTCTGTTCCAGTTTGAATAGTTACATGTTAAACAATTTTTGTTGAAAGTAAGATCGATGATAGAGAATGAAAGAAAAACAACACTAAACAGCATTTTATTACGTAATATCAGAGCACTGTTCTTTATTTTCATGAGGGAATAATTACTGTAATTACAAAAAATATCAAGTTGGGTTTAATTATTCAATTTTTGGGCAGACACCCATACATTACAGTTGTCGTATTACATTTACAATCTCCTGTCTTGTATTTGTTCCACGTACGTTTGCTGCTTCCTCTTCTCCCAATACTGGAAGATTGTTGTCGTCATCACTAGGTGCCTCAAAATCCTCATCCCCTACATGTTTTGCTACGTTGTGCAAAACAAAACAGGCTATTATCACACTGGGGATTTTTGTTTGGGCAAGCCTTATTTTATTTTGCAGAATTGGGAAACGCCTTTTCACCTGTCCAAAGCACCGTTCGATTATCACCCTTTCCTTAGAGTGAAGTCTGTTGTATGCCCTTTCATCAGGTGTTCGGGATTTTGAAATGGTGTCATTAACCACGGTACAATGCCATATCCTTCGTCTCCTAAAATTAGGGCGTTGCACTGGTTCTCACGCAATGTACGATAGACATCGGAGTTTCTCCATATCCTAGCGTCATGTACAGACCCTGGCCATGAAGCATCAACACTCGTAAACATTTCACTGTTGTCACACGTCGCTAGCACGTTTATAGATGGAAAGCCCTTTCGATTGACGTATTCGTCTCCATGTGAAGAAGGTTTCATTATAGGTATGTGAGTGCAGTCTAGGGCCCCTACCGCACATGGAAACTTGTATCTCAAAAATGGCTCTGAGCGCTATGGGACTTAACATCTGAGGTCATCAGTCCCCTAGAACTCAGAACTACTTAAACCTAACTAACCTAAGGACATCACACACATCCATGCCCGAGGCAGGATTCGAACCTACGACCGTAGCGGTCGCGCGGTTCCAGACTGAAGCGCCTTTAACCGCGTGGCCACACTGGCCGGCGAAACTTGTAGCTCGATTGCCATTTAACTTTCGCTGTTTCTAGTTCGTTAATATTTCTCGGAAATCTGATCCACAACGGTGCTTTCCTGTTGACCTGTTGCAGAACATACGAAAATGTTAGTGATACTGTAGCCTGGTGTACTTTCAAATTTTCTCCTACACCTATCTGAAAGCCTGGATCCGCTAAATAGCGCAAAAATATTTTCATTTTGCATTCATTGGAAAGGGCGCCTCCTCTTCTTTCGTGAGTTTCCGGAAGAAAGTGATTCGCCAGCCAATTAATGTTTTGACTGTTAAATTTATACAACCTTCTACAGTTCCTTTCTTCTGTGTTCCTGCGTACTATGTATATCTTTTTTTGCCTTTCAAGAAACATAAATTCCGCCATTTTCGCTAAAAACACTCGGTAACGCTTAATCACAACACAACTCACTCAGCTCGAAGTATGCAATGGAGCTCACTCACAAAAGCAGGGAATGTTCTCCGCTTGTGAGAAACTTCTTTGGCTTTATTCATACGAAATCGGAGAATATACTTTGCTTTGAGCAACTTCCCCCACCCTTCAACCCACACTGAGAACATACTCGGGTGAAGTATATTCTCAGACTCGCTTTATTCATGCCAACCAGAGAACTTTCTCCGAACATCTGAGTATAAAGTATATTCTCTGTTTTATTCATACGACTCAATATTAGCACATATTAGTAGGTGGAAGGTTGAATTTGCAAACCTTTATGTGGAAGTCAAGATTTATGCTTAATGGGTGGTGGAAAAACCGTGTTTAAGAAACGGAGGTTTCATGGAAATCGGTTTACCACAAAAAAGGGGAATCATCTCGAAATGAAGAACATTAGCTCTTAGCTACAGCATTGAAACTTGGGACAGGAGAATTGTACAGGTGCGTGAATGATGTTGATGTGGATTCCACTAGATTCAGGCGTATTGATTTAGAGCTTCTCTGCGAGGCTATAAAGTTTTCATGTTCATGTGTTAGCTGTAAAACTACGAATGCACGACTGTTATTGAAGAAAGAATAGTGGGGATAGCTTGTGGTTTTAAATTAATTTGTAATTCGTGTGGCTATGAATTTTCATGTTCCTCCTCCAATAAAACTGACACTGGTACCTATGAAAGCAATTTTATGTTAGCAGATGCTCTGAGATGTCTTTGTTGAGATTAAAGGCGGTCGCGTGACTGGCAGCCATGATCAGCTGACAGAAAGAAGGGACAACGAGGTTCGTGTGCCAGCCGCGAGGAGCGCTGACATGTACTTACTCCTTGCTGCGGTGTGCGAGCGTTCCATAACTTTTAAACAATGTGCAACATTACAATTGTTCCATTGTTGATTTCACATAAGGTTTCTGGGTAGTTCTATCCAAGCTTTTTGTAACGTTTATATAGGTCCATAAGGAAAAGCCCCAACAAGCTACGACAAACATTTAAAACCAATGATAATAATCATTAGCACGGCCGCTGTAAGTGTCGATAAAGATATATTTTGTTACGCCGGAAGGCGAATAAGAAATGATAAAAACTCCATTAAATTTTTTTGTCAATCCTTAGAGAGACTCTGTCTTTAGTTCTCGAGGCGAGAAGACGTATTTCTTGTGAATCAGTGTGTTGTCTGAATAATAATCCTATGAAAATATTAAGTCTAGGAGCTCGTTTTTGTGCAAAACCAAGAAAGTTTTCTTTTCCTCCGCGCATTATCCCAATGATATGTCAACAAGCCGCATTATAGACACGGTCAAAAATGATAAATACTTATGGCGGAAGAAGACGAAAATAACCATGGATACCAGATTCGTTGTAATTTCACTACACCACTGGCTCACATTTTATAAAATTTGAGAATTAAAAGAAAAGACAATTCATTTGCTGCAAAATTCATAAAATATCAAAACTGGGAGCAAAATAACCAGAACCAAAATATCTTATGGATAAAGTAATCAGTTCAAAAGGGAATCAAAAGTGAAACCGGAATTTATGGAAAATTTTGGAAATAACTGTTTGTTTCATCGCAGCAAAGGTAGTTCCACTACACAACTGCTTGCTTAGCTATGTTTGGTAGCGTCTCCTGCATATTAATTAGACATCCTTTGCCTCTATTTCCCTTTCTGAATATATTGTAATGAATTTTTCAGAAATTTTATGTAATGATTAGCGAGAGAAAAGTTTGAAGTTTTGTGTCATAACATTTTGTGCGACTTAAAAGTAACTATTAACACTTAACGACACGTAAATCGTATGCTTAAATTTCCAAAAATAATATATTTCAACTTTCTATTTTTCAAAATTTTAATTTTTATATTCAAGAAAAATGGCACAAAAATCAGTTGTTGCTGACAATGGCGAAAACACAATGAGCCAAGATGGTGTAAAATTGCAAGACAGAACATCTGAAGTGCCAGCGCCATGTCTTGCACACTTAGATGTATTAAATAGTTCAGAGATGAACATATCCGAAGTAACAAGTGCTAGTGAGCTTTTAAAGAGTTCTAACTTTTATGATACATTGATGACAATCGATGAAACTACATCACGTATCTGAGCGAGCAACATTCTGCTCGCACAGGAAAACATAGAAAGTGAGGATAACATGATTTTTGACGAGACTTTGCCTAACATGATTTTTGACGAGACTTTGCCATCACCTATCATACGAAATCCAAATGTCAATTTACAAAGTACATTATATAGCAACCAAAACAGCGCACTTACCGCTATTCTTAAAAAACTCGATAGCTTGAGCACAGAAATAAAAAATACAAACATAAATAACACCAATATGCGAGCAGACATAAATACAAAATTTTGACAGTTTGTCACATTTTGTATCCCGCCCGGAAGGCCACAGGAGGCTCTGCTCCTGTAAGCTTAAGTGTAGGCTGAATACAAGAAGCGAGTAGGAGCAGGTGAAGTAAAAACCTCGGTACTGGTTTTAATGTAAATGTACATTTAATAGAGAGTATTAGTCAATGACATATACATAACTTTTGATAAAGATGAGAATGTAGGTGCGAAACTGGATGTATCAAAGCTAAAAATCTGTAGCGGCTCGCCCACTATGAAGATTGTTGGTTGGGCGTCAGCTCGCGAACAAAATGGGGAGAACCTGGAGCGGTGCTCGTAGAGCTGCATAGCGCCGGCTAGAGGGCGCTATCGTAGGTGTCGGTGTCGTAGTGCCAACCTAAGAACTTGTTGCTACACTGTGGCATTGGAACTATCGATACCACATCCCTCCCCCTGAAACGGCGCACTGCCGTTGAGTACTTCTTCCGACGGCAGGTGGACGGACCCAGGGACGGCGCAACTAAGTGGGCGGACAGCGAAACTGCCGGGGCATGCTGCCCACCCATGGCCCCGAATTCCTCGCGAGGGGGTGAGGAAAACGCCCTGTGGAAAACCTGCCCAGGCCGCGCACCACCACTGGGTATACTCTGATGAGGAGCCTGAGCAACAACCTCCACAGGCGACTGCGGCGGCGTTACGGCAGCCTCAGCGTCCTTCGGTTTCGGCACTGTGGAGAAACAGCGGTGGCGACGGCGGCGGCGGCTGGCGGTGGGACCGTGGCAGCGGCGAGAGGCGCCCGCCTGGTGCAGGAGACCGGACCGGCAGTGGCGGCGGTGGAAGGAGCGGCCGCGGCGGAGGTGCGAGCGGCGGAGGCGGTGTCGGTGGAGTCTGCCAGAAAACAACCAGTGGCAGAAAACTGAGGACAGCACAAACGGATTTGGTTCCCGTGGGACCAGAAATTAAAAATAAGGCGCGGCCAAGCTGGTGAAGAATGCGCCCCTACTCCCAGCACTGCCTACCAGAGAAAACGCGATAGGACTCCAAATCATGTGGCGCCAAGCCAGAACGAGGCGAATCAGTGGGAGCACGCAGATGCGGGTGCAATAGTTGCAGGAGCAACACACGGGCGCATCAATGTAGCAGTTCCGCTGGGGAACAGGAGCTGTGCGGCTGGGAGCGATATGAAGCAAGGGAAGTCCATAGCGCGTGCTCGGGAGAGTGCATGGCCCACAACTTGCTCATCTGTGACTTAAACGTACGCTGAACGCTCAAAGCATTCAGCCTCGCCGTTCGACTGGGGGTGGAGCGGGGCTGTGGTCAGATGGCGAATGCCATTAACAGCACAGAACGCTTCAAACTCTGAGGACAAAAATTGGAGGCCATTGTCGCAGACAATAACTTCAGGAAGGCCCTCAGTGCAGAAAATAGATGTCAAATCCTGAACAGTACTGGCAGCTATAGTAGGAAACATAGGCACAACAAAAGGAAAGTTGCTGTACGCATCAATAACTATAAACCATTGGGTGTCCTGCAAAATCAATATGAACGAGCTGCCAAGGCGCAGTAGGAGTCGGCCATGGAAAGAAGAGCTGGTGGGGAGGAGATTGACGCTCCGTGCAAGAGCGACAATTAGCAACCAAATTCTCAATTTGTTTATCAATGCCGATCCCCGTAGCCGGCTGAAGCGGCCGTGTGGTTTTAAGCGCTGCAGTCTGGAACCGAGCAATCGCTACGGTCGCAGGTTCGAATCGTGCCTCGGGCATGGATGTGTATGATGTCCTTAGGTTGGTTAGGTTTAATTAGTTCTAAGTTCTAGGCTACTGATGACCTCAGAAGTTAAGTCGCATAGTGATCAGAGCCATTTGAACCATTTGAACCAACCGATCCCCGTGCAATGAAGACGCGCTAATTGATTCGTCCGCACTATACCCCAATGACCAGTGTACAGTAATCGGAGGATGTCCGACTGCAATAAACGAGGTACAACCATACGAGACTGATCATTGTCAGTTCGTAACAAAATAACACCGTGTTGTACAGAGAAGTTGTGACATTGCGCAAAGTAACGCCAAACAAGGGGATCACTAATCTGGATTGTGGAGAAAATTGAGAACGAATATACTGCAAAAGAACCTGCAAAGAAGCATTGGCGGCTGTCGCGGAAGAAATAAGACGAAAATCCACTGGAAAACCATCAGCTATTTCCTTATCTTGTGAATCAATAAACATGCATGACAATTCGGAAGAATCAAACACCAATAGGTAGACGAGACAAAGCATCAGTTTTATCATGCTGGGCTGTAGGCCAAAACAAAATTTCGTATTTGTAGTTAGACAAAAACAAGGACCAGCATTGCAACTTTTGTGCAGTATGGGCCGGAACTGACTTTGACGGGTGGGACAACGACGTCAAAGGCTTATGGTCGGTGACCAAATAGAACTTGCGACCCAACAAAAAATCATGAAATTTTGTCACTCCATATACAATAGCTAAGGCTTCTTTCTCGATTTGAGAATAGTTTTGCTGGGCAGAATTGCGCAACTTAGACGCAAAAGCGATCAGGCGATCGACAGAATTAATGCGGTGCGACAGAACCGCTCCGATGCCGTGAGAAGATGCATCGACAGGCAAAACAACTGGTTTGGAGGGGTCAAAAGGAATCAAACAGCGATCACTCAACAAAGAAGATTTGAGCTTGTGGAAAGCAGCATCACATACCGAAGACCAAACAAAAGGATGTTCTTACGCCAAAGGCGATGCAACAGCGCTGCAATCTGCACTGCATTTGGTATAAACCGAATATAATATGTAATTTTGCCCAACACAGACTGAAGTTCTTTCAAGTTCCTGGGTGCTGGCAAGTCTCTAATCACACGTAGATATGATGGTGAAGGGTGGGTACCCTGTCCATTAATCATATGTCCTAAATACTGAATCTCAGTTTGAAAAAATTTGCACTTTCTCTGTTACACTTGAGTCCTGCCTGTAAAAGTACAGAAAATAAGGCACATAAATTCTACAAATGTTCGTCAGGGACTCGACCTGACACAACTGTGTCGTCCAGATAATTTGAGTAACCAGACAGTGGCACACAACTGCTGCAAGTAAGACTGAAAAATAGCAGGAGACGAAGGACAACCGAATGGAAGGCGACGAAACTTGAACAATCCAAGGTGGGTGTTGATCACAAAATAGCACTGCGACTGTTTGTCAAGCGGAATTTGAAAGTATGCGTCCCTCAACTCAATCGTGGAAAAGAATTTTCCCACACCAAACTTATCAAAAATGTCTTCATGACGTGGTAAGGTAAAGGTAGCTACCACTGTCTGCGGATTTACGGTAGACTTAAAATCAGCACAAATACGGAGACGACTGTTTGGGTTTTTCACACACACTATAGGCGAAGCCCATGGCGAAGCAGAAACAGGTTCAGTTACACCACTGTCTTGCAAATGCTTAAGTCCAGCAGCGACGCTGTCGCGCAGTGTGTGTGATACCGGGCGTGCGCGCCGGGAAAGAGGAATGGCTTTGTCTTTAACTACAACATGCGTTGCAAAGTCTGTGGCCATCAGAAAAAAGTTCAGGAAAATCATCGCATAGTGCGGCAACACTGTCTGCATGGTCACTAGCATTGATGCAAAGTACATTGTCCTGAATTGCGAGGCCAAAAAGTTCAAATGCGTCCATGACAAAAATGTTCGGAACATCTCTAGAGCGGAGCACATGAAAAGACACAGTTTTCATCGTTGCACTACACGTAGTAAATGCAGTCAGTGTGGAATGTGAACGACGAAGCGGGGGCGAACCAAGGAAGTCAAACATCGTTCTGTTCAGTAAAGAAACAGACCCACCAGTGTCCAGCTGCATGCGAACAGAATGTCCACAAATGTTCAAAGACACAAAAAGTTTCCTCGCATTGCGCTGAATGCAAGAGGAAGTGTCTGGCAAATCTTGTTTATTCACACGACGAGCTGTAGAGGCACGTGAAGCCGAAGGCTTTGTATAAATGGCATTAACGTCCGTAGGCTGATGTGAACCATGATCACGGCGATTTCCGTTGCGGTGACGCCCATCAAATGGGAGACAAGTTGTGAATCAGAGTTTCTCTTACTACACACAGCTTGCACATGTCCTTTCTTATTACACAAATAACATTGTGCTTGATGGGATGGGCATTTTCCCCGTGGGTGGGCACAAAAACAGTTCAGACATAATTTCAGTTTCTGAGTAGGTACCTGGTTTGAAACTTGTTTAATTGCGCGCGAGCGGCACAACATGGGTGGCCGTGCTGGCGGACAGGAGGACACGTGTTGTGACGTGCTAAGGCTAGGCGCAAATTGAGACGCGTATAGCGCGTGTGGCGCGACGCAGCGCAGCGCGCATTTTTGTAACATCACAGGTTCAAATGGGACCGCGCAAATTGCGACGCGACGCGACTGGGACGCGACACGCGCCTGCACCAGGTCACGCGGCGTTGTGATTGAGGCACAGTTTTTCGCGCCGCGCGTCGCGCGTGCCTCGCTAGCACCGTGGGAAATATGAGGCGGGGAGCGGAAAAGTAGCCCGGCCGTATGCTCACATCGGAGCGGCGCATATGAGCAGTGGTAGTATT
Organism: Schistocerca cancellata; assembly: GCF_023864275.1. NCBI lineage: Eukaryota > Metazoa > Arthropoda > Insecta > Orthoptera > Acrididae > Schistocerca > Schistocerca cancellata. The sequence goes on along the minus strand of NC_064630.1, from coordinate 76,655,425 downwards.
GCCGATACGATATATTTTGCCTTACTGTGTACTAAATTTTATTGCCTTTGGGTAGTGTTTCATTTTACGCCTTTTAAACGCTCCAGGTTTCTTCGTTAGTACATTATACTTTTCTGTTATTTGTATAGTTTTATTTTGTTTTTCTTCTGTCAAGAAAAGTGCATACTTCAGTAACTGATGAGCCACTGGCCGCTGGAATTGTATCATACGCCTCCGCGATGTTTTCAGATCGCAATAAGGGACAGAGGGTAGTGCATAAGGAAGCAAGGAATATTATAAAATCATGTGATTAAGAAGTAAGGCAGGAAAGTAAAACTAGGTTATCTTCTCGCTGCCTAGTATGCTGGCGTATCTGTACGATCTGTTAAAAAATTTAGAAAGCGATAATCTCCATAGGTGTGATCCCTTTGTGCTCCTGGTAAAAAGCGTCCAAGATCTGAGGTATAGAAGTCTCACTGTGATTACTTGGATATGGGTTTAATAATGTAATACGACACACTGTACTACATGCATGTGAACATGACATTTCCACTGCAAGCTAGAAACAGTCTAAAAGCAGTCACAAATAACAATGTTTTAATTGGTTCACCGTGATGAGAAAAAAACATTTCAATTGTTCCATGCACATTATCAGCATTAATAAACTAATTGTACAACAGGCTACACAACTGAAGAAAATGGTCGGTATTATTACGAAAGTAGGAATATCCTAAAAGAGTGTTATGATTAGATATATTTAATTTGTTGAAATGTACTGCTGACAAAGGCAGATCTACTTTGATGACAATGTTTTTCGAACTCCAACTTACAAGGTACACATGGCTAGCTTGTGCATTCATGTCGCGCGCAATTTCCTCTGCTGCTGACAATATACATTGACCATTGTGTTGTGCGACAGATCAATTCTTTATTTTTCTCAATAACAACTATTTTATTCGCGAACACGCTTTGTCAGTTTGGCAAGCCGTAGGTGAGTAACCTGTACCTGGTATGTGCCTATCGTTCCGCCTGAAGGAACGCTCGTCAATATTTTAATACTGCTCAGATCAAGGAATAAAATCTTTTAGTAAGTATCCATTCCAGTCGCTCAGTGTTAAAAATACGATTGGTTACGGGGATTCCACCAAAATTCCAACTGAATTGGCACTCTATTTTTGTGTGAGTTGTTAACCTTTTCTCATTCGAAGAAACATCACCGTTTGTGAGTAACAGCCACATTTCTCTTGGTGACTGGTTTAATTGTACTTCCTTTGTCACAGTGTAATTTGCCAAACTCATCTCACAGTAGCTATTGCGACAGAATTCCAAAATGGAGTGCCTCATTAAGCAAGTAATTGGCAATCGCAGAGCTCAATAGCTTACGAAAAACTTCATGGTGTCGGTTTGCAAAACATAAAAGAAGAAATTTCGTGTTTATTTTCATACTAGGAAGCTTTTGTTTCACTAGCTGTCGATAACTCTTAAAAAATTAGTCACTGGAGTGAAAAATAAAGTTAAGTATAAGTACTGATATATCGCCATAGAGAAGAGAGTTCTGTGTGTTTAAGAATTGACAAAACGCTCTCCTCCTTGTGTGCTATCATTCGCCAAACTTTCGTTTCGATGTCTCGAGCGGTTTAGGGATATGAGAGATGTTGCGAGTATTCCATTCTCGCGGGCGGGAGATCGAAAGTGAGCGCGCTACATGGGATCCATTTTCTCGAGATCGGAGGCAAATAGAGAACTCTTCCCAAGTCTAAACAAAAATTGAACATGTTAGCTAAATTTCGTACGCAGCAACATATGGTGTAATACGCACCAAACGTAAAATCATAGCGACCCCCAATTTTCGTTGCAAACTTTTTGAATTTTGCGTAGCGAATACTAAAATAAGTACATCACAATAAGAATGGTCATTAGCGAGATGTTGGGCACTTCGCAACGAAGCTGACACATAACACTACAAGTAAGACAAAAATCAAATATTTTCAGTGAATAGTTTCTGTAAAATAGTTTGATAAAGATAACAGGATGAGCGCGCTTCGGTTCTGTCAGTGCAGAGCATCGCCAGTCGGCGCGTGTGAAGTATGGTTGGTGTACGCGTCGCAATATGCGCTGGAACCGCGCGACTCGTGCGGCACGTGCGTGTCGCGCTGTAGTGTCGTGTCACGTCACACGTGCTATACGCGTCTCAATTTGCGCCTAACCTAACAGTACACACACCCGGAGTCACGTCAAACGCGGAAGTAGCCATGTCTAATGTATCTTGTCTGTCTAGCAAGTCCTGCAAAGACTTGTTTCTAAATCAGAGGATTTGTTCGTGGATGCGGTGATCCACCACATTCTGCGCAATAGCATCTCTAATCATTATATCTGCATATGAGCGTCCACACGAGCAATTAAAGTCACAATGAGAAGTTAGTCCCTGAAGGTCCGCCAACGAAGATTTATTGGACTGAGTTGGGCCACGCCGGAGATGAAAGAATTTGTAGCGTCCAGTTACCACATTTACACTGTCACAGAAGTGGGAGTTCAAAGCGTCAATCACTTTGTCGTAAGTGGGAGAGGGTGTTTAAGGAATTCAATAGACTTATAAGGACATACGCTCATGATAAGCATTCACGATGGATTGAATACGTGACTCCATTTATGCAAATAGTAAACAATCTCCCCCACTCTTCCACAGGTTTCACTCCTAATGAAGTGATGCTTAACACACAGCAAACTGACGAATGGGAATCACCCATACCAAAATTACCTACCAAAGAGTTAATTTTAGAGGATAAAATCAAACGAGCAGTAATTATGCTGGAGAATAGAGCAGAATACAGAAAGAAAATATACAACAAAAAGTTAAAACGAGTTGCACATTTTTTTGAAGAGCAATGAGTCCTCTTGAGAACACGTCCCAAATCTACAAAGATCGGTAAGTTGAACAAAAAATGGCAATTACTATACTCAGGGCCATATATTACTGCAAAAATACTTTATCCTGGAACTTATAGGTTGGTATATGAAAGAACAGGGAGAGACAAAGGTCTCCACCCTCACAAAGACTTAAAAGATTTTCATAAGTAGTGACACAATATCACAGACGTTTTCTTGTCGTAAAATATATTTATAAGTAATGTCATAGTTTTATATGTAAAAAATATTATCTGTATTTTTGAATGAAATATGTATAGACTTAAGTAATTTTCTTGTTTTGTAAGCAAAGACAAACATTTGACTAGAAGGAAGTGTAAGAACACAGCTTCACGGAAAGCGAAATGCAAACTGGAGCAGCATACGACTCAGCTGTGCGCGCTCAACAATGTATGCTAGGGAAGAGACATTGACCTTGAGCATGTGCAACGGACTAACTCGTGGTGCAACCAAATAGAAACACGAAGCTGCACAAGTATCAAGCTCAATTTCAAAATAAATAATAACACGTAACAACTATATTTACTATCAGGGAACAAAAGAATATAATATTAAATTTATATCAACATGCGAAGTTGTATGAATACTAAAATATATAAATTGTAACTAGCATTAAAAGAAATCATTACACAAAAACATGCATGATGTGTTAGCTTACAAAAGGATAAGATACTGTAGGAGATGTCAGAGTAACTTTCTTTGCAGGGTAAATGAATAAAGGGAATGCAAATGCAAGTAAATAAATATATAAACAAATAAGAATGAAATATGAAAAACGTCTGTGAACTAAGGTGATGACCGATTATATGCGTGACCTATGAGCGACGAAACACAATTAGTTTTTAAGTTAGTTATAAGTTTTTTATTTTGCAGTGACTAGTGCATCGACAGAGCGCAGAAGAAGGGATTTACGACAGGTGTTATAGGTACCAAATGAAAAAACGGGCTGCAACTCAAAGAAATGAATTGGTTATTAGTATGTCGATGTGTATCATCAAGCAAATGAAGAATAAGAATATACGTCATCACAGTGCAACTACAAAACATTTACCCGTACCTACTGACTACAAAGTGCACATAAACGCAGAGGAATGTGACCTCAAATAAAACTAATCAATTCATATCACATCACATGCAAATATAAATGATGACATTTCCACATAATCGTAAAGAAGTAAGCATGATGTAATGCAACAACTTTTGTGTCATGAACACAGAGCTACAATTATAAGCAACACAGTGGTATATGGTACATGAGTCGTTAATACGTCTCGGTTCCATGAAAAACGAGTTCCCTGATAAGTGACTTAAGAAAGGACGAATAGCATTTCCTTAGTAATCCATAACCAGTAGAATAGCAGTCCTTATTCCCTCCACAACGCAGGAGGCGGCGCCAAAGCGTAGTTAAGCCAGCAATGCATATTGTAGAACCCTGATGTAAAGGTTTTTGTCTCATAATTGATGTATGCATTACTGGAAAATAAAATGTGGATGCACTAAAAGCATATATAGTAACACAATGTAATGGAACGTAAATAAGTTATTTGTATTTATGTACAAAGGATTTTTTGAAGCTAACAAACAAACAAACAATACCAACCAGCAACTGTAACTGAAAAAGGAATTTTCCAATGTTTTAGTATGTAAGAATTTTCTACGTCTAATACAAATAATGGGAGGAACGTTAGCCTTAGATGTAAGCTATTGTAATATGAATTTTTGTGTTAAAATGTTTATGTGTATATCATGTGTATATCGAGCCACGTGTAAAAGATGAACTTGAAAAACTAACTGAAAGGGAAAAAACCGCAATGACTAAAACCAATTCACACGCCAAAGTGAACGACAAAATAGATATTGGTATCCAAATGCGTGTGCAATAGTGCAATGAATCAATTATTGTAATAACATGCTACACAACATCTGATATATTAATCAGCAAACTACAATTGTGCAAGTATCACTTACCTTGAGATCAGGTGTTGATGTGCAGTATTCACCCCACTGAAAATGTGGATATGATAGAGAATATCCTTCCTGGGCCGTATCAAAGTTGATTTATCTGCTACAGGATCGGTTTTTGGAGAGTAAACGCACATGCACCACACTCACAATGGAAGACCATGTCACAGCAAATTATTCGATGGATAGTACGGTATTCAGTATGAAAGTGACACTAAACCAGGAGTGAAAGCGCGAATGACTGTACACAATAATGCATGCAGCATTAATGGCTCTTGCACAGCCAATGAACAAATTTCGTGTGCATGCGCACAGAGAGTGGCAATGTTGCCAAAAGGACAAGTAGACGCTCTAGCAGCGCTCTCATGTAAATACTTAATGAACTATCAGTCCGTATGTAAGCAATGTATTTCCTGTAAGATGATTTGTAAGCAAGACAAGTTGACATCTCCAACCTAATATATAAAGAAAAATATGCCGACAAATAAAGGTCATTGTACCCCTTTTGTAAAAGTTTAAATTTAAGCATTACAAGTGTATACAAAACACTGTGCACCTCCATTGCATGTCACCGCACAGTGTGGGGGCAATTGTATAGGTACATCAAGAAAAGACCCAACAAACTGCGACAAAAATTTAAAATCAATGATGATAATCATTTGCGCGGCCGCTGTAAGCGTCGATAAAGATATATTTTGCAATGCCGGAAGGCGAATAACAAATGATAAAAACTCCATTCAATTTTTTTGTCAATCATTAGAGAGACTCTGTCTTTAGTTCTCGTGGTGAGAAGACGTATTTCTTGTGAATCAGTGTGTTGTCTGAATAATAATCCTATGAAAATACTAAGTCTAAGATTTCGTTTTTGTGCAAAACCACGAAAGTTTTCTTTTCTTATGCGCATTATCCCATTTTATGTCAACAAACCACCTGCATCAGAAGAGGAAGTCCAATTAAGAATTAATATTATACACACGGTCAAAAATGATAAATACTTATGGCAGAAGAAGTCTAATATAACCAAGGATACCAGATTCGACGTAAGTTCACGACACCACTGGCTTTCAATTTACGAAATTTGTGAATTAAAAGAAACGACAATTTATTCGCTACAAAATTCATAAAAAATCGAATATGTAAAATATAATTTATTGTGTAATCACTGCCTATGTTAAGTGTTCTTTCCTGAGTGATTTTCAATGAAAACATGATAAACGTAGAAGATGTACTTCTTCCACAATGAGAATGCAATAGTTAGTAGTGAGCCTAATGCCCAGTGGAAATGTGACACCTTGGACAGGACAGGGAAGGAGGTTATTTATGGTGTGGTTTACTGAGCATGCCTCCACCTTGTGCAGGGTTTGAAAAAATAAAGAAAGAAAGTATGTGATACTGCTAAAGTTTCTATGAAGGAAGCAGTGAAGAAATTGGTAGAAATAAACAAAAAGGAAATAGATCCTGGGGTAGATATGCCTGACAGAGTATCTCCTACAAATGTTACTTACCAGTGTGTGTCTGGTGATGGGACCTGGATGAAATGGAGTCACACATCTCTGTATGGAATTGCATCTGTTATTGGTATGGAGGCTGCTGCAGTTGTGAGGATGTTCTTCAGATCTGAGGACCAGTATGGTGTTAGAGATACTAAATACCTTGGTGATAGGGTCTCCCCTTCGTTCAAAGCTGTAACATAAAAATCCATACAATACAACAATAGAAAAGTTGGAATGTGCTGGCCACATCCAAAGAGGCCTGGTGGCAGGCTTTGTCGCTTGCTGAAAGAGAAGAAAGGTGAAGTACTTGAGGATGGAATGCCACTAGGAGGAAGAGGCAGGCTTACTCTGAAAGAAATTGATACTCCTCAGTTATTTTGTGTGAGAGCTATCAGGAAAAACACACATAATTTAGAGGCAATGAGACATGCCTGTGTGGGCAGTTTTTTCCACAAACTATCCACTGACCAAACACCAATGCACAATCTGGGTCTGAAAGACGATTGGTGTAAGTTCAACAATAGAAATAAGACAGGTGCACATAAGCACTCATTACCAGACCTGTTATGGATGCAGTGAAGCCCACTTCAGATTTCTTGCAAACCCTGATTTATTGAGCAAGTGACTTCATGGAAATACAAAATGTAAATGGAGGCCTCAATAATTTAATTTGGATTAGATGCTCAAAAAGGAACTCTGTGGTCCTGAAGTACTCGAAATAGGTATCTATGATGCAGTTTTATGTTACATAAACGGAAATAATGGCAGAGTTGAAGTACTGAAGAGAGTGGATATATATTCTGATGTGATTACAACAAAAGTAGTTTACACCACCAAAGAGAGCAGGGTCAAGGAAGCTAACAGATCAGTGTCTTACCTGCAAATACGGGCCAGGCAGATTCGAAGAGGAGATGAGGAGTGTCAGTATGGAGGATTTTAAAATTGAGGTAAGCTAATTGCATGTAGAAGTATGAGAAGAATATCTTTGAACCTCGTTTTTTCTGTTTTACATTTTTTAAGTTGTTAGGAGCCTTTTCTCAAAAAGTATATGCGTTAATGCTATGAAACTTTCAGGAACTGTTCACAACATGTTGCTGTCCCTTTGGAATTAAAAAATACGAGATCCTGCAATTACATTCTGATTTTTAGATGATTGTATGTAGAAAAAAGTTAATTTAGGATGTGCAAAATTAAAAACTCTGTTAATGATACAGTTTGTACTATCAATTAATACCTGTAGTTCAGTGGTCTTATAACCTTCTCAGGACACTATAATAAAATTTTCGAATTAAGAAAGTTATGGCTTTTTATAAAAAAAACAGTTTCAAAAATTAAAATTCAACTTTCTTGCAAAATATTAATCCTGCATATTTTATTATATTTTTCCGTTAAAACAGAGCTCTTTTCCCTTACTGATGTAAAATTTTGGATTTGTAGATTAATAAATATGGCTGTAATGATTTTTTAAATAAATGTTTAAACTTTCTGTTACATCCCCCTAAATGTTTTACCGATTCTACTACAAGACGTTTCACTTCACGACAGAGTATCAATGTACTTTCAACATCATGGATGTCGAGCATATAGCACATGTGCAGTTGAAGTGGTATTAAATAGAATATTCAATGACAGGTAGATTGGTTATAAAAACACAATACCATGGCCTCCACGTTCACTGGATCTTACTTCTCCAGACTTCTTTCTTCGGAGAAAATTGACAGATATTTGCTATCGTGATCCACTGAAAACACCTGAAAACATGTGTCAGTGCATTGTCAATGCATGTGCGACAATTACTGAAGGCAATCTGATCGCTATTGAGAGGAATTTCGTTACACGTGTTGCCAAATGCATTGAAGTTCAGGGACATCATTTTGAGCATTTATAACATTAATGATGATATTATGGTTGCTCATGCAGTAACAGCATGTGTTCCCATAATTTATAATAAGGTCACAAAAGTAAATGTATCACATTGGTATAACAGAAATAAAGTCCAAACATAACTACTGTTTGTGTTTTAATTTAAAAAACCACATTCTTACCAACTGTTCATCTGAATGGGTGAGGTGTATTATAAGTGTTGGAATATTACACCGCCATCCATCACAAAGCGAAACAAATGTTCCAAAACAAACATTCATATACTATACGAATATACTATACGAATGTGTAATAAAAATGGGGGTACCTATTTAAAAAAATGTAGTTTCTATCAATTTGACACGTGGTAGCGCCATCTAGTGGGCCATCCATCGCCCCATCTGTTTTCCCCTGTCATGCTCGAACAGATTTGTTCTTCTTATTTTTTCGTTTGATGCTAATTTCGTGAGATATTTAGCCCAGTCACTACAAGTGCCCAAACAAACATAAAATCGTTGTAAGGTTAGTGTTTCTGAAGTTCACTGTCATTGTTAAGAGAGCTTTTTCTCATAATCCAGGGTCCATTCTATGCTTTACATTCAATGTTTCTTTGTTATGATGCCTTTTTTTTTGGGAGAATAATTCACGTACACAATTATATCCATCTGGTGGTCCTCATAGTAGCGATTAATTTAGGAACAAGTGCCACTACCCACTCGTTCTTTGTGGAAGAGTGATAGAATTTATGTGTCAACATCTGTTTTGGATGCTGTACAAGGTAACAGGTCGGTTGTTGTCACATTTCCGAGAACATTTCGCCCTCCAAATCCCACACTACTTTTGTATGTGTGTGTTTGTACACTGCCATAGCTTTACACATGTTTCACTTTGTGCTATACTGCATTTCAGTGTTTGAATTTACCACAGTTCATGCTGCCTTAAAATATTTCTATTATCATTTATACAATTTTGTCCATTCCTTTTCAGTTTAAATACTTCTGTCACTCTAAATATTGCATTTGTTTATGCAGCAATTCTTTCATGTCAACATAGGATTTGTTTAGTTCCTGCTGAAAATTGAAAGAAAAGATTAGGCCCAAAACAAGCTGCACAACATTACATGAGCTCAAGTGCATATCTATGAATCAAACACTACAGTTAAAGTAATAATTAAAATTGCTCTAAATCGACTTGCAACATACAGCACTTGATATGTTTATGGATCATAATCTGTTATCCAATGTTCTGTAATTACACTCCTGGAAATGGAAAAAAGAACACATTGACACCGGTGTGTCAGACCCACCATACTTGCTCCGGACACTGTGAGAGGGCTGTACAAGCAATGATCACACGCACGGCACAGCGGACACACCAGGAACCGCGGTGTTGGCCGTCGAATGGCGCTAGCTGCGCAGCATTTGTGCACCGCCGCCGTCAGTGTCAGCCAGTTTGCCGTGGCATACGGAGCTCCATCGCAGTCTTTAACACTGGTAGCATGCCGCGACAGCGTGGACGTGAACCGTATGTGCAGTTGACGGACTTTGAGCAAGGGCGTATAGTGGGCATGCGGGAGGCCGGGTGGACGTACCGCCGAATTGCTCAACACGTGGGGCGTGAGGTCTCCACAGTACATCGATGTTGTCGCCAGTGGTCGGCGGAAGGTGCACGTGCCCGTCGAACTGGGACCGGACCGCAGCGACGCACGGATGCACGCCAAGACCGTAGGATCCTACGCAGTGCCGTAGGGGACCGCACCGCCACTTCCCAGCAAATTAGGGACACTGTTGCTCCTGGGGTATCGGCGAGGACCATTCGCAACCGTCTCCATGAAGCTGGGCTACGGTCCCGCACACCGTTAGGCCGTCTTTCGCTCACGCCCCAACATCGTGCAGCACGCCTCCAGTGCTGTCGCGACAGGCGTGAATGGAGGGACGAATGGAGACGTGTCGTCTTCAGCGATGAGAGTCGCTTCTGCCTTGGTGCCAATGATGGTCGTATGCGTGTTTGGCGCCGTGCAGGTGAGCGCCACAATCAGGACTGCATACGACCGAGGCAAACAGGGCCAACACCCGGCATCATGGTGTGGGGAGCGATCTCCTACACTGGCCGTACACCACTGGTGATCGTCGAGGGGACACTGAATAGTGTACGGTACATCCAAACCGTCATCGAACCCATCGTTCTACCATTCCTAGACCGGCAAGGGAACTTGCTGTTCCAACAGGACAATGCACGTCCGCATGTATCCCGTGCCACCCAACGTGCTCTAGAAGGTGTAAGTCAACTACCCTGGCCAGCAAGATCTCCGGATCTGTCCCCCATTGAGCATGTTTGGGACTGGATGAAGCGTCGTCTCACGCGGTCTGCACGTCCAGCACGAACGCTGGTCCAACTGAGGCGCCAGGTGGAAATGGCATGGCAAGCCATTCCACAGGACTACATCCAGCATCTCTACGATCGTCTCCATGGGAGAATAGCAGCCTGCATTGCTGCGAAAGGTGGATATACACTGTACTAGCGCCGACATTGTGCATGCTCTGTTGCCTGTGTCTATGTGCCTGTGGTTCTGTCAGTGTGATCATGTGATGTATCTGACCCCAGGAATGTGTCAATAAAGTTTCCCCTTCCTGGGACAATGAATTCACGGTGTTCTTATTTCAATTTCCAGGAGTGTATTTCGTTCATCTACATCATTTGTCTGATTCCTTCGACATTTTCCATTATGTTCTGAAGGTATGTGGTTTTATTCTGTGTTTTGAAACGTAGTTCATTTTTAGGAATGATTTCTGTTTGTGTCAGGTTTATACGTGCTCAGTCTTCTGTCTGAGTGAGTGGCGTAACCTTCATTATGCAGGATAATAAATTAAATAAATCATTTATCATATAGCGATAATTTAAATAATAATAAAGTTTTCTTACTCTCCATCTCTTCTTTCTTCTTATCTGCAGATTTGAAATAAAATATCTTAGATGATTTTATATATTTGTATGCTGTAGACATGGCATTTTGCTTTACATTCATAGTTTGTGTCACTTACGTCTTGTCTCATAATGACTTTGTTTATACTTTTATGAAACTTGCATAAGGCTCTATGATGGTATAATCCAACTATTTTGTTTGCTCTATGATTTTGTAACAAATATGATCCAGCATGCGGACTGTGAGCAATGATGTATGTAGCTTCATAAAGAAGCGCCCACTTAGTGTTACGTTGCTTCAATGTGCAAGATTTTGGGTGAGTACGCAAAAGTACTTGCATGCATATTGCAAATTCCCAAGATCGTTTTATAATTTTTCAAATTCGTTTTTTCTGCTTCTGGCATTAGTTGCTATGATAATTAATATATCTTGTACCTTGTTGTTGCAGAACTTCTGTTGTCCAGAAATTTTCGAAGGGATCACATCATTTGTTGCTTTCCTCTACATCTTACACAAGTTCTGTCGGTGCATAATTAGAATCATATATTGGCAAATTATTGTAAACATCCTCGAAAAGAGACAAATAGTTCACCCACTTTGAATGATTCCCTGATATCTATGTTTGCATAAAATGGTTTAGTTCCTTGAATACCCTTTCGCAGGGTTTAGGTTGAGGGCTAAATCTTGAGATAAGAATAATTTTGATGTCAATATCTTTTAAAAACTTCCTCAACATATAACCTTTGTAATACGATGCTTTGTCCAAAAGGATGGCTACATGTTTGCCAAAGCTAGGTATGTAATCTCTACTTACCTGTATAATGATTGTGTTGGCTGTCACACATTTTGTGGCATATAGTTTCACTTATTTTGAGAAAGAGTCATACAGAATAAGAGCAATTACACACTTCAGACTGCCTCTGCTTCTAGGATATGGGTCACTTATGCCTGTTGCTAAAATTTCTTTAGGTTTACTGGGAATAATTGGAAGCAATTCCACTTTGCAGGATAGATTTTCAGGCTTTGACTTTTGAAAAATAGTATATGTTTTGATAAGTTTGTGAATTTTGCTTCGCATGTTTGTGAAAGAACGGTAAGTGTTTCGTTTCTGCATACATTTCTTTGTGCCAGAGTGTCCCCAAGTAAAATGTGTATGCCAGATTAGATTTGCTTCTAATTCTTGTGGAATACAGATGCATCATTGATTAATGTCTGAACGTCGATGGAAGAATAAGACATCCTTATGTAGTTTATAATGCTTTACAATAGGATGGTCAGGGTTGTTTGCCATTGTCGATTTTACTCTGCTCCATCTACAGTCAGTCTTCTGCAGTGTTGACATATTATAACACAAGTCTGGATAATACTGATGGTAGTGTTTGTCCTGCATCAACATGATGTGAAATCGTTCATATGTTCCAGATCATCTATGTCATAGGATAGTCCTTGAGGAGATGTGACATATCGTCTGTAACTATGTTGCCTTTACCTTCAATGTATACTATTTCGAACGAGTAGTTCTGTAAGGTCGTTGCCCATCACGATAATCATGGATGTACAAATCTGCATGTCGTTAAAGAGGTTAACGTCTGGTGGTCAGTGTATACCTTCACATTCTTCCAAAAATATTATAGTTAAATTTCTTAAAAGCCAATATAATTCTCAAGGTTTCCAACTCTGTGGCTGAATAAATACATTCGCACTCACTTAGAGTTAGACTAGCAAAACCAATAACTATTATCTATTGGTTGTCCCCAGTTCCTATTAGCTGAAAAAGACATGATGCATTTCTTGCAATACAGAAATCCTCATTAAGATTAGGATGACTCAAAATATTTGAGTTTACCAATACTTCCTTTATTCTGTTAAAATCTTGTGTACATTGTCCCAATCAAACTCAAGTGTGCTCCTTCTTCAAAAGTTCCAGCAAGTATTTGGTGCTGAGTAATTGATATGGCACGAAGCACCTAAAAAATGAGGCTAAACCCATGAAATATTTTAATTGTTTTCTGGGATGTGAGCAAGGAAACTTCTTAAGTGCATCCAATTTATTAGGATCTGGTCTAATGCCATCACAACTGATTACGTGTCCCAAGTACTTCATTTCATTTCGCGCAAACTTTGATTTCTGTACATTTACTGTAACACCAGCTTGTGCAAATTTACATAATATCTTTTCTAAAATGGGACTCATCATCTTCAAATACTTTTCAAAGTAAAAAGGAAGATTACCTTACCATGAATTGAATGGTTCTGATTCGAACACCATTTTTCGAAGCCTCTCCTGAACCAGAAGCTGATCAGAATTTGTTCAGAAAATCTTGCTCGAATTGTTCATATTATGTACAACGATTGGCAACATAACATGCCTATGTGGCTGCTTCACGCTGTATGAATCCGGTGACATAAAATATCTTTTACCTATCTGTCCATGTACAAGGAAAAGTGTCTCTAAAAGCCTTGAGAAAAAAACAAGCTTGCAAACGTTATGTAAGCTTAGCTTGTAAGCAAAATATAATTCCAGATACTATGTTACAGAAGTGCCAGAAAAAGGATCCAAAAGGATGAGATACTTTTGTGAATTTCTTCTAGATACTTTTTTTTATTGCATATCAGATCTTACCTCTTTCTTCAGATGCACAGCTGAGGAGACTTCTGAAAGCTTGTAAGCTTGTAAGCAAAATATAATTCCAGATACTATGTTACAGAAGTGCCAGAAAAAGGATCCAAAAGAATGAGATACTTTTGTGAATTTCTTCTAGATACTTTTTTTTATTGCATATCAGATCTTACCTCTTTCTTCAGATGCACAGCTGAGGAGACTTCTGAAAGGTTTGAAACGAACACATGGTATTAATAAGACAGTCATAGGTACTATTTAAGAGAATTTTAGAGAAGAGACTGACGAGGACAGGAAGACAAGGTGATTATTTTTGATGAGGTTAAACTAAGAGAGGATACTTAGTTCATTGGGTCCTCTTTATTCATAGATGGAATTGCATACTTTGGCAGTATGGCACCTGCAGACCAAAATAAAGTCTTAACTGATCATACTCTTGTTTTCATGTTTGTACCTCTACTATGCAGTTGGGTACATCCATCTGGAGTTCATACTAGTAAAAATTGAACACCTGGAGAACTGTTAGAAATTTTTTTAATTCAGCTTACAATACAACTGGAGCAGGTGGAATGTAAAATTGTAGGGTTTACATGTGATGGCAACCACTGTAACAAACAATCCTGGAAACAATTGCAAATAATGGGGATACTAGAAGCTGTTTTCGAAATCCTGTTGACGAGAACAAAAAAGTTTGGGAACTTTCAGGTGCATATGTAACCACCTTCTGGGAGGCATATAGGAAGGACCTCGACACAAGCCTATCAGAAGTCAGTATTTCGATAAGGAATCCGGTAGAGTTTGAGTAGGTAGCAGAGGCTCTGCCATAGTGATGTCATATCAGGACAACTGCTCCATCATCAAGAAGTGCACAAATAAGAGTGTGCCTTGGTGCAACGACAACTTGGACACTCAAATAAGGCAGGTACGGAGACTGTTTAACCTTGTGAGACATAGAGGACAATGGGCAAAATATCTTGAGGCCCTTGTCAACTACAACTTCGCAATTCGACAAGCAGAGGAGGCATCCTGGAAGGCATTCTGTGAGAAAGTGGAGGGCATGGCTGCTCAAGACAGACATCACAAAATCCTCACTAGAGCACCAACTAAGCCAGGAGGTACGTTGAGGAAGGAGGATGGGGAATATACAAAGACAGCAGATGAGGCACTGGAATTTCCCCTCAAAACTCAATTCCCTCAATGTGCGCTGGCGGATAACACAGACAAGAATGCGATCCCTGAGAGACAATGGTTCTCAGGCATTCGTAGAAAGGACTGGGAATGGGCCAATGTCCCATTGGGGACATTCAAACCGTTCATGTCACCTGGTCCAGATGGAATCTTGCCACCTCTCCTGCAACAAGCAGGAGATAATCGTATAAGAGTCCTGTACAGGTTATTCAGCGTTAGCCTAGGAGCAGGATCATTCGCAACACCTAGAGGACAGTAAAGGTTGTCTTGATTCCAAAGCCAGGGAGAATTGATCAAAGCAAGGCCAAGGATATGAGACCAACCAGTCTGATCTCCTTGATGCTTAAAACATTGGAAAAACTGATTAATGTACTTGTTGGGGAGAGGGGGCTAACTAGAACTGCTATACATTCAAACCAACATGCATATCAACCAGGTAAATCATGTGAGACATCTCTCCACCAGCTCATTGGGAAGGTGGAGAAAGCACTTCACTTCCAGAAAATAACCCTCTGCATCTTCCTGGACATCGAGGGGGGCTGGCCGCTGTTGCGGAGCGATTCTAGGCGCTTCAGTCTGGAACTGCACTGCTGCTACGTTCGCAGAATTGAATCTTGCCTCGGGCATGGATGTGTGTAATGTCCTTAGATTAGTTAGGGTTAAGTTGTTCTATGTCTAGGGGACTGATGACCTTAGATGTTAAGTCCCATAGTGCTTAGCGCCATTTGAACCATTTGAACATCGAGGGGCTTTTAGTTACACATCCTTCAAATCCATGGTTATGGCAGCAGAGGTGCATGACCTAGGGACCATTATATGTAGGTGGACTAGGACCATGCTTAGTTTAAGGAATGTAGAGGCCACCATGATGATTGAAAAGATGGTAATTAACACCACTAGAAGTTATCCACAGTGAATAGTTTTGTCCCCTTTTTGTGGGAACTAGTGGTGATCGAACTCATTGAGGAACTAAATTCCAGACAATGCTTTTTCCAAGGATACACAGATGACCTTGTCATAGTAATACTGACACGATCAGGAATATTGCACAAGGCACATTGTGCAAGATTGATGCAGAAAGAGGATCTAAGGGTTAATCCTAAGAAGACTGTTGTGGTACCATTCATGAAGAAGCACATCCATCACTCAAGTTAGAACCTAAAGCTTTTCGATGAAACTCTACCTGTGAAGGGGTTAGCGAACTATC
The DNA here is from genome assembly GCF_023864275.1 of Schistocerca cancellata. Taxonomy (NCBI): domain Eukaryota; kingdom Metazoa; phylum Arthropoda; class Insecta; order Orthoptera; family Acrididae; genus Schistocerca; species Schistocerca cancellata. Next base: position 76,639,265 of record NC_064630.1, on the reverse strand, counting down.
TAGGGGTAACCTTAGATGAGAAACTAACATGGGCCTCTCACATCAAGAGCATCTGCTCCAAGGCGAAAGGTGCTCTAGTGAGTACCAGAAGAGCTTCTGGCAAAAAATGGGGCCTAAGACTCAGAGGTACGAACTGGAAATACACCATGGTGGTTAGACCTCGGATTTCCTAGTGTGGTGGAAGAAGGTAGAACAGCAGGTTGCTGCTAAGATGCAGAGACTGGCCTGCTTAGCCATAACAGACAGAATTAGTAACACACCAACCACTGGGATGGAAACCATGCTGGACATGCATCCATTACACCTTTGGGTCAAGATGGAGGCAGCAGCTGGCGCATACAGACTCAAAACTGGTAAAAAGTGGATCTCACTGCGATATCCAGAATCACACACTAAAATAGTGGGTGAGGCAAATATAGGAGTGGTTGGGGAAATGGCGGCCGACTATATAATAACTCCCAACTGCTTCAACAAGCCTTACAATATAATAATTGGAAGCAGGGAGCAGTGGGAAAACTTCGACACTTCGACACTGTTTGGGGGACATTGTCTGGTTCAATGATGGGTCGAAAACAGACCAAGGTGCTGGGCCAGGGTGGACGGAGATCAGCCAAGACTGGAGGCCATCATCTCTCTAGGAAAACTGGCCTCAGCATTCCAAGTCGAAATCACTGCAATCAGGGTGTGTGTGGAGGAGAATGTGCGTAGGTGTTACAAGGACTGTAGCATCTACATCTATTCAGACAGCCAGGCCGCCCTGAAATCATTGGTAGCTCCTGCAACAAGATCTAAGATTGTTGCAGAATGTCACATGGTTCTGGTGGAGCTAGGGGGAAGCAATAGGGTAAATCTAGTGTGGGACCCTGGCCACTCAGGGATTGGTTGCAATGAATAAGCCGACAGATTGGCCAGGACGGTGGCAAAGACTCCATTCATTGGACCGGAACCTGTCCTGAGAATCACCAAGGCTATGATCAAAATAGAACCACAGAATTAGCTCTGAAGACAGCATGTAGAATACTGGACCAAGGTCTACAAATAAAAACATGGCAAGGCAATGATGCCAAAGCAGTGTTTTAAAAGAAGCTCTGTAGTTCTAGGCTTGAACAGGAAAGAGATTAAACCCATGGTAGGACCGATGACCAGCCATGGGAAGAACTGTTAAAGGGACTCCTTGCACTATTTAAGGGCATTGGTTAGCTTCACTAGATATATAGGGAACGATACTGCACAATAAACTCGGTTTCGGTGCAGGCAGTGGTGGGTTGACCAAAGCTGCTTTAGCTTCCCTGCTAAAATCAAATCAAGTCAACCACTTTCATGATAAACGTATTGTGCTTCTTGGTACTGACATCATGAGGTACGGAGTTTATGAACGTTCTTATGAAGTTGACAATTCACTAGAGCTCGCTGGTGTAAAGGCATGTAGTAAATTGACATATGCACACATACACCCGACATCCTTTCAGCGAATGAATGCTCGCCTTGGTTTGCAGTTGTTTAGCACCAGCCACGGCAAAAACTACACAATTTTTTTTAAGAGAATGTGGAATTTGGGATTTTAAGATAGTGAGCCATCTGCAAAATTTACTCAATATATTAACTATGTTTCCGATGCCCTGAATTCAAAAACACATTCATGTAGTATGAGAAAAGATCCAGATCATCATAGAATTCTGCAGCATATTTCTCATATTCTGTCCGCTTTAGACAGTACTTTTGCTTCAAACAGAGCATTAGAATCGGCCAGAGTAAGACTACAGAGCATGTTAGAAATGGCTGAATACTTGCAGAATAAGGGGTTAGAATATATATTTACTCCAAGTTCAATCAGGATCCACCAGAGCGACGTTTTGGTATTATCTGATCATTAACCTGTGATGACCACCTTTGATCAGAGGACTTTCTACATTTATATATGCTCCAGTCAATATATGTGCCTGTCAAGAAAGTTTTATCAAAGGGAGGGAATTGTGAATCAGAGACAGAACCCATTCTTATATCCTATCTCAATCAGATAAGAATCTTGGCAAAGAAGAGTAAGAAAGATAACACTGACATCAAAAAGTTTGTACTAGGGAGTACAGGAAAAAAATTGATTGCCATAAATGCCAGTGAAAATCATTTAGAGTGGAAAGCCAATGTTCCCTACAACAGTGTTCTTGATAACATAAAAAAAATGTATTGTACAGCATAGAAGGTTATATTGTACATCAGGCACAAAAAAATCACTAAATTTTGTGCTTTCTTAGATTCGCTAAAGAATTCGTCAGTAGAAAATCATCCTTGTTTACTTTTCACTAGCTTGAAGGACTGTGGTTATCATCAAGGACAAAGTTATTTATGTTACCCTTCAGCAGTACTGTTAAATGTCTTCCTACATATAGAAGAAACCTTAAGTACAAATCTTTCTTGTCGATCTGCTTTCTGAGGTGACTTGCTCTATGAATGTTAGGAAAGCAGCGAAAAAAAAGAATAAAGTCTTCAGGCTATGCTTGTAGTACAGAACATGCCATGGAGACTGTATCCAAACTAATTATTTACTACATGAAATGTCAAGTCTGTTTCAAAATGAAGTAACTCAGGAAGGAACGTAAGTCAACAAAAACTAGTAAATCAACAAGGAAACTTTCCGAAGTGTCCAGAAGTTAAAAGGTGATAAAATACGTACAAAATGTTTTCAATTTTTTATTTTATTGTGTAGCAATTTTTATTTATGGCCTAGTTTTGCTCTATGGACTTTCTTATCGGCTGTAGGCACATTCCATTACGGTCACTTTTCGGCGAGCCGCTTTTATTTTAAGAGTACTCTTGTTGTGCATTGTGAGAAATAGTTGCTGATGCATTTCTACTGGCCAACAAAATCTAAATACTGACTGACAGGCTGAGAAGTAATTGTTGGAAACCCAACACTGGAAGAGGATTAAAGATCGATAATGTTCTGCAATACATTTTATAGAATTGAAAACTTTTCACAATAAATGACTTATTGTACTATAATCCCAGTTTATTTGCAGAATTACTTAGAGTGATCTGTTAATGTGTTATATTTTGTAGTAGATTTCACGATCGTTATCTAGTTGGCCAGCTATAGAAATATGAAGAGATGTGATGAGAATAAATATTAGTGTTGTCATATAACATTCAATGAAACTTTTTTTCTTTTCTTACTACTTTAAAATATCGACAATCAAAAAATTAATCATTGTGTGCAAACTCGTGCAGTTAATGCAATGTCGTGTTGTCCTGTTTTCATGTCCAAACAATTGAAAAAATCACTTATCAGGATTGATTCTGTTCTTAAAAAGTGTAGTTTAAGTATGTTTAACACAGCGTGTATGAGAATTGTGACTTTATAGCATGTAAAATTAGAGGTACAAATGTGAAAGTGTAATTCGACTACTTGGGTGAGTAGCGCTTAAATAGGATCAGAATGGGTGTATTTGATTAAGATCAATCCTTCCACCTTCCATACTCTATGATGTATGGTAACGAATTTTTTCAGTTATTCAATTCTCGCAGACACATTTTTGATTATTGAGATATAATACAGTTCTTGAGATTACAATTCAGTTCTTGACATGCACTACAGATCTTGAGAGTACAATTTCAAATTTTTCCACAAAATACCATTTTTAAAAATAAGAAACAAAAAAATTCATTGGTTGAGATATTTACAGTTTCGCGCTGAAAAGTAATGTGAAGATACTTTTATTCTTACACTGCAACAGTCCCAATACCAGCAGCTACATCGATGACCAACAATAACTCTAATAGACTGTGAACTAATCTGCCTTGTACAGCTAGCAGAGGGGAAACTTGAAAACACACACACACACACACGCACACACACACACACACACACACACACACACACACACACAGACACACACTCACACACACAGTTACCTACACTTTGATAAAAGAGTGATACTACTCTGTAGTATTTACACTCAGTCCAATTTTGTCCCTCTCACTCAATCGGAGCCCCCTACCACCTCTCTCTGAACAAGTGAATAGTGTGAATACAGGAGAGTTTCAGTCCCATCATCACAAATGACGCTGTTATCGTTCTGAGGTGACTGCCTAACTTTAGACTGCAGCACAGTGTACACGTCATGTCCTCTTGATCGAATACTAGCTTGCTGCATCATGTGCTGTGGTTGCGGTGAAGCACCATGAACACCACTGTACAGACACTGCAAATAGTCTTTAATAAAGAGGGCTCTCAATGCCACACGACTCACGCTTAGTCCGCTTCTGGGTGGTACCTTCCATGTGTGACACACATACATTTTTGCTTGCAGACCTACAAACTCCACAATTGGAAATCCATTCGACTTCTCTTTCATAAGGCCGATAACTTTCTTGTTCTGTGGAAAATTACTGTAAGTATTATCGGCCATGTATGAAGATGTGTCGAATTAATTGCATTCGTAACTCATTACTTTATTTGGATCGCAGTTCTTCACCCAATAGATGAAGCTAACTAGAATCAGCGAAATGAGGCTTCACAAAATTATAATAAAGCGGTATATGTGGAGTTCGGGTAGTTCTAGTACGCACATCCCCAGATAGGTAGGTTTTGTGATCTCTACTGCAACCTTTGCCATCTCCAGAATTACAAAGGTCTCATTGAATATTGGGACACATTTAAAATTTGGTCAGGTGATGCATTTTCCTAGGCTATAACGCCAATGTCATTCGGTTCTAATCAAATTTTCTTGGTGTTCCCCAAATGCTCTATCGTTTTACCGAAAATTTAATTATTCATTAATTTAAAAAAAAATCTTTCTCAAAATTACGTCATGGAAGCCCTCAGTGTCGTATTCAAATCAATATACTCCTTGCAGCCAGAGGGATTGCTTGAATAAGATAGCCTAGGTGAATCTAACCAATCTCATGTCCTATCTGAGACATTGCTGGAGATTATGATAGTTAATATTGTATCTACGCTTATTCCCCAGCATTGTCATCAGTTTTGTTGTGGAGGTCTGGGCAGAACTAGTTGCTCTGGACACAACAGGAAATCGGCATACGCATCATGCAAATTAATAGGGTGTGTGAGTTCTGCTTCTACCACATACCCTACATCAGAATCAGCCGTTACACCCTCGATTTTCCCACCTAATCCCTTGTATTCGGGTTCAGGCACCCATTGAAATTCCTCAATCGACAGCGATTACTGCATGGTGGGCCCATATAAATTATTGACATCCAAGTACACGAAATAACTCGAATCAATGGATGCGCTGAACCCCTCACCCAGACGTGAGTTATTTACCTTGGCATGCCTGTGAACACGTTAGCAAAGTCCCTCACGGATCCCTCACTCAAAGAAAAGAAGGATGCTGCACTTCATTTTATTGAGCACAGTTCCCCAAGACAACCCAGATGTTGTGTAATACAAGGCGGGATCCAGAGAATATGTGGTCATGTGTAGACACCGGAATTTCTCGAAAATGTCCGCAAGCAATCTTACTTCTGTGTCCAAGTAAAGCTGTGGATACTCTCCTATGGGGTGGATATGTTGAATTCCCGCCAGATATTCACAGCATGCTCATACTCTGCATCCAAAACATTTCCTCGTCGGGAACTGCTCGAGTGGTATGCATATCCGCCCTAGGTAGAGTTTCAACAAGTTCCTGGAGTGGTACCTGCATAAAACGGAGCGAATCAAGGAAATGGAGCGTAATTCTCGGCGTCATTCGTTTGGAGACTAAATTATGTTTCTCGGCGATCTTCGGCGGGACACTGACATGATTTTTCTCCCAAGGAAAATCAGTCAAGTGCTCAACAAGAAAGTGAGCGTCATATCCGTTTAAATTACCAGAGAAAACAGACATGTGTCTTGATAGTCTGCACCTCAGATTGCAGCACCTTGCCCGTAAGCTTACAGTCATCCCTATGAGGAGTTTCCAGGATTCTATGTAACCTATCTAACGGTAGCCCACAAGTATAACAGTCAATTCCATTATTGTTCAAATCTTCATTCTACTTTGATTTGGTCATGAGAACGTTGTCGCTGTGAAGCTTATCAAACTCCAATGAAAGTTTTTCAAGCCCAGAGAGAAGCCAAACGGCAGGATTATTCCTCACATAAGATTAGTATCAGTTAAGACTCGAATTATAGGATGATGCAACTTGGTACACAGCCGTATATGGTACATGTTTTTTCTGTGAACATAGTATGTGAGGCTGTAGGGTCGTCATCACAGAGAGTCGTAGGAAGGGGGGAGGCATTCAAAGTCAGAGTGCACCTAAATGGGCATCGCTCCTGATGGTGAGCATATTGATTTCCTCAGTAGGCATAATAATATGTACTGGGTCCTTGGAAGTGAAACCTTCTAGATGCTTTGCTAAATACTAAATAATTCAGACATCATAAGCAAATATTTTTTTTACAATAGTGCTTGCTATTTTTGGATGAATGCAGCTGGAGGTGTCTTCGATACAAACACAATGGTAATTGCCTTTGTCCTTATTTTTCTCATCTGAGAATAATAGCATGTTCACATGCAGCTTACGCTTACTGGAAAATATTGAGATATAGAAGGGTCTAATGAATATATGTTTACAATGCTCATTCTGCACACCTGACTTCTCCAGGCTGTAAACATGAACCGATATTCCGGTATTCTGAGCCTCAAATTTAGATATGTCCTGGAGCTTGAAAGGGAACTCAAAACCATCAAAGTTACAACACTTTTGAATGCCACATTATGTACCATATCGAGTTGGAATATATGTTGTAATTTATTTCGCAAGCTAGGTTTGACCATGCAAAACATGCCTGATCGTTTTCATTTTTGACATCAGTGCATGGCTTCTTAACAGCTATAGCCTTAGGAAGCTTGATATAGCTGCACCCTCCATTTACTGGATAATATACATGTGGATGGATGTCGAAGTGTAGTATTTGGCTAAGCGCTTTGTTGACCCATTAACTTCCATCTTGGGAAGCTGTTCCAGTGTAGCACTCGCTGTGGACTCACCAAACCATTTGGTGATTGATGTGCTCCGTATTATCACGCCAATTTCCTCCGAAAGATAATTAAGGCTTGTCTCTTCAATGCCAAGGCCTGTTTGGGGGGGGGGGGGGGGCGATATTTCGATACACAGCACAGTGCTATATTTAATGGTGGGATACTGTGGATCATTAACAGTATTTATGAGCTCCATATCCAGAACAGGAAGGCAAGCATTCAGAAACCCTACAGGGTGATTGTACCCTCCTGCTGGATTCTGGATCCTAGTGAACGAGATTCGCTCTTCAAAGGAGTCCGCAGTCACCGAGTATTATAGCTGCAATATAGTGTTACTAACCTGGTGTCCTTCACTAAAAGGAAGGGAGAGAGAACTGTCACTAACCACAGGATTACTACTACTATTGCTACTATTACTATAACTGCAAATAGTTAAAGCCAATGCTGCTGCTGCTGGCTGCATGGATGATCAGGGGGGTACACATACCTTTGGGTTTGGGCAAGACTGTGATGGAGGAGGACATTGTGCGTTACCCCAGTGTATGCGGCCTGGCTGTGACTGCAGTGATGGTAGTTGCCACAGCCCTGAGCCATTTGCTGTAGGGAGGGTGGCCCATGGACGCTTGAGTGGAACTGGTGTGGGGGCGAGGGAGGCGGCACCTGTGGCTGTAGCTACTTGCATTGCAGCGCTTCCCACTTAGTGACAAGCTCCATCTTACAGGGTGAAGCATGTTGCAGAAGACCGCCTCTTGTTGGCTGTCTGTTCACTGCTCCCCAGTACCTGTGAGGATTTCCATTGTCCCACAGGCGCAAGTACTGGAAGAAGAATAATGGGAGATTAGTACAACATTCCAGGTATCATCTGCTGCTGCACGGAAAGAAAGAACACTTAGTATTATTTGCAAGCAGAATGAGTACATGTATAAATTACCTATATCGCTCAGGCTCCATTACACATCGCTTGGGTCACCTGGCATCTCCTCATAGAGATGCAGCTCCCTCTCCATCTCCTCCACCCATTCATGCATCTCCTCGCCTGAACCACCATGGATCAACTGATCGAGGTCTCTGAAATCAACTACAATATCAACATCTGATTTAATAAAAAAAGTACACACACAAAACTGAGAAAAAAATTTGACAAACAAATATGTTCCCATACTTACATGATACCTGTGATGCTTAAGGCATCACAACTTCTGTCTCTTTCTGCTCCTGCTCCTCGGAATCATCATCAACAACAACAGCAACAACAAATAATATACAACGTAATATATATATATATATATATATATATATATATATATATATATATATATGATGAAAATTTTTGAAAAAGTATGTGTCTAACAGCAGTATATTATATATATGCGCAGTACTACAAAAAAGAAAATATATGAGTATGTACTTACAAACTTGATTTTGCTGCTGTTGCCGCTGCAACCTCTTGTAATGGAACATATTAAAGGCTTTACTGTACCGAAGTATGTGATACCCTCCAAATTCAACCAGTTTAATGAGTATTTATGATTATAGAAAACTTATTGTGTATGTTAACAATGATTTCATAACATGTCTCCATAAACAGTCAACCCATTAAATTATACTGAATAACTGACCCACACAAAAGTTAATATCACTTGATCACTGATACAGCAAATGTCATCATGTAAAAACACTAAGTCCATCTTAAATAATTAATAACGAAGTAATTAATAACGAGAAATAGTTGCCAACTTAGGTATTTTGGATCTCCTTAAATAAAAATCACCCAGTGAAACCTATTTGTTCACTAGGAGCGTTTTTACTCAGTATTCATGCAATCAATCCTATTTTAGACGAAAACCAATGTAATTCTTAATAATTCATGTTATTTACTTATTTATGCAAATTAGAGAAGTCAATTGACAAACTTCTAAAAAACGACCTTTTTGTAACAAAGAATTATTCTGTCAAGTCAACAGATCTGTCTGTCATTTTAATTACATGTTAAATTATGTCACTCGATGCAAATTAATAACTTTTCTGCACAAATTATGATAACAGATGTACATGTGACTTATAAACTATATCTCTTTTTAGTAGTTCTTTGACAATGTTATAAATACAAGCAGCAAGAAGGGTCGGGGCGCAGTCGGAATGTCACTTTGGTAAAGTGTGTTTGTGTGTTATGGTTTGAGGTGGATAAACAATGTAAAGAACATGTAAAGGAAGTACTACTTTGTGTTGTGTCATGGTCTTTGGTGGACAGTGGAATTAAGATGGCCACCAGAGTAATAAATATTTGAAGTTTACATATTTGTTGGTTTCGCTCATTCTTTATCATCAAAAGCACATAAAAAACACGGGACCTCATGTTTTTAACCCTAGACAACCAGATTTATAGCCAGCATCAGCATCGAGACACAGCAGCGATCCAGCAAGTAGAAGCGATTACCACAACACAATGCATTTTAATGGTCCAACCTAACATCAAGTGCTAACAAGCTCCGTAAATGGGAGTGAAATAGTGCGATTATAGCAATTAGCAATATCTACGACTAGGCGACCATTACACTCTCCACCTCCAGCTCACCCATGCTTTGCTGGATGTACGCTGAAACAACAAGGAAAAAAAATTAACTCTTAAATCTGAACAAATGCTAATAAATCTGAACACAAACTATGACACTTTTTTTAACTCCGAAATCCGAACACATAAAGATTTGATACTACCTAACTTTTTTTACGAAAATATACTTCGAAAAATGAACACACAGTGATTTGATACTGAGAAACGTTTTTACGAAAATGTATACTACGAAATCCGATCTCACAATATGAAACCTAAATCTGAACAAATGCTTTGTTACCGCTATCTGAGCAAAGTGTTATTTGATACTACAAAACATTTTTAACGAAAATATACACTACGAAATCCTATCTCACGCTACGAAATTAAATAGTTCTTACCTGGTAATTCCTTTTGTCTCAGGAGTTTGGTACTGCCACTGGTGGTGTTGCTTGTACTGCTTGAAAAACGCTTCATCTCGCAGGGACACTAACACTGAAACAGACACACTGGTGTCCTCAAAAGAAAACTTCATCTTAATCTGGGGAATTTGTGACAGTATGTAGCCACGAACGCTTCTGGAAGATTTCCCACCACACTGTATTTCTTTCCAGTGAAAACACGCCTTTAAGTCAGCCATGTTGGCTCTCAATGCTTTTGTGCCCTCCTTTGGTGCATAATTTGAGCTCTCAAAATAAATGTTTCATACACATTGTCTCCTTTTATCTTGAACAAATCAAGTCCAGATTACAACAGAAATTCCGTTAGTCAATCAATAATCAAGGTGAAATGAGGAAGAGTGGAGCGTGAGTCCTATATGGATCTCGTGCCACAGGTGAGAGCTGCAAAAATCAGTTAACGTCCGATGTTGACAGGCGACCTACCGTCCTTTCTCCAGAGTATATGTAAACACTTCCTTTTTGAGAAACCTTGGCGTTACCGCTTCGATTTTAAGACCTACTCCGAATTTTTCTTTTGTTTCCTTCACTGCTTGCTCAATATACAGATTGAATAACATCGGGGATAGGCTACAACTCTGTCTCACTCCCTTCCCAACCACTGCTTCCCTTTGATGTCCCTCGACTCTTATAACTGCCATCTGTTTTCTGTACAAATTGTAAATAGCTTTTCGCTCCCTGTATATTACCCCTGCCACCTTTAGTATTAGAAAGAGAGTATTCCAGTCAACATTGTCAAAATCTTTCTCTAAGTCTACAAATGCTAGGAATGTAGGTTTGCCTTTCCTTAATCTAGCTTCTAAGATAAGTCATAGGGTCAGTATTGCCTCACGTGTTCCAGTATTTCTACAGAATCCAAACTGATCTTCTCCAAGGTCGGCTTCTACTAGTTTTTCCATTCGTCTGTAAAGAATTCGTGTTAGTATTTTGCATCCGTGATTTATTAAACTGATAGTTCGGTAATTTTCACATCTGTCAACACCTGCTTCCTTTTGGATTGGAATTATTATATACTTCTTGAAGTCTGAGGGTATTTCGCCTGTCTCATACATCTTGCTCACCAGATGGTAGAGTTTTGTCAGGACTGGCTCTCCCAAGGCTGTCAGTAGTTCTAATGGAATGTTGTCTACTCCAGGAGCCTTGTTTTGTCTCAGGACTTTCAGTGCTCTTTCAAACTCTTCACGCAGTATCATATCTCCCATTTCATCCTCATCTATATTCTCTTCCATTTCCATAAAATTGTCCTCAAGTACATCGCCCTTGTATAGACCCTCTATATACTCCTCCCACCTTTCTGCTTTCCCTTCTTTGCTTAGGACTGGGTTTCCTTCTGAGCTCTTGATATTCATACAAGTGGCTCTCTTTTCTCCAAAGGTCTCTTTAATTTTCTTGTAGGCAGTATCTATCTTATCCCTAGTGAGATAAGCCTCTACATCCTTACATTTGTCCCCTAGCCGTGCCTGCTTAGCCATTTTGCACTTCCTGTCAATCTCATTTTTGAGACGTTTGTATTCCATTTTGCCCACTTCATTTACTGCATTTTTATATTTTCTCCTTTCATCAATTAAGTTCAATATTTCTTCTGTTACCCAAGGATTTTTAGCAGCCCTCGACTTTTTACCTATTTTATCCTCTGCTGCCTTCACTACTTCATCCCTCAAAACTACCCATTCTTCTTCTACTGTATTTCTTTCCCCCATTCCTGTCAATTGTTCCCTTATGCTCTCCTTGAAACTCTGAACAACCTCTGGTTCTTTCAGTTTATCCAGGTCCCATCTCCTTAAATTCCCACCTTTTTGCAGTGTCTTCAGTTTTAATCTACAGTTCCGAACCAATAGATTGTGGTCAGAGTCCACATCTGCCCCTGGAAATGTCTTACAATTTAAAACATGGTTCCTAAATCTCTTTCTTACCATTATATAAACTATCTGACACCTTCTAGTATCTCCAGGATTCTTCCAGGTATACAACCTTCTTTTATGATTCTTGAACCAAGTGTTAGCTATGATTAGGTTGTGCTCTGTGCAAAATTCTACCAGGCGGCTTCCTCTTTCGTTTCTTACCCGCAATCCATATTCACCTACAACGTTTCCTTCTCTCCCTTTTCCTACTCTCGAATTCCAGTCACCCATAACTATTAAATTTTCGTCTCTGTTCACTACCTGAATAATTTCTTTTATCTCATCATACATTTCATCAATTTCTTCGTCATCTGCAGAGCTAGTTGGCATGTAAACTTGTACTACTGTAGTAGGTTTGGGCTTCGTGTCTATCTTGGCCACAATAATGCGTTCACAATGCTGTTTGTAGTAGCTTACCCGCATTCCTATTTTCCTATTCTTTATTAAACCTTCTACCGCATTACCCCTGTTTGATTTTGTGTTTATAACCCTATAGTCACCTGACCAGAAGTCTTGTTCCTCCTGCCACCGAACTTCACTAATTCCCACTATATCTAACTTTAACCAATCAATTTCCCTTTTGAAATTTTCTAACCTACCTGCTCGATTAAGGGATCTGACATTCCACGCTCCGTTCAGTAGAACGCCAGTTTTCTTTCTCCTGATAACGACATCCTCATTCATTATGGTATGTTTTATCGTTCCGTTTCGTCGAGTGCGATAAGCGTAGCGGCTTTTAAATTTGCTTGTCAGGTAGCATGACAGTCGATCAGTAGGGTGTTTCCACAGGCGGGTTGTTGGGGTAGTGCGGCGATAGGTATAAGAATGTGCAAGTTTTCGTTCTCTGCGGAAATAGTTTTGCATTAATGTGCAAGTTTTCATTCCCTGCGGAAGCCGACTTTTGTACTCGTGAGTGGTTTGTTCCAGAGGTATTCTTGTATAGTCCCACTGTGCTATTTTCTTTGGGCAATGTTAACGTACGAAATTCAATTTCGAATTCAGTGCTGGCGCCGTGTAGTGTTTAAGTTTTGGTTAATATGCCTGTCGAAGAAAAGGTAAAGACTTGCAAAGCAAATGGTATCTTGTAATAAGTATCCAGATGAGCAAATAATGGAGTGAATCTCATGAAATCAAAATTTAGATACATCTAAACTGTTCATTTGCTGTGTACATACAGATGTTTCTCATACGCAAGTGTAAAGATTTTTTTGCCTCTGTGTATAATAGATGCCGTGATTTAAGGTGATAAATTTGATCAGGGTTGTCGTTAGGTGTCGCCTAGGTACAGATATCTTTAAATTTTTGTTTCTAATTTCAATTTTTTGTTGACATTTTATACGAATAAATGGCTTCGTTAGTGTTAATACAGTGAACTTTGAGTAAGCAAGATAAGTGACCGCTATATTTATTTATTTATCCAGGGGACCTCCAAAAATAAGATTTATCGTGATACAGTTATACTAGATAACTCCAGTATACATACACGTAGAATATATATAAACGGATATTTTTACGATGACAGGACAGGTGGTCGGCTGCGACCTTGCTGAGGGATCCATCCCGGCATTTGGTAGAAATGATGTAGGAAAATCCAGATCAGGACGGCAAGCTGGAGCAAACTATCCTGCCGAATTTGAGATTGTCTTAACTGAAATGCTTCATTTGGTTGATCCATGTTGTACAATGTAGTATTGATTATGCACAATTTGCGGCAGGTAATTTATAAAACAGAGTATATCACTGCACTCAGTCGGGCAGCGGGAAACATCCCCCCCCCCCCTCCCCGAGTTCTTTAGAATAAAAAGACAGTAGGACCATGCGCTATCAGTCTTGGAACAGGATTTCCTCGTGAAACCGCTAACTTTTGTTAGAGTATGTCAATGGGATATGATGTTACAGTTGCCCACTTTCGTTATCAACCACTGCTGTCTCATTAGTGAGATGTAATTTAGCAATTCTAGAATTTTTATTCGTGATAATAACCTGATTCGACTTTGTTTTTCGTTGGTATATCCAGTCTGGTCCTTGTTCCATGAGTGTGTGTAGAAATAATAGGGAAACACTAGTGTGTCCATGATATGCACAACAGAGTAATTTGTGTCATAGTAAGGGCACCCATTTTTTCTTTTTTTTAAATAGTTCCTTATATTGAATCCGACTGCTACTTTTAGTGATTATTCTTGTGGTCAGTTTCTGCGATTTGAAAACGTGTCCATTTTTATCCCTTTGATACAGAAGCAATAATTTAGTGTGCACAGGAACGGTATGTCACAATTCATTGGCTACTTCAAACTGATGGCACAACCCTAGGAGCACGATATGTTGATGACAATCCCTCTGGCAGTATTTTTGTGTACTCATTCGATAACTAACAACATATTTTCATCCTGAAAACTTTATCGTCTGTGCTTGATGTAAACTTTTTATATACATCTTAATGCAAACTTGCATGGTGTTTGTTTTCCTTATGTTCAGGTTTGATTTATTATATACTGACATCCTTAAGGATTTCATTTGTCTTCTCTTTTAGGATTTCTGGTGTTTTATTTGGACCATGCTTTGTATTTTCAATATGGCATTGACATAAACAGTGTACTTCTCTACTGCCAGATTTTATGCTTTCACATTTATTGGCTACACTAACACTCAATCAAATTGCCACCTTCCAATCTAACCAAGACCACACTGTGGTCTGGATCAGTCTGTCACAACAACGAAGTTTTTTGGTGGGATGGAGCAGGTGTTGGTCAAATATGTAACTTTAGCCATGACCATGATGATGTAACCAGCAAAGATCACTTTTTCTCGATGTCCTATACTTTGTGGAATATTGGGAGATAAGAATCTTTCCTAGTGCTGTATGTGAAAAATCATCCATTTTTCATTAAAGTTGGTACTTAGTACATTTTGTTTCTAAATAATGCATTCTGACAGTTGACTGTGTAAAGTTAAAGATAACTCGTGAAAGAAATTAGAGTTAAACCAGACAATTGAAGGAAGTCTGTGAATTTATTTAAACTACAAACTTCTTATAGGCCTATTGATATATAGAATGACATATTTTAAATTCAACGAGTGTAAATCAGTAAATTATATTAGGAGAAGGAAAGTTTCTACTCGCCCCCCCCCCCTCCCCCCACACACACACACACACTGAGAGAGAGAGAGAGAGAGACACTGCACACTCAATGGTTTCAGTTGCCTGAGACTGCAGCCGTGTGTGTGCACGTATATGTGTCTATTATTGACGAAGGCCTTAATGGCCGAAAGCTTTGAGAGAGTATTTTTGTTGTGCCTATCCGCAACGTAGCATCTTCATTATATGGTGAGTAGCAACTTTCCTTCTCCTAATATTGTTACATTCCATCCTGGATATTTGTGCATATTTTCATTTGGTAATATTTGGAATAATGTTCTGGGGTAATTCAACTTTAAGAAAGGAAGTTTTTATTGCTCAAAAGCATGTTGTAGAAATAATGTGCTCACCCATCATCTTGTAGACATCTATTAAGGGGTTCGGCATTCTGACTACTGCTTCACAGTTTATTTATTACATCGTGAAGTTTGTTGTAAATAATCCACCGCCATTCAAAAGGAACAATGATGTATGTAACAATAAAGGAAAGAAAAAATGATACTCCTCCACATTTAGGTTGTCTTTAGCACAAATAGGTGTGCACAGTTTTGTAACCCAATGATACAAGATGTGTGACAAACAGCAAAGTAAAATTTGTAAACAAACTGAGTTTCTTCTTGACAACTTCTATTCCGTAGAATTATTTCTATTTATTGTAATGTGCAGAAGGTGATGGGTAGAAATTTCTAAATCAGATTTGTATTTTTTAAAATAAAAGTAAAAAAAAAACTTGAAATTGTTCATTATGTAAACATATTTACAAATTTGCAATATGAATGTGAAATGACTTGTTCCACATCAGAATGATTGATTGTGCAAATGATCCATGGAAAATGAAGCTAGCCAAATGAAAAGTGAAATACTCTAGGCATGCAGTAATAAAAACTACACCTTATGTTCTCTGTTTTCAGCAGCACTTTTGCAAATGCTGTAGAAATTGTTTTAAACTCCCACACTTAAAATTTCCAGTGAAAATGATTCCGCTATTTCTCGGATGAAGATCCACATTCTTGTTAGTGCCTGTTTCAGGTATGTCGTGTGGCATCTGATTGCTCAGAAAAATCAATACTCTTCAAAGGGCAACAGGTCTTAGAATGATTGGATTCCCAATTATGAGAAGATAATTTGTCGTATCAGACTTAGATTTTGTTGCAACAAGAATGCCATGTTTCTTGTAAGGTGAAAGAAATTAAATTTTCAAATGTCCCAAGGGCATGTGGTGCTTTCGACAGAACAGTTTCAAACCTTCCTGGTTTGAGAATTCCGGGCTGGCCATTCGAGAGATGTTGATCTATTTCTGCTTTAACTCTTTGATTGCATAATTCTGTTGTATATTGAAATTTGTGTTAATGCAATTTTCTTTGTGAATTTCAGGTTGTGGTGTCATTTGTAGGTAATTATTTTGGACTGTGACTGTTAGGTTTCGTGGAATTTGTTTTCCTACAGTGGTAAGGGTAGATTTCAGTATTTGGTATGTGAGGCAGTTTAGTGTTGTGGCACTGTGAGGTTTGTTTTAGCTAAACAGGAAAAATGAAGTGTTCAGTACCAGTTTTGTTGAGCTGTGTGGAGTTTTGTGATATCATTGATTTTGTTGAACTAAATAGGTCAAACAAAATTTCCAATAACATTGTTTTTTTGTAACTGTGTGGTGTCTTTGTATCAAGGACTTAGTTTCAGCTACACATGCATTTAGGGTGGTGGTGGTTCAAACCCACGTCTGGCCATCCGGATTTAGGTTTTCCATTATTTCCCTATATTGCTCCAGGCAGATGCCAGGATGATTCCTTTCATAGCGTGTGGCTGATTTTCTTCCTCATCCTTGACACAATCCATCTCAGTGATGTCGACGGGACGTTATACCCAATCTTCCTTCCTTCCATCCGTTACAGCAATACAAGTCAAGTGAAACTTCAGATTCTGGGTTTCTTGATTTTTTTTATTGAGGTTTTGTTGATTGAGGTTTCCATAGCCTGATTTTTTGTATATGTATTTGTTATGTCTTCATTATTGCAATCGTCACATTAAGTTCGTCCCTGGCCAAAATCTCCTAATTTACTTAGTTGTTCAAATTAGTTCCACATTTCTGCAACGAAATACATTCAGAATTATTTGTATGTACATATGTGTAAAGTGTGATGCCATGTTGTCATGTCCTGTTTTGGTTTACGCATCATTGCCTCTTCCAGTTTCAAGTGGACATTAGCTGATTTCTTCTCTTTTTAGGATGCCCAATGTTTAGTTCCCCGTGAGATGTATATTTTGCAAATTAAAGTATTCTGAGATCTTTTGAATGTGTTCATGCCATTTCTGTCCCTACTCCAATATTTTCTGAAATATGCTTTTGATGCCCATTTCAATTTAATTTCATTAGTCTTTACCCTATGAGTTTGTAACCAGGTAGCTGTCTTCAGAGTCATCTATGCTGCTCCAGTCCACCTCCAATGATGGGCAGTTAGTTCATCCTTGACCCATACATTAGAACTGGTACCGCCATGTCATTATAGAAAGTTAGTACTATCTCTTTCTTAACTTTAAGTGCCATTTGTAATACCTGCCAACAGCTGAAATTTTGGCAATTTCTTTTCATGATCAGTGGGTGTAATATGAGATCTCACATCCTAGGTATTTGAAAATATTTATTTGTTCTAGCAGTTTTTGATCAATTACTATTTCTCTTCAGTTTTCCTTACCATGGAAGGCCATACCTTAAAGTAGTTATAGATATTGTCTTGTTATCATTTACTACTTAGCACAAGGGCTAAACTGCTCTCTGTAATTTGTCCCTGTAGACTACTAAGATCATTTGATCATCTGAAAATAGGAGTATATTTATAACTTTATTATTAACCTTATAATGATGCACTACATTATTTTTCAATAGCTTTGACATTGTCTATGTGTATATTAAATAACGTGGGTGATAAGACACCTTTACATCATTCGTTGAAAGATGATTCTCACGAACAACTTTCTTTCTGCACTGATTTTGTTGTGTATGAGCAGTCTGAAATAAAACTTGCCTGCCTGCTGCTGCAGGGGCTGTTATTGTCGACTTGAGGTGCCAATAAAACTAAGTGGTCATATGCACACTCTGGCAACACTGTAGGATGTGGAAGTGTTTGGAGGAAGTATTGTCTTCTCTGGATCTATTACAGTGCCGTATCGGCTTGTAGTCTAATGGTAAATCTCACTCAGTGTAAACACACTGCTAGTTCCTTTATTTTTTAAACGGTATTTCAGCTGTCTGCTAAAGATATGTCTGACAGGCTCTTGAAGTTTATTTGCCTAATCCACAATTTATAGCAACAGTTCCCCACAAAAGAGCTCATGGTTGCGCCAAGATCTGAGCAGTTTATGCATGAGTTTACTTGCTGCAGAGTGGCCACTGGCAGCTAGAAGCTAGCTGCTATCTGGACAGGTAAATGTGGAGTTGTGCATTTTGGACACATTTCTGCTCTGGGAAGCATAAAATTCTTATTTTACTTTGATTTTTTGCACAAAATAGCTTCAATAAACTGAGTGAACACTCTGCAGTAACATAACAGGCATAGGTAATTGAGTGTTAATATCAGCTGTAACTTTATCTGAAGTTTGGGTCATTCTATGGATACCTACATGTCTTAACAGTAGAAATGACAAATAGTGCTGTCCTAACTGTAACCATTTTTGCTAAATTCAGATTTGAAGGGTCAAAGTTTGTGTATCTAATTTTCCAGTTTTTGGAATCTAGTACTTAGTGGTAATTTAACATACGCACCTCAGTTATTTAGGCCACTAACTTCATTTGATGTAGAAAAGCCTGTATAAAAAGTAAGATACATAGTTTTTTACAAAAAATGTTAAACACTTTTTCCTTGCTCTGCTTTAAATTTTTGATTTTAAAAAATTCTTTGTAAGGGACACAGTGAGACATCACTTTATGCACTGGAACACTCTTTAGCCCTAATATCAAGCATAAGGAATAATGAAAAGCATTTCGCATTGCAAATAAGTTCCTACCTTCATATGAAGATGACACCATCAGAAAAAAATGTCAAGTTTGGGGGTGTTGTAGATAACTTGATTTTTGCTGAATTGTTTACATATCTAGTAGCAATTGTAGGTGCAAAGGAGAATATCCTAACTCACTTTATTCATCGGCAAACAATAAAATGGAAGCGCTACTTACACAAAATTGACATTGAGCACTACAGGGAATTTGCGATTCAAAGCCATCTGTATTCTTTGAAGGAGAAAGAAGAAAAAAAAAGTTCCTGAAATATGTGGTTGGCCATTAGTTCAGAACAGGAAACAGGTGAGAGCTGAAAATATTTGGCAATCGTTTTGTTAATGTGTACTTTGTTTCATTGTAAAATGTGTAAAGAATCAAGAGATAGCTTGGGTCCGTAAAAGTTGTGATATCGTTATTCTGTTTCTGTAAAAACGTGATCAATGAAATAAAATAAAATATACAAGTAGTTATATACCAGTGTATGTAGGTACAAAGATTGTACAGTGAACAGTGTCATAAACAAATTCGATGTAAAGAATTTTTAAAACTCGCGTATGGGTATTTTTTTAATTTTGTGGGTTTTATACCTTTTTTGTTTTTGGTACACACATCCCTCGTGTATGCTTGCATTTTCAGCTCTTTTGAATATTTAGTTGACTGTTGGCAGTCGAAAAGGTTACACATGTTTTAGAGTGCTTGGCAAATTTTTACTTTCGAAGTAGGTGGAGCAGAAAATTTACATTAAATTTTGCTTGAAGTATTGAGTGAACTGCAGCACCACATTTGAAATATTTTGGCGAATCTACTATGAATGAGACAACAGTTTATGAGAGGTGTAAATGTTTCAGAGAGGGTTGAAAAGTTGTTGAAGACGACGACTGCCCGGGGTGCCCTAGCACGTCAATTACTGGTGACACTGTGGAATTAGTAAAGAAAATTGTTTTGGAAAATCACTGAATCACTATCAGAGAAGTTGCTGATAATGTTAGCATATCCTTTGGCTCATGTCATGCAGTTTTTTCAGATGTTTTATCATGAAACATGTAGCAGCAAAGTTCATTCCAGAATTGTTGAATGACCGAAAATGTCGCGTGGACATTGCTCAGGAATTGCTGAATGAAGTTGACAAAAGATTCAGAGCTTTTAAAGACGGGTGGCAAAACAAGTGCATGACATCGAAACCAAGGACCAGTTGTCCCAATGGAAACTACTTGAAGAGCAAAGACAAAAAAAAAATCGACAAGCTTGATCACATTTGTAGGTTCTTCACTGTTCTCAATTGTAATGGCATAGTGCATTGTGAGTTCCTGCCTTATGGTTGTAGGGCCAATAAAAAGTATTACCTTGAAGTTATGTGCCTTTTGTTTGAAGCAATATGAAGAAAATGACCAGACTTGTGGCAAAACCACTCGTGAAAACTGTATCATGATGATATCCCCACTCACACCTCAATGCTTGTCCTTTATTTTTTGGCAAAAAAAGAGAACGGTTATATTGTCTCATCCACCCTACTCATTGGACGTGGCTCCCTGTGACTTCTTTCTTCTCTCAAGGATGAAGAGATCCATGAAAGAATACTGTTTTGCCACCATTGATGAGATAAAAATAGGATCGCTCAAGTTTTTGAACACCATGATGGGAAGTGAGTTCCAGAAATGCTTCCAGGATTTGAAAAAGTGCTGGAACAATTGTTACACCTGAGGGGAATTACTTTGAAGGGGAAAAGGCTGTTGTTGATGAATAAAGATTCTTTAAGATAAACAAAAATTCCCATTACTTTATGATCACACGTCATATATCGTTGTTTTCCTTGACATTTCAATCCAAAACTGAAATAAGTTCTCCTACAGGTGAGAGATAAGATCTTTTCATTGGATTTATTGTCAAGTTCATAAAAACATGTAATGTGATTGTGGTCGTAATGATGGGACATCCACCCTGAAGAGGGGCCTAAACAGCATCTTCCCTACTGGGCAATGAAAGGAATTGTGATTGAGCATGAGGTGCCCAGTTACTTTCACATGACACAAAAAAATGTTCTGTGTACCAATATTGTTGTACTTGAAAATCACATACTGTCTCACTTGCCACTCTTCCAACAAATAATTTTCTCTATGTGACATAACAGGTTCCCATTGGCATCTGTTGACAATCTCTGTTGACTATTCCTTGGAGTGGTGGTAATAGCAGTGACTGGAAATGCATCATGTTCATGGAACTGCCCTCATTGCTACACTGCAGTACAGAAATTACAAGCAGCTCACAAACCTGATTTACCATCAAGAAGAAATTGGGATTGAAGCAAAATGGCACATTTTTGTTTCATGCTGTGGAAAACAGCCTCTGTGATGGTATTGGAGGAACTGTAAAACTCAGTCAGAAGAACTGGATTGGAAGCTACATTGCTACATCACCATAGAACTACATCTGGACTCCTGAGGAGCTGTACAGATGGGCGCCCCATAAAATACAGGCTGTTAACATCATCTTTGTTTTCTTGCAGGAGATGAAATTGTATGAAAGTTTCTTGTAACACAGGTACAGTACAGTGAGGACAGTTTCCAGTGACAGTACTGAACCATGCGTTTATATTCACTGCTAGTAACAACGTTCTGATGGAGGGACTTTAAAGAGATGTGTATGGGACCGCTGTTACTATGGCAGATGGAGAAAATGCTTAGTTTGAAACAGTGCTGGATTGAGCTGGCATGGGCTGTTGGGCTGTAGCAAGTGCTAAGAGGAAGTGCTTTGTTTATTTTAGGCATCAAAATTTGATCTATAAAATAAAACAGCACTTAACTCTGGTCCCAGAATGATACGTAAATTTTATTGGATGGTTTTTGTCATACAAACGTTTATAACATAAATTCCTTTTTGCACCATGAGAAAATATAAATACTGTGTTACTGCAATCACATTGCATAACAAGGGGATAGGTCTGATGCCTACCACCACCACCACCACCACCACCACCACCACCACCACCACCCAATATCACTTCTGACAGCTGTATCCAAAATTCTTGGAAAGTTATTGTATTAAAGAGTAACTTCACCTATCTGTAAAGATAAAGTACTAAAAAATGTCAGTTTTGTTTCCAGAAAGGCATTTTCAACAGAAGATTCTGTATGTGCTTTCACTGATCAAATATTAAATCTTTGTATACCCGGACATTACCCATTGGGACTTTCTTTAATCCCTCAAAGGCTTTTGTTCATGTAAAACACAAATTCTTTTAGATAAGCTTAAGCATTGTGGTATGTGTGGGATAGTTTTCCAAATAGTTGAATTCATATTTAACTGGAAAAGTGTAGAAGATTGAAATAAGCTTTACACATGAATTCAATGTGCAGAGTTCACTTTTTGCAACAGAATATTATTCCAGTAATACTCCTTACTTATTGAAAGATGCTGTTTTGTCATTTTTCAGTGCATCCATCAATAGCATGATATGTACAGCCACATTTTGAGTTATATCAGAAATGAATTAAATAAGTTTTAACTTGGTGTAGAGTTAAATGACTTGACTTTATGGAGAAATTCGGACAGTCAGCTTTGGAAAAAGTAAACAAGACACCATCTTCTTGGTATTGGTTTGTGGATGACATGCTTGTGGTCTAGCCACGTGGTAATAAGCTTTGAATGAATTCTTTGGTTTTCTATGTAAATAATATAAATCCAAAAATCCAGATACTAGAAAATGACAACAAAATACTTTTCTTGAATGTTTTACTTATGACAGACCGACCAGTTTGGAACATAATGTTTTTTGAAAAGTAATGTGCCCTGACAGATAATTACCTAAGAACCCTAATCACCATACACAACAAAGGAGGTATCATTAAGTCCTGTCGATAGAGCTAAAAGAATTGCCACGCTGGAATATCTGGGCCCGAATTAAAACGTCTAAAGCAGGCTTTTGAAGAAAAATGATTACTTGGGACACGTGTGCGGGGTTCGTGTCCAGGTGTCCGTCTCTGTCGGCTCCGTCCGTGGCCCTTGGTGGAACGGAACATTCTTCTCTGATTTTCCTGATTTGCAGGCTTCCAGGCTGTGCTGAGATGGTAGCCACTGTTGCGGTTGATTAGGTTGTTGTGTAACCGTATTTCTATGCACTCTTTGATTACTGAGTCCCAAAATCCATTTGTACTGCATATTTTCTTTGTGTCCTCGAAATCGAAGGTATGCTTCTCATCAAAACTATGTTCCACCATAGCAGATTTATTGGTCTGACCCAAGCGTACATGCCTGATGTGTTCATTGTGGTGCTGTGAGATGCAACGCTGCGTCTGTCTTATATATATTATATCCCACATTCACATCTGATTTTGTACACACCAGGTGCTGTCAGGCCTACTTGATCTTTGGTTGAACCGAGAAGGTCTTTAATTTTTCCTGCTGTCCGGAAAACGGTCTTAACTTTGTTTCTTGAGAATTATCGCGATCTTGGCCGTTGGAGGACCCGCGTATGACAAGAACGCACAGCCCGTTACTTCATCTTCATCCGGTCTCTCTTCTTGTGGTTGGTCTTCAGAGCTCCCCTTATTTGTATCTCACTGTATCCATCTTTCTTGAAGGTGTCCTTGAGGTGTTGCAATTCTCCTCGCAAACTTGCCTTGTCACAGATGGACCTGGCCCTGTGCGCTAAGGAGTTGAGTACAGAATTGCGTTGTGCAGGTGGTGGCAGCTGTTGGCATTAAGATAGAGGTCCGTGTGTGTTTTCTTTCTGTACACTGCATGTCCCAGCATGCTGTCCATGTTTCTTGTGATCAGGATATCCAGAAAGGGTGAGCTTCTGTTCTCTTCTATCTCCATGGTAAATTTGATATTTCCGTGTATACCATTGAGGTGTTGATGGAACTTCAGCAGTTTGTTCCTGCCATGTGGCCAAACTACAAAAGTATCATCACCATACCTGTAGAAGGCTTTTGGCTTGTGTTTAGCAGTGACCATTGCTAGCTTTTCGAAGTGCTCCATGTATAGGTCAGCTATGCCTGGTGCTAGGGGGAGCCCATAGCTACACCATCTATCTGTTTGTAGAACTTCCCACCACATTTGAAATAGGTGGTGGTTAGCACATGGTGAAAAAGCTTGATGATATCATCCTCAAAGTGTTCTTCGAGTAAAGCCAGGGAGTTTTACTCATTGGTAAACTCATGTGCATTGGTACTCATGTGCATAAAGCTGTCTCATCGAAGCTGACTAGTAAGTCTTCATTTTCCAACTGCATGCCCTGTAGTATCTTCACAAACTGAGCAGAGTTTTTCACCTGGTGTGGACCGTAACCCACCAAGGGTTTTAGCATCTGTGATAAATGCTTAGCAATACCATATGTCGGCGAGTAAATAGTGTTCAAAATAGGTCATAATGGGACGTGTTCTTTGTGGACCTTTGGGAGGCTATAGAGATGTGTTGGTGCCGGTACCCTCAGGTACAGCTTCGTGATGATATTCTCCCCTAGTCCTGAGTTGTTGAGCATCTGAACGGTCTTGCGAGTCACTGTGGTTCTTCCCTAGTTGTTTGTAGGCAGGATCCTGCAGGAGGGCATAGATTTTTTGCCAATATTCCTCTGATTTAAGCAGCACCGTCACATTCCTTTTGTCCTCTGTCAAGACTTCTGTGTCCTGGTCCTCCCTGAGTGCCCGTATTGCCTTGTGTTCTGCTGCCGAAGTGTTATTTGGCATCTTTGCTGTGTGTAGTACTTTGCAAACGTCTCTTCTTACTTCTTCTGCAGCCTCTTCAGGTAGTCTCCATATGGCTTGCTCTACCCCACTTATGATATCCCTCTTCGACAGGGTCCTCGGAACTGGCGCCAAGTTTAGGCCCTTCGACAGCACCTCTTGTATTGACCCATCCAGTTCCTTGTTTGTTAGATTAATCGCCTTGTTGGGTGATGGTTTTTCTTTCTGTTGTCGCACTTTTGGAAGTCGTCGCACTTTTGGAAGTCGAAGGAATTTCTTGCACTGCCTTTCAGTGGCTTTCTTCTATGACCATTCGCTATTGGCAAAGGTATTGCCTTCTATCCGGTCACAGGTGTGTTCCGGGATACAGGAAGCCAATTGGAGGTGTAGAGAAAGCAGGCTTCTAGTGTTCTTGTTGAGTTCCAGTCTAGTGACCTTGATGTGTTCTCGTACTAGGGCTGCGCTTGCCTGTCTCACATCACACCTGCCCCCCCCCCTTGATTTTTGGGGGGGGGGGGGGGGGGCACAGACAGAGAAGCCTAAGTCTTCTTCGGCTCCTCTCCGTAGGAAGGGGTCCCTTGAGTCACTCCCTTCCCAGGTTTCTGCTTGTAGGAAAGATGACACCTGCCAGTGGCTGAAGAATCCAAAAGCAGCTGGTCGTAGGGCTTCATGCACATCATCAGTCCCAGAGGCTGATTCAGTGAAGTCCTCTCAGCCAGGGAAATTCAAGGAACAGCGCGAGAAATCGGAAAAGAAGACCCCCAAGAACAAGGAATTTGCTGTGGCGCCCACACCACCGCTACCTACAAGCTCTGTGTCTGAGGATGGGGTGGAGATTATGGCATCTGCTGAGGACCTGGCTCTCGCCGGACCCTCAAACACAATGGCTATAGATTGGTCAGGCAATAAGTCGGTGGCAGCAGGTGATCCTGTGGTGTAAACTGCCTCATTGTGTGTTCCATGCCTTCCCAGTCTCATGATGTCATCCTCCAGTGGAACTGTGGCAGTTTTCTCCACCACCTGGCTGAGCTACGGCAGCTGTTAAGCTTTACACCTGCTTTCTGCATTGCCCTACAGGAAACCTGGTTCCTGGCTATGTGGACCCCTGCCCTCCACAACTATAAGGGATATTACAGGAACTGTAGTGATATAATTGTCAGGTGGAGTTTGCGTTCATGTCCTAAACTCAGTCTGTAGTGAAACTGTGCCCCTTCAAACCCGTCTTGAAGCTGTGGCTGTCTGAATATGGACGACGCAGGAAATAACTGTCTGCAGTATATATCTTCCTCCAGATGGTGCAGTACCCTTCAATGTAATAGCTGCACTGATTGATCTACTCCCTAAACCTTTCCTACTTTTGGGAGATTTAAACTCCCATAACCCCTTGTGAGGTGACACCATGCTTACTGGCTGAGGCAGAGGTGTCAAAACTTTACTGTCTCAGTTCAACCTCTGCCTCTTAAATACTAGGGCCGCCATTCATTTCAGCGTGGCTCAAGGTAGTTACTCGGCCATTGATTTATCTATTTGCAGTCCAGGACTTCCCCATTTATCCACTGGAGAACATGTGACGACCTGTGTGGTAGTGACCAATTCCCCACCTTCCTGTCACTGCCCTGGTGTCAGGCCCACGGATGCCTGCCCAGATGGGCTTTAAACAAGGCGGACGGGGAAACTTTCACCTTTGATGTCACCGTTGACTCTCCCCCACTTGGTAACATGGATGTGATGGTTGAGCGTGTACCTACCACAATCATTTATGTGGTAGAAAATGCAATCCCTCGCTGTTTAGAGTGCCCCTAGTGAAAGACAGTCCCTTGGTGGGCACCGGAAATGCAGCACCCTTCCCTAGAGCATATGAGAGCATTTAAGTGGCTCTGTGCCCGTGTATGCCAGCTTATGAAACAACAGAAACAGGAGTGTTGGGAGAGGTACGTGTCGACCATTGGGTGCCATACGTCACCTTCTCAAGTCTGGATGAAGATTAGACGTCTTTTTGGGTACCAGACCCCAACGGGTGTCTCTGGCGTTATCATAAAGGGCGTGCTATGTACCAATGCAAACGTGATTGCCGAGCACTTTGCTGAGCACTATGCGCCATCTCCTCTTCAACTGGATCTGGTGCAATGGCATCTTTCCATCACAATAGCGGGAGAGCACCATTGCTCCGGTGCTCAAACCTGGTAAAAACCCCTCTTGATGTGGATAGCTGTCGACCCATCAGCCTCAACAACGTTGTTTGTAAGCTGCTGGACCATATGGTGAGCTGCGGGAACATATGGTGTGTCGGTGGTTGGGTTGGGTCCTGGCGTCACGTTGCCTACTGTCTACATGCCAGGGCGTCTTCCGCCAGGGTCGCTCTACCACTGATTATCTTGTGTCCATCGAGCCTGCCATCTGAACAGCCTTTTCCAGATGCCAACACCTTGTTGCCATCTTTTTTTATCTACGCAAAGCATTTGACACCACCCGGCATATCCTTGCCATATTATACGGGTGGGGTCTCCAAGGCCCGCTCCCGATTTTATCCAGAATTTCCTGTTGCTCTGTAATTTCCATGTCCAAGTTGGTGCCTCCCATAGTTCCCCCCATATCCAGGAAAATAGGTTCCCGCAGGGCTCTGTATTGAGTGTATCACTATTTTTAGGGGCCATTAACGGTCTAGCAGCAGCTGTAGGGCAGTCTGTCTCACCCTCTCTGTATGCAGACAACTTCTGCATTTTGTACTGCTCCACCAGTACGGGTGTTGAGTGGTGCCTATAGGGAGGCATCCACAAGGCGCAGACATGTGCTCTAGCCCACGGCTTCCAGTTTTCAGCCGCGAAGTTGTGTGTCATGCACTTCTGTTGGCATCGTAGCATTCATCCGGAACCAGAACTTTACCTTAGTGATGAACCACTCACTGTAGCGGAGATACATAGATTCTTAGGACTGGTTTTCGATGCCTAATTGACTTGGCTACCTCACCTTTGTCAGCTTAAGCGCGATAATTCCCCGCCCCGGGTAGACAGGTAGGACAAGTACGTACCCCCTGGTAACGGCCAGGCCCAGGGAGGGTGATTACTCGAGCTGATACCTTCCGAAAGTGCTGATTGGTCCCCCCGTCCGTTTGTCGGGAGGTGTGACCTGAGGTGTGAACAATCACCTAAGGCGGGAGTGCCCTCAGAGAGGGCCCCCACAAGGGAGGAGCGCGCCATCGGAGACGCCGGTAATCATGGGGGATTCTTCCGCAATGGTTTCCTCACCTTCCACTATGTCTGCTCACAAGCGTAAGTATACTGAGTCTCAGCCACAGACGGTTCTTCCATCGTTGCCACAGTTCCTTGTTGTTTCTCGGTCTGATGAAGGTCACGACTTCTCCACGGTCAACCCTTTCATTATTCAGAAAGGTGTCGACGCAATTGCAGGTCCTGTAAAGTCTTGTTCCAGATTACGGAATGGCACCTTGTTGTTAGAAACAGTCGGTGCCCTCCAGGCACAAAAATTGCTGCGTACTTCACTGCTCCACACCTTCCCTGTCCGGGTTGAAGTGCACTGTACTTCAAATTCCTCGCGTGGAGACGTTTACACGCTCCCTCGATGGATTGTCTGACGAAGAAATTCAGCACTACCTGTCTGACCAGGGCGTAACGACTGTTCATAGAGTTATGAAAAGGGTTGACACGAACATCATTCCAACCCGCACTGTCTTCTTGACATTTGACAAAGTTCAACTTCCATCGAAAATCAAAGCAGGCTATGAGATAATTTCCATTCGCCCTTACATCCCAAACCCTACGCGTTGCTATCAGTGTCGGCGGTTCAATCACACCAGCCAGTCCTGTTCCAATCCGGCCAAATGTGTTACGTGTGGCAAGGATGCCCACGAGGGTGCTTGTCC
The DNA here is from genome assembly GCF_023864275.1 of Schistocerca cancellata. Taxonomy (NCBI): domain Eukaryota; kingdom Metazoa; phylum Arthropoda; class Insecta; order Orthoptera; family Acrididae; genus Schistocerca; species Schistocerca cancellata. Next base: position 76,610,681 of record NC_064630.1, on the reverse strand, counting down.
ACCTCCATCCCCTCGCTGCATCAACTGTATGGGTGACCACGCTGCTTCCTCTCGAGATTGCCCCGTTTTTAAGGACGAAAAGCTCACCCAGGAAATCAGAGTGAAGGAAAAGGTGTCGACCTTTGCTGCTCGAAAATTATTCGCCAGTCGACAGCCCACCGTGCCTCCGACAGGAAAATACAGCACTGTCCTTGCTTCTCCTCGGCCAACAAAGGAGGCGGCCACGCAGACTTGCGACCTCACCTTTAGTGCCACGGTCGTCAGCTCGGCCAGCGCAAAGATCGCCCGTTCAATCTCACCACTTTCGCCTGCCCACCCTATGGCTCACCCTCCATCGGGTTCTGCTAAATCTCGAGCCCAAAAGTCAGACACCAAGACTTCGAAAAAAGAGCATACTCGTGAAGATTTTTTACGTACCCCAACTTCACAACCATCGGTTCCTCCTTCATCTAAACATCATAATTCCAAGAAGGCTACAAAGAAACCTAGTTCATCTCCTTCTTTGCCAAGGCGTGTCCCATGTACAGCACCACCTGGCGGAAATCGCCCTCAGCCGTCTTCTGTGTCGCCGAGGCACACTGCTGGCGGCCGATTGCTGGTGGCAGGAGCTGCTCCTGAACAACCTATGGATCAGGATCTTCTGCCTTCGGCTGAATGCCATTCCATGCTGTCGGTCGCAAGCTCTGAGCAGTCGTTGAGTTGACAGCAACCTTGGTCACGTTCCTCCATTTGCTCTTCACCCTATGTCCATTATCCACTGGAATATCCGCGACATTCGAGCCAATCGGCATGAATTGTCGATCCTCTGTCAATCCTACTCGCCGGTCATCTTCTGTCTTCAGGAAACAAAGCTGCGTCCCCATGACCGCTTTGTTCTCCCTCATTTTCAGTCCGTCCGATATTATCTCCCCTCTGTTGAAGGCACTCCAGCCCATGGAGGACTCGTGATTCTTCTCCATGATACTCTCCATTATCACCCAATTAACTTAAACACTTCCTTCCAAGCTATCGCCGTCCGTCTTTCCCTTTCTGGATACACGTTCTCTCTTTGTACTGTATACATTCCATCGTCCACACCAATGGCACGAGCTGATCTCCTTCATCTTCTTGGTCAGCTTCCACCCCCCTATTTGCTGGTTTGGGGCTTCAATGCCCACCACCCGCTTTGGGGATCTCCACATCCTTGTCCACGTGGCTCACTATTGCTAGACGTCTTCCACCAAGTGGATCTAGTTTGCCTCAACACTGGGGTCCCTACCTTTTTGTCTGCCTCCACGACAAATTTATCTCATTTGGACCTTGCGGTCAGTACTGTTCCCCTAGCTCGGCGCTTCGAATGGTTCGCCCTTGATGATACACACTCGAGTGACCACTTTCCATGTGTCCTTAGACTGCAACCTCAACTGCCATATATGCGCCCGAGACGCTGGAAGTTTTCCCAGGCCGACTGGACACTTTTTTTCGCCTCTAACGACATTCGATGACAGTCACTTTCCCAACGTCGACGATGAGGTCACACACATTACCGACGTTATTCTTACAGCTGCGGAACGTTCAATACCACGCACCTCCGAATTGCCCCAGCGCCCCCCAATTCCTTGGTGGAACGAGGCATGCCGTGACACAATACGTGAGCGGCGACGTGCTCTCCGCATTTTCCGCCACCATCCTACTTTGGCCAACTGTATCCGCTATAAGCAGTTCAGAGCGCGATGCCGTCGTGTCATCCGCGATAGCAAGAAGGCAAGCTGGAAATTGTTTATTAGCTCATTTAACACCTTCACTCCCTCCTCGGAAGTTTGGAGTCGGCTTCGACGGTTCTCAGGCGCGCCTAGTTTCTCCACGGTCTCTGGGCTCACTGTCGCGCGTGATACATTAGTGGACCCCGTCGCAATTTCTAACTCATTTGGTCAGCACTTTGCTGAGATTTCGAGCTCTTCAAATTACCTGCCAGCATTTCTCCCGAAGAAACGTGCAGTGGAAGTGCGACCTCTTGCTTTCTCCTCTCCAAATCGCGAAAGCTACAATACTGTTTTCTCCATGCGGGAACTCCAACATGCACTCTCTTCTTCTCGCTCCTCCGCCCCAGGACCGGATGGTATCCACATCCAAATGTTGCTGCAATTATCAACCCATAGTCTGCGTTACTTCCTTCGCCTTTATAATCGAATTTGGACTGACAGAACTTTTCACAGACGATGGCGGGAAGCTATCGTCGTTCCTGTTCCGAAACCTGGAAAGGACAAACATTTCCCCTCTAGCTATCGCCCCATTTCTCTCACAAGTAGTGTCTGTAAGGTTTTGGAGCGTATGGTGAATTACCGTTTAGCTTGGTGGCTGGAATTCCGCAGTCTTTTAACACCTGCCCAATGCGGATTCCGAAAGCATCGTTCTGCAGTTGACCATCCTGTTGCTATCTCCACTTATATCATGAATAATTTTCTCCGGAAACGCCAAACAGTAGCAATATTTTTTGATCTGGAGAGAGCATACGATACCTGTTGGAGGACAGGTATCCTCCGCATACTGTTCTCTTGGGGCTTTCGATGTCGGCTGCCCCTTTTTCTTCGCGAATTTATTGCAGAGCGCACATTTAGTGTGCGGGTGAACACTACTCTCTCTCGTACTTTCTCCCAAGAAAACGGGGTACCCCAGGGCTGTATGCTGAGTGTTGTACTGTTTGCCATTGCCATCAATCCAGTTATGGATTGTCTCCTTCCTGATGTCTCGGGCTCCCTCTTTGTGGACGATTTTGCGATCCACTACAGCTCTCAACGGACCAGCCTTCTTGAACGACGTCTTCAAGGATGTCTCGATCACCTCCACTCTTGGAGCATTGAAACCGGCTTCCGTTTTTCTCCCAGTAAGACCGTTTGTGTTAATTTTTGGCGACGTAAAGAGTTTCTTCCGCCCTCCTTACATCTAGGTCCTGTAAACCGTCTGTTTTCAGACGTCACTAAATTCTTGGGTCTTACGTTTGACAGAAAACTGTGCTGGTCCTCCCACGTTTCTTTTCTTTCGGCTCGCTGTCTGCGATCCCTCAACACCCTCCGTGTCCTGAATGGTACCTCCTGGGGAGCGGACTGAGTGGTCCTTCTCCACTTCTATCGCGCCTTAGTGCACTCGAAATTGGACTATGGAAGCATAGTCTACTCCTCTGCTCGGCCGTCTATTCTTCGGCGTCTCGACTCTATCCACCACCGTGGATTACGTTTAGTGTCTGGAGCTTTTTACACCAGCCCTGTGGAAAGCCTTTATGCTGAGACTGCTGAACCTCCGCTATCCAATCGGCGAGCAGTCCTTCTGAGCCGTTATGCAAGTCATCTGTCTTCCATGCCTGCTAATCCAGCCCATGACATTTTTTTCGACGCTTCCTTTGATGTAGGGTATGCAGGCCGCCCCTCCTCCCTACTACCACTGGGAGTCCGCTTTCGTCAACTGCTCCATTCTCTTTCCTTCCGCTTTCCTAAAACCTTCTTGACAACTTGGGGTACAGCACCGCCTTGGCTCCGTCCCCGGATCTGCCTGCTCCGAGACCTTTGTCGATTTCCCAAGGATTGTACCCCTTCACTTGTTTATCGTCGGGCATTTGCTGCTCTATGTGCACAAATGACGGACGCCACATTCATTTACACCGACGGCTCGAAAACATCGTTAGGTGTAGGGAGTGCCTATATTGTTGGCGACACCCCAAATCACTTTCGGCTTCCCGACCAGTGTTCAGTTTATACTGCGGAGCTTTACGCTGTTCTCCAGGCTGTCCACTACATCCGCCGCCATCGGCGGATACAGTACGTTATTTGCTCAGATTCTCTCAGCTCTCTCCTCAGTCTCCAAGCTCTTTACCCTGTGCACCCTCTGGTCCACCGGATTCAGGACTGTCTGCACTTGCTCCACCTGGGGGGCGTCTCGGTGGCGTTCCTCTGGCTCCCGGGACACGTTGGTATCTGCGGAAATGAGGCGGCCGATATTGCAGCCAAGGCTGCAGTCTCTCTTCTTCGGCCAGCAATTCAATCGATTCCCGTCGCCGATCTCCGGAGCGTTTTATGTCGTTGTGTTGTTCATTTATGGCACGCGCCTTGGTCGACACTTCCCCAAAATAAATTGCGGGACGTGAAAACTCTTCCTTGTGCTTGGACCTCTTCCTCCCGAACACGTCGTCGGGAGGAGGTAATTTTAACTAGACTCCGGATAGGACACTGTCCTTTTAGTCATCGACATCTTTTAAGCGGCGATCCTCCCCCACTCTGTCCCCACCGCTCTTAGCTGTGGACGTTAAGACACCTTTTAATTGAGTGCCCCTATTTTAATCCGTTACGCGCCCGTCTACAGCTGTCGCCTGATATATCGTCAATTTTAGCAGATGACACGTGCTCGGCCGATCGCGTTCGAGTTCATTCGTGCCAGTGAAATGGCGCCAGTCATTTGAAGTTTTTTGGGACAACCAACCCCCTTCTGTAGTGGATTTTTAAGCCTTCCTTCTGCTTTTAGTTTCTCCAATTTTATGACTTTCGTTCCCATTGCTGCTGGTTTCCGTTTTCGGTTTTTTACTGTTTCCTAAGTCACAGACCGGGCGCTAATGACCATAGCAGTTTTGCGCCCTAAAACCAAAACAAAAACAAAAAAAAATGCTTAAGCGCAAGTGCTGGCAGCACCTCAATGCCTTCTGTTGCCTGAGCAACACCAACTGGGGTGCAGATCGCTCTATGCTGCTGCAGCTCTACAAAGCCCTTGTTCAATCCTGCCTTAAAATGAGAGTCTGGTTATGGTTCTGTAGTACCCTCTGCGTTGCGTGTACTTGACCCAGTGCACTATTGTGGCGTTTGCGTAGCGACGGGAGCTTTTAGAATGAGTCCGATGGTGTCCTGGTGGAGGCCCTTCGTTGCAGATCAGACGTGCACAATTGCTCGCCAGTTACGTTGCACACATTCATAGTTCTCCTGTGCATCCGAATCACCGTCTCCTTTTTTCATCCGTGGCAGTTCATCTCCCGCATTGGCGGCCCAAGTCAGGGCTAACGATTGCCATTTGCGTGCAATCCCTTCTGCCTGAACTGAAGTCTGTCTCTTTAACACCTCCCATGCAGATCCATCCGCATACACGTCCATGGTGTACACCTAGGCTGCAGATTCGTTGGACCTTTCGCATGACCATAAGGACTCAGTTACTCCTGCCGCTATCCACTGTCACTTCATTTTGATTCTTGACGTGTTCTGGGGCTCTGAAGTGGTTTACACTGGCGGCTCAATGGCTGATGGTGATGTTGGCTTTGCCTACGTACACAAAGGCCTGTTTGGACAGCATTCCTTGCCCGATGGCTACAGTGTATTCACTGCAGAGGTGGTTGCCATCTCTCGTGCAATTCAGTATATCCGTTCATGCCCCGGGGAGTTGTTTCTTCTGTATACTGACCCCTTGAGCAGCCTAAAAGCTATTGACCAGTGCTACCCTCGCCATCCTTTGGTAGCGACCATCCAGGAGTCCACCTATGTCCTGGAAAAGTCCAGCCGTTCAGTGGTGTTTGTGTGGACCCCAGGTCATGTTGGAATCCCAGGCAACGAACTTGCCGACAGGCTGCGCAGAAACCGCTCGTGGAGATGGGTATCTCTGAACCTGATCTGCGTTTTGACCTATGCCATAGGAGTTTCGGCTTTGGGAGACAGTGGCGTAACAGTATGCACAACAAACTGTGTGTCTTTAAGGAGACGGCGAATGTGTGGAAGTCTTCCCTCCGAGCTTCTCGGAGGGAACCAGTTGTCCTTTGTCGGCTCTGCACGTGGTTACCTCCTCCGTCGCGAGGACCCATTCAGTGTCACTGTGGCTCCCAAATGACAGTCTTCCACCTCTTACTGGACTGCCCATGTTTAGCCACTCTGCAGTGGACTTTTAACTCTCCCAGCACCCTACCTTCAGTGTTGGGTGACAGTGCACCAACAGCAGCTTTAGTCTTAAGTTTTATTCACAAAGGTGGGTTTTATCATTTGATCTGGGTTTTAGTGAATATCCTTTATCCCTCTGTGTTCTCCACTTTAGGGCTTTTAGGGTGGAGGGTTTAATGTGTTGCGGAGTGGTTGGCTTCTCCTATTTTGTTCTCATGGTCAGCCAGCCATGGTAATCATTCTTGTTTTTAATCTCTTCTCCCTGTTTCTTGCATGTCTCTGTGGTATTCTTGTCCTGTTTTGTCCATTGTAATGTTTGTTATCCTGTTGTTCTTCTGGTTCTTCCTTTCTCCTGTTGTTGTCGTACATCTTTGTTTTCTTTTTTTCCCCTTGGGTAATTGCTCTACTGGGAGCAAGGGCTGATGACCTTGCAGTTTGGTCCCTTACACCCCCCCCCCCCCCCCTCCCCTTTTAAACCAACCAACTCACCATATAGTGGAGATGCTAAGTCGCAGATAGTCTTTTTGTTGTGCCTATCACAAATATAGCTTTCAGCCAGCAAGGGCTTTGTCAAAATTAGACGACATACACGCTCATGCAAACACAACTCGCACACACGACTGCAGTCTCAACCAGCTGAGGCCAGACTGCGAGGAGCAGCACCAGTGAATGATGGAAGTGGCAACTGGGTGGGGCTAGGAGGAGGCTGGGGTGGGGAGGGGGAGGGAAACTGTAAAGTATTTGTACAAGATGTCTATACCTTTCTCAATACTGTCATATAATAAAGCTGAAGATAACTTGGGTAAAGCTCATGAAACTGCTGACCTACAGACATGAAACACATACTTTTATAGGGCACTGGCAAATCAAACTTGAGATGAATTTTGTGAGGAAAGATGTAGAACTGAAGTTCTCAAAATTCTGCACATTGCCTAAACTAAACATTTCCAAAAGGAGGCACCACAACAGAAGCAGCTAAGGAAAATAGGTGGTTGACTGCTGGTATTAGATATTCCTCATAGACATTTAAATTTCTCAGTTCTTTACAGAAATGCTACATTAATCCAAAGGGGTTAATGTCACAAGTACAAAAACACATAGGAAGGTACTGCCTGCTTGTTAAAAAAACACTCATTCAGTAACATAACATATAGGTATGGTCTACAGAGTAAGAACAAAAAGTACAGGAGATGACAAAATGTGAAAGGGGAAAAAACAAATATAAAAACATACTAATCAAAGATGGGAGTAGAGTAACAGAAAATTGTCAAGCATTGGCAAATTTTGTAAATAGCTATTTACTTGGTATTATGCAGAAGTTGCAGCAAAATCTCCCTAATACAAATGTAACACCTACAGTGAATTACACAGCAAGCACTGCAGTGATGATCCCACAACAGAGCTTGAAGTCAGAAAGACAAGACACAAATTGTCAGAAGGCATAGATGACACTCCAGGCTCTTATTCTTAACACACGCATTGACAGTGTAGAGACTTAACAAATGTCATAAGTGAGTCCTTAAGTTGAGGTATTTTTCATAGTGCCTAACGCATGTACGAGTCATGCTCTTACTGAAGAAAGGTAATGTGGGAATTACTGAAAACAACTGGCCAGTCTGTCTGATGCAATTATTTTTGAAAATGCAGTCATGAGATAAACTTGCAAATTACGCAAATGACTAAACCCCACTGCCCTCTGTCCACCCACCTCCCTCTGTCCTTAGGCCTTATTTATTGTTGTTTCAAATTAAAGTTACCATAGTAGTACTTTAATCATATGCTGATAGCTATACAGGAAACTTAAGTTTTCTGTACAAAACATCTGCGAGGAAGAAAACAAAACTGCACATTGTTTTTTATACGATTTTTGTTCAATGTAACTTTTGAGAAAGATTTTTTTTTCCCCCGTCAGTCTACTGACTGGTTTGATGCGGCACGCCACGAATTTTTTTCCTGTGCTAACCTCTTCATCTCAGAGTAGCACTTGCAACCTACGTCCTCAATTATTTGCTTGACGTATTCCAATCTCTGTCTTCCTCTACAGTTTTTGCCCTCTACAGCTCCCTCTAGTACCATGGAAGTCATTCCCTCATGTCTTAGCAGATGTCCTATCATCCTGTCCCTTCTCCTTATCAGTGTTTTCCACATATTCCTTTCCTCTCTGATTCTGCGTAGAACCTCCTCATTCCTTACCTTATCAGTCCACCTAATTTTCAACATTCGTCTATAGCACCACATCTCAAATGCTTCGATTCTCTTCTGTTCCGGTTTTCCCACAGTCCATGTTTCACTACCATACAATGCTGTACTCCAGACGTACATCCTCAGAAATTTCTTCCTCAAATTAAGGCCGGTATTTGATATTAGTAGACTTCTCTTGGCCAGAAATGCCTTTTTTGCCATAGCGAGTCTGCTTTTGATGTCCTCCTTGCTCCGTCCGTCATTCGTTGTTTTACTGCCTAGGTAGCAGAATTCCTTAACTTCATTGACTTCATGACCATCAATCCTGATGTTAAGTTTCTCGCTGTTCTCATTTCTACTACTTCTCATTACTTTCGTCTTTCTCCGATTTACTCTCAAACCATACTGTGTACTCATTAGACTGTTCATTCCGTTCAGCAGATCATTTAATTCTTCTTCACTTTCACTCAGGATAGCAATGTCATCAGCGAATCGTATCATTGATATCCTTTCACCTTGTATTTTAATTCCACTCCTGGACCTTTCTTTTATTTCCATCACTGCTTCCTCGATGTACAGATTGAAGAGTAGGGGCGAAAGGCTACAGCGTTGTCTTACACCCTTCTTAATACGAGCACTTCGTTTTTGATCATCCACCCTTATTATTCCCTCTTGGTTGTAGGACATATTGTATATGACCCGTCTCTCCCTATAGCTTACCCCTACTTTTTTCAGAATCTCGAACAGCTTGCGACATTTTATATTGTCGAACACTTTTTCCAGGTCGACGAATCCTATGAAAGTGTCTTGATTTTTCTTTAGCCTTGCTTCCATTGTTAGCCGTAACGTCAGAATTGCCTCTCTCGTCCCTTTACTTTTCCTAAAGCCAAACTGATAGTCACCTAGCGCATTCTCAATTTTCTTTTCCATTCTTCTGTATATTATTCTTGTAAGCAGCTTCGATGCATGAGCTGTTAAGCTGATTATTCGATAATTCTCGCACTTGTCAGCTCTTGCCGTCTTCGGAATTGTGTGGGTGATGCTTTTCCGAAAGTCAGATGGTATATCGCCAGTTATATATCCTACACACCAACATGAATAGTCGTTTTGTTGCCACTTCCCCCAATGATTTTAGAAATTCTGATGGAATGTTATCTATCCCTTCTGCCTTATTTGACCGTAAGTCCTCCAAAGCTCTTTTAAATTCAGATTCTAATACTGGATCCCCTATCTCTTCTAAATCGACTCCTGTTTCTTCTTCTATCACATCAGACAAATCTTCACCCTCATAGAAGGTGAAGATTTCCCCTACAACTCCATTCCAGTCACCCATGACTATTAGATTTTTGTCCCCCTTTACATACTGCTTTACCCTTTCAGTATCCTCATACGCTTCCTCTATCTGTTCATCTTCAGCTTGCGACGTCAGCATGTATACCTGAACTATCGTTGTCGGTGTTGGTCTGCTGTCGATTCTGATTAGAACAACCCGTTCACTGAACTGTTCACAGCAACACACCCTCTGCCCTACCTTCCTATTCATAACGAATCCTACACCTGTTATACCATTTTCTGCTGCTGTTGATATTACCCGACACTCATCTGACCAGAAATCCTTGTCTTCCTTCCACTTCACTTCACTGACCCGTACTATATCTAGATTGAGACTTTGCATTTCCCTTTTCAGCTTTTCTAGTTTCCCTACCACGTTCAAGCTTCTGACATTCCACGCCCCGACTCGTAGAACGTTATCCTTTCGTAGATTATTCAATCTTTTTCTCATGGTAACCTCCCCCTTGGCAGTCCCCTCTCCGAGATCCGAATGGGGGACTATTCTGGAATCTTTTGCCAATGGAGAGATCATCATGAAACTTCTTCAATTACAGGCCACATGTCCTGTGGATACACGTTACGTGTATATATAGAACATAGGACCAATAAATTGTCTAATGGTTTAAATGCCCTGGTATCATAATCAACACTGACTTAGAAAGAAAATGGAACTGCACATTTTCACAGCAAAATATAGCTCAGCATTTTCTTTCTCACAGTCAGTGGCAACAGAAATCTTCTTCATTGCTGTTTTAAAACAGTTTATAGCCTGTGTTTTTCTAGATGTTCATCAGAGTATCATGTAAAAATCTGCAGTAAATCGGTGAAGAATTTACGCGATTTTTGGTAAGTGTTTCATGTTCGGGGTGAATCACCTAATACTTGCACCACAGATATTGTGGAAATGGAAAGTGTGATTGATGTACAGTTTTCATAGAATGGATTGGTAGTCAGGGGCTTGTATTGTTAGCCAATAAACAGATTGTAATAATACTTGGAGTGTATTTTTTATGCATTCGAAGACATCTTAAATGGAACAAAAGGTATTGACATTAAGAGACTAAAAGTAGGGTAAATTAGAAAGTCAGTGGTGTTTGTTGTGGGAGTCAATTACAAGTTTCCAAAAGTTTCCACACTTACAGTTCTTTGTGCCATTCACCTATGTAGTTTCTAGGTATGATGTTATGTTCGCTTACAGTGTGTTTGCAACTTGTTAGTGTCTTGACAGGCCAAGCAGCAGGCCCCCCAGGGGGCTCACGGTCCTTCTGTGAGTATGTGCGCGGCGAGCACGGGACCCCAAGCTATTGCAGCCTTCCTTCTTTCCCAGGCTGCATTTCCTTTCCCTTCCCCTCCTTTCCTGTCCTTGCTCCTTCTCCTCAGCCCTCTCCTCTCCCTCTCTTGGTGTTTTCTTGTTTACGTTGGCCCCGCTATCCTTCTGGTTATGTTGGCTTTGTGATTTGGTTTTGTTGAGTGATTACCTCATCTTTTTGGAATTCTCTGGTCCCCCCGAGGGCTTGACCTCCATTACTAAATTTCTATTCCACAGTGTGAGCCATTTTGGGAAGAGCACCTTACCTAGTGTCTCCAACATGTGCCCTCCTAGTCCCTTCCATCTTTTCCTTCACGTCGTTGTCTGATGCTAGCGTACGTAGCCAGCCAGGTAGCCAGCCCTTGTGGTGGGGTCGCTACGTACCCTTTTGGTTGAGCCCCCTGAAATCACAGGGACCACACTTCTGATACCTGAGCTGTGACCACCTCATGTAAGCCTAAGAGTGGTTGCTTGTCATCCTGAAGCATCGGAATTCCCAGCAATGGCCACCGTGCCAGATGGCCCGTCCTGTGGCTGGGTGGCACCCATTGGGAGAGCCCCTGATCGGAGTGGGTGGTATCAGGGCAGGCACTATGCAAATGAAATGCATACAGGTCCAGAACTCTGGCCGTTCTACTACAGCTGTCTCTTTGAATGGAAATGATTCTTTTAGTGCTGCTTCTTCTGCCTGTTCGGCCTTCCCTTCCATGGCTACCCCCTGGGAGGAGGGTCAGGCTTGTCGGCTAGGGGCGAAACCTTTCCCCTGCTACCTGGTTTGCACCAGGACGATAGTGATACTTTCACCAATACCAATCCTTTATTTTTTGTGGAACACATGGAAAAGTTTGGCGAAGCGAACTCTCTGAGCAAGGTTCGGTTTGTTGTTGATAAAAACTGCTTCAGCTGCCCAGTCTGTGGCCCTTTGTGCCTATAACAATTCTTAGCACAATTCCTGTGTCCATTACCCCCCCCCCCCCCCCCCCACCAGTCTTTGAATATGGTTCAAGGGGTAATTTTTCACAGGGACCACATCCTTCAAACCGATAAGCTTTGGGACAATATAGGACGGTGGGGTGTTCACTTTGTTCGGCGTGTTCACAAGGGCCCCAAAGGACAATCGCATTGATACTGGTGCCTTTATCCTGGCCTTTGAAGGGATACCATCCTTGAGAAAGTAAAGATAATGGTTTATCGATGCGACATGAAGCCGTACACCCCACCTCCTATGAGGTGTTTTAAGTGCTTGTGTTTTGGCCACATGTCTTCACACTGTTCAGACACCCTCTTGTGTGGTGACTGTGGACGTCCACTCGATGAGGGAAGTCCCTGTGTTCCCCCTCCTGTGTTCTTAACTGTCATGGCAATCATTCTCGATGTTCACCGGATTGCCCAGTTTATAAGAAGGAAAAGAAGATGCAGGAGTATTATAAGTCTCTTGATCGTCTAACCTACACTGTGGCTTGTAAGAAGTATGCACATCTACATCCTGTGTCAATGACATCTAGTTATACTTTAGGTCCTCCGCCTTCGTTACCTCAGTCCCGAACCACTGTCCTCCCCCCCTCCTCCCTCCTCTGCGTTTCCCACACCCTCCATGCACTGCTCCCCCTCCCCAGCCGGAGAAGTGTCCCACTTCTTCGGCGTCTGCCAGTCAAGGGCGCCCCTCCCGGGATACCGCTTCCCGGCACCTTCCAGGCCAAAGGTCTGGTGCCACATGACAACCACGAGAACCACGGTAACCATGGTCTGTGGGCCCCCAGGTTGCCCGATCGCTTCTTGGTTTCAGATCTTGCTGCAGCTGGCTCCTTTTTGCAGCACAGTCCTCCTCAATCTCAAACAGAAGAGAAGAAACATAAGCCCTGGGACAAAGAGCCTCTGGTGTCCCGTCCCCACCTTCGCAACCTGACTGACCTGTAGTTCACGGATGTCGCCTCCTTCTTGTCGGTGACGGATAGCGACCAGGTGGCATGACTGGCTTTAGCCTTTTCACTCCCCATTTGAATCATCATTCTGTGGTTATCCAATGTAACTGTAAAGGATATTATCATCACCTTCCGGTGTTGAAATCCCTTATTTCGTCTTACTCTGCAGCTTGTGTGGTTCTACTGGAATCTCATTTTACTGATCACTCACCGACCATCCGGGGGTTCTGTCATAATCGGGTCGGCCCCTGCGGGCATCTAGTGGCGTATGTACGTTGGTCCGTACAGTCATCGCTAACATGTGGATTCCTCTTAGACCTACATTGGAAGTGGTTGCTGTTAGGGTCCACCGGGACTCTGGGGTCACAGTTTGCAATCTTTATCTCCCTCCTGACAGGACTATTACACCTGCTGCCTTAACTGCCCTTCTTCAGCATCTTCCTTCTCCCTTCCTCCTTCTCAGGGATTTTAATGCTAATCATCCCTCGTGGGGCAGTGCATTTCCATCTAGTCGGGGTCTTCTCATAGACCAGTTTCTTGCACACCATGACTTGTGCCTTCTTAATGATGGCTCCCTCACTCATTTCAGTGCCATTCATGGTACCTTTTCTCCCATTGATCTTTCTCTTTCTTCGTCCTCCCTTCATTACACTAGTCGTCGCATTATGACCTTTGCGATAGTGATCACTTCCCGATGATTCTCTCGCTCCCTTCCTGCTCTCCGATGGACAGGTTACCTTGTTGGTCTTTCCAACGTGCCAATTGGCCTCTATATACTGCACAGGTCATTTTTTCTCCCTCTTTGTCAGGTTGTATTGATGGTGTCCTCCGTGACATGTCTGATGCAATTGTTCGCGCTGCTAGCCTTGCTATCCCACACTCATGTGGTCCGTATTGCCACCAGCAAGTCCCAGGGTGGAGTACAGCCATTACCATCTGTGATCGCTGTTGAGCTTTGCGACACCTTAAGATGCACCCGTCCGCTGCCAATCTTATTACTTTTAAATGCTTTTGCACCAAAGCCTATTACTTAATCAAATGGAGCAAACGGGTGTGTTGGGAAAGCTTTGTATCCTCTCTCGGTTCTACTGTCCCTATGTCACGGATATGGGCTACACTTCACTCTCTCCAAGGTTGCCGTCTGCAGTCTACCCTCCTTGGCCTTGCCCTCCCGGATGGCCTTTGCACGGACATGTTGATTCTCGCGGAACATCTTGTGACCCACTCTTATCCGACTGCTTTCCTTCACCAGAAACAGCGGGCCAAAGCTTCCGCCTTATGTTTTACCCCTTGTCAGTCAGAATCTTACAACGAACCTTTTACTGAGTGGGAACTTCTTTCCGCACTTTCTTCTCCTCATGATACGACCCCTGGCCCAGACTCCATTCATAACCAGTTGCTTCAACATCTGAGTGCTCCATGACAAAATCTTCTCCGGGTGTTTAACCATATTTGGCTCCAGGGTGACTTCCCTTCTCAGTGGAGGGATAGCATCATGGTTCCCATCCTTAAGCCTGGTAAGAACCCCATTTGTCGAAAGCTATCTGCCAATTAGTCTGACGAATGTTGTTTGCAAGTTACTTGAATGGATGGTAGCCCGTTGGCTCAAATAGGTCCTCAAATCTCAGGGATCTATTGTCCCCTTACCAGTGTGACTTCCGGAAGGTATGGTCTCTGATCAATCATTTATTTCGCTCGGAATCCGCAGTTTGGCAGGCTTTTTCCCAGTGCCGCCATTTGGTTGCAGTATTTTTTGGCCTTCGCAAGGCCTATGACACGGCTTTGCTCCATCACATCTTACTTACACTTCATCAGCGGGGTCTTCGGGCCCCACTCCCGATTTTTATCTGCCAGTTCTTGTTCCATCGGTCATTTAGGGTTTGTGTTGGTACTGTTTTTAGTTCTCCACGGACCCAGGAGAATGGCATCCCACAGGGTTCTGTATTGAGTGTACTTCTTTTCGTCATTGCTATAGATGGACTTGTGGCCTCTGTCGGTTCCTTGGTCACCCCTGCTCTGTATGTGGATGATTTCTGCATTTGGGTTAGTTCCCCTTCGATGGCCTCTGCAGAACGGCAGCTCCAGGGTGCTATACAGCATGTCTCTGCATGGACCCTCTCACATGGGTTTCAATTCTCTCCTTTAAAATCGCGGGTGGTCCACTTCTGTTTCCATAATACAGTCCACCCCCATCTGGAGCTCTACCTCAATGCACAACGATTACCTGTGGTCCCCACAGTTTCGTTTCCTGGGTCTTTTTTTCGACAACAAACTCACTTGGCTGCCTCATATCAGACTTCTGAAGACAGGTTGTTACTGTAAACTCAATGTCCTTCGCTTCCTTGCCCACACCTGTTGGGGTGTGGACTGCTCCACTCTTCTCTGCCTTTATCGGGCTTTAGTGCTGTCTCACTTGGACTATGGTTGTCAAGTTTACGGTTTGGCTATTCCTTCCACACTGCGCTTCCTGGTTCCGGTCCACCATTGTGGTATCTGTTTGGCCAACAGTGCCTTCCCTGCTAGCCCTGTTGATAGTCTTCTGGTTGAAGCTGGAACCCCCCCTTTCTGTTCGGCGGTCCCAGCTTCTGGTTTCTTATGCAATCGCTGTCCGTTCCTCTCCCACTCATTCTTCCTATTCTATCCTGTTCCCAGACCAAGGACTTCACCCACCTGACCACGCCCTCGGGCGAGTTTACCGGTTGGGCTCCACCTTACGTCTCTTCACTGTGATTTTTAGCTTCCATCTTTGTCCTGTCTCACACGTTCCCTCCCGCACCCGCCACCCCCTCTGGTTAGTTCCTTCGCCCTCCTCCGATGGTGTCCTGTTGTTTTTCCGCCGAATTTTATGGGTGTTTTGTGATGCTGTTGTTTTTTACACTGATGGCTCTAAATTTGCTGATCGTGTGGGATATGCCTTCACTTCCTGTGTTGGCATGGAAAATCATCTCCTGCTTACTGCATGTGGGATGTTTACTGTGGAATTGATGGCAATTTCCCAGGCCCTTACCTTTATTAAACAGTCCCAACTCAATTGTGTTTTGTTATGTACAGACTCAATGAGTGGCCTTCAGGCTGTTGACAGGTGTTTTTCCTGCCATCCCTTTGTCTGAGCCATCCATGACCGTCTCGCTGATCTTCACCATGCTGCTTGTTCCGTTGACTTCCTTTGGGTCCCTGGCCATGTGGGTATCCCAGGGAATGAGCTTGCTGATCGTTTGACTGGGGGAGCAGTCACTTACCCTCCCTTATCTGTAACCTCTCCTGTGGCAGATTTACGGCTTCACATCAAATCCCACTTCGCACAATCAGGGGCTGCCTCTTGTGAGGCTACTCCTGTCTAATAAACTTCGTGCAATTAAGGTGACACCTGTCCCGTGGTGTTCTTCCTTCCGCCTCTCCCAAAAGGACTCGACCACTCTGTGTCGTCTCTGCTTCAGTTGTACCAGGCTGACCCATGGTTTTCTTTGGTGTAATGAGCCATCCCCACTTTGTGGTTGTGGAGCCTTCCAGTCAGTAGCCCACATTTTGGTGGAATGCCCCCTTATTGGCAGATGATTCCCAGATGATTGAACTGGTTCTCAGTTTCCTCTGTGAAAGTGGTTTTTATTTTCAGTTCTAAGGTTTTTAATCTCCCTCTGGAGTAGGGGCAGGGCGGTGAGGGTTGGGGTGTCTCCCACTGTAAACTGTGTTCGGAGATTTCAGACTCCCCTTCCTGACCAAGATCCTCTTTTCTCTGCCTTTTAATCTGTTTTTATCACTTTTTAGATTTGGTTAGTCTTCTTTTACAATACGCACTTTTACATTCTAATGGTTGACGCTTTTGAATAGCAAATGGTCTTGCCTGTACTGCATCAGAGGTGGGATATTTCCTGCCTCTAGCATAGCCTTGGGGTTGCCCAGTTGCGGATTTCCCTCCTTTTGTTTTCACCATTGATGACACGACTGCACTTTCACTTTTTTTAGCCTTTTACCTTTTATCGTTAGGACTCTGAGATGTAAATCCGCCGGAATAGACCACCTTTGAAGGAAGGGACTGATGACCTCGCTGTTTGGTCCCTTAAACCCCAACCAAGCAGCAGGTCATGGGTGGACGTTGGGATTTACCAAGGCAGCAAAAGCAGACTCTCTCATGGTGTATGGAGAGTGTAGGAAGAATGCTGTTCATTCTTGTATGGTGTATGTGACAAGATATCCCAATAAATGTCAACCGTCTCTTCAATTTTCAACCTCTTCAACCAGTTACTTGTAAGTGGTAGTGTAACACCTAGGCAACATAACAGAAGGAAAGAAGTGACTACAGAAAAGGAGGGAATTAATGTTCTTGCTGCTGTTGCAGTAGATTTGCACGTTATGTTAATGCCGAAATTCACTATCCATGTGTATGCCCCATTACAAAAAATCTCTCTTGGATGTATTGAAGCATGAGCCACTTGTGGCCAGCAAACTGCATGACATGGGGGGGAAGGAAAAAACCACCACCAAATCCTGAGACAATGGGAAAAGCTGATGGAATACCTGTTGCTCACAACTCACTCATTTATTTTTTAGAACAAATTTTTATGCAAGCAAATAGAGAATTACAAAATGTGCTGGGAAAGGGAGTAAATAATTTCCTGACAATTTGTGGCATGCTGAGCTCAGAAAAGGTGATAATGGTCTTGGTGTGTATGAAGAGACAGAAAACTACTGTGATACGTCTCTGTGAACATCATTCCGAGGCTTCTCGTTCTCTGTGTGTATATATCAAGATTTCTGGCTCTCAATACATGTGAGCAGCCAACATAGAACTGCCTGTGTGAAAAACAGTGTGTCCAGACGAACACATGCCACTTTTAATATTTGCCCTCGACTTGTATTTATAGTGATTAAAAGAAGGCTGCTTTCAAAGGGAACTACAAGCATTTAAAATGGAAAGGCAAATTTGTTTGGATGATAGAAATTCATGGTATTAATACTGTCTCCTTTGGCACTGCCAGTGATGATAGTGGTCTGCATGACATTCTTTCTCAGTACCGTGATGTGCAACCTGGTGCTATTGCACAATCTTGGTGCATCCAGGTGCTGCAAAATATTTTCGTGTTACATTGTTACAGTTTAGTATTGATTTGATCCTACAGGAATATTTCTGCTCTCTTAGATTTATGCATGCACTTACTTCATTTGTCAAAACACTTAAAAACTAATCTCTGCACTAAACTTCATGCTTTCATTTGATAGTTGACATTCATGGGTGACTTTTTAGTGACATCCGTTCCATGGGAACAATAGTCATGTTGATTATTCAGTGCTTCTTTTTCGGAATGAAAGGTAGTCAGTGTGCTAATTCAGGCTACCTCCCTTTGAGAGTTCATACAAATTCATCCAGCTGCTTCAGTGTGAAGGCGTAACAAACATACTAACTCAACAAATAAAGAAAATAAGCAATTTCTAGTTTGGTGTGGTGCAAATTTTATATTTATATGTGCAGCGATGTCGTCTACCCTCACGTCTTTGCCTGCTGCCAGCAGATACTCACATATCATAATCGTATCTAGCTCCACTAAAAGCCTACCGTATTCTACATGTAAAGGCACTCAATGTCTTAGAGCATTTAAATGATGCCATAACCGTGAGCCTTAAAGTGTCTCAGAAGCTATGAGATACACCTGACACTTAGTGCTTAAAATGTAACTGGCTTGTATGCAAGCTCAGATTAAATGCTTTGAGGATTGTATAAGCATTGTATTTGTTATGTGAAATCATATTATGTAGGACTTATTAAAGAATACAGCATTTCACAAATATGATACAGTTCAGAAGTTAGAATTATTACCTTTTTCTAAGAGTAATAACTGTTCTACACTTTGTGTTAGTCTTAAAGTCAATAAATATTTAAATATAGTTTGAATTTTAAAAAGTTGAGATTAAATTAAATATATATAAGAAGAAATCACTGGTTAACCTCTCTTCCAGTTTTTGTTTCGCCAATACTTGTATAGCCTGGGATAATGTTTCAAATAAATGACATAGGTAACAAATAAAACCTTCACTTTTCACAATAAAATTATCTGTTTGTTAGTCAGTGTGTGTGTGTGTGTGTGTGTGTGTGTGTGTGTGTGTGTGTGTGTTCACTAGCAGTGTAGCAAATTTAATCATTACAGAAACACTTAAGAGTAAATAGATACATTTTTATGAATATACAGTACACATATGCTTGTACATGCTAATTACAGCTTAGTCCATATAAACGTACACTCTTCAACATAAAACCTGGCCACCAGCCAGCCGCCACAGTGTGTCTTAGTCATTGAAGTAAGTGGCCAATTAAAAGGCTGCCCTGCAGAATTCAAAGTCGATTCATCTACACTGTAGAATGTTGAAGTATCTGCAGAAAGTGTATGGTTCAGAGAACAATCTCTTATAGTATTTAGTTGAATCAGTGATGTACTGTGCTTTAAATAAATAATACTTCCTTTATGTAGCATTCTTGATAAACCCATTCTGCATTTCGAAACTTTTTTTTCCTCGGTGATTACTGATATGATGTTGACAACACATTCAGATTACTCTTTCACTAATTTATTTCTACAAAGACATATACCAAAACTTGACCCAGGACTAACACAAAATGAGCCCAAGACTGACGCAATACTGGAAACAATATTGGTGTAAGACTAACACATTGTGGCTACCGCCACTGGTCTTTTACACTGAATTCCAAAAGAAACAGGTATAGGCACACATTCAAATACAGAGATATGTAAACAGGCAGAATACAGCACTGTGGTTGGCAACGCCTATACGAAACAAGTGCCTGGTGTGGTTGTTTGATCGGTTACTGCTGCTACCGTGGCAGGTTATCAAGATTTAAGCGAGTTTGAATGTGGTGTTACAGTTGAAGCACGAGTGATGGGGTACAGCATTTCGAGGTAGCGATCAAGTGGGGATTTTCCCATACAACCATTTCACAAGTGTAGTGTGAATATCAGAAATCCGGTAAAACATCATGTCCAACATCACTGCAGCCAGAAAAAGATCCTGCTAGAATGGGACAGATGACAACTGAAGACAATCGTTCAGCATGACAGAAGTGCAAACCTTCCACAAATTGCTGCAGATTTCAACTCTGGGCCACCAAAAACTGTCAGCGTGTGAACCATTCCATGAAACATCATGCATGCAGTCTTTCGGAGCCGAGGGCCCACTCGTGTACCCTTGATAACTGCACGACACAAAGCTTCACGCTTTGCGTGGGCCCATCAACACTGACATTGGAATGTTGATGACTGGAAACATGTTGCCTGGTTGGACAAATCTCGTTTCAGATTGTGTTGAGCGGATGGACGTGTACGGGTATGAAGACAACTTCATTGACCCTGCATATCTGCTGAGGACTGTTCAAGCTGGTGGAGGCGCTGTAATGGTGTGCGGTGTGTGCAGTTGGAATGATATGGGACCCCTGATATGTCTAGAAAAGACTGTCTGACATGACACAGACTTAAGCATCCTGTCTGATCACCTGCATCCATTCATGTCCATTGTGCATTCCGACAGACTGAAAATTCCAGCAAGACGGTGCAACATCCCACACATTCAGAATTGCTACAGCGTGGTTCCAGGAACACTCTTCTGATTTTAAACACTTCCACTGGCCACCAAAAACTCCAGACATACACAGAACTGAGCATGTCTGGGAGGCCTTGCAACATGCTGTTCAGGAGAGATCCACCCCCCCCCCCCTCCCCGTACTCTTACGGATATACACTCCTGGAAATTGAAATAAGAACACCGTGAATTCATTGTCCCAGGAAGGGGAAACTTTATTGACACATTCCTGGGGTCAGATACATCACATGATCACACTGACAGAACCACAGGCACATAGACACAGGCAACAGAGCATGCACAATGTCGGCACTAGTACAGTGTATATCCACCTTTCGCAGCAATGCAGGCTGCTATTCTCCCATGGAGACGATCGTAGAGATGCTGGATGTAGTCCCGTGGAACGGCTTGCCATGCCATTTCCACCTGGCGCCTCAGTTGGACCAGCGTTCGTGCTGGACGTGCAGACCGCGTGAGACGACGCTTTATCCAGTCCCAAACATGCTGAATGGGGGACAGATCCGGAGATCTTGCTGGCCAGGGTAGTTGACTTACACCTTCTAGAGCACGTTGAGTGGCACGGGATACATGCGGACGTGCATTGTCCTGTTGGAACAGCAAGTTCCCTTGCCAGTCTAGGAATGGTAGAACGATGGGTTCGATGACGGTTTGGATGTACCGTGCACTATTCAGTGTCCCCCCGACGATCACCAGTGGTGTACGGCCAGTGTAGGAGATCGCTCCCCACACCATGATGCCGGGTGTTGGCCCTGTGTGCCTCGGTCGTATGCAGTCCTGATTGTGGCGCTCACCTGCACGGTGCCAAACACGCATACGACCATCATTGGCACCAAGGCAGAAGCGACTCTCATCGCTGAAGACGACACGTCTCCATTCGTCCCTCCATTCACGCCTGTCGCGACACCACTGGAGGCGGGCTGCACGATGTTGGGGCGTGAGCGGAAGACGGCCTAACGGTGTGCGGGACTGTAGCCCAGCTTCATGGAGACGGTTGCGAATGGTCCTCGCCGATACCCCAGGAGCAACAGTGTCCCTAATTTGCTGGGAAGTGGCGGTGCGGTCCCCTACGGCACTGCGTAGGATCCTACGGTCTTGGCGTGCATCCGTGCGTCGCTGCGGTCCGGTCCCAGGTCGACGGGCACGTGCACCTTCCGCCGACCACTGGCGACAACATCGATGTACTGTGGAGACCTCACGCCCCACGTGTTGAGCAATTCGGCGGTACGTCCACCCGGCCTCCCGCATGCCCACTATACGCCCTCGCTCAAAGTCCGTCAACTGCACATACGGTTCACGTCCAAGCTGTCGCGGCATGCTACCAGTGTTAAAGACTGCGATGGAGCTCCGTATGCCACGGCAAACTGGCTGACACTGACGGCAGCGGTGCACAAATGCTGCACAGCTAGCGCCATTCGACGGCCAACACCGCGGTTCTTGGTGTGTCCGCTGTGCCGTGCGTGTGATCATTGCTTGTACAGCCCCCTTGCAGTGTCCGGAGCAAGTATGATGGGTCTGACACACCGGTGTCAATGTGTTCTTTTTTCCATTTCCAGGAGTGTATATGCAGCCCTGCAGGATTCATGGTGTCTATTCCCTCCAGCACTACTTCAGACATTAGTCAAGTCCGTGCCACATTGTGTTGCAGCACTTCTGCATGCTCACAGGGGCTCTACACAATATTAGGCAGGTGTACCAGTTTCTTTGGCTCTTCAGTTTATATAACATGCAACAATTACCATATCTATCTGTGTATTGTTTAACTATAAATAATTAAACTTACAGATGAAACTTTCACACATTCACAAAACTTGTTACAGATTTTAGCTTATTAAGTCAGGATAATGTGTCTGATACAATTAGTATGTTGATATATCTTGGTTTACATAATGAGATTTTTTGAAATACGCAGTGATAACAGTACTATGACAAGTTTTGTTAATTACTTCTCAATAGCATCACAGCTTCTGGTCCTATCATAGTTTTGATGTTGTCACAATAAGTTCTGTCATTATTACTATTACTCTTTTGTGTGTTATTTGTACAAAGGGTGGTTTCAGTCTGTGTTTACATTTAACATATTTTTGGTTTTTAGTATAATCTTTTTATGGATTGTTCAGAACTTACACTATTGGTAAAATTTTCATCATAAGTGGACTATTTTTCTTAGAAACAGTAAGCAAGTGATACAACTGAGACTTCTGCATGTATATAACTTTGTGTAAAGATCGAATGATAGTACTGCAATTTCCAGAATGTAAGTAATTGTATACAGCTTTTTATAGTGTCCCATTTTGCTACATTACTAGTATTGTCTTCCACTTGAGCTGTTAGTGTTGCATCTGCTTGAGGTCTAGTGGCTAAAAAATAGAAGTATGTATGATAAAATGTCAAAGATAATTTGTTTAACTTTCTAATCCACAAGTAATAACAAAAACTTATGTGAAAAACTGGTGGCTGCATCAAGATCAGAATAGTTCACACTCGAAAGATTTCTTACCCTACAATGACCACTGGCCGCTGACTGCTAGCTGCCGTCTGGCCAGGTAAAAACCCATACAGTGTACCTTGGGCATGTTCCTGCTGACATATTGATAAGCATAAAATTGTTTCTTCTTGTAGTTTAAATTTCTGTGTGAAATAACTTCAATAAATCGAGTGAATGCTGTGCAGTTGCACAATGTGTAGGTTACTAAAAATGTCTTTATCGACTGTCATTTTCTTACCTGAAGTTCTAGTATTTGTCTTGCAGTTGTGAACTGGATGTTACATATGAAATGGGATACCATATGTTAAGGGTAGGCAATTGTTTAACCATGGAACAGGGTGGTTTGGATACAGGGAATCGTTGAGCAATAAGCCACTGAACGAACCTTTCATATCAACATTTATTTTAACAAATGCACAGTTAAATTTTCCTTTGTATACAGTGGTACCAGAATAACCATTCTGCAGGATGTTAATAAATTCAAAACAAACCATGCAACAGGGTAAGAGGCTTAGGGCCTCAGGCAATAAATACTTTAAACAAATCATGAGGAGGTATTCTAGTATTTTTCCACTAAAATGTTAAAAATTCAAGCAGCTGACAAAATTTATAAAAACACATCTGGCTTGCAATCAAGACTCTTAGCCTCATTAAATATAGCTCAGTAAGTAAGTATTGATTTGAAACACTGCTCATTAAAAGCACACAGTACACAGGATAAAAACAATATTTATAAGTACAATCTTTTGCTGACTTTACATCTGTCATGGTGCTTTACTCCAGCTGTACAAATAACCATTCTAGCACATGTTCAGTAAACTGATGTCTCCTGTGTCACCTGGCTAAGTACAACTTGTGACAAACACTTGTCATGTGGCATACTGAATTAATTAAATGCTTCAGATGTACTGGGGGTCTACAACAGAGAAGGGGCCACAGTTAATCCACATACTATAAAGCAAGTTAATTACACTAGGACTAACACCACTGCTCTGCCCAGCTGAACGAATGGCTGCAGCTGACTGTGTAATTAAAAAAAAAAAGTTAATCAAGACATCATTGGTCAACAGCTCAACAAATAGAACACAGTTTAATGCTGACGTAATACACACTGGAACCTAGGTCTTTGCCGAGTGCTACATGCAAGACTGAGCTTTAATCAGAGGTTCAAACAATGGCCTTTTATTAGTCACTGATACCCAACAGAATAACTACAAAATGGATCGTAGCGTTCAGGAGGATTGAAGAAACTTAACTTGACTGTAGATCTGAAGTAGAGGCCGAGAGTGAGACTTCAGCTGTCGTCCGCCGCTCGTGGTCTCGCGGTAACGTTCTCGCTTCCCGAGCACGGGGTCCCGGGTTCGATTCCTGGCGGGGTCAGGGATTTTCACCTGCCTCGAGATGACTGGGTGTTTGTGTTGTCCTCATCATTTCATCATCATCCAGGAAAGTGGCGAAACTGGACTGCGCAAAGATTGGATAATTGTACGGGCGCTGATAACCACGCAGTTGAGCGCCCCACAAACCAAACATCATCATCATCATCATCACTTCAGCTGTCAGTGCAGTGCTGTTTGCATGTCTTGGGTGTAAACACCAGAACGTGATCACTGAGTGCCTGCTTCCTCCTCTTGTCCATCTTATCCTCAACACACTCTCCACAGACGCCCTTGTTTCACACTTCTCCTCAAACTGCAGCACATGCACGCTTTCTGTTAGATGACCAGAGACGCTTATGCCAGTGAAATTGACCAGGGGAAAAATCAATACAGATGTATCAGCATACTTAAATCTTATGAATGTTGTTTAAAAGTTAAAAAATAGTCTCAAATTGAAAATAATCTACTATCTGGGACATATTGTTCACTGTAGGTTTAGCAGAGAGGGGAAGGTAGCATAGGCAGCTTTAAACATTGCTGTTGTGTGTGTGTGGCAAGTGCTGTTGAGCAAATTGATAGAAAATGGAGTTTGTTTCAAGAAAGAACATTCTGGCAGTAATGATGTAATGATTTTCCACATTCAGCAAGTCTCAATAATTGAAATGCGATGAAGTGTGACCATTTAACGTCCTTGAGACATTTGCTTTCAATAGACAAAATTCGGAAGATGCATGCTACAATTCAAAGCAGCAAAAGTCAAAGTGGCAAGTATTAGTGCATTTTTGTTCGAAAGTTGTCAGTTCGCTCATTGAGCATTGCTGCGCAATATTTTTACTGTTGACAACGTATAATGCTTTAGGTTAACTTCAGAAGAATAAATTAATAGCTGAGCTCTAAGGAAAGACATCTTCTTGAGGAAGGGCAAAGAGAGCAAGTAATATTTTGCATCTGGTGGCACAAAAAGGATGTACTGCACTATGAACACCTCCCCAAGGCTGCATCAGTTGCAACTGACATTTGTTGCCAACAATGGAGACATCTTTTGGTCATATGGCCAACAAAACTGCATTAAGTGCTGCTACTAACGAGCAATGCAGTCTGATGATGTCACAAACAAAACTATCAAAGAGTTTGTTTTGTGAGTCACATCTCGAATACTTATTCGTCTGATCTTGTGCCCTCAAATGTTCACCTTTTGCACTCCTTATTGAACTGTCAATAAACATCCCTTATGGATGAAAATTCACATCAAACCTGTCTTGATGAAATCTTTGACTTTGAATGAGTAGGTTTCTGCAGGTGTGGAATTGGTAAACTACCTGAGCATTGTCAAGTCTGTTTTAGATAAGGTTAGAGACTATATTTTTAATGATTAATTTCTCTCTCATATTCACTGCTACATTCAAAAAGCTACTGGAAAGACAATATTAGAATATGCTTCGAACTTACACAAATGAATAGCAGCGTACTAAGATAACCTTAAGATAAATCAGTTTTAATAAAACAAGTACCTGTAACATGAGTGTTCCTAAATAGGCATGAGTTTGTAAGATGTTACACATTTTGCTCTTAGAATTGGTCTGTGTTTACGTGCTGTCGTGTAATAATCAAGCGGGATGGAAATGATATAGTTAGAGCAGATCCATAAAGAAACCCATTTAAATTATCCAGTGCCACAATTTCACAAATAAAATTATGTAATCACAAAAATCAAAAATTATGTCTGCAGAAGGAGAAAAGACACTGTCATGTATGCGGTGTCATAAATTTTTTGCCCTCGTACTGTGAGCTGCTGGAAGTAGTGTTCTTCTTTTCTTATTGATTTGTGATCTGATTGCTTGTAGCTCTTTCATAGAATCGGTAAAAAACTGGCCTCCATGTGGACTGGAGCTGACAGCCAATGCAAACTTAACTTTATAGTGTGATCCCTTTACATCAGAGGTATCAGAACTGCAGCATTCATCTCTCTCTTACTGCCCCAGTAGTGGCTATGACAGCTAAATCACAACAAAAAAGGTGAGATTAGTTGCAGTTTCATTGTGGAACAACCTCCCTGGATTCAAAATCATAAATTAATAACATGGCACACCTCTCGTGAAAATATGTGATTATTCAGTGGAAATGACAAAGCATCAAGTAAATTTAGCAGGCTGTTTCTGTGCCATTCAGGAAGTAACTTGACATTAACAAAGTTGCCAAACACGTTCTGTGTTGTTGTCAAGTCTATTATACTAACAGCAGGAGACTGTTTCCAAGCCATGTGTCTATTGAGAAAGCTCAAAAGTGAGACTACCTTGCTTCTAAAGATGTAGCCACCGAGTGTTGGAATACTGAAAGTTAAAGACAAGGGGTTTTATTCAAATTTCTATAATTAGGTTCAGGGACTAGAGCGTAGTTAATAAAAAAAAGCTCAGTTGCACCAGTTGCAAACTGAACATTATAATTCAATAATTGTGACAATTATTTTTGTTTTTCTATTTAGGGCGTACTGAAAATTGGAAAGATTTTTCACAAAATGCAGTTCGCATTTCTGGAGCATCTCTCGTGATTATACTGTAGACATGAATAGGCAACACATCTTTTCACTATTATGACATAGAAACTGCTTTTCTGAAGAACACTGTCATTGTCAGTATATGATCTAACAGCAATATGAGGAAAGTTTAACACATCATAGCTTGTAATATGTGAAAATACTTTTTATGAATCAAGATGTGTGTGGTTTATTTTATTTATCGTATGTTGATGGTACATAGCTTGGATCAAATACATATTTGTAAGAGTATACAGTGTAAGAAATGACAAGTAAAATACAGGTAAGAATCAAATGTCCAAAGTATTATGCCAAATTATGTACACATTACACAATTTCTTGGATTTCTAAGTCCAGTCTGTTGATCCCGTTGAGCCCTTCAGGTGATGCATGGTGGATACTACTCAACGCAGTTTGCTTCACCCTTTCTCACCTGTTTTAGTACCATTTGTGCACGTATACTGATAATATTCATCTTGATTTGTAAAAAAAATTTTGTTTATTGTAGGCTACGCCATGTTAAAAATTTCTCATATTGCAGTTAAATCATGCTTCGACAATGACAGTGTTCTTCATAAAAACAGTTTCTACATGCATAATGGTCAAAGGATGTTGCCTACTCGTGTCTATAGTATAACCACTGGAGATGCCCCCAAAAAAATGTGAACTGCATCTTGTGAATGAGCTTTTCAATTTTCAGTATGCTTGAAATTTAGTTTACTTGAAATTCCACCTTGGTTTCGGATGTGGCTGCACAAGGGGTACACATATTTCAGTCTATAGAATAATAGGTTTGTGCTGACTGTGTGTGGTTATTACAGTACAAAAATGGTTGTAATGTTGAAATAGAAAAACAAACAAAACTGTCCCAATTATTGAACTACAATGTTCCGTTGCAGCTGGTGATTGAGTATTTTTACTAACTACGCTCTAGTCCCTAAACTTACGGCTACTTCTGTAGAGAGGCAAAGTGTGCTTGCTTTTGAACTTGCCCAAGGAACACATCGGCTTGGAAGAGATGTCTCCTGCTGTTAGTATGATAAACTGGGCAACAACACTAAATATGTTCGGCAACTTTGTTAATGTTGAGTTACTTCCTGAATGGCACAGAAACATCCTGCTAAATTCACTTGATATTTTCTTGTAATTTCCATTGAACAATCAGATGTAAGTTGTGAGAGCATGTTATCAATTATGATTTCGAGTCCCGGGAGGTCATTCCACATGGGCAATAAAACTTTTCTCTTTTGTTGTGATTTATCTGTCCTAGCAACTAGTGGGGAGATGAATGACACAGCCCTTAGATTGCTTTGAGGTAATGGGGTTGCACGATAAAGTGAAGGCTGCATTGACTGTCAGCTCCAGTCTCAATGGAGGCCAATCTTTTACGTATTGTGTGTCAGAGCTGCTGAACCTTACATATTGAAAAGTTAAATGGTCACAATTCATAGCATATTTCAATTATCAAGACTTCCTGATTGTAGAAATGAAACAAGAAAATAATTTTGTGATGTGATTAGTCCAGTAGTGGTCACCCTACACAAGATTCAAATGTTTCGAATTGCTTCTGCTGCCTGGGCCACTCCAATAAACCTAAAATGAACAATGTCAGAAATGTTAAACATTTTCCACTTGCAACTATTTTTCATCAGACTGAAGTATGCAACATCCAGTTTGTAACACAAGAAATGGAGTAACTTCAGATTAGAAAATAACTGATTGATACTTTTAATAACATAAGCATGTTGTGTAACTGCAATTTTCACTCACTTTATTGAGATATTTCGTGTGGAAATTTAAACTATGATAAGGAAAAAGTTTTTGCTTACCAGTGTGAGCAGAAATGTTCATGATGCACTGCACCACGTTACCTATTCAGAAGGCAGCTGGTGTCAAATGGAAAGTGGAAGGTGATGGGTGGCTGGTGGCCAGTTGTCACTTTAGGGCAAGAAAACTGTAGAGTGCAAACTGTTCCCATCTTGATGCATGTATGAACTCTTTCACAGAAATTTTCGCCATTACTGGTGCATTACGCAAATTATCTTTGAGGCTCTGACAAATTGATACTTTTAGCAGACAGCCAGAGTGTGGTTAAAAATATAAAGAAATATATATTAATTTTGATAGATTCAGAATTTCATGACAAGTATCTATTTGTGGCAGACTTCTAAAACCAGCTGAGTAAAAACGATTCTGTGACACATCAGTAGCACTTAAATCATTATAACATACTTGGAAATAACTGAAATAAAATAACTTGAAGGTAGTGGGGTCAGCAACAGCCTTCATTGAGCATGTGAATACATAGAGAAAAATAAATGTGTTGCAAGTGACATCATCTGAAGAAACCTTACTTGCATCCTACAATTTTATCTCAGTACTTGACTTTCAAACATAGGTGGATAGACAGTAAGACTGTCATCGACAGTATTTCCTTTGACGAGGCTCAAAGCAAGGACATAAATGTATATCTCATGTACAGTTAGGACAAATGTATTGGTGATACTACTCAGTGGAAATTGGTTAGAATAATTGAATCCAGAACAAACGTCTTTAAGAATAGTTAACAAGAGATTACGTGGGATGAAATTTATAATGAACTAAATGCTGACATAAAATTTTATCTATTCCATGATAGTCATATCATTATTTGAAAACAACTTCCCACAAAGGCTTATCAGAAAAGACATTAAACAGCCATGTAGAAAACCATTGACTACAGGGATTAAAGTATCTTGTGAAAGAAAGAGGGAACTGTATCTGTGGGCATGAGCAAGTAAAGATCCTGCACCAGTTTCACACTACAAAAAGTACTCAAAATTACTGAGAGAAATTATTAAAAATCAAGAAATAGGCACTTTGGCAGAAATCTGTAATCCTGACAACAGACCTAAAGCTATGTGTAATGTAGTGAAATTAGAGACATGATACCAGATCACAGAACAGGATAACACCATTATTGAATTTAATTGAAGGACTCTAAATGATGCCACACAGGTAGCAAATATGTTTAATAATCATTTCTTAAATATATAAGTAACTATAGGTACAAATTGTGTAAGAGAAAAATCCCAATACTATGTTGAAAAAGCAATTATCATTAAATTCAGTCATACGAACACGTCACAAACTTATTATGACATTAACAAAATATTTATCTCAAAAATAAAAGCTCATTTGCATTTGGTGGTGTTTCTAATGGAGTACTAAAGATTTGTTCCCATTTAATAAGCACTGACTTATCTGAAATTTGTAATACCAGAGTGTTTGTAATATCTCATTGTTAAACCCCCTGATAAGAAAGACAGTAGGAAAGAAGTCGATAACTACCAACCTGTTCACTACCAATGTAATTATTCCAAATTTGTGAGAAGGTGATATATTCAAGAATAGTATTCCACCCGAGCAACAATAAGAAATGACAGTTTGTATTTCAAAAATGTGTGCTACTGTGAATGCCATTTACATATTAACTCACCAAATTTTACAAGCATTAAATAACAAAATAACTCGGTTGTTGTTTTCCTGGACCTAGATAAGGCATTTGATTCTGTGAAGCAAAGTATTCTCCAGGATAAATTGAGGTTTTATGGAGTGCGGGTAAGGTACTACAAACAGCATAGTGAACGCATTATTGTGGCCAAGATAGACACGAAGCCCACACCTACCACAGCAGTAAGAGTTTATATGCCAACTAGCTCTGCAGATGACGAAGAAATTGAAGAAATGTATGATGAAATAAAAGAAATTATTCAGATAGTGAAGTGAGATGAAAATTAAATAGTCATGGGTGACTGGAATTTGGTAGTAGGAAAAGGAAGAGAAGGAAACGTAGTAGGTGAATATGGATTGGGGCTAAGAAATGAAAGAAGAAACCTCCTGGTAGAATTTTGCGCAGAGCGCATAGCTAACACTTGGTTCAAGAATCATAAAAGAAGGTTGTAGACATCAAAGAAGCCTGGAGATACTGACAGGTTTCAGATAGATTATATAATGGTAAGACAGAGATTTAGGAACCAGGTTTTAAATTGTCAGACATTCCCAGGGGCAGATGTGGACTCTGACCACAATCAATTGGTTATGAACTGTAGATTAAAACTGAAGAAACTGCAAAAAGGTGGGAATTTAAGGAGATGGGACCTGGATAAACTGAAAGAACCAGAGGTTGTTCAGAGTTTCAAGGTGAGCATAAGGGAACAATTCATAGGAATGAGGGAAAGAAATACAGTGGAAGAACAGTGGGTAGTTTTGAGGGATGAAGTAGTGAAGGCAGCAGAGGATAAAGTAGGTAAAAAGTCGAGGGCTGCTAGAAATCCTTGGGTAACAGAAGAAATATTGAACTTAATTGATGAAAGGAGAAAATATAAAAATGCAGTAAATGAAGCAGGCAAAAAGGAATACAAACGTCTCAAAAATGAGATCGACAGGAAGTGCAAAATGGCTAAGCAGGGATGGCTAGAGGACAAATGTAAGGATGTAAAGGCTTGTCTCACCAGGGGTAAGATAGATACTGCCCACAGGAAAATTAAAGAGACCTTCGGAGCAAAGAGAACAACTTGTATCAATATAAAGAGCTCAGATGGAAACCCAGTTCTAAGCAAAGAAGGAAAAGCAGAAAGGTGGAAGAAGTATATAGAGGGTCTATACAAGGGTGATGTAATTGAGGACAATATTATGGAAATGGAAGAGGATGTAGATGAAGATAAAATGGGAGATATGATACTGCGTGAAGAGTTTGACAGATCACTGACAGGGAAGCAGTCGTTGGGAAGGGAGTGAGACAGGGTTATAGCCTATCCCCGATGTTATTCAATCTGTATATTGAGCAAGCAGTAAAGCAGTAAAGGAAACAAAAGAAAAGTTCGGAGTAGGTATTAAAATCCATGGAGAAGAAATAAAAACTTTGAGGTTCGCCGATGACATTGTAATTCTGTCAGAGACAGCAAAGGACTTGGAAGAGCAGTTGAACGGAATGAACAGTGTCTTGAAAGGAGTGTATAAGATGAATGTCTACAAAAGCAAAACAAGTATAATGGACTGTAGTCGAATTAAGTCAGGTGATGCTGAGGGAATTAGATTAGGAAATGAGACACTTAAAGTAGTAAAGGAGTTTTGCTATTTGGGGAGCAAAATAACTGATGATGGTCGAAGTAGAGAGGATATAAAATGTAGACTGGCAATGGCAAGGAAAGCATTTCTGAAGAAGACAAATTTGTTAACATCAAGTATAGATTGAAGTGTCAGGAAGTCGTTTCTGAAAGTATTTGTATGGAGTGTAGCCATGTATGGAAGTGAAATGTGGACGATAAACTGTTTGGACAAGAAGAGAATAGAAGCTTTTGAAATGTGGTGCTACAGAAGAATGCTGAAGATTAGATGAGTTGATCACATAACTAATGAAAAGGTACTGAACACAACTGGGGAGAAGAGGAGTTTGTGACACAACTTGACTAGAAGAAGGGATCGGTTGGTATGACATGTTCTGAGGCATCAAGGGATCACCAATTTAGTATTGGAGGGCAGTGTGGAGGGTAAAAGTCGTAGAGGGAGACCAAGAGGGTGGAGGGTAAATCGTAGAGGGAGACCAAGACGTGAATACACTAAGCAGATTCAGAATGATGTAGGTTGCAGTAGTTATTGGGAGATGAAGCAGCATGCACAGGATAGAGTAGCATGGAGAGCTGCATCAAACCAGTCTCAGGACTGAAGATGACAACAACAACATGGAGTTGATGGTATAGCCAACTAATTGATACGATATCTAATCAGAAGAATGCTGAAAGTTGTGCTTAGTAATTCACCCAATTTAAGAAGGGGAGACTCTTTTGATTAGGGAGAAATCACATATGGGGTTTCCCAAGGGTCAATGTTAGGTCCAGAATCAGTTATTTTTGCAGATGTCATTAGTATTGTAATCAATTCAAGCAAGCAGCAGAAGAAATGATAAAACTGTTAAGTGTCATTGACTGGTTTCGGTGAATAGTCTCAACCTCAGTTGTAAAAAGCACACTTATCATTGGTGTAAAACATTTAGATGTGCGGAACAGAATGTGTGAGGTAACAGAGTGGAAACTTCAAAATTCTTAGGTGTCCATATTGATGAGAATTTAACCTGGGAAAAGGCACATGTTGGTGAGGTCCTAAAAAAACTTAATTCAGCCACATTTTAAAATAATCATTGCTAATCTTATGGAGAAACAAATCAATAAGTTGACATATTTTACATATTTTCATTCACTAATGTCATATGGAATCATATTTTGAGGTGACGTAAAAAAGATTTCTTCTTTAAGGAAATAAATATTCATTGCTCAAAAACATGCTGTAAGAATATTACGTGGTGCTTACTCTCAATTAACACGTAGACATCTGTTTGAATTGGGCATTCTATTTATTCCGTCATGAAGTTTGTTGTAAATAATGCACTGCAGTTTAATGGGAACAATGATGAGACTTCCTGGCAGATTAAAACTGTGTGCCTGATCGAGACTTGAACTCACGACCTTTGCCTTTCGCGGGCAAGTGCTCTACCTATCTTCAGGTGGATCAGCCTTGCTGGTGGCTAGGTATGACTGATGGTATCCGCACATTGATGCCCCTTGTGAAGAATGCGCAGGCAGGGAAATCGTGCATGCACAATGATTTGCAGATAGGTGGGTGCCCTATTCAAACACCCTCTGCAAAAAATCACAGAGCGGCTCTCTTGTGCATGCGCTGTACACTGCATTTGCCAACAGTTCAGCCAGACATTATTCACCAACGGCCGTACTAGACCAATGTTATGACGGGCCTTTTATTGAAGAATCTTGATTTTTCACCTCATGATTTAATAGAATGCAGGGTTCCAGGCTGTGCTCAGTTGAAATCCCGCATCCTTGTTGATGAGATTATTGGCTGTATGGATATGTATTGCTTCCTTACTGACGCAGTGTCTGAAAGATGATGCTGGGGATAAAACTTCAGTCTTTTCATAAATCATACGATATCCTGTATTCAGACAGTGTTCCGCAATTGCCGACTTACCTGATTGACAAAGGAATTTATGATGCCGATGTTCATCGCAGTGTTCTTGTACTGTGCGGCATGTCTGGTCTATATACGCTGCCCCACAATTTTAATGAATCTTGTACACACCACATTTCCTCAAACCAAGGTCATCCTTAACTGAACCAAACAGTTTTCTCAGTTTTGCAGGTCGTTGAAAACCACACTTAATTCCGTATCTTCTGCGGACTCTTCGGATTCTTGATGACATGGCACCAAATATGGCAAAAAGACCAAAGTGGTGGGTGTCTTCGTATCTTCGTTCTGGTCCATAGATTGAACTCACTTCAGCCTGAATCGTCTGTCTCTCAGATTAACCGTTTTGTGGGAACACTGTTTTCAAATGTTTTTTTTCCACTCGACAGGCTTTCAGAAGCAGATGCCGCCTTGCATTTTTACTGAGATGCCGCAACAAGCAAACCATCCCTACGTTTGCTAAATTTAAACATTGTATCAATTCTGCTGCTGACACTAGAATTAAACGACGGGCGAGTGCGGCACTTGTGAGAGAAAGGTTTGCACTACATGCGGCGTCAGGAATTGTGCTTGGTGTCTAGACAATCATTATCACTCCATCTGAAGATTTCAGTGAACCTTTCAGTGGTAGCCTGGAACTGAGTAGACAGCGCCACTTGGGCACTGGCTGCCTCGACTGAACGACAAGCTAAGGTTTGTCAAATGACTAAATATGATCAACTCGAAGCCGAATGCAAGATGACTTGCCAAGAAGAGGTACCATGTTTAATCTCGCGGAGAAGACTTTGGATGACACTGCAGTTTCGGTGCTAGAGAAGGGTTTGAATTTTGCACCTACACCAGGGACCATTCCCATCCAAGATGTGATTAGTGGAATAGAGCAGGCTGTTTCGAACTTCTTAAGGATGTTGCCGAAGAGATTAGGCATGACACATGTCGCGTCTTGACTCAAGCTTCATCTAAGAGGTCCAACTTTAACATCACCTCAGCTGAAAGAAGTGCTCTATGAGAATTGAGAGAAGACCAAGACATAATCATCTTACCAGCTGACAAAGGAAATGCTTCTGTGCATCTTTCATGCACAGAATATGACAACAAGATATACAAACTGCTCAACAATCCTGCATATAGTAAATTAAAAAGTGATCCAACGGATAGGATGCAGAGAGAGACTGTGGAATTCATCAGGAAGAGCTCGATTCCAGTGGAAGTCACAAAGGGTTTGCTTCAACAGGCTGCAGCGATCATCACGTTTGAAACTCTGAAGATTTCATAGGTTGCCTGAAAACTCTAAGATTGCAATCATCGGATCTGTTAGTAAGTTTCGATGTTGTGTCTTTATTTGCAAAGGTGCCCTTGCAAGACTCCTTGGAGCTCATTAGCAACAAGTTTGAGGAGGACATAGTAGCATTATTTGAACATGCATGTTTCAACATATCACTTATTTCATGACCAATATTTTGAACAAGTGGATGGTGTCGCCATGGGAAGCCCTCTGTCTCTTGTGGTGGCCAATTATTTTATGGAGGACTTTGAAGAAAAAGCACTACAGTGAGCCAATAATCTCATTAACAAGGATGCAGGATTTCAACTGAACCTGCCTGGAATCCTGCATTGGCTCCTATTAAATCGTGACGCAAAAATCAAGAGTATTCGATAACAGGCCCGTCATAACATTGGTCTAGTGCGGCTGTTGGTGAGTAATGTCTGGCTGTACTGTTGGCAAACACAGCGTATAGTGCACGCGCCGGAGAGCTGCTCTGCGATTTTTTGCAGAGGAAGTTGGAATATGGCACCATCTATCTGCAAATCACTGTGCATGCGTGGTTTCCACGCCTGTGCATTCTTCTTGTGCGTGTTCGAGAAGCGAGGCTTCGACGTGCGGATACCGTCAGTTGTACCTAGCCACCAGCAAGGTTGAACCACCTGAAGATGTCGGACAGTTGCTCCGAGGAAATAGTGTGGAATTTGCACAACATGATCCAGTGGCAAATGTATGAAGACTGTTTACAGAAAATAACTTGTTTCATGGGTCATTAAGGTTTAGTGTGCAAATAATCCATGAAACCAACCAACCAGCTTTGACAACCTCAGGGTGCGGTTTTATATACATCAACCCGCTTAGATGCTGTAACTCTCTCAGAGTAGGTTGTAAAACATTTTTTACCACTGTTCCTCATATTTATGTACATAGGAGTTCAAAAGAAGTAAAACTTAATTCTGTATTTCTCTGATCCGCTTCTAAAATACATTCCCTGTATCATGTTGTACATGTGATCACAGTACCAACAATGCAACATTGGTTAGAAGAGATCAGAAGTTGTGTTGTTCCATTTAGTCTGTCTGTAGTCGTTTTTTGCCTACTGTGTGCTGTGGTGCCTGTGTATTACCAAGGTGTGGTGGGGCTAAGGAGTAGGCATAGGGTGGGAAGGGGGAAGGATAGCAAGGTAGGGGTGGCAGAAGATATTGTGCTGCCTATGGGAGAGTGCAGGGATGTGGTGAGGACAGAATGGGTTGCTAGATGAAGTCTGGAGGTAGTTGAGAGAAGCAGAGAAGGGGAAAATGACAAGTAGGTGCATTAGAGAGACAAAAGGCAAATGTAGCACTGGAGTAGGAGAAGGAAGGGGGTAGTTAAGTGGAGGTCGGGAACTAGCGAAGGTTGAGCCAGTTTGTTTACGAGAATGATGGATTTGTTTTAGGGATATTTCACACCTGCACAATTCAGAAAAGTTGGTGGCAGTGGGAAGAATCTAGAGGGTTTTATTCCATCCAGTACTTTCCATAGTTTGTCTTGTTTGGAATATCTGCCATAACAATTGTGTATCTTATTTGTTCTTTTCAGTGCTCCAAATTAATGTATGATTCTGCTCTTCCTCCGGTTTTAAGACATTATTTAGAGAGATCACGTTTAATGCTGAAATGTGGACATTGACAGGTTCAAATATTTGAGCTGGGGAGTAATTAATATGAAATGCGTATAAAATAAAGTAATATTTTTCCAATTTTGGCATGGCCTCTGATAAGAATTACCTCTTTGACAAGAGGATCCACCAGTGTGTAGTGATTGCGGCATATGTATGTCAGTATGCCACAAATTGCTGGGTTGCACTTCATTTTCGGTGATAGGTCTATACAAGTTTATCATAGGCTTGCCTTATTCTTTGAGGTGTGAAAAAAGGCAGCACTCACCTCATTCTATTGTCAATTTGTATGTAATGTTTTTGGGATTTTAATGCAGAAGACTTTGAACAATTGCTATCAAGTGAAACAAATCATTAATTAGATACCCATGGTTTTTTAAAATTGCTCTGATGAACTCGAGACAAATTGTAGAATTGTTACTTTAGAAATCCCATAACTGCTTCATTCTCCAGTATCTGGAGTGTGTGCGCACCCCATACCTACAATGAACAGTAAAATCTTTTGCATAATTTCAATGCTATTTTTTAAATGTATGTCGTTAATAAAACAAATATTTAAAAATGTGTGATAAACATTAATAGTTTTACATAAACTGTGTAAGGTTAGCTGTATATAGAATAGGAAATGAAACTAGTTACTTGATGAAGCTGATCTTTATAAATATGTAGAAATCCATATAAATTTAAGTGGCAATAATGTTTTGTGTAAAGCCAATCCAAATTATAACATCAACAAATTTCATTGCATGTCTCAAATTTGCATTTCCTTAACTTTACTCAAGTCTGATTCCAGAGAAAAGTATTTGTGGTAGTGTGTGAAATGTGAATGTACCACATTCTATTTTATTGACAAACTTTGGTTGTCGTGTTCAGTTATCCATACTGTACACTGAAACCATGAATGACAAATTGACAATTCTACAACTTTTTATTATTCTCCAAACAGCCTGCTACAATTGCAGTTTTCCAGTACGAGATAGAATGAATTATGATAACATTGAAGCACAGTTAATTGTCATTTGTTCTTATCATTCTGATTATATTTGACTTTGTTTCAGAATCAGCGGACTTTCAAAATTTGTTGTTTTTACTGGTAGAATGATTTTTAATGTTTTAAAAATGTTGCAAGAAGACAATTTTTGTTTCATAGTTATCTAGCATGTATCATGCATTGTTCTTTGTTGCAGGTTTCTGATGCAGTTAGTATTAAAGTAGCTCTACGGATACGTCCTCTTGTTTCATCAGAAACTGAGAAAGGTTGTCAAACTTGTTTGGAGACAGTTCCTTCTGAGCCTCAGGTTCAGATATGTGGTTCAGAGAGATCATTTACCTATAACTATGTGTTTGGCCCAAAATCGTCTCAAACAGAATTTTACAACACGGCTGTGAAGAATTTAGTTGAGTGCGTTTTCAAAGGTTTGTTGCGATTCACTCATTATTGAATAACTAGGAATAAATATGATGGAAAGTGAAATGTAAAACCCTGCATAAATTCCACATGGTGATTCCATGACAGTGTTAGACTTTCACTGATGATGAAGGGTAATGTATCAGTTTGAGGTAAGTGACCCTAGCCTGGAAAAGAGTACAAGTAAAAATTTATTGCAGTTCCATCGCAACCTCGTGCAACACTCAAACTAAGGATCCCAGTTTCTGAACTCTGGTCATTATCTACAGAATTCCCACTGAGTACTCCCCAATACCCCCAGCTAATCTCCTCTGTTCATGGACTAGAAACGGCACACGTAACTTGATGCCAGAGACTAAAAATCCTAAATGTATGTTAGACAACAGTTGTCCAAAATGGTGAACCCCAGCATTAATGCAGGCGTAGTGTCATGTGTGGACTAGGGCTGTTGATATTTTTAAAAATATTGGGAATCCAATACATTGATATTTAAAAATATAGTTATTTTTATGTACTGTCCTATAAAAATATTGGCTCCAAATTGTAAATATACTGTTGGTTTTAGAGCTGTTTGTTTAAATATTGATTAAGTGTGGGGGAATATCGCCGATATATATCAATATTTGTTGGAAAAAATATTGATATTTTACCAACAGCCCCTGTCTGAACCCTCGGTCTGAAGTGAGATGGGTTCCATCATATTGGAGCTACATCTATTGACGATTAACCATTAGGATATGTTCCACGAACGTGGGTAGTATCTCTCTGATAAATGATGTGTTCAGTGATGCTTAATTATTGATTATAACTGCCCACATGTTGACTGATAATGGCTTGATGGCTCTTCACAACTGTACTGTGGGGATTCTCATCAGCCCAAACACGACTATTCTGATTTATTAGTATTCTATCTCTGACAAAACAAGCTTCATCTGTGAGAAATATGTATGCAGAAAAATGAGGATCAACTGTAAGGTGTTGAGAGAACCACTGGTTGGACAAGAGATGTGGTCTGAAGACAAAAAGAGTCAAAGCGTGCACTTTCTGTTCATGGTAGGAGTGTAGCTGCATTTCCTGTAATACTTGCCAGACAGTGGTCTATGAAATGTTCATTTCAAGTGCCACTGATTGCTTATTCCAGGCACCTCATCCACTTGAGCAAGCACAGCATCTTCTAAATCAGGAGTCTGTGTAGTTTGTCCTTCTCCTTAATGTTGTACTGTGCTACCAATTGCTGTTTCACTTAATAATTGGAACAGTCTTGGAAAAATGGGGAGAGTCGAATGTCTCTTCTATGCGGATATTTGGTGCTGGAAAGCCTTTCTGCTTCTCTTATGCTTTAGTTTGCATTCCCATACAGAAATATCACGTCTGCAAGTTTTGTCACCGTGTAAAACTCCTGTTGGTTTGGGCTGATTGACATTCTACAAATTGAAAATGAAAACTGCTGTCTACAACAGTGCAGACATGGTTACACAAAGGTAGTTCATGTCAGTACAAAGTATGCTGTCTGCACTGGATTTGTTGAGTTATTATCCCAACTTCTACATCTAAAAGCCCAATGGGATTGCCTTCCCACCACACTTGGTAATAGTACTGGTACATGTATTCCACTGTCAGAGGTATCAGAATGATTTTCACTCAAAACATGAACATTTCCGGAGCAGAGGTCCCTTGAATTTACCTTCCTCTATCATCCCTGAAAGTTTGATACATCGTTGCAGAATCTCATCATATATGGAGTAAGTTCATCCATAGTAACTATAGATTGTGGAGACTGATGGAAAATGTCTTTGTTATGAATTTGAACGGTACATTTCTTTGTTAAGAGGAAAGTGAGTGGAATAGGCTAGCTCTATAAAATTGGCACCATCATTAGAACTTTTGTTCTATTTGTACTGTCAACAGATTTGTCACCCTTTTCCCACTTTCATTAATGGTCAGTGTTACATGAAATCTAAATCCAAAGATAGAAAACAACTTGATCAATGTCTCATCACAATGCTTTCGAGAATATCATGTACTATGTGAATAGAATTTTAACTGTATCTGAAATCTGCAAGTTTACGCTTAAAATTTAAAGCTAGAGGCAATGTGAATCAGAATGTGTTTTCCAGGTCTTTATGGAAATGTTCTTTAGATTGTAGTGATAGTGAGAGGTAAGTAAATTGTTATTATTGCATTTGCTGTTCCGAATGGTTTACATGTGCAATTTAGACATGTTTATTGCTATGTGAAAAAATTGGTGAAGGTAATCGGACTGAAGATTTAATTGTACATGAAAATGTGCATAGAGGGCAGATGCTGTTGTAAGTGGTGCACTTCTGTTGTCTATTGACTTAAGGACCTAGGCAATGAATATAATGAAGGAAAAATTTGTTATTTAAAAAAAAAATCTTAAATGGCCAGTAGGTAGTGAGAGAAGGCAATATGGAATGCCTGAACAGCACATTGTTGTGTATACAATTAAAAAAAAATGTATTTAAGGAGAGAGAATATATATGGGAGAAACAATTTGTCTAATGGTGTACATCCCCTGCTTATTATAGTTAAAATGGACTACAAGAAAGAAAATAACATAATAACTGTGAAGTACTTTATTCTTGTTGCATGAACATTAAAGTCTGCTCTTAGAATGTTGTTCATGTGAGGTTTTATTATGAATAGCAGTTTCCAGATCCTAGTCTGAGGTGCAGTGGTATCGATAAATCCTATCCTTTATTAGCAAGTTACTGGTAAAACAATGGTTGGTTTTTTAAATTTGCCATATTTAAGGGGAGATTCATGGAACTTAGATTTTTGGATTGAAGCATTTTAATTACTCTTGTCTTGTGAGATTGTCTGTAAAAAAAATTAACTTTGCTAACATTTAAGGATATTGTTTGTAGGTGCTGCAGTTGTGGAAATTCAGTTGTGTGTCAGCTGGAGGGAACTCATTTGCTTTAGTGTGGGGACATATCTGAATCTGTTACAGAAAAAATCTTTTTACTATGTAAATGTAGAGACTATGTTTCGCCATTGTATTTAAACTAGTGGAACTGTAAATGCTTCGCAATTGCTAATTATTTATGGGACACACTATCCATAACCTCCTGTCCATTTCTCTAAGCCCAGTGCTCCCTACCCCCTATCTCTGTCCATCATGTCTTCTCTTTCTTAGACTTTGTTTCGTTTATTGTTACTGCAAACGGAACTTTGATTCAGAATTTAAGTTACTTAAAATAAATGAGTAAATTGGTTGGGATAATTGGTATGATTTATGACACACACCTCTCCAGCTGCGGGATGTGTGAATAGTAGCTTCAGTGACAATATTTTGCATAGTTTTAATCTGAGCATGGGTAGGATTAGTTTTGGATGATTGATTACATTGAAGTACTCTAATCAAAAGCTGATATGCCATAAATACAACTTCCCTGTTTGTTGCAATATAGGCAATGAGGAAGAAAACAAAGCTGCACATTATTGTATATACAGAAACTGACACACAGTCTTCATAAAGAGTCTTCAAACTTCAAAAAGCTATGTGTTACCTTTATAAATCATCTTTTAACGTTGTTACCAAAAGTCTCGAAAAATACTGGACTGATTTAATTAAAAATTTTCACACAGTAGACTAATAAACAGATGGACGTAAACTACATTTTTTGACAATGTCCTGTTATTTTTGTTAAAACTTACTGCAAAAAAGAAAATGCTGATCTTTGAAAATGTGCAGTTTTTTTCTTCTTGCAAGTTTTAACTCTAGCAGCAGTGCATGCAAATCATTTGAGAAACTGCCTGAAAAATTTTTTGTTCTCGTAAGATAAGTTGTAGCATTATTGTTGTTACAAACCTTTCTCCAGAAGTTGAACTGGCTTCCTAGTAGGTAAGCTTTCTACGATCCTTCCTTCCTTCCTTCCTTCCCTCCCAGACTCCGGTTTGTTTCTTTTTGAACACACCTTGTACAATAATGAACATTGTACAAGCTACCTCCTTTTATCGGCACTAACTATAGTGTTTGTTTATACAGTTTGGGCGCCCTCTCCCCCATTCCACACTCGTTTCAAAAGGCCTACATCTTTGTGAGCTTATTTCTGAAATTAGCGAAGGTATTTTAAATCGGTCTTTGAAATGAAATTTTTGTCACAAACTGCATTTTGCTTTATTGAAATAAAATATCAGTGGTCTGCAATGAAAGGCATTTGCAATCGAGCTGCTTTCTACTGGGACTATTCTTATTTTTGAAAAGTACCAGGAATCCGATTTATAGATGCTTAAAAAAGATATCGTTATTGATCCTTGATATATCAAAAAAAAGTATTGATATATTGATGGAAAAATATTGATGGACTGGCCTATAACAATAGTGGCTGCACAGCCAGTTTTAGAGCTGTGTATTTAAGTATTGATTTATTATTAGATATTCTGTATATCTACAAGCTAGCAGCCTGGTTATCCCACTTAGAGCAAGAATTGAAAGGAAACAAAGGTACATTCACGCTTGGCGATAACCACTTCGCTAACAATGGTAATTACTTGTAAGTGGCATAGTAAAAAGTATCTGATGAGTCCATTTTTCAGTTTCATCACATACAGATTTGTCCAGAACACTTCATGTCGACTTCGCTGTTTTTTCATTTCTGCAAACGCCAGCAACCTAGCAGTACTAGTGTCAAATTTTCGTGGTGAATTTAAACGTTGCAGTTTCTATTGGTAGCACCAAGTGCCGTTTATGTCAGCATTTCCCGTCTCGTGTCTCCACCCACAGCAAAGAACAGTCTTGTAATTTAGATATTTCTTCATAATTTTCAGCAGCTGTTTTTGAAAAATGTCGATGTGAAGAAATAGCCTACTAGTTGCATTAAAAAGTTTTTTTAAAAAACGTTATTATGTATATAATTGCCATAAAGCAGCTACATACAATATATCTACATGTCACGTTCTACATCCTGGAGGACCTCCTCACTACGGATCAATTCGAATGAAAGTAAATGTTATCTAATCTAATCTTATGACACAAATTAGTTTTTTCTGCAACTTCATTCAACTTTTTAGCACAGATTTTATAGCTACAAAAACTTGAAATGGAGTGACTAGAAATCGGTATATTTGGCATATCAGACACGAGATAGCCAGAAACAGGAGACTTCTGGTCTGGAGAATACCATGTCATTCACACTGAAACTGATAGACAGATCTGAAGTGGGAGGAGTTGGAATACTGTAAAATACTGCTCTAAGATAATACTAGTCAAACTTGAAACCAAACGGAAGAATGTTGTGACGGTAAAAGTTTACATACCAACATACAAAGAAGAGGGTGCAGTAGTTGTTGATAGAATATAAGAAGACATAAGTAATCTGATCATTAAAAGTTTTGGTCGCCAAGAGTGTAGGTTAAGGGCGTGTGTCGGGAGGTGAGAGACATTCATTTAGACTGTGCCTAATGATCAAGAACATTGCAAGGGAGATGAAAGCCTGAGTGCCACAGAGGACTGGAATGGAGGTTTGGGTGAAGATGGGATTGTGGGAAATATGGACTTGGAAGAAGAAATGGAAGTGGAGCCCAACTGAGTTCTACACTAGGCACGAATTAGTTGTTGCAAATACTGTTTTCTAACACCACAAGTGAAG
Organism: Schistocerca cancellata; assembly: GCF_023864275.1. Classification (NCBI taxonomy): domain Eukaryota; kingdom Metazoa; phylum Arthropoda; class Insecta; order Orthoptera; family Acrididae; genus Schistocerca; species Schistocerca cancellata. The sequence goes on along the minus strand of NC_064630.1, from coordinate 76,567,092 downwards.
ATACACCTGGAAGGCCCCAGGAGACTTTAGGAGACAACAGGTTAATTACATTTGATTGGAATCATGTTTTAGAAACCAACTAAAAGACAGTGCAGGATCTAAACATCTGCAGACGCAATTACCACAACTTGGCCATGTTGAAAAGTTTGTTTAAATTCAGATATTTAAGGAAAAACAGTAAAACAGTAATGAGAAATAGAAAAACTGAATATTTGGGGACTGTCAAGGCATTATGCACAAGAAACAATCACCTAGCTAAAAATTTCCAATGTAGCAGAGTAAAAGAAAATTGGGAACAAATTAAATGTGATATATATAAAGCAGCAGAACAGATAATTGGGAAAACTAAACCCAAAAAACAAGAGAAATATCGGGCAGGTAGGTTAGAAAATTTAAAAAGGGAAATGGATAGGTTAAAGTTAGATATAGTGGGAATTAGTGAAGTTCGGTGGCAGGAGGAACAAGACTTCTGGTCAGGTGCATACAGGGTTATAAACACACAATCAAATATGGGTAATGCAGGAGTAGGTTTAATAATGAATAGGAATGTGGGTAAGCTACTACAAACAGCACAGTGAACGCATTATTGTGGCCAAGATAGATATGAAGCCCAAACCTACTACAGTAGTACAAGTTTATATGCCAACTAGCTCTGCAGATGACCAAGAAATTGAAGAAATGTATGATGAAATAAAAGAAATTATTCAGATAGTGAAGGGAGACGAAAATTTAATAGTCATGGGTGACTGGAATTCGGTAGTAGGAAAAGGGAGAAAAGGAAACGTTGCAGGTGAATATGGATTGGGGCTAAGAAATGAAAGAGGAAGCCGCCTGGTAGAATTTTGCACAGAGCATAACTTAATCATAGCTAACACATGGTTCAAGAATCATGAAAGAAGGTTGTATACATGGAAGAACCCTGGAGATAGTAAAAGGTATCAGATAGATTATATAATGGTAAGAAAGAGATTTAGGAACCAGGTTTTAAATTGTAAGACATTTCCAGGGGCAGATATGGACTCTGACCACAATCTATTGGTTATGACCTGTAGATTAAAACTGAAGAAACTGCAAAAAGGTGGGAATTTAAGGAGATGGGATCTGGATAAACTGAAAGAACCAGAGGTTGTACAGAGTTTCAGGGAGAGCATAAGGGAACAATTGACAGGAAGGGGGGAAAGAAATACAGTAGAAGAAGAATGGGTAGCTTTGAGGGATGAAGTAGTGAAGGCAGCAGAGGATCAAGTAGGTAAAAAGACGAGGGCTAGTAGAAATCCTTGGGTAACAGAAGAAATACTGAATTTAATTGATGAAAGGAGAAAATACAAAAATGCAGTAAATGAAGCAGGCAAAAAGGAATACAGACGTCTCAAAAATGAGATCGGCAGCAAGTGCAAAATGGCTAAGCAGGGATGGCTGGAGGACAAATGTAAGGATGTAGAGGCTTATCTCACTAGGGGCAAGATAGATACTGCCTACAGGAAAAATAGAGAGACCTTTGGAGATAAGAGAAGCACTGTATGAACATCAAGAGCTCAGATGGAAACCCAGTTCTAAGCAAAGAAGGGAAAGCAGAAAGGTGCAAGGAGTATATAGAGGGTCTATACGAGGGCGATGTAATTGAGGACAATATTATGGAGATGGAAGAGGATGTAGATGAAGATGAAATGGGAGATACGATACTGCGTGAAGAGTTTGACAGAGCACTGAAAGACCTGAGTCAAAACAAGGCCCCCGGAGTAGACAACATTCCTTTGGAACTACTGACGGCCTTGGGAGAGCCAGTCCTGACAAAACTCTACCATCTGGTGAGCAAGATGTATGAAACAGGCGAAATACCCTCAGACTTCAAGAAGAATATAATAATTCCAGTCCCAAAGAAAGCAGGTGCTGACAGATGTGAAAATTACCGAACAATCAGTTTAATAAGCCACAGCTGCAAAATACGAACACACATTCTTTACAGACAAATGGAAAAACTAGTAGAAGCCGACCTTGGGGAAGATCAGTTTGGATTCGGTAGAAATACTGGAACACGTGAGGGAATACTAACCTTACGACTTATCTTCGAAGAAAGATTAAGGAAAGGCAAACCCATGTTTCTAGCATTTGTAGACTTAGAGAAAGCTTTTGACATTGTTGACTGGAATACTCTCTTTCAAATTCTAAAGGTGGCAGGGGTAAAATACAGGGAGCGAAAGGCTATTTATAATTTGTACAGAAATCAGATGGCAGTTATAAGAGTTGAGGGACATGAAAGGGAAGCAGTTGTTGGGAAGGGAGTAAGACAGGGTTGTATCCTCTCCCCGATGTTATTCAATCTGTATATTGATCAAGCAGTAAAGGAAACAAAAGAAAAATTCGGAGTAGGTATTAAAATCCATGGAGAAGAAATAAAAACTATGAGGTTCGCCGATGACATTGTAATTTTGTCAGAGACAGCTAAGGACTTGGAAGAGCAGTTGAATGGAATGGATAGCATCTTGAAAGGATGATATAAGATGAACATCAACAAAAGCAAAGTGAGGATAATGGAATGTAGTCAAATTATGTCTGATGATGCAGAGGGAATTAGATTAGGAAATGAGACACTTAAAGTAGTAAAGGAGTTTTGCTATTTGGGGAGCAAAATAACTGATGATGGTCGAAGTAGAGAGGATATAAAATGTAGACTGGCAATGGCAAGGAAAGCGTTTCTGAAGAAGAGAAATTTGTTAACATGGAGTATAGATTTGTCAGGAAGTCATTTCTGAAAGTATTTGTATGGAGTGTAGCCATGTATGGAAGTGAAACATGGACGATAAATAGTTTGGACAAGAAGAGAATAGGAGCTTTTGAAATGTGGTGCTACAGAAGAATGCTGAAGATTAGATGGGTAGATCACATAACTAATGAGGAAGTATTGAATAGGATTGGGGAGAAGAGAAGTTTGTGGCACACCTTGACCAGAAGAAGGGATCGGTTGGTAGGACATGTTCTGAGGCATCAAGGGATCACCAATATAGTATTGGAGGGCAGTGTGGAGGGTAAAAATCGTAGAGGGAGACCAAGAGATGAATACACTAAGCAGATTCAGAAGGATGTAGGTTGCAGTAGGTACTGGGAGATGAAGAAGCTTGCACAGGATAGAGTAGCATGGAGAGCTGCATCAAACTAGTCTCAGGACTGAAGACCACAACAACAACATCCATATTATCGAAAACAGAAGACTGTACAAAAATGCAATTTATGAACAAGGAAAAGCTGAATACAGAAGATTAAGGAATTTACTCTGTAGAGAAGCTAGGAAAGGAAAAGGAAGTATGTGAAATGGAAGAACTGATATAGTGTTGAAAACAGCGAATGAATTTTTTAACAAATGTGGAACAGCAAACTCAGGTATAGCAGAAGACGGGGGAAAATGCTGTTTGGTGAAGACGGAAATAATTCATTGAGGAGTTGTGTGACGGAACCTTTATTGGAGGAAGGAAAAAAAAGAGGAAATAAATGAAGATGACAAAGGATAAGATTTCTGCAAGAATGATTTGAGAAGGCTCTCAAATTTCTACAACAGACCAACAAAGCAATGAGTTTTGATGAGATTCCTGCAGAACTAATCAAGAATGTTGGTGACAACATGAAAATGATGCTGCTGAAAGTGATTAAGTCAATCTATAACACAGGAGAGATGCCAACTTACTTCCAGAAATGCATCATGGTTCCTATACCAAGGAAGACAGCAGCTTCAAAATGTGAACTGTACCAAACCTTAAGCCTAATATCGCATGCATCAAGAATTCTCACAAAAATAGTTCTGGGGAGAATTGAAGAGAAGGTGAAGGATGTACTGAGTGAAGATCAGTTTGGATTCAGGAGAGGATTAGGAACAAGATTCTGGTACTGGGGCTTCTTGTCACAAAGCAAATACAGAAAGATAAATCAACTTATTTGGCCTTTGGAGACCTGGAAAAGACATTCAATAATGTTATCTGACAAGAAATGTTGTGAGTTTTGAAGAAAGCAGGTCTAAAATACAAACAAATATGGGTGATACACATCTTCTATAAGTATGAAGTGCTGTGATTAGAAATTTTCATCATAAACAAGAAGCAAAGATTAGAAAAGACATGACACGGATGTGCTGTTTCTCATCTTACCTTCAGTGCTTATATCCAGCAAGCTGTAGACGATGTTTGTGAAACTACTAAGGCGGGGATCAAAGTTAATGGGCAGGTGGTACTGCTGTAATCACGGATATGAAAGAGGATATAAAGAAGGTCCACAGTACAATGGAAAGGTTTTTCTTCAGTCAGCATGGTATGAGGAGAAACAAGTGAAAGACTAAAGTGATTATATGCAGGGCCGAAGAAGAGTATGAACCTTTAAGAATGAGAACTGGAAGAGAGGTGCTAGAAACGGTAGAGGAATTTACCTACTTGGCAAGCAGGGTTACAAAGGATGTTAGAAGCTGGAAAGAAATTATGAGCAGAATAGAACAGGCCAAAACTGAATTTAATTTGGGGAAGAGCTAACTCACCAGCAAGAATATCAGTATGGAAATAAGGAAATGGGTTATGAAAGTATTTGCTTGGAATGTGGCCCTATATGTGTGTGAAGCTTGGTCAACAGGAAAATGAGACGATGGTAAGCCTTAGGAGGAGATTTGGTGCTGCAGGATGATGATAATCAGCTGGAAGGACAGTTGATAATGGAGATGCTGAGAAGACTTCAGGAAACCAGATCTCAGTAGACACACATCCAAACATGAGAACACACATCCGAACATGAGAACACACATCCGTGGGACACACTTTTAAGACTGTAGCAGGAGGAGCTGTTGGATGCTGGGGCAACCAAAGATGTCATACATGCAGCAGATTGAGTAATTTGGGATGCATTATGTAGGTGGAAGTGAAGAAGGCAGGAAGAGGAGGGGGATGACTTACTGTTAGAAACCAACCTCAGGGTTGAAAGCGGGTGGGGGTGGGGTGGAGGGGGGGGGGAGAATTTTACACTATGGTCTGCATGTGGAATACCATATAGAAACGTTTCAACCTTCTTTTTGTATGCCCCTTTTTTTACACGTGTGTGTGTGTGTGTGTGTGTGTGTGTGTGTGTGTGTGTGTGTGTGTGTGATATTCACCAATCAACGTTCACAAACAAGGTACTTCACAGTACAATTGTACAAGTTGTTTGATGTGGTCATTGGTCCAGCCCCTTCATTATACTTGCAGCAAATAAAACTTGCTGCCACCTGAAAACCACTCATTCATCAGTGGTGAATTTTGAGTAAACTTCTACATTTTTCTTATTGTATTATTAAAATTTGCTTCTTTTGACAAAACGAAGTGGTTTGTTCAATGTCACCTCACTGACGTCCTGATGCAGTTGTAATAGTAACAGAATCATGAAATAGTGGTTTATTAAATGAGGAACTGAGGACAATTCAGGTCGAAAACTTTTGAAAAATCACATTCGTGGTATAAGTGTGCACGTTCTTAATTTACCTTTTTGCAAAGCAACACTAATTCTTATTTCACTAGCTATTGAAGACATTAAAAGAATTGAATCTTTCCATTGCAAACGTTCTAGTTACTTTTACATTATGTTAGATAAGAAAGTCCCATGTGTTTATCATATAGCAAAATACTCTCACCTTTCAGTGCTATCATTTGTCAATACCTCTTCGTTATCTCAAACCATTTGAGACTTGAGGGATAATGCAAATATTTCATTCTCATTTGTGTGTGTGTGTGTGTGTGTGTGTGTGTGTGTGTGTGTGTGTGTGTGTGTGTGTGTGTGTTTTCTCTCCTTGTTTTCTCTCATCCCCTGCCACCCTCCCTACTCTGCCACCCTCCCTACTCTGCCACCCTCCCTACTCTGCCACCCTCCCTACTCTGCCACCCTCCCTACTCTGCCACCCTCCCTACTCTGCCACCCTCCCTACTCTGCCACGCTCACTACTCTGCCACGCTCACTACTCTGCCACGCTCCTCTTCCTGTATTAAGATATAATGTAGCACCCCTCCAAATGCTATAATAATGCACTAAGTAGTAGTTACACCTTCACCAGTGTCAAGGAGTTTACGTAGATAACTTTCTTCTTTACGTGTGTGTGATTTTATTTATCTTAACCACTCAAATGTGGAAAGCAGAAGTTGTGTGAGTAAATATAGCAGAAGGGATTTTTTAATATATGTATATAAAATTACATGCTGAAAACAATAGGTGAATCAGTGCGCCCAGTGCCTAAACTTCAGTTTGGACCAGATGGTGGCGGGCCGTGTTTGGCGGTGTCAGAGATGTGAAAATCTGAGCTAGACACTATTTTGTTTGCTTTATGTAGGATTATAAGTGTCTCGTTTGGCTAAGTGCTAATACAGTGTTACATTTCTGTGGAAATGAAAGGAAAATTTATACTGTCCAGTCACATTAATGTGATCACCTGGCAGAAAACTAAATAACCACCTTTTTCACTGAAGACTGCTGCAAGACATGATGATGGAAGAATGTCAATGAGATTCTAGAAGGTACTGACAGGGATATAGACCTAAGCCAACAACAAGGCTGAGGCTAACTGTGCCAGATTTCTTGGCTGAGGATCTGTAGCAGTAACAGCCCAATCAAAGTGGTCCTGCAGTCTCTTGATTGGGTATAAATCCAGAAATTGTGGTGGGTGGGGGGAGTACCACTAACTCATCCAGTGCTCTTTAAGCCATGCATGTACACTGTGAGCTGTGTGACATGCTGCACTCTCCTGCTGAAGAAAAACAAACTGCTTGTAGGGGTGGGCATGGTACCCAAGGATGGATGCTGACTTGTTGGTCCATTGTGCTTTTTGTGTTCGCTTCAAGACGTTTCACACCTTCCATGTCAACAATCATCTGTCCAATGGAACATAAAACAAAATTCAACTGAAAAGAGTTTCAGACTTTGTTGCCAATGAACAGCAGTCAGTGTGGGTCTATGAACCAGGTGCCTGCTGCAGAGGCCAATATGGTGCAACATTCACTAAATGGTCATTCTATTCAACCACATAGATCTCTGCAGCCGTCATTCACCACAGTCATCATGGCCCTTGGTGCACCAGTTGCCTCAGTGCTGGTTTTGGATAGCACCATTTTGTGATGCATGGTATACATTAATAGTGGCAACATCTAAATGTTTACAAGCTTGACCATTTCGCAAATGCTTCCGTACTTGGCCCGAAAGCCAGTAATCATGCCCATTTGGATGTCAGAAAAATAGTTCATTTTCCACTCTGTGATGACCTCTGCACTATTTTCTGCATTCCCCAACTCACCTTATATTCCCCCCACTGCTAGTGCTGCCACTGGTTATTGCACGTTGATGTCAAACAAAGGCATTGGTCACATTTATGCAACTGGACTGTGTATGTTGATCCACAGCGTTGGTGCGTGGGAGGCAACTTTGCTTAATGCTCCCATCTGGTTAGTAGATAAGAAGTCTACCGTATGACCTCATTCCACAGGATACAGTGGAAGCGCTTGGGGTTTGACCTAGTACATTTACACGTGATCTGGAACTCTTGTCATTACCTCAGTATCTACATCAATAATCCACAAGCCACCATATGTTGCGTGGCAGAAGGTACCTTGTACCAGTACTAGTAATTTCCTTTCCTGTTCCATCTGCAAATAGAGCAAGGGAAAAATAACAGTCTGCATGCCTCCGTATGAGCCCTAATTTCTTGTATCTTATCTTCATGGTCTTTATGTACAATGCATATTGGCAGCAGTAGAATTGCTTGGCAGTCAACTTCTGATGCCGGTTCTCTACATTTTCTCAATAGTGTTTCCTGAAAAGAACGTTGCCTTCCCTCCAGAGATTCCCATCTGAGTTCCCAAAGCATCTCCATAACACTTATGCGTTGTTCAAACCTACCGGGAACAAATTTAGCTGCTCACCTCTGAATTGCTTCGATGTCTTCATTCAATTTGACCTTGTACAGATCCCAAACACTTGAGCAGTACTCAAGAATAGGTTGTACAAGTGTCCCATATGTGATCTCATTTACTTTTCCTTAAAATTCTCTCAATAAACTGAAGTTGACCATTTGATTTCTTACAACAGTTATCACATGCTCATTCCACTTCATGTCGCTTTGCAACGTTATGCCCAGATATTTAAATTGGTTGACTGTATCAAGCAGGACAGTAGTAATACTGTACCCAAACATTACAGGTTTGTTCTTCCTACTCATTCACATTAACTTACATGGCTCCACATTTAGAGCTAGCTGCCATTTATCACACCAATTGGAAGTTTTGTCTAAGTTGTCTTGTATCTTCCTACATTCACTCAACTTCAACACCTTACCATAAGCATCATCAGCTAACAACTGCAGATTGCTGCCCACCCCATCTGCCAATCCATTTATGTATATAGAGAACAGCAGGTCCTATTACACTTCCCTGGGGCACTCCTGACGATACCCTTGTCCCTGATGAACACTTACCATAAAGGACAACACACTGGGTCTGAAAGCCACTTACATATATCTCTTGCTAGTCAAATAATAATGATAATGAAAATATCCTCCATTGGGATTCAGGCAGGCTGCCTCTGTGTTGGGTGTCATCATACATAACATGCATTGGCATTGTTAAGTGTCAGCAATGGTGAATTTTCACTGTTAATTTCCTGAGCTATTAAAACTGGAAAACATTTCCAGTGACTTGAATTCTGTAGTGAAATTTCCCAGTAAAATAGTAGAATATTGAGTGTTCTATTGCACAGTTCCAAATACTTCATGACTCTTTCTTGAAAAAGTGCATGGCAAGCATAGGGTCCAAGCTATTGTAGTACCTACTTCCTTTCTTGTGCTGCAATCTCGTATCTCAATCTGTCAAATGGTCCCAATTTTTTATATCGGCATGCGATGTTTGTGTAGGTCCTGCTTTCTTTCTTTCTTTCATTCATGTATTTATCCATTTCCTTTCATCTTTATTTGGTTCTGCTTGGGTTCAATGTCAGTCTTCTAAATTTCCCAGTAGTGTGGACTCCTTGGAGATGGTCAGCTTAAATAGTGCCAACTGGCAACATTTTTAAAGATTGTCTGTACGCAGTAACTATGTAGACTTCAGTAACTATGCAAATTTCAATAAGTGCTTGAAAACCAATGCAGTAGCCAACGTCATGTGATGGGCTCGTTATTGTACCATATCAGCTGAGCATCCTAACAATGTGGATCATATTTCTGATACCTGAGCTGCTAGCTCTCCATACATGCCAAGCAGTAGTTACCTGTCTCCTTGGGGCACTTTGACTCCCAGTAATGACCATCGTGCCTTGTCTCATTAAGTCAGTCTAGAGATTTCATTGCAGACAGTACAGTCCTATTGCTTCCTTTAACACTGGATACCTCCTGGGAAGAGGGAGAAGCCAGACTACTGGGAGTGAAACAATTTATTCAGTACCTTGTCTAGCAACAACAACAGGTGGAGATAGTTTTACAATGGCAAAATTGTCATTTGTTGTGGGACAGGTAGAATATACGAGAGTTGGAACATAAATAGTAGCAACTGTTTATTCACAACCGATACAAAAGAGTTACATGTTTGCACCTGTTACTGTCCTTCAAAGTAGTCACCAGCGTTGTCTAGAACCCATTGCCAATGATGTGGAAGGCGTAGTATACCATTAGCAGAACCAGTGTTGTTGATGGTGCGAATGAAGCGGTCTACTGCCTGTCGAACCTCTGGAACAGTTCTGAAGCAAATGCCACAAAGTGGTTCCTTCATCTTCAGAATCAAATCAAAGTTCAAATCAAAGTCACAAGGACTTAAGTCTGGGAAGTATGGTGTATGGTACAGTACTTCTCAGTCCCATCGACCGAGCAGAGCAGACACATCTTGTGCTGTAAGCGCCCGTGCGTTGTCGTGCAAAATGATGGGTGGGTTGCGCAGAAAGTGTTGCCACTTCTTTTGCAAAGTTGTTCGCTGGTGATGCTCCAAAAACAAACAGTAATTTTGTGCATTGATGGTCTGCTGTTCCCCCATGGTGCCCGCCACTGTTTGGCGGGTTCGTGCTTGGCTACCACGGGTCCCCAGCCTTTGCAGCACTTTTTCCCTCCCTTAGGGAACATGTCTAGGGTATTATTGGGAATGTTCTGCATTCTGTTGCTGACCTGCGAACAGTCTCACCTTTCTTTTTGGCTCCTTTTTCCCTTCTTTGTTTCCCTTCTCTTCTCGTTCCTCCTCTTTTTTTCTTCTTCCTCCCTGTGCGCTCCTGAAGGCTGGCCCACGTGTAAACGGTGACTGGGTAATGTGTAATTCCCAGCCCCGGGTTGACGGGCAGGGTTTGCACATACCCCCTGGTACAGGCCAGGCCCAGTGAGGGGTGACTGCCTGAGCTGTAACCTTCCCAGATAGCCCATTGGTCCCTACGTCAGGTGTTTGGGAGGTGTGACCTGAGGTGTGAACAATTGCCTAAGGTGGGTGTGCCCCCTTGTGAAGGGGGCCCCCAGTTGGAAGGAGCGCACCATCGGAGATGCTGACAATCATGGGGATTTCCTCGTGATGAGTCACACATTCTATCCATCGATGCCGATGAAATGTAAATGTAATGAGGCTACTGATTCGAAGACCCTTCCTGCTGCACCGTGGTTCCTTGTGGTATCGCGTACTGGAGACAGTCAGTTCTTTGCTACGGTCAATCCGTTTATTATTCAGAAAGGTGTTGATGCCATTGCTGGCCATGTAAAATCCTGCTCTTGTGTATGGAATGGCACTTCGCTTTTGGAGATGGCTTCTAATGCTGAAGCACAACTACTTGCTGTCTCGCTTCTCTACAGCTACTATGTGTTGAGGCACATAATACTTTGAATTCTTCCCATAGTGTAATTTACACCAGGCTGCTTGACGGTCTAACCGATGCTGGAATACAATCGTACCTGTCTGATCAGGGTGTCATTGCCGTCCATTGTGATATGAAAAAGGTAGATTCCTCCTTGGTGCCCACCCCGCACTCTTTTCCTCACCTTTGGTAGGGTGGTGCTGCCATCGAAGATTAAAGCAAGCTACGAAATCATCACATTCCGAATCTGATGCGCTGTTACCGGCGTCATCAGTTCAATCAGACTAGAACAGCTTGTCGACACCCAGCCAAATGCGTAACCTGTGGCAGGCATGCTCACGAGGGCAAATGTCCACCTCCTCCTCCCCGCTGTATCAACTGCAATGGGGCCCCCACTGCCGCCTCTCAGGATTGCCCCATGTATCTAGATGAGTGGGCTGTTAAAGAGATTCGGGTAAAGGAAAAAGTGCCTTACCCATTAGCTTGCAAGTTACTAGCTGGTCGCAAACCCTGTGTTCTCCCGTCTGGCACTTATGGTTCAGTTCTTGTTACTCCTCACTCCATTAAGGACATGGCTACACAGACGTGCAACCTCAAATTTGGCTCTGAGATTGTGAAGTCGCCTAGTGTCTAGGTAGCATCACCGTCTCCATGTCCTGCTGTGCAACAAACTTTCGAACTCTCACTTAAAGGGGCACAGCTACCTACTACACAACTGGCAGGCAGGGAAGGTCAGAAGGTGTACTCGTGAGAAGACTTCTTCTGTCCCTCCAGCCAAACAACACCCAAGTCTTCATCTAACCAGGAGGGCTCGAAGAAGTCCACTAAAGACAAATGGTCTTCCCCTTCACCAACTCAGACATCCTACTCAGTGGCGTTGCCACATGGTCGCTTAACCCAGCCAGCCTCTGTCTCACCGGTGGCCTCCACCAACTGTTTTTCAGCATTGGACTCCACCGACCCACCGCACAAGCATGCCGATGCTTCTGTGGACCCCATGCAACAGGATCCTCCTGCTTCTGTGCCCTGTAGTAGTGACTCTCCACAGGTTGTCCCTCGGCGGACACAGAGTTGACACCCTTAATCTCTTTCTCCTCATGACTGTCCTCCAGTGGAACGTTCCTGGCCTTCAGTCCCACAAAGAGGATTTATAACTGCTTCTAGCATTGCAGCATCCCCTTGTACTTTGCCTTCAGGAAACTAAATTGCGCCCTCAAGACTGCTTTGAGCTTCCACATTACTTACTGATTCGTTTTGACCTTCCCCCCTGAAGTTGGCATCCCATCTCATGGGATGTCATACTGCTTCTACGGGATGACCTTCATAGTCAACCCATCTCCCTGACTACCCGTCTTCAAGCTGTTGTCGTTCACCTTTTCCTTCCCCACCTGACTTTCTCCCTCTGTACCATTTATGTACCTCTGTCCTTCAATGTGACCAGGGCAGGCTTCCTTCAGCTTATTGGGCAGCTACCTCCACTGTTTTTGCTTCTCGGTGACTTTAATGTGCATCATCCCCTTTGGGGTTCTCCCAGGACCTGCCAGAGAGGTGCCCTCGAGGCTGACATTCTTAACCAACTCAACCTCTTCTGCCTTAACACTGGTGCACCCACTTTCCTTTCTGACTCTTCGCACACCTATTCCCATTTGTACCTATCCTTTTGCACTGCCCAAATTGCCCCTTGTGTTGAGTGGTCCGTTCTTTCTGACGCCTACTCGAGCGACCATTTCCAGTGTGCCCTCCATCTGCTGACTCCTACCCCATCCACATGCATGCCCAAATGGCAGGTTACTAAGGCTGACTGGCAGCCTTACTCCTCCCTGGCAACCTTCGCAGAACAAGATTTCCTCAGTTGCGATGACCAGTTGGACTATCTCGCCAACGTTATCCTTACTGCTGCAGAACGTTCCATTCCTCGCACTTCCTCTTTACCACGTCGTGTCCCAGTCCCTTGGTGGACAGAGGCATGTTGCGACGCAATTCGCACACGGATACCTGCTCTTTGTGTTTGTAACCGTCACCCTATGTTGGAAAACTGCGTTCATTATAAACAGATGCGTGCAAAGTGTCGTTGAGTTCTTCGGGATAGCAAAAGAGCTAGTTGGATTTCATTCACAAGTTCTTTTAACAGTTTCACACCTTCCTCTATTGTGTGGGCCAACCTCCGACGGCTCTCTGGAACAAAGATACATTCTGGCCTGACACTAGCTGCCGATGGCATTGTGGATCCTGTTGCTATCTCCAATGCCTTGGGCCACCATTCTGCTGATGTTTCGAGCTCTTCCCTCTCTCACCTTGCCTTCATCCATTGGAAACGAGTGGAGGAGACTGGGGCGATACCCTTCTCTTATTAGAATCGTGAGTGTCCCAGTGTTGGGTGCTATCCACATTCAGATGTTGCAGCACCTCTCTTTGCGGGCATGCACTTTCTGCTTAACACATACAACTGCATCTGGGCTGAGGGCACATTTGCTGGAGACTGGTGCGAAGCTACAGTCATATCCATATCTAAGTACTGGACTCGCATTTGGGAAGACAACGGTTCAATCCTGTGTCCGGCCATCTAGATTTAGGTTTTCCATGAGTTCCCTGAATTGCTCCAGGCAAATGCCGGGATGGTTCCATTGAAAGGGCACAGCCGACGTCCTTCCCCGTATTTCCCTAATCCAATAAGACCGATGACCTCGCTGTCTGGTCTCCTCCCCCAGACAACCCAACCCATACCTAAGACCGATAAGGACAAAAACCTTCCTTCTAGCTACTGCCCCCATCCCTCTTACCAGCTGTGTTTGCAAGGTGATGGAACATATGATTCATGCCCGGCTGGTGTGGTGGCTCGTATCTTGCCATTTACTCACGAATGCACAGTGTGGATTTCAAGTGCGGTGTTCTGCGGTTGACCATCTCATTACTTTGTCCACCCATGTCATTAGTGGTTTTCTGCAGAAATCCCAGACTGTGGCCATGTTTTTCTTTTTGGAGAAGGCCAACGACACCTGCTGGAGAACCGGTATCCTCTGTACTCTTTACATGTGGGGCTTCTGTGGGCACCTGCCCTGTTTTCTTCAGGCATTTTTACAAGACTGAGTTTTCGAGGTGCATGTGGGTTCTGCATTGTCGGACACCTTTATTCAGGAAAATGGTGTGCCTCAAGGTTCCGTCCTGAGCGTCATCCTCTTTGCTATCGCCATTAACCCTACAATGGCCTGTCTCCTGCTGGGTGTCTCCTGCTCCCTTTTTGTCGATGATTTTGCAATCTATTGCAGTTCTTCACGGACCTGTCTCACTGCTTTGTTTATGCATCTGCACGCCATCCCTTTTACACCGTCTCAACACTATCCATCGTCATGGCCTCCGTTTGGCCAAGGGGGCCTTTTACACCAGCCCGGTTGAGAGTCTGTGTGCTGAAGCTGCTGAACTGCCATTGTCCTACTGCCATGACTTTCTCCTCAGCAGGTACACATGCTGTTTGTCTGCCACCCTTCCTATACCTCCTTCTTTGATGGTTCCTTAGATTGTCAGTATGGGGCTCGACCCTCTTCTGTTACCTCCTGGAGTCTGCTTTCGCCACTTGCTACGGTGGCTTAAATTCATGCTACCTGCAACTTTCCCCGTGGGTGTGAACCCTTCACCACGTTGGCTTCGTGAAGCGGCACATTTTAACCTTGGCCTTAATCCGCTTCCTAAGGACACTACTCCAGTCTCGGACTATCGTCTTCAGTTTCACAACCTTCACATGGAACATGGCGCTAGTACCTTTGTATACACTGATGGCTCTCGGACTGACAGTGCGGTCAGGTTCAGGTGTGCCTTCGTCATTGGCACCCATGTCTTTCAATATCGGCTTCCGGCCCACTCCTCAGTATTTACAGCTGAGATTTTCACCTTGTATCAGGCCACAGAGTACATCCAGCGACATAGCCTTTCCAGTTGTGTCCTCTGCTCACTCACTCAGTGCCCTACAAAGTCTGTGTGTGCTGTACACTGCTCATCGCTTAGTGCAGCGGGTCCAGGAAAACTCACTTGCTCACTCTTGGTGGAGCCAGTGTCATGTTTCTGTGGGTCCCCGGTCATGTCGGTCTGCCAGGAAACGAGGCTGCTGATGCTGTTGCCAAGGCTGCAGTCCTCGTACCTCAGTGCGCGAGTACCTATATTCCCTCCGATGATCTCTGCGCTGCCATCTGTCAGGAAGTGGTGTCGCGTTGGCATCGCCAATGGTCCTCTCTCCATGAGAATAAGGTTCAGCTTATTAAGCTTCTCCCGGTGCCTTGGACAACCTCCTCTTCGCCCCCCGCTGGGAGGAGATTATTTTAGCTCGGCTGCGTATTGGGCACTGTGTTTTTAGCCATCATCATTTGCTCAGTGGCGCTGCCCCACCACTTTGTACTCATTGCGCCCAAATTTTAACTGTCCGCCACTACCTGCTGGAATGCCCTTTTTTTTTTACCAATTTATGTTCCATCTTGGGTTTGGCATCTGATTTATCAGCTGTTTTAGTGAATGACACTTGGGCAGTTGCCTGTGTTTTATTTTTTATCTGCTGAAGCGATATGGTGAAGGCCGTTTAATTTTTAGTTTTGTATCTCCAGTTTTGTATGGCGTTTCTTTTAGCCCTTTTTCTATGTGCCTTGTTTAGATGTCTCCTATTCTGTCCATTGGGCCTGAGATATAGTCGTTTCCCTCATCTGTGTGTTTGTGTTCTATAGTTTTGACTTGGGTGCACATCACCTTTTTTTTTTTTTGCACCCTAAAACAAAACAAGATAAACGGTCTGCCGTGGAGGGACTTGATGCGTAAGGATTAAACCATCAGTCGTACCAGAGAATCACCATAACTTTAGACTGCTCCATTCGCACTATCAACAGAATAGGCTCTGCTAACGGTATACTACGCCTTCCACATCGCTGGCAACGGGTTCTACAAAACGCTGATGACTACTTTGAAGGACAGTAACAGGTGCAATCATGTAACTCTTTTGTATCAGTTGTGAATAAATAGTTGCCACTATTTAAGTTCCAACCCTTGTACATTTGGAGAAGTTGACTTGTTGAGAAAAAAGTCGCCTCTGTCGCACAATCTAAAGCTCTTCAGACATTCGAACGACTGGGTTACATATAAGGGTCAGTCAATGAAAAGGGAAGGTTGGGAAAAATGTCAGGAAACTGTTTATTATAGCAAAAGTAATTGCCAACTATTAACAAATATATCCTATTGTGAGACAAGAGTAAATGCCATCCAGGAAGATTGTTCATGGTTGCCTAAGGAATCGCAGTTGTACCCAGGCACGGTCCTCTTTGTCCAAAGCACTGTCCACATGGACAATACGCAAAAATTAAAGTGTGCCATAAAGTCCAAACGTCTAGGAATGCTTACAGATGACATCATTCTGTTTCAGGATAATGCCCATGCACTTGCTGCCAGTTTTGTTTAGACTATGCTGCAAAAGTTTCAAAGGGAAGCCCTTACACATGTTCCATTCAGACCTGTTCTCTTACCATGTGGTTTCCAATTTTTATAGCCCTGAAAAAAGACATTGAGCATTGATTTGCTTTGGATGAAGAGGTGCACACCTGAGTACAATCGTGGTCTTGCAGGCACCCACAAACATTTTTCATGAAGTCATTGACTGGCTTGTCTCGGTGGGATAAGTGTATTGACAGTTGTGGCTATTAAATTTCGAAATAATAAACAGCTTACTAACTTTTTTCTGCCTGTATTGTCTTCATTTGACTCACCCTTATGCTAGTGACAGTTGCTCCATAAAAAAACTTTGAATATTGTAAAAGAGTTATTCTTCAGAAACCTTACAACCGAGACAGTCGGTGAGCTAACAGCTGATCTTGAATGGCGAAGTGTACATTTTTTCAGATGCGTACAAAAAGATCCCAGGGATAACAGAGTAGATACATGCACTTTCATCGTAGCTTTAGAAGGAATGTTCTCCCAGAAAAATTTAGTCATGGGGTACAGATGTGAATGAAACCACATGTTCCACCACCCATAAGGTGTTCCCAGTGTTTAACTTTAGTTGTACGTCATCCCGCTGCACGGCAGACCCAAAATGTGGAAACTGCGGACGATCGCACTATGCAAATTGTCCTTGCGAACAACTGCTTTTGTGTGTCAATTGTATGGAACACCATCCTTCACATTCACCAGTTTGCCCAGTATTTAAAAAACAAAAGTAAATACAATAATATAAATGAGATGACCAATTGTCATATACTGATACAGGTAAGATTTGAGAGCCTGCATCCTGTCAACATGACAAATGATGCAAAAGTTACAACTGTTACCCCGTCCCTCCCTCCACCTCAATTTTTTCCAAACCAGACCTACCACTGCCTCCCCCCCTCTTGTGATTTTCAAAGCACCATCTTCAGGAACAACTATCCACTTGCAGCCAGAGGAGCAGTTTCCTCCTCTGGCATTTACTGGTGATATGGCACCCTCTTGGCACTCCTCTTCCTGGAAACCCACAGATAAGATGTCCAACACCAGCCAGTGACTGAAGGAGCCACGATCTTTGCGTCCAAAGGCTGCCTGCTCTTAATTTGTCTCAATGACCACAGTGGATAAGCCCTTGCATGAACTCTGGCCACCAAAAGTTGTGAAAGAGAAGTATGGTTGGGAGAAGCCTACCCAGTGACCCTGGAGGCACTAGATCTGCCCCTGCAAATGGATTCTGAACTAATGTTCATTGGTGGTGTCCAACCATAGGTGATGCAGCAGTCCTCTGGCATGACCTGTCCTACAGGCACCTTCATGCCTATTCAGGACAGTCAGTGTGATGATACACTGGCACTGTAATGGATATTATGGTTACTTGCTGGAAGAACACTTAATTTCCTCTTATTATGCGATCCATGTTGCTCTCCAAGAAACCAAATCCACTGACAACTATTCTCCAACACTATGAGGTTGCCGTGCATTCTGTCAATCATACTGTTCCAAAGAGGGCATCTGGAGGATCTGTACATTGGTTCACACAGTTGCTAACCGCGAGTGATATCCCCTCCAAATCACATTGAAAGTAATAGCTGTTAAAATGCAGATGACCCCAGTGATCACCATTTGTAATGTTTACTTACCTGTAATTGGGTCACTGCTCACCTTTAGATGACCACCTTAATCTAACAACTTCCCCCGACACCTCCCCCCCCCCCCCCCCTCCCGCAATTTTGTCCTAATTAGCATTTCAGTGTGCACGACCACCTCTAGGGAAGTAACGCTTAGTCTCATTGGGGCATTCAGATTTACCAGTTCCTTTCCCATCTCAGCCTCTCTCTCTCTCCTCAATGATAGTACTGCCCATTTCTGTGCTGCCCATAACACCTTTTTGGCTATTGATCTTATGATCTATTTCCCCAGTCTTATGGCTTCATTACATTGGTTGCTCCACGACGATCTTTTGTGACAGTGATCACATGCTGGTGGTCCTGTCACTGCCCAATGGACTGATTACAATGTTGGGCAATTTGAAGAGCCAACTTCCAGTTATATACTTCTCATATCAGCTTCACCCTATCTTGTTGAGACTACATAGGTAAGATTGTGGGAGCTGCCTCCAGTGTGATCGCCCATGCCACTGGAACTGTTATTTCCCTTCCTACAAACAACCTCTGCCCCAACCAGTACCTTTATGGACCAAAGACATTGTGTTAGCTATTCAGGAGTTTTGAAGGGCCCAGCCACCTCATTAGTTTTAAGTGACTCTGTACTGAAGCTTACTATCTGATAAATGCCCTGCCAGTAGGTTCGACCAACACACAAGTATTATGGAGATGCATAGGAATCTGTGGAGGGAAGGTGATGGTCTTTTCGAGGAACGCTATTGAGAAAAATTTAGGAAACAAGCATTTGAAGCTGACTGAAGAATGACCTGACTCAAGTTATCACATATGTCATGTAAGGACTATCAACATAAGAGAAATTTGGGCTTGTATGGAGGCATATAGATGGTCGTGTTCTCCCTTGCTCTGTTTGCGATTGGAAGAGGAAGAGAAATGTTTAGTAGTGGTAAGACATACCATCCACCATGCACTTTATGGTGGAGGAGGAGGAATGCTGGGAGTGTTAAATTTCCTCTTTGGGAACATATACCCCTTTACCCCAGGTGTGGGCCAAGCTCAGTAGTCTGCTGGGCCAACAATTCTGCGTCTCATCCTTGAAGGTAGTATTTGTGCCAATATGTTGGTTCTTGCTGGTGATCCACAGTGTTACATCCTACTCTTAGCTGGCTTCCTTTCAAAGACATAAACAAGAAGTTGAAGATATCCCCCTTCGCTTTCCCCTCCCAAGCCATTCATTGTCTGTTTCCAGCTCGTAACTCGTTGCATGGTATTGCTCCAGGCTCTGATAAGACTCACCTATTCAGTTTCTCCAATGATAAGATAGTTTCATTGTCCAAATCCTTCAGCCAGGAAAAAAAAAACGTTGTCCATTGCTAGCTACTGACTGATCAGCCTCACTTATGTACTTTGAAAGCGGCTTGAGATTATGGTGGCCTGCCAATTGGGCTAGGTTCTGGAATCATGAGGCCTTTTGTCCCTCTGTCAATGTGATTTCTGGTAGAGGAAATCCACAACTGACCGTCAGGTTTGGTTGAAAACGACAGTCAGATAAACTTTTTCTAAACACCAACACATTGCAGTCTCTCTTGATTTGCTTGGCAATACTGCTTGGAACTATCACATTTTACTTACCTTCTGTAATTGGAGCTTTTGAGGCTCTCTACTGATTTTTATTCATGAGTTTCTATCCCATCAGTTGTTGCAGATTGGAGGTGGTACATCACTCAGCTTACCACAGATCCAAGAGAACGGAGTCCCACAGGGCCTATGGCAAGTGATACACTTTCTCATCACAATCAATGGGCTAGCGATTTCAGTTGGACAAGTGATCACTCACACACTGTATGTCGATGACTTTTGCATTTGGTACATAGCCTTGGCTGAATACCAACTCCAAGGCACTATTCAAATGGCCTCTCCTTGGACCCTTTTCCATGGGTACCAATTCTCTTCTGCAAAAATACAAGTCATGCATTTCTGTTCTCATACAAAGGTCCATCCTGACAAATCTACTCGAGTACCCAGCTCTTCGATGTTATTGCAGTCATGATTGCCTTTGATAGAAAGCTGACATGGTGGCTCTGTGCTCATCACCCAAAGACTACTGCATTTGGAAGCTTAATGCCCTTTGCTTGATTGCCCACACCTCTTAGGTTGCGGATTGCACTACTATCCTCCATATTTACTGGGCCTTGGTCTTGTCCCGAGTGGACTATGGTTGCATTGTTTATGGCTTGAGGCTCCCTAGTTAGCTGACTATCCCAGGGAATGAACTGGCCAACCTTTCAGCATGAGAAATGGTTGCTCGCTGAACATCTGCTTCGATGATCACAGGTGCAGGTTCATGGGTGCAAATAAGAAATCTTGTCACTTGAGGTGGATCATCATCCATTGGGCTAGCGTTGCTCCATGTGTTCCTCGTGGACTAAATTCATCTCCTATGTCACCTCTGCATTAGTCATACCCAATTAACCAATAGTTTCATTTTATGTGACTAGCCACTCCCATGTGGTTGCAGAGCCTTACAGAAAGTAGCTCTCATCCTGCTGGAATGCCTCTCCTGGTTCTCTATGCAAAGTATAGTCTTCCTGATTCTTTGCCACTTACGAAGGGTGACAGCTGCCACAGTTGGTCCCTCCTTCACTGTGCTTAGTTGTGTTTAGATGTAGTTATCCCTTTTTCGCCACTGCTCCTAATTTTCTGGTCTAGGAGTAGCACTCCGATGAGTAATGGGTGCTGTTCCAGTCTTAACACATAGATAGGAATAGATCAGGAATTTGACGTATCCAGTCGCATGCAGCGGCCCCGGGAGACATTCACCTGGCCCTACCTAACTGCGGGCCTTATTTTTTTCACTTCATTTTATTATTGGTGGTCCAGCTGATGACCATGACATACGAGGATTGGAACTGTAATAGTGGCAACTATTTATTTACAGCTCGTACAAAGTATACGTGTTTCAAAGTTTTACTGACCTTCGTAGTAGTCACTGGCATTGTGTTTAACCTGTTGCCAGTGATGTGGAAGTCTGTCTCTAATCTGCTCGTATGTTGTGTTCCAAAAATGAACAGCATAGAGACAGAAGTGATGACATTTTCTGCAGGACATGGCCATCATTTTGCAGGACAATGCTCAAGCAAGTACAGTGCAAGCTGTTACTGATTTGTTTGACTGATGGGGCTGCTAAGTGCTTTACCACCCACTGCACTCCCCTGACTTAAGCCCTCGTAAGTTCAACTCAATTTCTAAACTGAAGGGAAACGTTTCTCAGCATTCGCTACAGAACTGCTACAAATTCATCGGACAATAGACTGTGCCACTCGAACTGTCAGCACAACTGTCAGTGCTAAGAGTATCCTAAGACTTCCACATCACTGGCAGTAGGTTATACACAATGCTGGTGACTACTTTGAAGGTCAGTAAAACTTTGAAACACGTATCTATTTTGTACGAGCTGTAAATAAATAGTTGTCACTATTGAAGTTCCAACCCTCATATTTTAGCCTTCTCACAGGTTTCCCAACCGAAAGACATTCTCTACTCAGCAGTAGTTTTCAGCTTCAATCGAGTTGTTGAAGTGCTAAATGTCACTCTTCATCTGTTCTGCTCTGTTTCAACCTAGTTGATATACTTTTACTTCTCTGTAAGCTGTTTTTCAGCATGACATCAGTCTTGCCTTCAGTGCCTCTGTTTTTATCTCTCTTCATACTCTCACAACCAGTTCAAATTTCTGGCAGTTGTCACTAACTCCAGCCAAAGTAACTCTTGGTCAAGGGACTTATAACTTCACTGTTCAGTCTCTTAATCTGCAGCCAGCCAACCAACCAACAAATAAATACTTACATAGTTCCTCTGACCTTGTTAGTATAGAAACTTGGCTGATAGAAGACTTCAGGTAAATGTTGTATCAATTTCAGCTACCACAAATATAAGCTATCAGTGGGCCATGGTGTACAGTATAGTTATTGAACTTATCTGTTGGAAATATCGTGTATTTTTATTAGTGTCACAAAAAATACTGAAATGTCTGTCAGTGTTGTATGCCATCATCATCATTTAAGACTGATAATGCCTTTCAGCATTCAGTCTGGAGCATAATCCCCCTTATAAAATTCCTCCATAATCCCCTATTCAGTGCTAACATTGGTGCCTCTTCTGATGTTAAGGCTATTACTTCAAAATCATTCTTAACCGAATCCAGGTACCTTCTCCTTGGTCTATCCAGACTCCTCCTACCCTCTACTACCGAACCCATGAGTCTCTTGGGTAACCTCGCTTCTCCCATGCGTGTAACATGACCCCACCATCTAAACCTGTTCGCCCTGACTGCTACATCTGTAGAGTTCATTCCCAGTTTTTCTTTGATTTCCTCATTGTGGACACTCTCCTGCCATTGTCCCCATCTACTAGTACCTGCAGTCATCCTAGCTACTTTCATATCTGTAACCTCAACCTTATTGATAAGTTAACCTAAATCCATCCAGCTTTCGCTCCCATACAACAAAGTTGGTCGAAAGATTGAACGGTGCACAAATAACTTAGTCTTGGTACTGACTTCCTTCTTGCAGACGAAAGTAGATCGTAGCTAAGTGCTCACTGCATTAGCTTTGCTACACCTCGCTTCCAGTTCTTTCACTATGTTGCCATCCTGTGAGAATATGCATCCTAAGTACTTGAAACCGTCCACCTGTTCTAACTTTGTTCCTCCTATTTGGCACTCAATCCGTTTATATTTCTTTCCCACTGACATTACTTTCGTTTTGGAGATGCTAATCTTCATACCATAGTCCTTACATTTATGATCTAGCTCTGAAATATTACTTTGCAAGCTTTCAATTGAATCTGCCATCACAACCAAGTCATCCACATATGCGAGACTGCTTATTTTTGTCACATATCTTAATCTCACCCAGCTAGTAGATTGTTTTCAACATATGATCCATAAATAATATGAACAACATTGGAGACAGGTTGCAGCCTTGTCTTACCCCTGAAACTACTCTGAATCATGAACTCAATTTACCGTCAACTCTTAACTGCTGCCTGACTATCTATGTAAAGACCTTTAATTGCTTGCAAAAGTTTACCTCCTATTCCATAATCTTGTAGAACAGACAATAACTTCCTCCTAGGAACCCGGTCATATGCCTTTTCTAGATCTATAAAGCATAGATACAATTCCCTGTTCCACTCATAACACTTCTCCATTATTTGCCGTAAGCTAAAGATGTGGTCCTGACAACCTTTAAGAGGCCTAAACCCACACTGATTTTCGTCCAGTTTGTCCTCAACTAATACTCGCACTACCTGAGAAGATTTTACCCACAACGCTGATTAAAGAGATACCTCTGTAGTTGTTAAAGACTTTTCTGTTTCCGTGTTTAAAGATTGGTGTGATTACTGCTTTCGTCTAGTCTGATGGAACTTGTCCCGACTCCCACGCCATTTCAATTATCCTGTGTAGCCATTTAAGACCTGACATTCCATTGTATTTGATGAGTTCCGACTTAATTTCATCCACCCCAGCTGCTTTATTGCACTGCAATCTATTGACCATTTTCTCCACTTCCTCAAATGTGATCCTATTTCCATCATCATTCCTATACCATTGTACATTGAAATCTGAAACATTACTGATCGTATTTTCACCTACATTGAGCAACTCTTCAAAATATTCCCTCCATCTGCCCAAGGCATCAACAGGATTCACCAGCAGTTTTCCTGACCTGTCCAAAATACTTGTCATTTCCTTCTTACCTCCCTTTCGAAGACTGCTAATTACACTCCAGAATGGTTTTCCAGCAGCTTGACCCAAAGCCTCCAACCTGTTTCCAAAGTCTTCCCAAGATTTCTTCTTGGATGCTGCAATTATCTGTTTGGCTTTGTTTCTTTCTTCAACATAACTTTCTCTGACTACCTGAGTTCTAGTATGTAGCCATTTCTCATACGCCTTCTTTTTTCTTTTACAGGCTGCCTTGACTGTCATTCCAGCAAGCTGTTTTTCATCCTACCTTTACACACTATTGTTCCAAGACATTCTTTAGCCACTTCTAGTACTGTGTCCCTATAACTTGTCCATTCCTTTCGCAATGACTTTGACTACATTCAACTAACTGGTACCTTTCTGAGATCACTGTTATGTACTTGTGCCTGATTTCCTTATCCTGAAGCTTCTCCACTCTTATCCTCCTACATATGGACCTGACCTCCTGCACTTTGGCCTCACAATACCAATTTCACTGCAAATTAAATAGTGATCAGTGTCGTCAAAGAATCCCCTGAATACACGTGTGTCCCTCACAGCTTTCCTGAATTCCTGATCTGTTTATTCAATAACAGATCTGGTTCCCCTGCCTTCCCAAGTATACTGGTGAATGTTCTTTGTTTAAAAAAGGAGTTTGTGATTGCTAAGCCCAAACTGGCACAGAAATCCAAGAGTTGTTTCCCGTTCCTGTTGGCCTCCATATCCTCTCCAAATTTACCTGTAACCTTTTCATACCCTTCTGTTCGATTTCCAATCCTGGCATTAAAATAACCCATGACAAAACACTGTCCTTGTCCTTTACTCTAACAACATCACTGAGTGAGTGCGTCATAAAAACTATCCATCTGTCCCTTCACAATGCGAATATACTGACAAAATCCTAATTTTCTTGCTAGACACTGTCAAATCTACCCACATTAGTCTTTCATTTACATACCTTATTGCAACTACGCTGGGTTCCATTTCTTTCCTGGTGTAAAGCGGTACAGCCCATTGTGCTATTCCCGCTTTGACTCCTGACAGGTAGACCTAGTATTCTCTCACTTCCTCTTCTTTCTCACCCCTTACCCGAATGTCACTAACAGCTAAACCTTCCAGCCCCATCTTACTTGCAGCCTCTGCCAGCTCTACCTTCTTCCCAGAGTAGCCCCCACTGATATTAATAGCTCCCCATCTCGTTACCATTCGTTTGCCAAGTTGTATCTCAGGAGTCCCTGGTTTGTCAATTGGAGGTGGGACTCCGTCACCTGCAAAGGTCCGAGGCATTTTGCTCTGATTGTTGCCAGCATCATATTTAAAGTACCAGGGAAGCAGGTTGCTAGCCTTACTTGCCCCAGGTCCCATTGAGTTTTACCCCTAACGGTTGAGGGACTAACTGGTGGATTTGGTAGTCTTTGCCGTCTGAGCACAAAGGTGACGATGACTCGGAATATGTCCAAGATGCCCAGCCTTATTCCAAAGTAAATGGTATCCCGACTGTCAGGACCACTTACTTGGCCACTCATAGGCTGCCCGTGGTTCATGAACTAAGACATGACATTAGGAACCCACACCATGAACCACACCATTCTTAACATTTTGTGTGTTCAACAAAAAAAAAAAAAAAAAAAAAACTCATCATTCTCACCTTCAATCACCTTCACCTTTCTCACCATTGGTCACTTTTTAAAATTTTTGTCACCATTTTCAACTTTTTTTGCTCTTTTACAAAGAAAATCATTTTTACTTTTATTTGCTAGTTCCTATTTTTGCGTTCATTCATTTAACTTTTTGGAATGCTCCAATGATTGAAGAAGATAAAATGTAACACAAGAGGCTTCTGAAATTTGGGATAGATTGTTTCTTTTTGATTTGTTGAGTGATTTTTGTGATAGTGATCCAGAAGACCCAAGGCAGGCAACTTATAAACATTGGAACTTCCAGTATCCCTACAATGCACAGTGCCTATGTAAAGGCCTTGGAGTGTATAGGTGAAGAAGCATCTGGATATTTGGTCAGTATTTACCATTATTTAATAGTTGGCCTGTTCACTGGGAAGAATGTGAAGAATTCAAAGTTTAACATTCCACATTACAAGCTTTTGAGGCATTCAGCCACCAGCTGGTTTACTTCAGGACCTTTAGCCAACTAGATTTTGGAACAGCGGGATGGTATTCAGTGTTACTTTCTTAAGCGTATACTTAAAAATTTCTACCCCTGTTCGGTTCAAATCCTACAGTACCATTTTGAATACTTAAAAAAACCTTCAATGAAAGCAGCTTGCAGATGCGATGGAAAGACATGTTTATCAAGTGCACTGCTGACAAGTATTAGATTTTTGTCTCCAAAGAAAGAATGAAGGGCAGAAGATGCAGTGACATGTTAAAGGTTGCAAACACAATGCTGTTTGATTTCCAGCAAGATTACTTATTAGATTAATGGAAGATCCTGAAGACAAGACCCAGCTTTAGATATATCTTTATCTACACACTGCAAACCACTGTGATGTCCACGGCAAAGGGTATGTCCCATTGCACCAGTTATTAGGGTTTCTTCTCATTCCATTCACGCATGGAGTGCGAGAAGAACGGTGTTTGAATGCCTTTGTGTGTGCAGTAATTATTCTAATCTTATCCCCAAGATCACTGTGTGAGTGATACACAGGGGTTTGTAGTATATCCCTAGAGCAATCATTTAAAGCCAGTTCTTGAAATTTTATTAGTAGACTTTCTCAGGCTAGTTTATGTTTGTCTTCAAGAGTTTTGCATATCAATTCCTTCAGTAACTCTGTGTGACACTCTCATGGATTAAACAAATCTGTGGCCATTCGTGCTACCCTTCTCTGTACATGTTCAATATCCCCTGTTTGTACCATCTGGTATGAGTCCCACGTGCTAGGATGAGTTGCACGAGTGATTTTTAAGCAATCTTTTCTGTCGACTGTTTGCACTTCCCCCATCTTCTACCGATAAACCGAAGTCTACCACCTGCTTTATCCACGACTGAGCCTATGTGATCATTCTATTTCACATCCCTACTATATTACAGCCAGGTATATGTATGACTTGGCCGATTCCAATAGTGACTCATTGATATTGTAGACATTGGATAGATAACAAAGTTAATGACAATTACTGGTAGGAGCACATCTCAAAGAGACTAATCATCCATAGAGTCAAAGTATCAAAATGTTTCAAACTGGTTAAGGCTTCTCTTACATTGTCTTATGGAAATGGGGACATAAAGAAAGATATCCCATTTTGAAGCATACGTTAAGTGAAGACAAGGCAGCAGTGACAAAGAGATTTTGAAGCTATGTTTTAAGTGTGAGGGATGCTTTGGGACAATGCCCTAATTTTCTCTCTGTGTCGATTGACTCACAGCTTTTTAAGTATGGACAGCAAGCACATGCAAATTACAGGGATTATAGGGAAGAATGTGAAAGGAACAATTCTTGAATTAGAAGAAAAGCAAAAAGAGGGACAAAACCAAAATTATCTTGAAATGGTGATTAAAGATTGATAACATGAAAAAATCAGTTAAGAGACAACTGCTGTGAAAGAAAAGGAAAAAAAAAAGATATCTAAGAAGCCATGAGAAGAACTCTCTCAAACTTCAGCTAAACTGAAGAAAGCTCTTAAGAAATACTTAAAGTCAGCAAAATTGGCCCAAGGTATGCTTGAGAATGCACAAAAAAGTAGAAGAGTGAAAGAGAGTGAGTTGGAAACCATTCAGGAATATTTTCAGAAAAGGACATCAAGTATTATTACTTCATTTTTTGGCTATGATTCATAAGAAATAGTAATCCAGAAATATTTTGTTGATCATTTACCAGTACTGAAATGCAGAAAGTCATTAGTTGTAAGGATGTGATGTAGATTTTGTTTGTGATCATTATTACCAATATTGAATTACAAATATACCTGCATATTTTAATAAATTTGCACAAAGGAAAAAAATGGCCATACCCCATCCAAGATTGTAATAGAAAAATTTATCATCATCTTAACTACCCTATTTGTTATCAAAATTGAAGACAGTTCATTTATGACATATCTGTTTATTGAAATAATTTGTCGAATTTCGTGACAGCTTTTTAAAATAACTTCTATTCAACTTTTTCAAATATTTTGTCACAGTTTTGTGTTCCACCGTGACACCTTACCCTGAGCACAGCATTGATTTAGATTTTGTAACACAGCATCAAAAAGGCATAATCGGGGAATACTGCTTTGGCCGAAAGTTCAGTACGTAACAGAGTTTTGTTGTGCCTTTCTGCAACTCATTGTCATCTTCATGTAGCAATCTGTCCTTCATAATTTTTAATATTCTAACCCGGACCTTCCATTGTTTGCAAAGTTACATTAATGTATGTACTGCTTGAGTTAAAGACTTTAGAGATGGATCCCATGTCTCCATGGAAATAAGTGAGACTGTTACTGATGTCGGGGAAAAATGAGTAAAATTAATTTAACAATAGAACAAAAAGATAAGATTCCTACTTACTGTAGAGATGGCACATTAAATTGCAGGCAAGCACATTGAAGATATGCTTACACATTAGCTTTTGGCCAAAGCCTGTGTCAGAAAAGGCAACAACAACAACAACAAAACACACACAGACAGACAGAGAGAGACAGAGAGAGAGACTGATCGACCGACCGACCATCATCTCCGATAGCTCGGACTGAAATAATTCTGGTCCGAACTGACTGAGTACATATATTAATGTAACTTTGCAAAAATGGAAAGTCTGGGTTAGAATATTGAAAATTGTGAAGGATAGATGTCTTTCTGTTGTGCCTGTATGCAACTTAACATGTCATCTTTACAGTAAGTAGCAATCTCTCTCCCTTATATTGTTGATATACCAAGCTGGAGTTCCCATTGTTTAAAATTAGAGTGACAAGCTTAAATGGAATTCTTAAACAACTGGATGCTAGTGCTATATTTCTGGAAAACGCTTATCTATTAGGCCAATGACTTTTAAATAAAACTAATTAGATACGATGAAAGTTATGTAATTGTAATGATTAGAGATTGTAAGTGGAAATTTTTATTACGATTAGGAAAATAGAAATCCTGTGGCCATAGTAAACCAGGAAAATTAATGTATTTAAGTTTGTGTAAAGTAAACACATTATTGGAAGTAAGTTTCAGAACAACCTTTTTAAAAAAATGGGTAAACAGGATTGGATTATAATGAGTAATGTAGCCATTAGACAGCACTTAGCACAAGTTATGCTATTAATAAACCTTTCATTAAGCAGAATTTTGTGTGTTTAAGGACACATATTTTTGTGTTATGTTAATATGCTGGTGTATGTTCTAACTAGCTTAAGAACATATTTAGTATTTTAAAAAAATTGCAGGGGCATGCTACTGAAATGCTCAAACAACTGATAATTCATTAAGTAACAACACTATATGAGCTAGTGAGCCGGCCGGAGTGGCCGAGCGGTTCTAGGCGCTACAGTCTGAAACTGCGCGACCGCTACGGTCGCAGGTTCGAATCCTGCTTCGGGTATAGATGTGTGTGATGCTTTTCTAAGTTCTAGGGGACTGATTACCTCAGCAGCTTAGTCCCATAGTGCTCAGAGCCATTTGAACCATTTTTTTGAACTAGTGATATTAATCTGTTGGTCGTCTCCCCCACACGTATCTTATTCATTTTCTCCCATTAATATTGCAAGTGGGGCTACCACTTTATCTTGATTTTTGCAGCTACCTGTTTTTTCCCTGTGTTCCACTGTTCTTGTCCAGGGCTTCTGATGTCAATCAAAACCATTGAAATACATGTATTTATTATAGTGATGTAATCAAAAAGACACTCAATCCCATGTATAGAAAGTGTTGAGATGTAGCTGTACACTTTAAACTTAAAATAAACTAATCCGTGTGTCATTGCACCCCCTGTGGCCTGACAGCAAACAGTGATTTGGTTGGCAATCTGACCCTCAACTGTTGTAACTGTCCTTGATATCCTGCGTGCTGGCATTGGACTGCTGTGGAGTAGACATCAGAGCTGGCCCTCACATGTTCTATCAGGGACAGATTTGGAGATCTTGCTGGCTACTGGTGTACTTAGACATCATGCAGACAGTTCATAGACACACGGGCCATGAGTGAACAAGCATTGTTCTATTGAAAAATTGCATAAAAACAGTGTTGCATGAGAGGTGACATACATGGACACAGGATGACAAAGATGTAAATTGTGCATCAGTATTCCCTCAGTCACTACCAGCCATAAACTAAAGTCATACCTGATGGCTCTCCATGCCTTGATGCCAAAAGTAGCACTGCTGTGCCTCTCCAAAACATTGGAAGAATTGGAACTCTCCCCAGATTGCTGCCATACTCACTGAGAATGGTCATCCGGAATAGTGCAGAATCATAATTTGTCACTGAACACAGTGTGATGCTATTCATTAGCAGTCCATGCTTCCTGATCACAGCATCACTCCAAATGCTTCTGTTTGTTTTGTGACATTAACGACAGCCTACATATGGGTCAGTAATTCCCTATTCCAATTGCAGCCAGTTTGCGACTAGTGTTATTGGTTGACACAGAATGATGGGAGTAAATTATTTGTTCTCGAGTGACAGGTGCAGATGTAAAGAAGTTACAGTGTGTTTGGTGTACAATATGACAATCATGCTCTTTAGCAGTCAGCCGTGGTTGATTAGAACCTTTATAATGAATGTTCTTGCCCTCGTATTTGAATGCAGTCTGACACTGGGCCACTGTCACGTCAGAATGCCCCCACAAACCTAGATTTTGTAAGATTCAGAAAGCCAGCCTAATTGAGACCACACTGAGACCCCTTTTTCAAACTCTGTCTGGTGCTGATAACGCCATTTCACATGAATTTGCTGCATCTCCATGTCCTTCGATCATCACTGAACATCTTGCGCCGTTCACTCCCCTCATAAGCCCTACCAGTCGTGACAATGACAGTAAAGGTGAATAAAATTACTGCATGCTGGAGGCCATTGTACCTATCACTGAGAACTGAACTCTGATCATATACATACCTACAGATGGTATGTGCGTATGTTACATTGACAGCCAACCATGTCTTCATGGTGCTCCATTTTTGTTTTGGGGGAGTGTATTTATGCCTTTTAGCATCTCAACTTCCTCTTCACAGCAAGTAATTATTACTTACTCTATTATTTCTATTCCACTTGGAAGTTTCCGTTGCTGTTTTTGCTTAGATTTTTGTGTAGCTTGTACATTAACACAATAACTTTTGTTTCAACAGGTTATAATGTAACTATATTAGCATATGGCCAGACTGGCTCTGGGAAAACATACTCAATGGGAACTTGTTATAATCCACATGTGCCAGAAAATGAAATGGGTGTCATACCAAGAGCAATTAAAGATATCTTTCAAGGAATGGAGAAACGAAATGACTGGCAGTTCCGAGTAACTGTCTCTTTTATGGAGGTGAGAGGTTTCCTTTATTTTAATTGCTTGCACGTTCCATACATCATAATTGCAGTTGCTTGCTATGATTAATCGCTTGCATCTTCCATACAGCATAATTGCAATTGCTTGCTATGACATGGAACAAGTCTGTTTTACAAATCTATTGGACTTTCCCAGTAAAACTCCCCCCCCCCCCCCCCCCCCCGACACACACACACACACACACACACACACACACACACACACACACACACACACGGTGCTGCATATTAATTGGCTGTTTGAATAATTGTAAACGACTTACTCAAAGAAAATATGAAATGAACATCTGTAACTTATTTTGTTGCATATTTTCCATTATCACCAACTTTTTTCCCTCTTACATCTTTTTACTTACATGAAAGATTTCATTTCCTTATTTTTGAGACCCATTACTGAATGTTTCGGATTTGGTGAAAAGCAGACATATTTAAAGACGTGTCTGTATATATATATGTGTGTGTGTGTGTGTGTGTGTGTGTGTGTGTGTGTGTGTGTGTGTGTGTGTGTGTGTGCGCGATTGTATAACTGTCCTTTTTTCCCCCTAAGGTAAGACTTTCCGCTCCCGGGATTGGAATGACTCCTTACCCCCTCCCTTGAAACCCACATCCTTTCATCTTTCCCTCTCCTTCCCTCTTTTCTGACGAAGCAACCGGGGGTTGCGAAAGCTCGAAATTTTGTGTGTGTGTTTGTGTGTTTTTTATTGTGCCTATCTACCAGCACTTTCCCGTTTGGTAAGTCATGGAATCTCTGTTTTTAATATATTTTTCCCATGTGGAATGTTTCTTTCTATTTTATTTATAACAATAAATATTTTTAATCATCTGTAGAGAACTGCTTTATTTTACTTGTCTTTTATAGAATTTTATGAAGCATTAACTTCGCTTTTCAGTTGAATCTCTTTCTTGGTTATGTTCTCAAAGTGACAAAATGCTTCCAGGCACTTTAAATAAGTTTTCATGCTATTTGTGGAGATAATGGTTCTCAGGGGTGTACTTCACAATAATATAGGCCATTTATGGTCTGATTATTTTCCCCAGAACTACTCATATTACTTCTGAACTGTGTGGATGAGAAGAATGCAATTCAACGTAGTCTTTAAGTTAT
The DNA here is from genome assembly GCF_023864275.1 of Schistocerca cancellata. Classification (NCBI taxonomy): domain Eukaryota; kingdom Metazoa; phylum Arthropoda; class Insecta; order Orthoptera; family Acrididae; genus Schistocerca; species Schistocerca cancellata. Next base: position 76,534,895 of record NC_064630.1, on the reverse strand, counting down.
GTAAATCGCACACAGTTCTGCTACCAATCCCATAAACATTGTAGGATTAGACTATAAATCTGTTCACCTGTCCCTGTAATCAGCAATAACAGAGTTATTACTCCTGGAAGTGTGGTAACATGACTCTAAGTACAATGTAAACATAACCTGTGTGGTTTGACAGCTGCCACTTTCAATTTACCCTCACCATGAAGTTTTGACTGATAGCGAACGAGCAGCTTTAATTGTGGCTGGTGCGTAGAAAATAATGGCTGACAGCACGATACATGCTTGCAACCGTATTGGACATGGAGGTATAACAACTCACTCTGAGAATACCACTGCACACGCATTTGTAACATTGCCTCAAAAGGCACACGAAAACCTGCAACTGCAGCAACAGTAATTTGAAAGAAAGATAGTTTAAGTAGAAGAAAAATTCTTGTAACTGATTGTGGGTCAACAAAGCTATGTTGAAAGTGCAATGCAGCTTATCTGTTGGTTGTTGGAGAGGCATGGCGGCATGTTGAGCTGATGGTGTGGCTGGTTATGTTGCAGCCGAAATTGTTACAGCAACTCTGTTAAACATATTTCCCTGCCAAAGTATGGTGAAGTCCCTTCTTGTTTGGGCTACAAAGTTATCAGCAGTGACGTTTAACAAGCCACTGGCTGAATAGATGTAATTGTTAGTGATTAGCCACAGGTTCAGCATGTGCACATTCATTACTCAGTATACACACTTAGATCCTGTTTTGGTACGTTGTACAGTGTTTGTGATAATTTCTAGCAGTGATATAACTGTTAGTCATGTTTGCATATGACTACCATTATCGCGATCTCACAGTCGGCATCACCATTCTTACTCCTGATCCACAATTGCAATTATGTTCACTGCAACAGTTACACCTTCACTCTGCTATTCATTAAGAAGACATGTATTACACAGTTTTATGTAACTTGGGCTCTCACAGTGCAATTAAATGTAAAAGCAGAGTATCCAATTGGTGACAATAATTAAAATGTCTACTTGCATAAGCACTGTAAGTACCAATTTAGAGACAAGCCATTTAGTAGACCTCAAACTGCGCGATCTTTCTGTTCATAATGTTCACTTCAACTTTAATTGCGCAATGTCATGGTAAACCCAGTCATTAGTTGTTACGTTCCACCATTCACTGTCTTGGCAAGTTTTTGCATCTCAGGTCAACAGTGCGCATCCCACAGTTCTGTCACCCACCCTCGCACCCCCTCCATGCCTGTGCCTGTATGATTTACTTAGCAGTTCATCTCTCAGTTAATACAGGGTATACATAAAGTCCGGGAACACTTTCTATTATTTATTGCACAAGAACCAAACATTGTACAGATATCATACATATGTCATTTTGAAGAGAAATCCTGGAAGGGTTTTTTCCTTGTATACTGCCGCAGTGTAGTTTGGTAACTTGCTGATAGTCAGTGCTAGTCGGAAACATAGCGAGTTCAGGTGTGGAGCGAACTTTGTGTGTGTTTGAGTTCGACAAAAACAAGTGTGCTACAGCTGTTCAACGGATGTTTAGAACCAAGTATGGTCAGAAGCCACCAACGAGGAAGGCCATTTACCACTGGCACAACAAATTCATTATGACAGGTTGCTTGTGCCCAGCAAAGAGAAGCAGGCGTCCCAGTGTGAGTGAAGTGAATGTAGAGCACGTACGAGAGACATTCATAAGTTAAAATCACCAAATATGCAGCAACCAGTCGCAAAATCGTGTTTTATTTATGCATTTTTGCAAATTGATTTCAACTGATTAACAGCGATCATTGGTGATTTCAACCAACATGTGCCCTGAGTAGTAATACTGTCATAAGCAGAGGTCAAACATAACTTTATTACTTCATTCATTACATTACACAGTAAGACTGTAGCATATACGACCTGTGGTGCTTTTTCTGCTTGCTTAACTTTTCTTTTGTTTCCATTCAAAATATGGAAATCCTAAATGGGGACAAGCAGAATGTATAATAATATAAAATTTGTGTAGTGGTGGCATTCAAGATGATGGATTTATGTTGTAGAGAGCAGCATTTGTGATGTCCAGCAACAGTTAATGAAAAACTCCAGTTAAGTTATGTTGAGCAGCATGTCAAAAATGTGATGCCTGCCAAGAATAATTAACTGCATTGTAGCAACAGTATAGTGAGACAGCAGTTTCTAGGCAGTCAGTCACAGTCATCTTAAAGTTCAAAAAGTGGAAATGAATTTTGGCATTTCTAGTGTGTGATATTTCCTCTTCAGAGCTCAACAATCACATTAGGAAATTATATACAGAAAATGATCTTCTTGATTTATACTTTAATGGAGTTACACCTGTAGCCTGTGTCTGGTGAAAGTTCACAAATCAGATGAGTACTAGCTTGTGTGTCTTGTTCTAGATGAAACCACTGACAGGCAAAATAGATAAGTATTGAATATTTTAGTAGTGGGACACCATAATCAGGGTGTATGCGACCTGGGACAACTGGGAGATCTGGGAAAAACCCGGGAACTTTTTCATCCAGGAGAAAACCAGGAAAAACCCTTGAATTTTTTAGAATTCCAAGAATTTTTTGTTGTTTTAGTTTTCAGTTAAATTTTTGTAATTTTGACTGGTAGGAAACAATACTCTAACAAAGGATATTACTGTATCCCACTACTGCAGAATAATATTTCAGCAATAAAACATTAATGAGAGAAAAAAGAAACGAAAATAAAGCTTAAGTCACAAAGGAAATGCGCCATGTACGACAAAAAAAACACAGTACTCGTACAAGCGTCTCCAACAGCAAAATGTGTCAAAGGCTTTAGGAACACTGTGCAATGCTTCATAACAACAAATTGCCTTCGATGAGCGTGACGTCACAACTGTTTACATGAGATTTGTTTGAGCAGTTGCGAGCGGACTCGTGCACATATACAGTTGAGTTGCGCATGTGTAGTACCTTCTCCTTTTTCTGGCTACAGAAGTGTGGCTGTTAGCTGTATATAAATTTTACTGGCGTGCACAAGCTTACAGATTCAATGGGGGCAAACTTGGACATATGCCCCGGGCGGCAAGAATTCATTTTCTTGAGGAAAAAGCCTTGTTTCACAAAGCACCTAGTATCCAGCGCATGTTGGCCTATCGATTATTCATACGATTTTGAAACTCATCCCTGTTGGTTTTTGAACATTTGTGAACATATTCTAAGTTTATTTCTGAATGGATCATAAGTTGATTTTGCCAGGGGAATCCCCATCGCGTCTAGAAATAAAATTTCCTGCAGACAGTCGGGGAGGGGGCTATATGAGCTGAGCAGAATAAAGCCGAACGAGTGAATGTCAATCGCTGTTTGTTTGTGATTGACTGGGTTTGGGAATGATCAGCATTGTTATAATTACCAGCGAAATCCGTAGATTCAGACTACCAGAGTGAAAATAAATTACTAACAGGAATAACAGGTAAGAAAGATTACGTATTATCTTCTTGGTGTTTCCAAGAAAATGAAATTTTGATAGAAAATTTTTTGCCAGACTGCCACACTAGTAATGGCCAGTTGTACAGACCCCGGTAGCAACCACCAAAGTTCTATTCTGGGAGTAATGCGGAAAATGTGTTGTACGAACACATAATAACGCCTAACTGGAGAATAAACGCAGGATAACTAAGCAGTTGATTGTGACAGGGTTAGTGAAATTAACCAGAGAATAAGTTTTGACACTGGCAGGAATAGTTGCAGAATTAGTGATGACAAGATTGTTTGTTAGAACGATGAAGGAGAAGAAAAGGGGACATTACACAAATTTATATAAAAAATTTGTACTACTACTTTTCGATCTCATGCTTGAGAAGCTGGAGCGTATGAATGAAATGTGAAACTATTTCCAAACACAAAGCTTTCTGCTTGTAGTAGGCCAAATAGGCATTTGATATTGGCACTTCCTGAATTATATTCTGTTGTGTTAAAAAAAGTGACCATTTGTGCTAAAAAAGTCTGCTTATTTGGTGTGTTACAATTGCTGCAATATTAGACAGGCCTATTTTGTTTTATCTAGCAGACATTGACACATGTAATCAGATTGAATAACCACACCAGTCTTGGGTACTGTTAGCATTAACAGCTTTTTCAGTATTAGAGAACAACATTTCGTTTTTTCATGTGGCAAAACGTTTGATGAAGTTTGAGCTAACAGATCCTTTTGCAGAAAGGAAAGGACACCATGTAAAGCTGTAGCAATGTTAGAGAGAAAAAAATGCTAGAACTTAAGGATTGAAGGAATGTGTACTGTCTTGTTTGTCACTTGTCTTTATTTCATGTATCCTATATTTAATTTTGTGTTACACAAAAAAAGCAAGTTATTAGCTAATAGGCAATAAAGAGTGCAAAACTTCTGAAGAGTTCTTGTTCTCGGGGTGACAAATAATCCATGCTGTAACTTACCAAACGAAAGTGTTGGTATGTTGATAGAGACAATAAAAACCACACAAACACACACACAAATTTCAAGCTTTCCCAACCCAAGGTTGCTTCATCAGGAAAGAGGGAAGGAGAGGGAAGACGAAAGGATGTGGGTTTTAAGGGAGAGGGTAAGGAATCATTCCAATCCCGGGAGCGGAAAGACTTACCTCAGGGGGGAAAAAGGACAGGTATACACTCGCGCACTCACACACACATATCCATCTGCACATACACAGACACAGGCAGACATATGTAAATGCAAAGAGGTTGGGCAGAGATGTCAATCGAGGTGGAAGTACAGAGGCAAAGATGTTGTTGAATGACAGGTGAGGTATGAACAGCGGCAACTTGAAATTAGCGGAGGTTGAGGCTTGGTGGGTAACAGGAAGAGAGAATATATTGAAGGGTAAGTTCCCATCTCCAGAGTTCTGATAGGTTGGTGTCAGTGGGAAGTATCCAGGTAACCCAGACGGTGTAACACTGTGCCAAGATGTGCTGGCCGTGCACCAAGGCATGTTTAGCCACAGGATGATCCTCATTACCAACAAACACTGTCTGCCTGTGTCCATTCATGTGAATGGACAGTTCGTTGTGGTCATTCCCACATAGAAGGCTTCACAGTGTAGGCAGGTCAGTTGGTAAATCACGTGGGTGCTTTCGCACATGTCTCTGCCTTTGATCGTGTACACCTTCCAGGTTACAGGACTGGAGTAGGTGGTGGTGGGAGGGTGCATGGGACATGTCTTAAACTGGGGGCAGTTACAAGGGTAGGAGCCTGAGGGTAGGGAAGGTGGTTTGGGGATTTCATAGGGATAAACCAAGAGGTTACGAAGATTAGGTGGATGGCGGAAAGACACTCTTGGTGAAGTGGGGAGGATTTCATGAAGGATGGATCTCATTTCAGGGCAGGATTTGAGGAAGTCGAATCCCTGCTGGAGAGCCACATTCAGAGTCTGATCCAGTCCCGGAAAATATCCTGTCACAAGTGGGACACTTTTGGGGTTCTTCTGTGGAAGATTCCGGGTTTGAGGGGATGAGGAAGTGGCTCTGGTTATTTGCTTCTGTACCAGGTCAGGAGGGTAGTTGCGGGATGCGAAAGCTGTTTTCAGGTTATTGGTTCAGGGATTCAGGACTGGAGCAGATTTGTTTGCCACGAAGACCTAAGCTGTAGGAAAGCGACAGTTTGATATGGAATGGGTGGCAGCTGTCAAAATGGAGGTACTGTTGCTTGTTGGTGGGTTTGATGTGGACGGACGTTTGAAGCTGGCCATTGGACAGATGGAGGTCAACGTCAAGGAAAGTGACATGGGATTTGGAGTAGGACCATGTGAATCTGATGGAACCAAAGGAGTAGAGGTTGGAGAGGAAATTCTGGAGTTCTTCTTTACTGTGAGTCCAGATCATGAAGATGTCATCAATAAATCTGTACCAAACTTCGGGTTGGTAGGCTTGGGTAACCAAGAAGGCTTCCTCTAAGCGACGCATCACCTACTATCCTACCTAAAACCTCTTTTCTCATTACCTTAGCCAGCTTCATCCTAACCCACAACCACACTGGACTCGCATTCGGGAGGACGACGGTTCAATCCCGTCTCCGGCCATTCTGATTTAGGTTTTCCGTGATTTCCCTAAATCGTTTCAGGCAAATGCCGGGATGGTTCCTTTGAAAGGGCACGGCCGATTTCCTTCCCAATCCTTCCCTAACCCGAGCTTGCGCTCCGTCTCTAATGACTTCGTTGTTGACGGGATGTTAAACACTAACCACCACCACCTAACCCACAACTTCTTCACTTTTGAAGGCCAGACATACCAACAATTAAAGGGAACAGCCATGGGTACCAGGATGGCCTCCTCGTATGCCAACCTATTTATGGGAGCTATCAAGTGTATTAAAATACATTCACATAATACGGAAGGCTAAAATATGTTATTAGTTTCAGATTTTATTTCAACCTTTCCGACAGTCTAGCATTAAGTGCCTTGCACAACAATGAAGTTATTTTTGCCGGTTTGCTAAAGAAATTTGGCTTTTCTTAATATTTTCCTCAGAGGCAGTCAATTTATGTGAAATGAAGTGTTTAATTCTACACTACTGGCTAGTTTCAACTGTTCGCTGCATTTCAAAGTTGCATCTTTTCATCTTCTAGCACATATGGCATTATGCCACAATAAAGTACCAAACATGAGATAATACAGCACTGGTTCTCCAAGAAAATTTACTTCTGAATCTAGACACATGAATGTGTACTGTAAGCCTAATTATGCATTTTAGTATGGGTCATGAAATTTCGATGCTCTTGGAGTATCCTCTGATGTCTTATTTCTTTTATGACATAATGTAAGATCTTTTAATGTTTTACATGTACAGGCATACAGGCTTCGTGCGCCATCGTAGATGCGCAAGCGCGGTGACACCTGTTACCTGGCGCTCTCTGGCAATTGCTGAAACGAACCTATTACTAACAGGTCGCAGGAAAATATTGCGAATGGTTGTTTGAAAAGTGTTACTTTCAAAGTAAATTTCCTTTTATGCAAGCTGAACTATGTGTGAGAATGTAAAATGAATTTCTTAAATCGCATAGTGTTTACCTCTCATTTAAAAATCAACTCTTTGAGGATGACCATTTAGAAAAATTTTGAGATCAGACATTGGTGTCGTTATTAAAAATTTTACTGTTACATTGGTGTGATGTAGCGTAAAGTGGAACATATGCAAAAAATATCAATATATATGTGACAGCTTAGCTTCTTTGCAAGTTATTAATCTTCGAGGCTAATATTATATGTGAAATATTTGCTTTTCTTTTAGCAACACTATGTATATTAATTTAAACCATTAACTTTTCCAGTTTGTGTATATGCACTACTTAACAGTGATATTGCTATCGGCTGACTACATCTCATGTCCTATGCTCTGAATATCTGCTGTCATCGGCTGGTGAGATCATGGGACACGAGGTCGTTGTCGTCATCGGGTGTTGTTGTTGTTGTTGGATTTTTTTTTTTTAACTGAGTTTGGTTTTCTAAAGGGCCGGGAAATTCTACGGCCGGTGTGTAAAACCGTAACCATTCAAAGGATTGATAAGTTTTACTGTTCCGAGGAAAAGTATACTGTCACGTAACACAGGAAAATTTATTTTCACCCAGGAGAAAATGTATTTTTAACTGGAAAATCCAGGAATTTTTTTTTTCTTGTCTGCGTATACACCCTGATAATGAAGAAAGTTAAACTTGTGCTTTTGTTAATTTGCGATGTAGATAAAACAGACTATTTTACCATGATACAGAAGTTTCAACAATGTGTGTTTTATGTTTAGCCTGATAGAGATAGTTTATAGCTAGTGTTACAGATCAAGCCTCTAACGTCTTGCCTTTTTTTCCAATTTCGAGTCTACATTCAATAACTTACACTTTGTCTGTCTCCTGTGTGCTATATGTTGAGTATGAGAGGCATTCATAAAGGAATATGAAATAATTTGTTTGTTTCGATAATAAATTATTTAAAAAAGCTCCTGGTATGATACAAGTGTACATACAAATTAAACGATTTCCTTAACCATTTCTCCTGTCATCAGTTGACAGGATATGAGGTCAGTAGCTGTGACATTTATCTGCAGTTTTCAGGCTGTAAACAGATGTTTAGATGCTTCAACAGATAATTGGGTAACTGTAGTAAGGCTAAAGATCTATCACCTAAACAAGAAGTGTACGATGAATGTTGTCCTAAATGGAAACTTGTTCCTGGGAACAACCATGATAAAACAAGTGGTCACGCACTTTGTGAAACAAGACAGTGGACAATTTTGCCAGATATGAAGGATGCACTCAGAATATTGGAAACAACTCATCCAAAAACCCTTATGTGGAAGACACTTTATTGAACAAGAATATTAGTAACCATTTCAAAACAAAATATGCAGTTTTTGTCTTTTATATATATAACTCTCTTTCCGGCCTATAAATATCCGCTGAATGTTCAAATGTGCAGTCTCATTTGAGAGAGAGAGAGAGAGAGAGAGAGAGAGAGAGAGCTGTTGAACAGCATTTATCCCTACAGTTTTCGGAATGAGTGACTGACCGAGCGAGGTGGCGCAGTGGTTAGACACTGGACTCGTATTCGGGAGGATGACGGTTCAATCCCGCATCCGGCCATCCTGATTTAGGTTTTCCGTGATTTCCCTAAATCGCTCCAGGCAAATGCCGGGATGGTTCCTTTCAAAGGGCACGGCCGACTTCCTTCCCCGTCCTTCCCTAATCCGATGAGACCGATGACCTCGCTGTCTGGTCTCCTTCCCCGAAACAACCAACCAACCAATGAGTGACTGAAATAGACCAGTTGGTCCACAATGTTTCACTAGATTATCCATTGCTTGAGTGGATTAATTTGGGACATGTGTGATTTAATTACTTATATAAGTTTTCCAAACAAAACTCTTGTGGTGTGGAATTGGCACATTTTTTGGTAAAAACACTGTACCATTTTAGCCGCCTCTTGCCTCATTTTTCCACCTAAAATTCATAGGTGTAGTTATCACATATTCACATATTCTTCTACGGAATAATTGTAAAGTAGATAAGTCTTAAGTTTGTATTTGAAGTTTATTTTGTTATCTATAAAAATTCTGTCCATCGTCGCTGTGTAACTGGCCGAAGATTGCTATAGCTGAATATCTCACTCCTTTCTGTGCCATGCTAAGAATGAGTAAAGCTGTGCTCACACGCAATATTTCTCATCGTTAATCATGATAGACTTGGTTCACTTTATGGTTGATGCAGACTTGGTTCACTTTGTGGTTGATGCAGACTTGGTTCACTTTATGGTTGATGCAGACTTGGTTCACTTTGTGGTTGATGCAGACTTGGTTCACTTTATGGTTGATGCAGACTTGGTTCACTTTATGGTTGATGCAGACTTGGTTCACTTTATGGTTGATGCAGACTTGGTTCACTTTATGGTTGATGCAGACTTGGTTCACTTTATGGTTGATGCAGACTTGGTTCACTTTATGGTTGATGCAGACTTGGTTCACTTTATGGTTGATGCAGACTTGGTTCACTTTATGGTTGATGCAGACTTGGTTCACTTTATGGTTGATGCAGACTTGGTTCACTTTATGGTTGATGCAGACTTGGTTCACTTTATGGTTGATGCAGACTTGGTTCACTTTATGGTTGATGCAGACTTGGTTCACTTTATGGTTGATGCAGACTTGGTTCACTTTATGGTTGATGCAGACTTTGAAACAGGCTGGTGCATCACCACGTAGGCTGTGCTCATCATAACTTGTGACTATTGCTCTCCAACAGAAATTGTCTTCTGTAGCTGGCTTACAAATCACTGTTTCTGAAAATGACATGCATAAAATTCCTGTGTTAGCTCTCTCCAAATACACATTTTATCCCTTGTTCGTATGCTAACTATGTTGTTCTGTCTAAAGTATACCCATGTTCAAAATGTTCAAACGTGTGTGAATTTCTAAGGGCCCAAACTGCTGAGGTTATTGGTCCTTAGACTTACACACTAATTAAAGTAACTTATGCTAAGAACAACACACACACACCCATGCCCGAGGGAGGACTCAAACCTCTGGCGGGAGGGGCTACGCAGTCAGTGACATGGCACCTTGAACTGCACGGCTGTACCCATGAACACACTATAAACCAGAAAGGAATGTTCTGTGTCTAGTCATTGTGGAGATCAGTTTATAAAAGTTCCAGCACAAATAATGGGATGAAAATTTACAATGATTCCTCACATAGGATAAAAATTGTTTCATCATATCTCTTTTTATTAAAAAACCCCCCCGAAGACCCTTCTTACTAGATCAGTTTCTATTCACTGGCCAAATTTTTAGAACATATGAAATAAAACTTGAAAGAAGATAGTGCGAAATATCCTACTGCAAGCTCTCCTGTAGATAAAGGCAAATAATCACGTATTTACTACTTTATTACTGTTTCATTTTCTGTATTGTGTGTGCGTGCATGCGTACGTGCGTGCGTGGGTGTGTATGTACATGCTCGCAGTTGCGTACAATTTTAAACAATATTTATAAAGGAATTTTGCTTCCCAAAACCTACAATGCTTTTTGGATGAATAAATTAATACTGAATCGCGATCAGACGGTGATGTAGAAAGTATTCTTCCAATTCATTCGGCCATGTTCCTTGGCATGTTCACAAAATCAGACTCCCTACTGAGGGAGAGTGCTCTTATATTTACACAACATCAAATATTACAGAACTTACTTCTGCTAAATTAATAAGCTAGTTCCAGAAAAATTTAGAAAACATGAATGTGAATAAAAAAATTTCAAGTATAGCAGGATGCAAACAACCTGTAACTTCATACCACCATCCACTACACTGAATTGTATGTGGCCATGTATTTTGCATTTGTCTCCTGAAGGCTTTAATTGATGATGTGTTATTAACTGGCATTTAATAATAACAAATCGTACCAAAAGCAGTGCATTTTCTAATATCTTCAAGGTTCCATTGCCTTGAAATGATGTACTTTCATAACAGCAAGTTATAACAGCCAAACATCAGGTATGAAAATTCTTTAACAGTCAGTGAGTCACTTATGTTCATATTATTAAACCAAATTTCACAAGTGACAACACATCTGAGAGATCCTTAGTGTGCTGGTATTTCGAAGTAGGATGGGACATAAATTACGTGAAACACACAGAATTTGGGCTTCAACTGAAAGTGAGTAAATCCGTGTGGTGTGTCGCAAGTTCTGTTTGTGACAAACACGATCTTCAATCTCGTTAACCAAGTTACTTCCCATGAAATAAGAATCTGACTTGTTTTGTTCAGTCTTTCATGCTACAGGAAGCAATGGAATGTGAAATTCCAAGCTGTGACATCACAAACCTCAATCTGCTTCTTGTTGATGTGTGTTTGTTTGTCCCATGTGTTCTTCCTTTTGTTATGTTTATGATAGATGCTGTTTTTGGTTAATTGTTGACAAGACACTTCACAAAGGGGTAAAAGAACTGAGAGACGGTTGTCAGTATTCTCAACTGTGAAAGAGCTTCTGGAGTGGGCACTATGTGTATTTACAACCCTTGTGTAATGGACGTTTTCTTCCTCAGTATTGAGTTAACCCAAAATACACTGACGGAGAAAAATGGCTAAATTGCAAAATAATTACTGTAGAGTAATGAAATTTCAGTAACACATTTGTCTGGTAGCATATTTAAGTGGTTATTAACACTGCACGGTTACAGGCTGGTGTATTTGCGAGGTAAACCATTGCAAATGTGAAATGCCGTATTATTTATAACTGGTGTAATTGCAAGAACGTTGAAAGCAAGCACACAAATGCGCATGCATTGTCTGTTGTAAGGTGTTGTATTTCAGTTTGTGGGCTGGTGTTCCATGCCTGTTGCACTTGGTCGGTCAAACCTGGGACGATTAATGCTGTTTGTCATCCGATGATGTCCCATATGTGTTCGATTGGAGACTCATCTGGTGATCGAGCAGGCCAAAGCAACATGTTGGTGCTCTGTAGAGCATGTTGAGTTGAAATATCAAGCAAAAAGTTGAATCACCATGGTGATGTACAAATTTGCTGTCAGTGCATGGTATAACCACTAGTATACACCTGCTGCTATACAAACCCATGTGCTGGACCAAAGGTGTAGGTCCAACATGTCTAGCAAGGAGACAGGTTGGTTGTAGGTCTTAACTGGCTTCCTCCTAACACACACATGGCTATCACTGGTATCAAGGCAGAACCAGCTTACATCAGAAAACAGACCTCCACTCCACCCTACATTGAGCTGTCACTTGACATCATCAAAGTCGCAAATGGAGGTGGTTTGAGGTTGGGAATGCTTGCTACAGGGTGTCTGGCTCGGAGTCGTCCTGGAAGTAAGAGATTTGTAACAGTACGTTGTATCGTTGTGGTGCCAGCTGCTACTCACATTGCTGCAGCAGGTGCAGTATGATGTGCCAGAGCCGTGATGGTCTTCCTTCTTGTTAGTGCACCATGGCCATCCGAAGCCTGGTCATCTTGTGACCGCACATTCTCATCACCACCACTGCCACCAGCCGTGCACAGTGGCTATGTTCCTGCCAAGTCTTACTGAAGTATCATAGAAGGAACGTCCAGCTTCTTGTAGCTGTATTACATTATCTTGTGCAAACTCGGTGCGGTGTTGATAATGTCATCTTTGTTGCCTTAAAGGCATTCCTGACTAACGTCAGCTCAACGCGCCTACCAGCTTATCTCCAAAATACCATATCTCTTAACACAAATGGTGCAGAGTTTATATGGTCTGTAACATGTGACTTGCATGCACCAAAAATGATGCATTTTTAGAGATCTTCAATGTTGTGCGTTCTTTCATAAATACAGGAACTGCTAAGTACATCAAATTAGCTTTGCAAATTTAATAAACATGGCATCTGCTCTGTTTCTTTCTATCAGTCAATCACAGCACAGGATACATGATATTAAGCTAACATCTCTGTTTTCATGTATGACAGATGAAAGAATTTAAATCATTTTGCATTAGTAGTATGTTTAATATCTTCTTATGGAATTTGATTAATTGATTTTGCCAGCTCGCAACCAATTTATCACCTATGAACTTAAGCTAGACTTCGGGCTATGCACCCCTCCAGGGGACCCACAGTTCTTCACGAGTTCAGTGTGTGGTGCACATAGGGCACTGAGCTATTGTGGTCCATTCTTCCTTCCTGGGCTGAATTTCCTTCCTTGTGCCACTCCCTCCCTGTCTTTGTTTTATTCCCCGTCCGCAGCTCGTGGTTGTGCGATAGCGTTCTCGCTTCCCACGCCCGGGTTCCCGGGTTCGATTCCCGGCGGGGTCAGGGATTTTCTCTGCCTCGTGATGACTGGGTGTTGTGTGATGTCGTTAGGTTAGTTAGGTTTAAGTAGTTCTAAGTTCTAGGGGACTGATGACCATAGATGTTAAGTCCCATAGTGCTCAGAGCCATTTTGTTCCTTCCCCTCTGCCCCTTTCTTCCTTGTGTGTTCTTACTTATGTTGACTTGGCTATCCAATTGCTTTCTTTTATCCGTTCTGGTTTTTGTTCCCCTTGCCCTTTCCTTGTCATCCATCCTTTTTGGTCCCCCTTTAGGGTTTGACCTCTGCTTCTGAATTTTCTATCTATAGTATGATCCATTTGGAGAACTACTCCCTGTCTAGCATCAATGGTGTGGATTCTTCTAACCCCTCCTTCCCCTCATCCTTCCCTGCAGTAGCTCCACTCCACTCCACCCCACCCTACCCCAACCCACTAGGTCATCAGCAGGTGTAGCAAGGTTATCTGGTGGAGCTGCTATGTACCCATCTGGCAGAGCTCCTGACAAGACAGGGATCGCACTTCTAATACCTGAGCTGTTGCCGCCTCATGTATACTTAGGGATTATACTTCTAATACCTGAGTTATTGCCTCCTCACGTATACTTAGGGGTGATTACATGTCATTATGGGGCGCTGGAACTCCTGGCAACAGCCTTCATGCCAGACAGCCCATGCTGTGGCTGGTGGCACCCTTGGGCAGAGCACCTGATCGGAGTGGATGGTATCAGAGCAGATGCGTTGCATATGAAACATATTAAACTCCAAAAAACTTGCCTTTTTTCTACAGCCAACTCTTATTTAATGCTGCTACTTATGACCTTGTGGCCATCCCTTTCCTAGAGGGCCAGGCTCACTAGCTTGGGGTGAAACACTTTCTCTGATATCTAAGACAAATGTGGTGAAAAGGAGTCACTAAGTAAGATGTAGTTGGGTTCGCTGTTGATCAAAACTTCTGCTGCCCAGTCTGGAGCCCTTCGTGCTTGTGACCATCTTGGTGAAATCCTAGGGTCCATTACCCCTCACCAGTTCATAATATAGTTGAGGGAGTAATTTTTTGCAGGTACCTCATCCTTCAAACTGATGAGGAACTCCAGCCAATCTGGAATGACTGGGCGTGAATTTTGTTCGGTGTGTTCAGAAAGGTTATAAGGAAAATGACACTGATACCAGTGCCTTCATTGTGCCATTTGAGGGACATACCATCCTGAAGAGGGTCCAGGTTATATGTTTTGTGTGATGTCAAGCCATATGTCTTGCCATCTATGAGGTGTTTTCAGTTCTAATGTTTCAAACAAATGTCTTCGTGCTGTATGGTGAACCGTCAGTGCAGTGAATGTGGACACTCGCTTGATGAGGGGAGCCCTGTGTTCCACCACCCGTATGTGTTAACTGTCACAGCCATCACTCTACACACTTGCCAATTTGCCCACTTTATAAGTAAAAGAAAATACATCAGTATAAGTCCTTTGATTGTTTATCCTATACTTAGATTCATCAGAAATATGATAGTCTTCGGCCTGTATTGATGACATCTAACTGTACCTCTTTCATGTCCTCCTCCCCCCCTCATTTCCCCTTACCCCAGTTCTGCCTCTATCTCCTCTCCCCCTCCCCTGTGGTTCCCTCTACCTCCCCTCTGGGTGCCGATCCCCCTCCTGGACTGGAGAAGTGTCCATTCTTCGAGGCCTGCAGGTGATGGGGCTTCCACCCAGGAACGCTGCCCTACCTCCCACCCCCTCCCATCTCCCACGCCGGGATCCTGATGCCACAGCTCTACTGCAGGACCCACAATCCGTGTGCCTGTGGTTACCCAAGCGTTTTCAGTTTTGGATGCTGCAGAAACCTTCTCTCCTTCTGTGACTTGCCGTCCTCAACCTATCAAGGAGGAGGAGGTGAAGAAGAAGAAGAAGAAGAAGAAGAAGAAGAAGAAGAAGAAACATCAGTTCCAGGACAAGACCACCCACATCTACCCGGTGCCCGCAAAGGTGCCATTTTCCCCTTTGCAACCTGAGTCTGGCCTTTTATGTGTGGATGTCATCCCGTCCTCTGTGGCGACAGATGGTGACCTGGAGGCATGATTGCCTCCAGCCCATTCACTTTCCATTTGAATCTCCATTCCATGCTTATTCAATGGAATTGTAATGGATGTTATTGTCACCTCCTGGAGTTGCAATTCCTTATTTCCTTTTATTTGGTAACTTGTCATTCTCCAGGAATCACATTTTACTGATGCTCACTCACTGATCCTATGTGGCTTGCATGCTTTCTGCCTGAACCAGATTGGTCCTTTGAGAGCTTCCGTTGGCATTTGCACATTGGTCCATATGGACATTGTTAGTACGTAGATCCCCCTTCATATTACATTGGACTATCTAAATAAAGTTTGTGTAATCAGACACACTCCCACCGTGTGGTGTTCTTCCCTGTGCTCCTCCTGATGCTAATCGTCGATCCTCTGCCATCTTCGTATTGATCATACCACAGTTTTTTTACTCCACAGTGAGGACCCTCTCACGGTGATCCTTATTTTGGTGGACTGCAACCCCCCCACCCCACCATTGTCGCCTTTTGGCTCTTCGCACCTAAATATTACTTGTCCCAAGCATTAATGACCGACCCTTGCATGCTCTTGTTTGTCCCTGGTGTTCTTTGTGAAAGTCGTGGAAGTGCTTTGCTGTCCCAGGCTTAAGTCCTTGAATTTCCCTCTGGAATTGGAGTCTGTTGGTTAGCATTGGTGTTGGCACTAGTTATGGAGGCTGTGGCATTGCCTTCACGTTGGCTGGGTCCCAAACCCATGACTGCCGTCCTTCTGCTCACTTTTCCACATGTTTTGTTGGTCTTTTGTGCAGCCCCCCCCCCCCCCCCCTTTTGCGATGTTGTCACCAATGTGTTTTTAGTGGTGGTATGATGTGGGGATTGATTGGGAAGGTTGGGTGGCAGTGTTGGTGCCGCAATGCACATAGTGTTTGTGGGGCGTCCCTGCTCTTGCCATTGTTCCTTTTACCTCTTCGCCCATTTTCCCTTTCCCTGGACTGGACTGCGTTGTCCCTTCCTTGGCTTCTGCCACCTTAGATCATGGGACCGATAATCTCGCTGTTTAGTCCTCGCACCCAGTCAACCAATCATTGGGCTTTGCAGCAGACCGAGGTGTCATCACAAACTGCATACACAAAATAACTTCTCAATGGTCTTTGCAAACTGCTGTGGCACAGTTGATGATAAACTACTTCTTGTTTAGTTAATAAAGCCAGTGATACAAAGCAATGAATATTTCTGTATTAACTATTATGAGATGCATAATCCAGTTAATTGTATAAAGACTGTAAATTGTGTATGAGAAGAGCCTTAAGAGGAGAAAGTGTTTGTTAAAATTTCTGCGAACAATACACTGAGGTGACAAGCCATGGGATACCATACATATCATCATGCCAGAACTCCTTTTGCATGATGTAGTGCAGTGGCATGGAATCAACAAGTCACTGGAAGTCCCCTGCAGAAATATTGAGCCATGCTGCCTCTCCAGTCAGCAGTAATTGTGAAAGTGTTGTCAGTGGAGGATTTTGTGCCCGAACCAACATCTCGATTATGTCCCATAAATGTTCTGTGGGATTAATGTCTGGCGATCTGGATGGCCAAATGATTTGCTCAAATTATCCAGAATGTTATTTTCTTATTTACATGTCTAATCCTGTAGGACCAAATTGAGAAGCAAATCTCAAAGGTAATGGAATGTGTCAATACATGAAATTACAACATACAAGTAATGACAGGTAAAATAAAAGGTTTGTGAACCCAAAAGAAAGTAGAGCTATATGTTTAGGTAAACGCAATCAACAATATAACATAATATTCAGTTTAATTTTTCAAGGAACTCCTCAACTGAATAGGAGTAGTGACCCCCACCTTTCTGCACAAGAGTTAAGAAAGTCCGATCAAAATGCAGGTTGGATACCTGCCGAGTATTAACCGATCGAAAACTGCTAATTCATGGGAATAAACTGAAATTGTTGACAAGAAAATGGGGGGAGGGGGAGAGACAGAGAGACCAATACAATATCAAAATACCCAGACTAGTGAACAGGGGTCGACAAGAGGTTCGCGAACTTAGACCCCTTTTTGACTGAACTGCCTGTTTCTGAGTCAAAAATATCCATTTAGAATCTGAAGAGTTACCACAAAATATAATACCATATGATGTATGCAAATGAAAATGAGCAAAGTAGACTAAATTTCGTGTTGTTCACTTACTTCAGATACCGTTCGAATAGTAAAAATGGTAGCATTAAATCTTTGAACAAGATCCTGAATGTGGGCTTTCCATGACAGTTCACTATCTATCTGAACACCTACAAATTTGAACTGAACTGTTCAGTGGACCAACTGTGAGCTACTCCCTGAATTCGGTAATGGTCCAACTTCTGGAGTAATATATTGTGATCAACACAATGAAATGCCTTGGTTAAATAAAACAAATGTGCCTAGAGTTTGAAACATTTTGTGTACTCCATCCAGTACCTCACAGAAAAAAAGAATATAGCATTTTCAGTTGTTAAATGACTTCTAAAGCTGAACTGTACATTTGATAGCAAATAATGTGATATAAAATGATAAATTATCCATACATACACAGCCTTTTCGATAACTTTAGCAAACACTGATTGTATAAAAATTGGTCTAAAATTGTCTAAATTATCCCTTTATCCCTTTTTATAAAGCGACTTTACTACTGAGTACTTTAATCATTCAGGAAAATGACCATTCTTAAAAGAAAAATTACAAATACGGCTAAATACAGGGCTAACATGTGCAGCACAGTACTTAAATATTCTGCCAGGCACTCCATAATATCCATGAGAGTCCCTAGTCTTCAGTGATTTAAGTGTTGACTCAGTCTCCCCCTTGTCAGTATCACATAGGAGTATTTCAGACATCAGTGTCGGAAAGGCATTTTCCAAGAGAGTTGTATAATTCTCTGTAGAAACTAATATTTTATTTAATTCGCCAGCAATGCTCAGTAAAGATTGTTAAATAATGTACATACATCTGATTTATCAGTAACAGAAATATTTTTACTACGAACTGATGTCATATCATTGACCTTTTGTTGTTGGCAAAGCACTTCTTTCACAACTGACCACATGGTTTTAATTTTATCCTGTGAATTAGCTATTCTGTTTGTGTACCACATACTGTTTGCCTTCCTAATAACATTTTTAAGCACCTTACAATACTGTTTGTAATGGGCTACTGTAGCTTGTGACTACTTCTAACATTTTGATAGAATTCTCACTTTGTTCTGCATGATATCCTTATCTCTGGTCCCGGCAGAGGTTCGAGTCCTCCCTCGGGCATGGGTGTGTGCGTTTGTCCTTAGGATAATTTAGGTTAAGCAGTGTGTAAGCTTAGGGACTGATGACCTTAGCTGTTAAGTCCCATAAGATTTCACACACATTTGAACATATCCTTATCTCACTAGTCAACCACCCAGGCTGCCTTTTACTGCTAGTACCTTGTTTAGAACATCCAAATGGAAAGCAACTCTCAAAGAGCATGAGAAATGAGTTAAGGAAAGCATTATATTTGTCAACTATGTTATAGGCACTATAAACATCATGCCACCCTTGTTCCTTAATGAGGTTTAAAAAAAACTCATTCTTGCTGTTGAATTAGCTTTCCTATGTAGTTTATAATTATGTGTGACATTTGTTTGAGTACAAAAAGCCTTCTAATGTTAAAATTTGTGCATCATGGTCTGCAAGGCCATTCACCCTTTTACTAAAAGAATGACCAGTTAGTAACAAAGAATGAATAAAAATATTGTCTATGACTGTGGTACTGTTCCCCTGCACCCTAGTTGGGGGGGGGGGGGAGGACAGTGTCTGCATCAGATCATATGAATTTATAAGATCTACCAATATCCTTTTTCTTGCACTGTCATATAAAAAATTAATATTGAAGTCACTACATATAACTTAAGTTTTGGTACTTTCTATAAAGTGAAGCAAGAACCCTCTCTAGATTGAGCAGAAATGCTCTGAAGTCAGAGTTAGGGGACCTATAAATGACAACAATTAGAAGTTTAGTTTCATTAAATTCAACTGCTTCTGTACAACATTCAAATATCTGTGTAGTGCAGTAGCATGATACGTCTATGAACTCAAATGGAATACTATTTTATACATACATGGCCATTCACCCACTCAGCAAGGAATTCCTTGAAAAACAGCCAACTAATCTGTAGCCTGGTAAAGGAAACCTCTGAATTGTGAAGTTATTTAAGTGGTGCTCCAATATAACACTAATTTCAGAGTCAACATCTATAAGCAGTTCACTAACTTTATCTCTAATACCTCTTATATTTTGATGAAATATGCTAGGTCCTTCTCTGATTGGGAACATGGCGTTTTTTGAAGATGGTTCCTTAGTTAGAGGGACTTCCTTTAAGTAGGTATACCTATCAGCTGACTTCAGTCTAAAAAAAGGTGCAGCTCTAACACCAACTACTACAGGAATTTTTCCATGAGTGATCGCACCACCACCCACTGCAGTGTCACCAGTCACATTCGAGCTTTGCCATCCTCCCCTTCCCATACCTATTAAGGTGCAGGCCATGCCTGGTGAAACCAATTGTGAACAACTGTGGCCTGGTGGCATGGTGCATCATCATCCATGAATATACAATCGTTGTTTGGAAACATGAAGTCCATGAATGGCTACAAATGGTCTCCAAGTAGCCAAACAAAACCATTTCCAGTCAATGGTCAGATCAGTTGGACCAGAGGACCCAGTTCTTTCCTTCTAAACACAGCCTAGACCATTATGGAGCCACTGTCAGATTGTACAGTGCCTTGTTGACAACATAGGTCCATGGCTTTATGGGGTATGTGCTACACTTGAGCCATGCCATCGGCTGTTACCAACTGAAATCGAGACTCATCTCACTAGGGCATGGTTTCTGGTCATGTAGGGTCCAATCTATACGCTCATGACTGCAGGAGAGGCGCTCTAGGTGATATCGTGCTGTTAGCAAAGGCATTTGTCATTCATCTGCTGCCATAACCCGTCAACACCAAATTTTGCCCCACCATCCAAAGGATATGTTTGTTGTACGTCCCACATTGATTTCTGCAGTTATTTTAAGCAGTGCTGCTTGTATGTTGGCACTGATAACTCTATGCAAATGCTGCTGCTCTGCCATTGAATGAAGCCCATTGGCCAGTGCCTTGTTCATGGTGAGAGTTAATGCCAGAAACTTCTTATTCTCGGCACACTCTTGACACTGTGGATCTCCTATTGAATTCCCTAATGATTTCCGAAATGGAATGTCCCATGCATCTAGCCATGTTCGGAATTTGTTAATTCAAGTTGTGCAGCCATAATAATGTTGGGAACATTTTCACATGAATTACCTGAGTAAAAATGAATGCTCTGCCAATGCATTGTCCTTTTATGTCCTGTGTATCTGATACTACCGCCATCTGTATATGTGCATATTGCTATCTTCTGATCTGTCACCTCAGTGTATTTACTTCATACATGCACTAGTCTGTGTTAAAAAAGAAACTTCTAATGTAAATATACCGTACCTGTTCTAGTCACATATAACAAAATTCATGTGTTCCTTTCTCCCGCATCATATAAAGCATTTTTAATTACATTTTCACGTGTAGTGTAAATAGTTGATTTCCAGAGGATATGAAATATGGTAACGTTTGAATTTTTGTATAAGTCAATATTTCATTGTAAAGACTGTGAATTGTAATTTGAGAAACTATTATAAATCTCCAGCTGTAACTATTGGTCAACTGCGTATTTAATTGGAGCAGCCCAATGATTAGCAAAATATATTGCTATTCTCATTTGGTGAAGACAATCTGTAGGCAGACTAGGAGTATCGTATCTTGAATGAAAAAGATATTAACATCATATACATTCACTTACACTTTTCTAAAATATTTTGCAGTAGAAAACAGTATTCAAATTGAGCTCAATGATGAACAAGTGTTTTTTAGGCAGCAAACCTGAATTGCAGATCATGTCCCCTAAATAATACTGTTTTTGTAAGTAAGCTCTTTACAGATCATTTCTGTCTGCCTTTCCCAAATGATGATGTTTTGGTCCTGAAATACTCTAATAAAATGTAAAAATTCCAGACTGTTGCTCTAATGTCTCTTAAAGAGATATCTTCAACACTGTGGGCCCCTTGGATTGTAAATCTAATAAAATAGGTTTCATAAGTATATTGTCTTATTTTTCTGTACATTCAGTGCTCATAAAATGTTCATTCATATATGTAAATGTCTTATTTTGTGCCGTAGCGTGGACCTAGAGCAATAGCATTATCATTTTTGTCAGCCACCTTCTGCCTGCTGCAAGCAGTGGGCCTGTTATGCTATTTTACAAGTGATATCTCTGAAAGGCGTTAAGAAACCAGCCACATTCTTTCTATTTAGGAGTTCATTTTCACTTTCAAACATGTTATGTAAACAATTAGCACATTTGATACGAAATATAATTTTCTGCACGTTATGTGCAACAAATCCTGTGAGTGCACAACATTGCTTACAAACTCTGACAACTGTTCAAACCAGACGGAAGGGATCCTGTGACAGTGATAATGGGCCACTGCTTTCAGCATAAAAATCTGTGCAAGAAATAAATGTTTTTGTCTACTGCATCCAGTGCTGAAGGGGGGAGTCAGTCAGTCAGTCAGGTCAGTTACCCTTGTGAGAATTAATTTGGGTTACAAATATAAAAAAAGACCTGTAACTGCAGGGCCCAAATTTTTATAACGTAACATACCTGGAAAATTATCACTAAAATAACCTGAAAAATCAATAAAATACTCTACAGCATGTAAAGTGATTTATAAATGAAGAAGAGTAATGCAAAAAAAACTTAATTGTATGATGGAACTGAAACTATAAGGACAGTTAATTTAAAATGGTTAAGATTTTCTGTAAGAAATCTCATTCTGTGAACATTATGAAAATAGTTGTTTAAATGTCTTAGAGAGTAGTGTATGACAGGCAGTGAGCAGAGGTTCTCAAAAGTGAGGGAATGTCAGAAAACACATTCTTGTACTTTTTAAACCTGTCTGTTTTCTCAGACAACTCATTATTGATATTTGCTTTAGGTTTATAGAGGATGAACCTAAAAACACACATGAATGTAGATATTTCACAAGTGGACAATATGTTTGGTAAAATATTGATATTTTTATTTTGATACTCATACTGTGTGTGAGGTAATAACAGTGATATGACAATTACAAGAAGGATATGAACCCACTTTATGTTCATCATGTATGAACACATTCTTGCACAACATTGTTGCATTATTTGTTCTTCCCAACATTAAAAGAATGAGTTATCACAAATGGAAGCTGCACACAAACAAGTAAAAATTAAGTAAAATCTTGCAAATGTATACGGTTTCATGTTGTGTATTATTCTACCGGTTGTGTGTGAGTGGGACCATGATGTATTTTCCACATAAATTGATTTTGAAACTTGGGGTGGGGGTTTAAAAATACAAAATGTGGGAGATGTTATCCATATTAAATTTTTAGTGGCAGGAAAACAGGTAATTGACAGAATAGTGCTTATGAATGGACCATCAGAAAATAAAGTAAATGGAAGGAAAATGTAAAATCTGGCAATGTAAAAACCTGAGAGGTTGGAATGTATACTATTACCACTTTCAACATACTACCTTTGTGAAACAGAATTTTGTGCAGTGGTTGCTTTTAAGACAAAATTTAGATATCAATTAAACATGGAAAAGGAGCCCAGTGTGTCTATTTCCAATATTAAACCCTCCTTAGAAAAACTTTGCTATGCAAGCCAGGCCCAAGGGAGTCACTAATAATTACTAAAACTTGTGACTTTCATGTTTTTCTGATGGATCTGTTGCAAATACACTTCTCAGATTTGCTGTGTATTTGATGAAATATTGTGTAACTTGCACAATATTTCATCAATGCAGCTGCTAGACATCATCAGGTGGTGGTAGCTCCTGCTCTCACTGCTACAAGGTGCACTAAACTTATGTTAAATTCAATATTGAGAACTTCATTATTAAATGCTTTATGCAGTCCTATATGTAAGTGTAAATGTGAATTTTAATTTTAATGTTTTTTTCTGTGTCAGAATGTATTTTTCTTTGCCTTCCTTTCAGTAAATTAATCAATTTTGGAAAAAATATATATAATTTGCCTTTAAATATGTCTGCTTGTGTCTGTATATGTGTGGATGGATATGTGTGTGTGTGTGTGTGTGTGTGTGTGTGTGTACCTGTCCTTTTTTCCCCCTAAGGTAAGTCTTTCCGCTCACGGGATTGGAAAGACGCCTTACCCTCTCCCTTAAAACCCACACCCTTTCGTCTTTCCCTCTCCTTCCCTCTTCCCTGATGAAGAAACTGTTGGTTGCAAAAGCTAGAATCTTGTGTGTATGTTTGTGTTTGTTTGTGTGTGTATCGACGTGCCAACGCTTTCGTTTGGTAAGTCAAATCATCTTTGTTTTTAGATACATATTTTTTTCCTATGTGGAATGTTTCCTTCTATTATATATATATATATGTGTGTGTGTGTGTGTGTGTATATATATATATATATATATATATATATATATATATATATATATATATATATATATATATATATATATATATGAATATAATAGAGGGAAACGTTCCACGTGGGAAAAATATATTTAAAAAGAAAGATGATGGGACTTACCAAACAAAAGCGCTGGCAGGTCGATAGACACACAGACAAACACAAACATACACACAAAATCTAGCTTTCGCAACCAATGGTTGCCTCGTCAGGAAAGAGGGAAGGAGAGGGTAAGGAGTCATTCCAATCCCGGGAGCGGAAAGACTTACCTTAGGGGGAAAAAAGGAGGGAAAAAGGGACAGGTATACACTCGGGCACACACACACATATCCATCCTCATATACACAGACACAAGCAGACATTTGTAAAGGCAAAGAGTTTGGGCAGAGATGTCAGTCGGGGCGGATGTACAAAGGCAAAGATGATGTTGACAGACAGGGGAGGTACGAGCGGCGGCAAATTGAAATTAGAAATTAGCGGAGATTGAGGCCTGGCGGATAGCGAGAAGAGAGGATATGCTGAAGGGCAAGTTCCCATCTCCGGAGTTCTGACAGGTTGGTGTTAGTGGGAAGTATCCAGATAACCCGGACGGTGTAACACTGTGCCAAGATGTGCTGGCCGTGCACCAAGGCATGTTTAGCCACAGGGTGATCCTCATTACCAACAAACACTGTCTGCCTGTGTCCATTCATGCGAATGGACAGTTTGTTGCTGGTCATTCCCACATAGAACGCTTCACAGTGTAGGCAGGTCAGTTGGTAAATCACGTGGGTGCTTTCACACGTGGCTCTGCCTTTGATCGTGTACACCTTCCGGGTTACAGGACTGGAATAGGTGGTGGTGGGAGGGTGCATGGGACAGGTTTCACACCGGGGGCGGTTACAAGGGTAGGAGCCAGAGGTTAGGGAAGGTGGTTTGGGGATTTCATAGGGATGAACTAAGAGGTTACGAAGGTTAGGTGGACGGCGGAAAGACACTGTTGCTGGAGTGGGGAGGATTTCATGAAGGATGGATCTCATTTCAGGGCAGGATTTGAGGAAGTTGTATCCCTGCTGGAGAGCCACATTCAGAATCTGATCCAGTCCCGGAAAGTATCCTGTCACAAGTGGGGCACTTTTGGGGTTCTTCTGTGGAAGATTCTGGGTTTGAGGAGATGAGGAAGTGGCTCTGGTTATTTGCTTCTGTACCAGGTCGGGAGGATAGTTACGGGATGCAAAAGCTGTTTTCAGGTTGTTGGTGTAATGGTTCAAGGATTCCGGACAGGAACAGATTCGTTTGCCACGAAGACCTAGGCTGTAGGGAAGGGACCGTTTGATGTGGAATGGGTGGCAGCTGTCATAATGGAGGTACTGTTGCTTGTTGGTGGGTTTGATGTGGACGGACGTGTGAAGTTGGCCATTGGACAGGTGGAGGTCAACGTCAAGGAAAGTGGCATGGGATTTAGAGTAGGACCAGGTGAATCTGATGGAACCAAAGGAGTAGAGGTTGGAGAGGAAATTCTGGAGTTCTCCTTCACTGAGAGTCCAGATCATGAAAACGTCATCAATAAATCTGTACCAAACTTTCCGACTTCCAGCCTTGCCTCTCAATCCTACTTAAAAAACCTTAATCCTACTCCCAACATCAGCACTGCTGAAGCCCAGGCTATCCGTGATCTGAAGGCTGACCAATCCATCGTCATTCTTCCGGCGGACAAGGATTCCACGACTGTGGTACTTGATCGTCGAGAGTATGTGGCTGAGGGACTGCGTCAGCTTTCACACAACACTACTTACAAAGTTTGCCAAGGTAATCCCATTCCTGATGTCCAGGCGGGGCTTCAAGGAATCCTCAGAACCTTAGGCCCCCTACAAAACCTTTCACCTGACTCCATCAACCTCCTAACCCCACCAACACCCCGCACCCCTTCTTCCCAAAATTCACAAACCCAATCATCCCGGCTGTCCCATTGTAGCTGGTTACCAAGCCCCCACAGAACGCATTTCTGCCTACGTAGATCAACACCTTCAACCCATTACATGCAGTCTCCCATCCTTCATCAAAGACACCAACCACTTTCTCGAAAGCCTGGAATCCCTACCCAGTCTGTTACCTCCGGAAACCATCCTTGTAACCATTGATGCCAGTTCCTTATACACAAATATCGCGCATGTACAGGGCCACGCTGCGATGGAGCACTTCCTTTCACGCCGATCACCTGCCGCCCTACCTAAAACCTCTTTCCTCATTACCTTAGCTTCATCCTGACCCACAACTTCTTCACTTTTGAAGGCCAGACATACCAACAATTAAAGGCAACAGCCATGGGTACCAGGATGGCCCCCTCGTACGCCAACCTATTCATGGGTCGCTTAGAGGAAGCCTTCTTGGTTACCCAGGCCTGCCAACCCAAAGTTTGGTACAGATTTATTGATGACGTTTTCATGATCTGGACTCACAGTGAAGAAGAACTCCAGAATTTCCTCTCCAACCTCAACTCCTTTGGTTCCATTAGATTCACCTGGTCCTACTCTAAATCCCATGCCACTTTCCTTGACGTTGACCTCCACCTGTCCAATGGCCAACTTCACACGTCCGTCCACATCAAACCCACCAACAAGCAACAGTACCTCCATTATGACAGCTGCCACCCATTCCACATCAAACGGTCCCTTCCCTACAGCCTAGGTCTTCGTGGCAAACGAATCTGTTCCTGTCCGGAATCCTTGAACCATTACACTAACAACCTGAAAACAGCTTTTGCATCCCGTAACTATCCTCCCGACCTGGTACAGAAGCAAATAACCAGAGCCACTTCCTCATCTCCTCAAACCCGGAATTTTCCACAGAAGAACCCCAAAAGTGCCCCACTTGTGACAGGATACTTTCCGGGACTGGATCAGATTCTGAATATGGCTCTCCAGCAGGGATACGACTTCCTCAAATCCTGCCCTGAAATGCGATCCATCCTTCATGAAATCCTCCCCACTCCACCAAGAGTGTCTTTCCGCCGTCCACCTAACCTTCGTAACCTCTTAGTTCATCCCTATGAAATCCCCAAACCACCTTCCCTACCCTCTGGCTCCTACCCCTGTAACTGCCCCCGGTGTAAAACCTGTCCCATGCACCCTCCCACCACCATCTATTCCAGTCCTGTAAACCGGAAGGTGTACACGATCAAAGGCAGAGCCACGTGTGAAAGCACCCATGTGATTTACCAACTGACCTGCCTACACTGTGAAGCGTTCTATGTGGGAATGACCAGCAACAAACTGTCCATTCGCATGAATGGACACAGGCAGACAGTGTTTGTTGGTAATGAGGATCACCCTGTGGCTAAACATGCCTTGGTGCACGGCCAGCACATCTTGGCACAGTGTTACACCGTCCGGGTTATCTGGATACTTCCCACCAATACCAACCTGTCAGAACTCCGGAGATAGGAACTTGCTCTTCAATATATCCTCTCTTCCCGTTATCCACCTGTCCTCAATCTCCGCTAATTTCAAGTTGCCGCCACTCATACCTCACCTGTCATTCAACAACATCTTTGCCTCTGCACTTCTGCCTCGACTGACTTCTCTGCCCAAACTCTTTGTCTTTAAATATGTCTGCTTGTGTCTGTATATGTGTGGATGGATATGTGTGTGTGTGTGTGCGAGTGTATACCTGTCCTTTTTTCCCCCTAAGGTAAGTCTTTCCGCTCCCGGGACTGGAATGACTCCTTACCCTCTCCCTTAAAACCCACATCCTTTCGTCTTTCCCTCTCCTTTCCTCTTTCCTGATGAGGCAACAGTTTGTTGCGAAAGCTTGAATTTTGTGTGTAGGTACGTGTGTCTGTCGACCTGCCAGCACTTTCATTTGGTAAGTCACATCATCTTTGTTTTTAGGTATATATATATATATATATATATATATATATATATATATATATATATATATATATACACTTAAAAACAAAGATGATGTGACTTACCAAATGAAACTGCTGGCAGGTCGACAGACACACAAACGGACACAAACATACACACAAACTTCAAGCTTTCGCAACAAACTGTTGCCTCATCAGGAAAGAGGGAAGGAGAGGGAAAGACGAAAGGATGTGGGTTTTAAGGGAGAGGGTAAGGAGTCATTCCAGTCCCGGGAGCGGAAAGACTTACCTTAGGGGGAAAAAAGGACGGGCGTACACTCGCGCACACACACACACATATCCATCCACACATATACAGACACAAGCAGACATATTTAAAGACAAAGAGTTTGGGCGGAGATGTCAGTCGAGGCAGAAGTGCAGAGGCAAAGATGTTGATGAATGACAGGTGAGGTATGAGTGGCGGAAATTTGAAATTAGCGGAGATTGAGGCCTGGTGGATAACGGGAAGAGAGGATATATTGAAGAGCAAGTTCCCATCTCCGGAGTTCGGATAGGTTGGTGTTAGTAGGAAGTATCCAGATAACCCGGACGGTGTAACACTGTGCCAAGATGTGCTGGTCGTGCACCAAGGCATGTTTAGCCACAGGGTGATCCTCATTACCAACAAACACTGTCTGCCTGTGTCCATTCATGCGAATGGACAGTTTGTTGCTGGTCATTCCCACATAGAATGCATCACAGTGTAGGCAGGTCAGTTGGTAGATCACGTGGGTGCTTTCACACGTGGCTCTGCCTTTGATTGTGTACACCTTCCGGGTTACAGGACTGGAGTAGGTGGTGGTGGGAGGGTGCATGGGACAGGTTTTACACCGGG
Organism: Schistocerca cancellata; assembly: GCF_023864275.1. Lineage (NCBI taxonomy): Eukaryota > Metazoa > Arthropoda > Insecta > Orthoptera > Acrididae > Schistocerca > Schistocerca cancellata. The sequence continues at coordinate 76,506,271 of NC_064630.1, read as the reverse complement.
GGCGGTTACAAGGGTAGGAGCCAGAGGGTAGGGAAGGTGGTTTGGGGATTTCATAGGGATGAACGAAGAGGTTACGAAGGTTAGGTGGACGGCGGAAAGACACTCTTGGTTGAGTGGGGAGGATTTCATGAAGGATGGATCTCATTTCAGGGCAGGATTTGAGGAAGTCGTATCCCTGCTGGAGAGCCACATTCAGAATCTGATCCAGTCCCGGAAAGTATCCTGTCACAAGTGGGGCACTTTTGTGGTTCTTCTGTGAGAGGTTCTGGGTTTGAGAGGATGAGGAAGTGGCTCTGGTTATTTGCTTCTGTACCAGGTCGGGAGGGTAGTTGCGGGATGCGAAAGCTGTTGTCAGGTTGTTGGTGTAATGCTTCAGGGATTCCGGACTGGAGCAGATTCGTTTGCCACGAAGACCTAGGCTGTAGGGAAGGGACCGTTTGATGTGGAATGGGTGGCAGCTGTCGTAATGGAGGTACTGTTGTTTGTTGGTGGGTTTGATGTGGACGGACGTGTGAAGCTGGCCATTGGACAGGTGAAGGTCAACATCAAGGAAAGTGGCATGGGATTTGGAGTAGGACCAGGTGAATCTGATGGAACCAAAGGATATATATATATTTAAAATGATGAGACTTACCAAACAAAAGCGCTGGCAGGTCGATAGACACACAAACAAACACAAACATACACACAAAATTCTAGCTTTCGCAACCAACGGTTGCCTCGTCAGGAAAGAGGGAAGGAGAAGGAAAGACAAAAATTAAATATATTTTTCCCACGTGGAATGTCATTATTTCTTCATCAGACAATTGTTAGCTTCATTTCCATAATCTGCCACCACCAAACCACCCCTTTTAATACATCCTCACGTAGTTTTTTCAAAATTTTCCCGTATTTCTCCACCCTTTAACGTGTTTTGGCGGCAACACAAACCCCCTAACCTTTATGCACATCATTATCTACCTACACAAGTTCACCACGGGATCAACATAGCCCAGCTCTAACCAACCCTTTTTCGCCTTTTTTGACACCAGATCTCCATTTGCTTTCTAGTTTTACCTTTATCTCTCCCCATATATTTTTATATTTATTTTCATTTTCATTTCAGCCTCGTGTTCCACTTTCCACCTTCTAGTACCATGTCACCCTCACAACACCTCCACAACGACCCCATTAAGTTTTATTTACATTCCCTCCGCAAACATGCCTTCGCCCTAGCCAGATTACACTCCCATATTTTATTTTCTCAGGCTTGTCTGACATTTGGCATCGCCCCCAAAGGCCTCACACTTAAAGTTCCCATCTCTGGCTGCAACCCTTCTTTCCATCAGTCCCTATACCAGTTCCAAACCGAACAATCCATTGCCCTCACCCACCTAATCCTTCACCTACACATCCACTCAGCCAATCAACACACCCATCAACTCCTATCCTTAATAAAAGTCCTCAATCTTTCCTCTCCCACATCCACACCGGTTGTTCAGAGCATCCTCCTACAGGCCAACCGCAAATTAGAACAGCATGCCACCCTCCACCTTAAAAAACTATCCAATCTCCTGGTTTCCCACCTCCGGACAGGCAACTCACTCACTCTCCACAAACTTTCCAACAAACCTCAACCTCCTCTCATTGCACACAAACCCAGTCTCTCCCATCTACTCAATCTCCCACTTCCAGCTCCACTCCCTCCAAAACCTCAAAATTCCAATCAACACAATCTGGAACCACAACACCCCAATTCAGTAGTTAACCTTTCCTCCAAACCTCTCGCCCAATCCGAAACCTCTGTCCTATCCAAAGGCCTCACCTTCAGCCCCACTCCCAGATTTAACCAAACAGCCCTCGTCAAAGATTTACTGTCCTACACCCGTACTCTCTGCTGGAAATATCACTTTGCCACGAAGAAAAATGATCCTAATTCTACTCCTAATGATCCATCTCCCCAAGACACTATCCAAATTGAACCATGCCTGGAACAGTTCCGCCCTCCGTCACAGCAGGACCCACCTCCTCTTCCTCAAAATCACCCTCTCCTAACCTTCCAGGAATTTCTGACTTCCAGCCTTGCCTCTCAATCCTGCTTAAAAAACCTTAATCCTACTCCCAACATCACCACTGCTGAAGCCCAGGCTATCCGTGATCTGAAGGCTGACCAATCCATCATAATTCTTCCGGCGGACAAGGGTTCCACGACTGTGGTACTTGATCGTCGAGAGTATGTGGCTGAGGGAATGCGTCAGCTTTCAGACAACACTACTTACAAAGTTTGCCAAGGTAATCCCATTCCTGATGTCCAGGCGGAGCTTCAAGGAATCCTCAGAACCTTAGGCCCCCTACAAAACCTTTCACCTGACTCCATCAACCTCCTGACCCCACCAACACCCCGCACCCCTACCTTCTACCTTCTTCCCAAAATTCACAAACCCAATCATCCCGGCCGTCCCATTGTAGCTGGTTACCAAGCCCCCACAGAACGCATCTCTGCCTATGTAGATAAACACCTTCAACCCATTACATGCACAGGGTGTATACGGTCCGGGACATCCGGGAATTCCGGGAAAAACCCGGAAATTTTTTCATCCGGGAAAAACCCGGGAATTTTTTCATCCGGGAAAAACCCGGGAATTTTTTCATCCGGGAAAAACCCGGGAATTTTTTCATCCGGGAAAAACCCGGGAATTTTTTCATCCGGGAAAAACCCGGGAATTTTTTCATCCGGGAAAAACCCGGGAATTTTTTAGAATTCCGGGATTTTTCGTTGTTTTAGATTTCAGTTAAAGTTTTGTAGGTGTGACGTGTAAGATCTGATACGCTGACAAAGAACTTTACTCCACTACTGCTGAATAATATTGCAGCAATGAAACACAAATCAGAGAATAACACCAAAACAAAAGTTTAGTTGCATAGAAAATGGGTAATTTACACAATGCACAGACCAACTTGCCGACACCGTTAAGTGTCAAAGGCTTTAGGTCGAAGATTATGCAGTACGTCCGTAACAACTAACGTGCATTTGATGTGTGTGACGTCACAATTGTTTACATTTCTAACAGATCACCAGAAAATATTACGAATAGTGGCTTGAGATGCGTTACTTACAAAGTAAATTTCCACGCAAGATGATTTATGTTACGTGTGAGAATGTGCAGACAGTGCAGTGAATTTCTTAAATCACAGGGCATTATAACTCTCATTCAAAACGTAACACTTTGAGGACAGCCACTTGAAAAATGTCGGGCCCAGAAGATAAGTCATGTATGCCACTATTTAAAATTTTACCGGCACATTTGTATTTGATATGACTTAACGTGTAACACACACTAAAAAAAGACCGAGCTTCAAGTTAGTTTTCATATTTAATGTTGTTCTTTCATAGATAAAAAATTATACAATCGATGGCAAAAAGTGTAATTGACCTTCAAAAAAATGTGCATAATGTGTTACTGAGCAATGTCACAAGTCCCTTCGTGCCAGAACACCTCGACTTTTCTACGCAACTGATAATCATTTTGGCACGATTTTAATTGCCAAATTAGAGCCTGTTAGTAGGCCTACGGACTTCCTATCATTTTAGGACTAATAACAGTGGATGCCAATAGACGATGCAATTCTCGTTCGTACATACACATCTACTTACGAGTTAACCGGTGTAGAAACGCACTTTGCTGATTTGAGCGAGCTCGGCCTACCTTCGTAACGTACGCGCCGCGGCCTGTCTTTCTCGTAGGCCTCCTGCTCTGAATAACTGCCGTCATTCGCTAGCGAGATCACGTGACACGAGCTATGACTGGCTGACAAAAGTGCATCGCTCAAAGCAATCTCTATTTTAGAGTTTCCGAAGCTAACGTGCTGTAATTTGTGGAATTTGTGTATATACTTTAGCAATAAAAAAATAAACTCTGTGCATATTGTCTCGCATCAAACGACTTTCCAGGCGCATTGTTTTTCCTGGATTTCGTTTCCTAAAGTGCTGGGACGTCCTCCGCCGGTATAAGACCTTTTCGATTCAAAGGACTGATAGGTTTTACAACTCCGAGGGAAAGTATACTGCCACTTAACACGGATGTATTTTCACCCGCTTTATACGTAATTTCATCCGGGAGAAATTGTGTTTTTAACCGGGAAATCCGGGAATTTTTTTTCTTGTCCACGTAGACACCGTGATGCAGTCTTCCCATCCTTCATCAAAGACACCAACCACTTTCTCGAAAGCCTGGAATCCCTACCCAGTCTGTTACCCCTGGAACCATCCTTGTAACCATTGATGCCACTTCCTTATACACAAATATTCCGCATGTCCAGGGCCTCGCTGCGATGGAGCACTTCCTTTCACGCCGATCACCTGCCGCCCTACCTAAAACCTCTTTCCTCATTACCTTAGCCAGCTTCATCCTGACCCACAACTTCTTCACTTTTGAAGGCCAGACATACCAACAATTAAAGGCAACAGCCATGGGTACCAGGATGGCCCCCTCGTACGCCAACCTATTCATGGGTCGCTTAGAGGAAGCCTTCTTGGTTACCCAGGCCTGCCAACCCAAAGTTTGGTACAGATTTATTGATGACGTTTTCATGATCTGGACTCACAGTGAAGAAGAACTCCAGAATTTCCTCTCCAACCTCAACTCCTTTGGTTCCATCAGATTCACCTGGTCCTACTCTAAATCCCATGCCACTTTCCTTGACGTTGACCTCCACCTGTCCAATGGCCAACTTCACACGTCCGTCCACATCAAACCCACCAACAAGCAACAGTACCTCCATTATGACAGCTGCCACCCATTCCACATCAAACGGTCCCTTCCCTACAGCCTAGGTCTTCGTGGCAAACGAATCTGTTCCAGTCCGGGATCCTTGAACCATTACACCAACAACCTGAAAACAGCTTTTGCATCCCGTAACTATCCTCCCGACCTGGTACAGAAGCAAATAACCAGAGCCTCTTCCTCATCTCCTCAAACCCGGAATCTTCCACAGAAGAACCCCAAAAGTGCCCCACTTGTGACAGGATACTTTCCGGGACTGGATCAGATTCTGAATGTGGCTCTCCAGCAGGGATACGACTTCCTCAAATCCTGCCCTGAAATGAGATCCATCCTTCATGAAATCCTCCCCACTCCACCAAGAGTGTCTTTCCGCCGTCCACCTAACCTTCGTAACCTCTTAGTTCATCCCTATGAAATCCCCAAACCACCTTCCCTACCCTCTGGCTCCTACCCCTGTAACTGCCCCCGGTGTAAAACCTGTCCCATGCACCCTCCCACCACCACCTATTCCAGTCCTGTAACCCGGAAGGTGTACACGATCAAAGGCAGAGCCACGTGTGAAAGCACCCACGTGATTTACCAACTGACCTGCCTACACTGTGAAGCGTTCTATGTGGGAATGACTAGCAACAAACTGTCCATTCGCATGAATGGACACAGGCAGACAGTGTTTGTTGGTAATGAGGATCACCCTGTGGCTAAACATGCCTTGGTGCACGGCCAGCACATCTTGGCACAGTGTTACACCGTCCGGGTTATCTGGATACTTCCCACCAATACCAACCTGTCAGAACTCCGGAGATAGGAACTTGCTCTTCAATATATCCTCTCTTCCCGTTATCCACCTGTCCTCAATCTCCGCTAATTTCAAGTTGCCGCCACTCATACCTCACCTGTCATTCAACAACATCTTTGCCTCTGCACTTCTGCCTCGACTGACTTCTCTGCCCAAACTCTTTGTCTTTAAATATGTCTGCTTGTGTCTGTATATGTGTGGATGGATATGTGTGTGTGTGTGTGTGCGCGAGTGTATACCTGTCCTTTTTTCCCCCCCTAAGGTAAGTCTTTCCGCTCCCGGGATTGGAATGACTCCTTACCCTCTCCCTTAAAACCCATATCCTTTTGTCTTTCCCTCTCCTTCCCTCTTTCCTGACGAGGCAACCGTTGGTTGCGAAAGCTAGAATTTTGTGTGTATGTTTGTTTGTGTGTCTATCGACCTGCCAGCGCTTTTGTTTGGTAAGTCTCATCATCACCATCTCCTCCTCCTCCTCCTCCCCCCCCCCCAGTAAGCTAGCCCCTCCCTCCCCCTAAATTGTGTTATAATGCCTCCCCCCCCCCCCCCCCCCCCATGGAATGTGCCCCACATGTGTGGTATCACTACCCTATCGAAAGTTTCCAAGAACTGTTAGCAGTTATGCCTCCTTTGCAACAAGAAGTTTATTATGATCATGTTTGGCACTGTAATCTACATAGCTAACCAACTTATATGAAACTTTTTTTTTACTGCAATTTCATCAACTGACAGAGCACATAGCAATTTCCTGCCCTTATTGATTTAAATTATGCTACTTGTTGTGCAATTAAGACACCTGTAATACCAGAAATGCCCCTGAACGGCTTCACCATCAAATTACACATCTCTGGCTGCAGTCCCTCGTTCCACAGTGACTTCTGCCTGTTCAAATTCTGTCAGACCATAGCCCTCACTATGAGTTAAATCTTCCAAACTGTAGAATCTAGATAATGAGCTACTTATAAAAAAATATAGCTAATTTGGTTTGTTTCCAATTTCACATGTCAAAAAGTTAGTCGTCGTAAGTATACTCGTGGTAAAAAGTTAAACATATTATGAAAACACAAAAATGAAAAGAGAAAAGGTGAGCAATCACTCAGTTTCACCATAAATATTTACCTACAAACCCTACTTGGTTCGCTCTGTATAGGAAAGTAGTAGTCTGCACAGGGAATGGTGGTGTAACCAAAAGATAAACAGGTACAGTGCAGCTGACCACTCATGTCTGTCTTGTATGTTTTTTCATAGTGAGCGGAGTGTAGCCTTTTGGTGAATTTGCAACATAATGCCACAAAGATGCCATTTGGACCCTGTTTTGCAGGGTAGAATACTCGGTTACCTGGAAGCAGACTAAAGTCTCAGTATCTTGGATGTGCCACCAAGTGTCATTTTGAGGCTTTGGCAGTGGTTTTGAGACACAGGAGATGTTTATTGTGGGGGAGGTGTAACGTCGACCAAGAATAACCATCCCACAGCCGGACCGATATCTAGCTGTAACTGCTTGATGAAATCGGAGTTCACCTGCAAGATAACTCAGGAGTTGCCTTTTCCCAATAAATGGTGTATTGGAGCTTCAGAACAGCAGGACTGTTGGTCAGTCATCTGACTGTCTGCATCCTGCTCACTCCAGCAGTGTGTGTCTTGGGGAGTCAGCAACATAAAAATTGGAGCATGAGTGGAGGAGGAATGTGCTCTTATATGAATCCCACTACAGTTTGCAAAATGAGAATCTTGTCACACATGACTCTGGAGAGAACATAGTAGCTGACAACCCTGAGAACATTGTGGAAAGAGACGGGATTGGTGGTGGTGTGTCATGGAATTGAGAGGCATCATGTTGAATGGCCCTACGGAGCTGCACATTTTCATTGGTGGGTGGAGGTATACTGTAAAGTCTCAGAGGTACAGAGGTTAGGTACTCCTATCACATGTTTGTCTTTTCAGAAGTGCTGTTGATCCACACTTCATCTTTATCAATGATAACACCCAACTGTATCAAGCTGCTCTGTTGTGCAATTTTCTTGAAGGTGAATATCTCAGTTGCAAGGACTAGTCAGCAAGGTTCCTGGATCTGAATCCAATAAAAAATGCGTGGAACATATTAGGGAGGCAACTGCATCCTGTCAGCCTCCAATATGTAGTAGGATGGTGTCTGATTTTGTGAACAGTCAGACAATTGGCAGCTGCTATGAGTTGTTGTTGGAAGAGCTCCAGTGTGTACTGTACATGTGGTACCACTACCAGAGGTCGAGAGAAGTCTAATATCTCTGGCAGACACATGTCCACGAATTAAGTGATTCAATATTGAAATAAGAGCGATTTTAGTTAATATTTCATTTTATACTAGTGCATTTATTTCTTCACTAGACTATATATTTAAGGTTTCTCTTTTTTGTGTGTATTTGGATGTAATAAAAAGTCTTTTGTAGAGGCCAGTAGTCAGTAGTTTTGTTTACATTTTAGGTGTATATTTTGTTCCAGTGTAGATCTTTATTTTTTTGACTAGACTTAGGTGTTCAAAGTTAAATTAATTCGTGTCTGTCATATAGAGTTTAGATAGTTGATTAAAACTTTCGAAAATTAGTTTAAAAGTTTGTTTACATTAGTGTTCAGTTATGTATTAGTACAGGTTATGTAACTTCAGTGCTCTTGTGCTAAGTTATTCTCTAATTTTGTGTAAATTTTTGGCTAAATTTTTTTTATCAAACCACGTGTCAAATGTGGTGGTTGCCGTATAAATCTGAAGGAGGAAGTGTTCTGCGAAGACTGTAGGTTATGGTTTCATGGGGGCGAATATAGCTGCAAAGAAACTGGGTTAGATAATGAGGCTCTTCCATGGCAATGTAGGTTATGTCGAAAGAACAGAAAAATTACTGAACAGGAGGCAAAAAATGTGTACCATTAAGGCTGAATTAGGAAATGCGAATTTGGAATTATGTAGGCTGAGGGAGGAAAAAGAAATGGGGTGCTGGGAAAAGGTAGCAAGCAAAGGATGCTGGGAAAAGGTAACAAGCAAAAGATGAAAAAGGGAAACTGTTGAAAAAAATTTCCGAAATTCAGTTAGTAAACAGTTTGGTTTGCTATCTGAAGTAGTGGAGGAAGGGCCTTGTCCAGTTGTAGTTGAATGTAGGTTGAAGCAGAATGTTAGCTTAAAGAAAAAAGACAGGTTGGGATCAAATCAGAATAGGAAAAAAAAGACTTCTGCTTCTAGGTAGCAGCCGTGGGAGGAGTGTAGGCCAGCAGCTTCAGGAGAAATTAGGTGCAGGATACAAGGTCACAAGTTTTGTGAAACTAAGTGCTGGTCTTAGCCAGGTGACAGAAAACTTAGGTCAGCTATGCAGGGATTTGAGAAGGAAGATCAGGTAATGATAGTTGGGGGAGCAGGAAACAGCCTGGCTATGAATCCAAGATATAGTATTAGGAGTGACCTGGATAAAATCGGAGCAGTAACTTGGCACACAAATGTGGGGCTTTGTGGAGGTCTTTCAGCCCCATGATCAGCCCTGAGTAGACACTGCTGAAAGGCATGTTAACACTGAGCTGGACAGGATGCTCCAGACACCGGCAAATATCACATAATTATTGTTCCAGTTAATGCTATTGGTAGGTGGGGACACACTACACAGGGCTTGAACCTAAATAGGAAGGGGGAAGATAAGTTGGCTTCTCTATTAGCAGATACTGAAGGGGGGGGGGGGCACACTCACACAAGGGGTGATCCCTGAGGTTAATGGGACCAGGCAGACAGGTTTTTTAGGTTAAAGCCAGTCCAAACAGACAACAACCAAGAAAAATAGAATAAAAGAAGCTTCATGTACAGTAAATAGGAATAAAGTTAAGGGTAACATCAATTTACTTCATAAAAATAACAGGACAATAAAAAAATCAAGTAGATGAGCTGTCAGTGTGTTTAGATGATCTCAAAACTAAGATTGATATACTTTGTTTGATGAACACCATGTAACTGAGGAGATGGAAAGTGTCAGTATAAATGGATATAATTTAGCAATTTATACTTACAGATATGGCATGGATAAAGGAGTTGCCATGTACGCAAAACAAGGGTATAAATGCAAAACTGTAGAAGTAATAAAATTGAACTACAGCTAAATAATGTAGTGTTGATATTAGTAACAGTGTACAGGTCCTCATTAGGAGATTGGAAGCTATTCAATAAAAAGTTTGACTCCCTATTATGCTGTCTGTCAGACAAAAAGTAGTTATTAATCTGTGGTGATTTAAATGTAAACTTTCTAAGTAATTCTGATAGGAAAAGTGAACTAGAAGTGTTATTAACAACATATAACTTAGAATTAGTGATCAATTTCCCTACACATATAGCTCAGGACAGTAGCACGCTAATAGATAATGTATTTGTACAGAAAGAGAATGTAAAACACACACATGCTTTGCCTGTGGTAAATGTATTACCAGACCATAATGTACAGTTGATTAAATTATAGAATCTAGCAGGGTGTACAGTTCAGAAATCGTTAAGTAAAAGTGTAAGGTTGCTCAAGCCAATATCTACTCAGTAATGAAATTTATTCTCATTAATATGGACCAGTTTGAAAACAAGTGATATTCATGATTATAATACCAGAAGAAAGACACAATGTCTTCTGCTTAACCTATCTTTGGCACAGAAAGAGGTAAAATATACTGCTGTAAAACTTTTCGATAAATTACCGGATGAAATAAAATTTCGCACAGACAGCTTCAATAATAAACTGAAATCATATGTCCTTGACAACTCCATCTATACCATAGATGAATTCTTGAATATGAATAAATAAATATATAGGCCATTTAAGGAAATACGGTAGGTAATAAAACATTTAAGCATTAAAAAAAAACTTGATTCATGTGTGCATTTCTTATGCACTTGACACATTTAACATCATGACGGATACCGTGAGCTCGATCAGTGGAACACGTAAGTAACTAACTAACCAAAATAATGAAGTTATAATGAAATCTAGACCTTTCGCTGCTTACAGGCATTGATAAATATCAACGGGGACAGTTGGAAGAAATGTGTGCCCCGACTGGGACTCGAACCCGGGACCTTGTGTTTACATGGCAGACGCTCTGTCCGACTGAACCACTGAGGACACAGACAATAGGGCGACTGCAGTGATTTATCTCTGGCACGCTCCCCATGAGACCCACACTTTCCGACTTTCTGTCCACACACTACACTTGCAGTGCCTCTGCCCACCATATTCATTACTCACGGCAGTCAAATTACCAATTCCTGTAAGAGTTAACTTCATTCTTCAAGAGCTGCAAGATCACCAATGATATCTGTACAGATATCAGCTTCATACAGATAAGGCTTACCGGCCAATGATTGTCTTCAGTGCGGACGCTTTCAAATTGCGTCCACACACTACATTTGTGGACAGAAAGTTGGAAAGTGTGGGTCTCACGGGGAATGTGCCAGAGATAAGTCCCTGCAGTCGCACTATTTTCTGTGTCCTCGGTGGCTGTTGGATAGAGTGTCTGCGTATAAGCAGGAGGTCCCAGGTTAGAGTCCCAGTCGGGGCACACATTTTTCAACTGACCCTGTTGATATTTATCAACGCCTGTAAGCAGCAAAAGGTCTGGATTTCATTATAACTTCATTCTTAAAGAACTGCAAGATCACCAATGATATCTGTTCAGATATCAGCTTCACATATAACTAAAATAATATCCACTCTTGAGGGTCCTATCTCCTCTGAAGAAAGTAGGGATCTGTCATTGCTCATCCACTTCACTGCAAGCAGTGTATCAGTGGCACAGCTGTGTGTCCTGTACTGGATGGACGGGGAGCAGGGAGGACTCAGGGTGTTTTACCAGTCCCCCTAATTGAGTTATTTTCAGGTACTGTCTTTCACCCAAAGTGTAACTGAGCCAGTGGGACTCACTTCAGCTGTTTAGGGAAGGGGTCTGTTAATCGTCGGCAGTTCAAACACACAGGGAATGATGGTACCCCTTAGGGAAAGGGCAGCAAAGGACAGGAAAAGACACCACACACTCTCAGTGTGTGTACCTGGGGATATCATTCAACATGTTGCTGAGGTTATTCTGACAGCCATAGAAGGAACAGGATGCAATCAACTGTAGATTATGGTGTACATCGGTACAAATGATGCTCATCATTTGGGTTCAGAGGTCATACTCGGGTCATTCTATTAACTGGCAGAGACTGTTGGAATGTTGAGAAGACCAGCCTTCCACACAGCATTTCAACAAAACTAACCATTTATAGCATTGTCCCCAGAAGTGATTAAGACCTTATGGTTCTGAGTCAAGGAGGAGGACTGAATCAGAGACAAGCTAGGCTGCAACTTCCTGGACAAGAGCCATATGGTTGAGACCTGTAGGGCCTCCATGAATGGGTCAGGTGTGCACTATACATCAGAGGCTGCTACTTAAGTAGCTGGCTGTTTGTGGAGTGCAGACAAGGGTGTATATATATATATATATATATATATATATATATATATATATATTTAAAAAGAAAGATGATGAGACTTACCCAACAAAAGCGCTGGCAGGTCGATAGACACACAAATAAACACAAACATACACACAAAACTCTAGCTTTCGCAACCAACGGTTGCCTCGTCAGGAAAGAGGGAAGGAGAAGGAAAGACAAAAGGATATGGGTTTTAAGGGAGAGGGTAAGGAGTCATTCCAATCCCGGGAGGGGAAAGACTTACCTTAGGGGGAAAAAAGGACAGGTATACACTCGCACACACACACATATCCATCCATACATACAAGACACAAGCTTGTGTCTTGTATGTATGGATGGATATGTGTGTGTGTGCGAGTGTATACCTGTCCTTTTTTCCCCCTAAGGTAAGTCTTTCCCCTCCCGGGATTGGAATGACTCCTTACCCTCTCCCTTAAAACCCATATCCTTTTGTCTTTCCTTCTCCTTCCCTCTTTCCTGACGAGGCAACCGTTGGTTGCGAAAGCTAGAGTTTTGTGTGTATGTTTGTGTTTATTTGTGTGTCTATCGACCTGCCAGCGCTTTTGTTGGGTAAGTCTCATCATCTTTCTTTTTAAATATATTTTTCCCACGTGGAATGTTTCCCTCTATTATATATATATATATATATATATATATATATATATATAGAAAGATGATGAGACTTACCAAACAAAAGCGCTGGCAGGTCGATAGACACACAAACAAACACAAACATACACACAAAAATATTTTTCCCACGTGGAATGTTTCCCTCTATATATATATATATATATCTCCGAATCCCGCTCCAGCTACTGCCGGGTCTGGGTGCTGACGAGTCCTCTCCATTTGGCTCGGTCCTCCCACCACTTTTCATTTCTTCCATCTTTCCATTGAGGGTTAATATATTAAGGGTGCCAATATTTAGGTTATTTTTTAGTCCAGTTGGTTTCTTCTTCTTGTACTGATGAGTAACATCAGGTCTCCCGTCATTTGCACCAGTACTTGAAGAAGCAGTGGGGTCAAATCCTGAGTGGTTCCTTCCGAGGCTCGTCTGTGTTTTGAAAGCAATATATGAACACTTTCCTACTGGCTTGCTAGGCCTAACGCAAGGAAGGATTTTCTGTTGGGGTTGTCTCCCTTAGCCTTTGGAGCAGACTTCTTGTGTCTGGATATGTGTGGATGGATATGTGTGTGTGTGCGCGAGTGTATACCCGTCCTTTTTTCCCCCTAAGGTAAGTCTTTCCGCTCCCGGGACTGGAATGACTCCTTACCCTCTCCCTTAAAACCCACATCCTTTCGTCTTTCCCTCTCCTTCCCTCTTTCCTGATGAGGCAACAGTTTGTTGCGAAAGGTTGAGTTTTGTGTGTAGGTTTGTGTGTCTGTCGACCTGCCAGCACTTTCATTTGGTAAGTCACATCATCTTTGTTTTTATATATATATATATAAGATCAAAAGAAATACCTCCCACAGCTAAGAGTATTAAAATTCTAATGGTTAACTGCTGAAGCATTCACAACAAAGTGCCAGACTTTGAAGTGTTCCTGAAAAACAGTGAATCCCACATAATAGAAAGTACAGAAAACTGGTTGAAACCTGAAAACGAGAACAGTGAGATTTTTGGGAGAAATTTGAGTGTATATTGAAAGATAAGCAAATGGAAAATGAGGTGGTGTATTTGTCACAGTAGACAAGAAACTCAAATGCACTGATAGAAGTTGAAGCTGCGTGTGAGATAGTTTTGGCAAGACTTACTATCAGGGATGGGCATAAAATTACTGAATGCTTTTTTTCCCCACCAAACTCATCTCCTGATGTAACAGAAATTTTAGAGAAAACTCAGTTCACTTGTACATAAGTTACCCAATCATATTGTAATCATCAGTGGAGCCGTCAATCATCCAAAAATTGGGAAAATTACAGTTTTTTTTAATGTGTTCCCTGAAAGCTACCTAGAACAGGTAGCTTGGAACCCCACTCGTGATGGAAATATATCGGATCTAATAGCAACAAATAGGCCTGACCTCTTCGAGGATGTCCACATCAAAACTGGTATAGTGACCACGACACAGTTGTGGCAACGATGATTACCAAAGTACAAAGGACAACTAAAGCAAGCAGAAAAATACATGCCAGTAAACTAGATAAAAAATCAGTAGCATCATACCTCTGTGAGGAACTTGAAACTTTCAGCACAGGGCAGGAGCATGTTGAGAAACTATGGCTCAATTTTAAAAGAATAGCTGACCATGCATTCTGGTGGTTTCTGGCGACTAGAGTAAGCAATGTGGTGCTGGTGTAAAAGACTCACACGTTCTCCTTCATCATTGGACTGAGTTGGAAGTGCTTTGCCGATTTTCTTCTCAGGATAGTCGGCTGCGATGATCTGCCCAACTTCTTCTCCGAAGATATGATGCTATTTGGAGGAATTTTCTCTCCTCTTAAAATGATTGCGTACACTCAAGATACTTTTAAATCAATCGTACTATATTTCACTTCCACAGACAGAAACCACATAAGTTTTCACATAAATGAATCACATTTCGTAAGCCCAATGACTTGCGGTCCGTCAAACTATTATGTACTTTTACAATAAAAACAGTTCCAAAATCCTCTCAAGTTTCTCGCAAGTCCACCATCTGCAACTCTTGAGAGTCAATAAATAAGTAAGTAAGTAAAAAGTGTATTTTCTTTTACGTAATTCAACTGTTCACAATAATGACTGACATAGCACCATCACAGAGTATGACGTGCTTGCTCCTTGTGCTGGGCATGTAACTTACGTGACGAATGCGGCAACCACTTGTGTACACTCCACAATGTAGCCCACATTGTAGCATTCTCTTGACGCACGTCCACCCTACGCACACAGGAAACTTGCACGAGGTAGACACTCTCCCATCTCTCACGCTCGTATGTAAAACATCGGGTGTTCGAGATGGTGGAAAGCCGAGGGTCTCTAGAATTTGCATCGAAATTCTCGAGGCACTATAGCACTGGATAGATATGTACCCAGTAGAACAGTTTGTAATCAGAAGGAACGTATACGTATCCGATAGAACAGTTCGTAATAGGAGGGTACCTCCATGGTATATAGTCACTATATACTAACTTCTAAAGTAAGAGAGTTTACTGCATAACAGCTGTGAAGCATATGGCTGTGGATAGACGGTGAATGAAATGCATTTGTTTGTCAAGAGAACAATGCATAATGCCTTAAATGACTGCCAAAGCATAATAATGCTTCAACAACAGAACCCAAAGAAATTGTGGTCATATGTAAAGGCTGTTAGTGGCACCAAAGATATTGTCCAGTCCCTAGTGAATCAGACAGGAACTGAAATTGAGGGCAGCAAAGCAAAAGCTGAAATGCATATATCTGTTTTCAAACATTCCTTTGCAAAGGAAAACCTGGGAGAACTGCCCCAGTTTAATCCTTGTACCACTGAAAAGATGAATGAAACAAGTATAATGTCAGTGGTGTTCAGAAACAGCTGAAATCGTTAAAAGTGAACAAAGTACCAGGGCCCAATGGAATCCCTGTCAAATTCTTTACTGAATTTGTGGCCAAGTTAGTCCCTCTTCCAACTGATATGTCCCCCCAGGGGGCAGGGGCAGGGGGCAGTTTGTTTGATCCATGGCAAGGTGTCGCAGAGATACTGAAGAAACTGACCTGGAAGACTCTTGAAGACAGGCGTAAACTATCCTGAGTAAATCTAATAAAATTCAAGAACTGCCTTTCAATGATGACTCTAGGAAGATGCTACAATCCTCTACATATTGCTCACATAGGGCTTGTCACGATTAAGATTAGAATAATTGTAACACGCATATAGGCATTCAAATAATCATTCTTCCCGCACTCTACATGTGATTGGAACAGGAATAAACCCTAACAAGGGATACCATGGGACATACCCTTCGCCGTGCGCTTCACATTGGTTTGCAGAGTGTAGGTGTAGATGTAGAAGTGTTTGTGATTATTTCAGAGCTCCCCATGTCGTCAGTACACCTTAAATTTTTGAATCACATTATTAGGAGTAAGAATTTAATGACACAAAATTCGAATGTTTTTGGTCAATAAGAAAGGGGATGCCCTTCCTTGTTTTTATTACTCTATGGAAGTTAGAGGATTGAAACAATTTGTATAGTCGGTCAATGTAAGTTTACAATTTAGATTTTACAAAAAGGGCGTCTGTGGTTTGGCATCATGGTAGATTATCCTAAGCATTTTCACTTTGATGTTGTCCTGACCATGTCAGTTAGATGACAGGAAGGCTGGCCAGTACTTAAATTCATGAACTGAAGTTCTCAGTACTGCCTATAGACAAGTAGAAAAATCCAAGAAACTTCTCTAGCTTTGAGAACTATTAGTTCCTTCCTCTGGGAGGAAAGTGGATTGGTTGTGAAAGGTTAGAAAAGAGAACAGATTATGCAGACCCCAAATGAGAGGTATGCATCAGAGCATAGGAAGTCAAAGACAATACATTGCTCTATTATCAGTGAAGTGGAGTTAGTACAGTGCTTACCAGTGTGTGGAGTGAAGCTGGATTGTGAGGAAGTTATGAATGCTGCGATTAAAACTAGGATAAAAAGGATATAGTGGATGAACATTAAAATTGAGTATTTAAAGAAATAATTAAAATGTAATAAAAACAATGGAAGAAAGAGAGGGATTGTATGTTACTCGATAGTCCGGGAGGGTGTCAGGATAGGCAGAGTTGATATAAGTTGGTTCACCATCCCATTTAATTGCTGAACTATCCTTGCACTGTTTCCCAGTCGTTATTTGTTGACTATTTTTATCTTGTTTGCTTTCTCCATTTAACAGTCGTCTTCCACTCCCGTTTTCTTATTTGCTTTTCATCATTCACAACTGTACATTTATCTATTATTTCTTGTTGCAGTATTATTTACTGTCTGTTTTGTGGACGTTGTTATGTGATTTAGCTGCATCATCAGAGCAGTATAATAATTTTAATGCAGATGGAAGATTTAACCCCCAATATATTTCCCCTGATTTGGTACAAATTAAGATAAAACAGACCTGTCAGACAAGGAGAGAGGTGTGTCTCAATTCCTGTGTTGTACCAGAACTGATAGTGAATCCTCCTCAAATTTGTTGTGAAGGGAACAGTGAAGTTAAGGCAAGGTCACCTTGATAAAGTAAATGCTGAACAGCCTCACTCACAGTCGCAGGCCATTGTTAAGCTGTGACAAACTTGATGTCTTCTTTGTTGCGCTTATCCTTTATAGAAACCCAAATATGGTCAAGGGTATATTCTTCCACACAGACCTTGTACTTAAGGTGGATGAACAGTTAGGTGCTAATTTGGAACAATGTGGTTCCCATTTTGTTTATCTGGTCCATTAAAGGCCTAATGGCAACAAAGTAGATACCTGACCATTTATTTTGGATTTTGATGATGACTTATTACTGGATAAATTTAAGATTATAGCTTACTGTTGAGGTGTAATACCTTATGTACCACACACTGCGAGGTGCTTCAAATGTATGAAATTTGGCCACATGTTATCTAGTTTGGAATGTAACAGTTGTAGAATCTGTATCTGGACCAAGCCCAGAAGACGTGTTACCTTCTAAATAATCAGTCACCCTTATGCAATCCTTGACGCTTTTTACTTTAATTATTTTCTGGGATGGTGACTTTTTGTGGTTTCTCTTGATGTAGTGGACCTGGTTTTTCTCTTGATGTAGTGGACCTGGTTTTTCTCTTGATGTAGTGGACCTGGTTTTTCTCTTGATGTAGTGGACCTGGTTTTTCTCTTGATGTAGTGGACCTGGTTTTTCTCTTGATGTAGTGGACCTGGTTTTTCTCTTGATGTAGTGGACCTGGTTTTTCTCTTGATGTAGTGGACCTGGTTTTTCTCTTGATGTAGTGGACCTGGTTTTTCTCTTGATGTAGTGGACCTGGTTTTTCTCTTGATGTAGTGGACCTGGTTTTTCTCTTGACATGCAGTGGACCCGGTTTTTCTCTTGACGTGCAGTGGACCTACTGTGCACTGCCACCAATTCTTGCTGTGCAGACTTCTTTGTCAGCAGAGGGTTGAGGGCTGGAAGAGAGCTTTCTAAACATTCAAGGTACAAAAGTCATAATAGTTTTTCAGTATCTTGTATGTATTTTGTTGCTCCAATATAACAGTTACTGCCTTTGGTAAACAGATCTTTTATTAATCAGTACATCAGAACAACCTCTCTGTACAGACTTGTAGAACAGAGTAGAATGACATTTCTATTCAGCTTATTTCAGCTGTTTCTAGGTGTTGCCATTGTTGGCAAGGCCCTTTGTTTTCTGCCTTCCAAAACACCACCAAGCATGACCCCTTCACAGCAGGTGGAGATGTCTAATCACCATTGCGCCTTGGTGACATTCTGTGTCTGTGCATCTTGCTCCTGCTTTGTGTATTAATCAAACCATTGTGCACACTGCGATAAGTTCTCTACTTGTTAATTGCCAGGGTGTATACGACCCGGGACAACCGAGAGATCCAGGAAAAACCCGGGAAATTTTCCATCCGGGAGAAAACCGGGAAAAACCCGGGAATTTTCTATACTTCCAGGAATTTTTCATTGTTTTAGTTTTAAGTTAAATTTTTGTAACTTTGACTGGTAAGAACGAATACTCTAACAAAGAATATTACTGTATCTCGCTACTGCAGCAGTAAAACACGAACGAAAGTAAAACTTAAGTTGCAAAGGAAATGCGCCATATACAAGAACAAAACAGTGTTCATACAAGCGTCTGCCAGCAGCAAAATGTGTCAAAGGCTTTATGAAGACGCGAGCTTATGCGCATATGCAGTTGAGTGGCGTATGAGTAGTACCTTCTCCCGCTTCTGGCTACAGAAGTGTGGCGGTTAGCTGTATAAGCAATAGCAGCCAGATGCTGTCCGAAAAAAATTTACTGGTGCGACAAAGCTGCCAGATTCACGTATGCCCAACAGGCGCGGAACTAGGGACCGGGGAAAAACCGTGGTATCTGCCCCGGGCGGCAGTTTCGGGGGGCAAATTCATATTATTGAGTAAAAACACCTTGTTTAACAAAGCGCCTATCATCGAGGCACGTTGGTCTATCGATTACTCATATGATTTTGAACGCATCCCTGTTGGTTTTTGAATATTTTTGATCAAATTCTATATTGATTTCTGAATGAATCGTAAGTTGAATTTTGAATGCGTGCATAGTGTACGTGATGTCTCTGCCAGGGGAATCCGCGTCGCATCTGGAAATAAACTTTCCTGCAAACAAAAGGGGACAAGTCTATGTGCAATACACGCTGTCGACTTCTTTGACATTGCAATTCAATTTCGTACACACGTAAGGGTAAATGACAATCGCTGTTTATGTGGTTGACTGGGTTTGCAAATGATCAGCATTGTTATAATCACTAGCTAATTCCATAGTTTCATACTACCAGAGTGGAAATAAACGACTAACAGGAAGAACAGGCAACAAAGATTACGTATTGTCTTCTCAGTGATCCAAGAAAATTATATTTTGACAGAAAATTTTTGGCCAGACCACTACTCTACTAAGGGCCAGTTATACAGTCTCCGGCTAGCAGCTGCTAAAGTTCTGTTCTGGAGGTAGCGAGGAAAACGCGTTGTACGGGCACGTAATAACGCCTAACCGGAGAATAAATGCGGGGTAACTAAACCGGTGATTGTAGCAGGTTTTGTGACGCTAACCAGAGAATAAATTTTGACGCTAGCAGGAATAGTTACAGAATTAGTGATGACAAGATCGTTTGTTAGAACGAGGAAGGAGAAGAAACGGGGACTCCAACAAATTGGGGAAGAATATAACGATTCCAAATTTATATAAAAATTTCGTACTATTTCTTTTTGATCTCATGCTTAAGAAGCTAGAGTGTATGAATGAAATGTGAAACTATTTCCTACCATAAAACTTTCTGCTTGTAGTAGGCCTAATAGCCACTTGATGTTGGTACTTCGTGAATTATATTCTGCCGTGTTATAAAAATGACCATTTGTGCCAAAACAGTCTCGTTTATTTGGTGTGTGTAACAGTTGCTGGAATGTACTGTACGGGTACTATAAGTAGCTTTTCTAGTATTAGACAACGACATTTCGTTTTTTCATGTAGCAAAACGATGACGGACTTTGATGAGGTAATAGATTCTTTCTTAGAAAGGAAAGCACGCCATGTAAAGTTGAAGCAAGATTAGAGAGAGAAAAAATGCTAGGACTTCAGGATTGAAAAAATGTGTACGGTCTTGCTTATCTCCTGTCTTTACTGGTTTTATGTATCCTATCTTTAATTTTATGTCACACAAAACCGCAAGTTATTAGTTAATAGCCAATAAAGAGTGCATTTTTTCTAAAAAATTCTTGTTCTTCCGGTTACAAATAATCTCATCCGCTATTAATTGAGAGCTTATTATTTTAAGAGGGGCAGGATGTCAAACCGGCCGACTGGGGCACGAGAGGCACCACAGGACATTTTAAATTTCCACTGACGTGAATATAGTTTGATGGCACCCATTACAAAATATTACACGTCAATTTTTTTTTTCCTCGTCCACGTATACACCCTGACTGCCTAAAAAAAGTTTTCACACACACACACACACACACACACACACACACACACACACACACACACACACACACACACACACACACACACTTTTCATATTATTGTGAGGAGGAGGTGAAACAACGATACACCACAAGTTATATGTATGTACCTATCTGTGGATGTCACTGCCGGCCACTACATAGATACGACCCGTGTGTACTACATCCGTTTCAGTGAGAATCACCCCCCCTCTCCTCCCCCTCTCCTCCCCCCTCTCCTCCCCCCTCTCCTCCCCCCTCTCCTCCCCCCTCTCCTCCCCCCTCTCCTCCCCCCTCTCCTCCCCCCTCTCCTCCCCCCTCTCCTCCCCCCTCTCCCCCCCCTCTCCTCCCCCCTCTCCTCCCCCCTCTCCTCCCCCCTCTCCTCCCCCCTCTCCTCCCCCCTCTCCTCCCCCCTCTCCTCCCCCCTCTCCTCCCCCCTCTCCTCCCCCCCTCTCATCCCCCCTCTCCTCCCCCCCCTCCTCCCCCCCTCTCCTCCCCCCCTCTCCTCCCCCCATCTCCTCCCCCCCTCTCCTCCCCCCCTCTCCTCCCCCCTCTCCTCCCCCCTCTCCTCCCCCCTCTCCTCCCCCCTCTCCTCCCCCCTCTCCTCCCCCCTCTCCTCCCCCCTCTCCTCCCCCTCTCCTCCCCCCTCTCCTCCCCCCTCTCCTCCCCCCTCTCCTCCCCCCTCTCCTCCCCCCTCTCCTCCCCCTCGCCAACTCTCCCACCACCACCATTCTGCCACATCACAAGAGAAACATAAGAACCAAATGTTCAATATATTTGATTGTACAACACATCAGGAAGCCAGAAATAAGTAGATTCTCCCTTAAGAAAGACTCTTCCTACCCCTCCCCTCGTTGTCCGCTTACCTCTACAGCTGTGCTGGGGACTTTGGCCCCCTACCATATAATAAAGACGTGTATCCAACTGATATCACCTAATGGGGATTCCTTCCTCCTTGCCCTGCTACCCAAACTGCCACAACCCCATGAGCATATGCAGTGGAACGGCACCCCTCATACTTCATCCACAGCTATGGAAATCATGCCAACATGTTGTACTCGCCCAAATCAAATTGTGGTTAACAATTGTATCCTTACACTACCAATGGACACACATTCACAAACTTAATCCAATGTAATTATGGTTACTATTGAGAACTTGCTCAACTGAGATGCTTAATCTTGCTGAACTGAGATGCTTAATCTTGCTTGACCCAGTGGTTAGCATAGCTGTCCGAGAAACCATATTTCCAACAACATATTCACCCATTTTACGTAATTATCGAAGCCTATTGTAAGAACCTGAAAGAGTCCCTTATGATGTGTGTAAAATTGTCATTGAGACCATCTTCAGTGATCTGATATGATGATGGAAGCAGTAGCTGAATACAAACAAGTAAATGTAGAATTATTTAGAGGAGCTGACAGTTTCCAGAATTTTGGGGGGGGAGGGGGGAGAAAGTGGTTTGCTCGTAGCTGTATTGTCACTCAATCACGTAACCAGCATTCATGAATGGACTATCTTCAGTTATATTGTGATATAATAAAATATATGACAACCCTAATCACCATTAAGCATCATATGGAAACCTGAGTTGAATTGACATGTTGGTTTGTGAGATTGTGCTTAATAGTGATTATGCGTTGTCATAAATTTGATTAAGCTGTCACAGTGTGCCTGAGGATTGTATGCATGAATGAAACTGGTTGCATAATGAAGTGACTATCCATCTGTGTGCAAACTACAGTTTTTCAAAAATTGTAGAATTCATCCTTCGCAACATTCACATCTTCGCTTCACTCGCCCTTTGTTGCAAATTACGAAGATTGTTCGAAAAGTTCTTGGAATCACCGCGGCAGGTCAGCACTAGCGCAACGAGTAACATGATATTCATTGGACTGTTGCCTGTAAACACTTGCCATGTCAGTGCTCTTGGAAGAGAGCTATGGCGATGACATGGCTCTGTTGTTATTCCTGCGTGGTGATTTGCGAAGATGGAAAAATTAGGGATTCGAGCAGTGATTAACTACTTCGTAAAGAAAGATATGAAAGCAAAGGACATTCATGCCGATTCCCAAAATACACTAGGGGACTCTGCTCCTCCATATTCAACTGTTGCCAAGTGGACAAATGAATTTAAATTTGGTTGTGAGAGCTTAAATGATGGTCTGCGCAGTGGTCGGCCAAGATGTGTCATTACTCCAGAAATCGTTGCAGAAGTGCACAAAATGGTCATGGAGAATCGCTGATTGACAATGCGTGAAACTGCTCACACTTGTCATATATCATTTGAAAGGGTATATCACATTTTAACTGAAGAATTAGAAATGAAAAAAATTAACTGCAAGATAGGTGCTGCAACTCTTGATGCTGGATCGAAAATGCATGAGAATGGATGTATCGGAGCAATATTTTTTGTGCCGTATTGTGAACACAGGTGAAACATGGGTGCACTACTATACCCCAGAGACAAAACGGCAGTCAAAACAGTGGAAACATGGTGATTCTCTGCCAGGATGCGAAGGGGATTCTGTTTGTAGATTCTCCCCCCACTGGGAAAACAATTACTGGAGAATACTATACTAACCTTCTGGACAAATTGCAACAAAAAATGTGAAAAAGGCCAGGTTTAGCAAGGAGGAAAGTCCTCTTCCAACAAGACAATGCGCACCTGCACGCGTGCCATCGCCATGGCAAAATTACTCGAAGAAACACACACACACACACACACACACACACACACACACACACATACACATATTTACATTTACGTACATATCTAACTATATCTACAACTATCAAAATCTTAAACATAGCAGAAATAGTTCCTCCCATCAAAGGTTAGCCCTACAGTGGGAGCAGGAGATTATTGCCATCAGCAAACACAAAGAATGATGCTCTACAAATGCATGGTCCAGTCTCATTAATGTCAGTCACCTATGTCTGATGTAAGTATCCAATAACCACTCACAGATGGCAGGTGGCAGTACTAACAGTGGAGAGTATATGAAGCATGTCGGATGGATGTGGTAATCAGTGCAATCATTCCTGTAATATGGAAACAGTGATCAGCCAAAAGGGCATGATCATTGGCTTTCAAGCCAAGTGTGGAAGCATTTCTCAAGTGGCTGTGTTTGTAAACTGTTCCCATACCATGTGTTTAGAGTATACTGTGCGTTGCAAAGTGGAACTACAAAAAACCAGCGCCGAGAAAACTGATACACCATGGGCCATAGATGTGTATGGGTGACTAGGTGTGAAACTGTTGAGCAACTGATTGTCCAGATGAACCAAGGGACTGCCAACAATGTCTCCTCAGTGACTGTTCAGCGAATTTTGCTGTTTATTGGCCTCCACACAGGCGACTGGTTCATGCATCCATGCTGACGCTGTTTGTCGGCAATGAAGGCTGAAATTTCCCTGCAAGTACTGCAAATGGATGTCCACTAAGTGGTTCATTAGAACGGTCTAGACCGAAGGAGGGAACATTATGGCCTGGGAATGTTTCTGTGGCATTCCGCGTGTGACGTCATTCTGGAAGGCACAGTGTATCAGTTTGTATTTCCTCAGTACAATGCCACCTACGAGCACAGTGTGTCACACAGCTTGCAGTGTAAATGTGTGGTTCAAAGAGTACCGGGATGAGTTTACTGTACTCCTCCGACCACAAAACTCCCCAGATTTAAACCCAGTCCATAATCTGTAGGACCACCTCAACCAGGCCATGTGCAGCATAGAACCTCATTGCTAGCCATGGCAGTGGAGTAAACGTGGCTCCACATTGCTGTTGTACCTCGCAGAACCTCATTGATTCTCTTTCCACAAGTGTCTCAGTGACTTGCACAGCAAAAGGTTGTTATTCAGTGTTTTGACAGGTGGCGACATTAATGTCCCTGGACAGTCTGTAAGAACAGTGCAGTAAAGTCTTTATAAGTGCCTTTTTGTCCTTTCTTAAATTACAGTCCATATAAGTCCTTATTTTTGTCTTGACAATTATCGTCAAACTTAAAAATCAGTTAACTTGTCGAAGTTAAAAAGGTGAAAAGACTCCTTGTATAGGTCAAAGGCCAAAGCAGCTATGAGGGTCACTCGACAGAATGACGTGCAGGGCGAGAGGGGTAAAGCTATCCCCGCCTCACTCACATAGAATACGGTGAGGGTATAATTAAGTGAGGGTATAATTAACTTGACAGAATGACGTGCAGGGCGAGAGGGGTAAAGCTATCCCCGCCTCACTCACATAGAATACAGTGAGGGTATAATTAACCTGCAGTATTGGCAACTGACACTGTTTGTGGTATGTTAGCTGATTACTGCAGTGCTGGTAGTAGGAGATACTGTATATTGGCAGTAATGGAAATGGATGTGGAATTCTTAACCAAATATTACACGTGTAACAAGAAAATGTTTGTGGCAAAGTATCAGTCTGTGATTTATCGGCCATCTCAACTTGTAACACGTGTTTATGGAAACACTGCAGAACAGGTGTGCTTCTTATTAAAATTATGATTAAAATGCCTGGAAAGTGTGCGTTGAGCGAACTGTGGCCGCAACAAGATTAAACTATGACTAGTGCCATTGAAAAACATGCACGAAGGAAAGATTTGCATAAAGAACATTGATATAGCGATGATGGGAGAAGTGGCATTAAACGCCCATACAAAAGGTAAGTGTTGTTTCAGGTTATATGTAACTAGAGTAGAATGAATTGACTTGACATGTTTAAATTACGTGTTACACATTAACTCGTGAGTGTGTTGTTAATACACTCAATTTGTACCTACTCGGACAATGATTGTTGTTTAGCATCCGAGTATTAAAATTTATCGGAAGGAAGAGGTATAAGTGAAACAGGTGATTAATGATAAAACATAGGGTGAAAGATTAGTCTGCAATCACGATCAGTCGAAATCATGAAAATATACTAGGGAGATGAAGTACTTTATAATCAAAGGAATAACAAGAAAAGTAAACAAGTGAGATAAATTACTTGGACACTGTAATTCACGGGTGTGCGCCACCCACGTTTCGCAGAACTTGTAATTTTGCAAGCACTGATGTCATATAGGTGACACAAAGACATAGAATTCTCATAGCAAGATGCTCATTCAAATTCAATATGGGCATATGCTGCATTGTTTCTTGGCAGCTATCAAGACCCACTGAAGGTGGAACTAGGTCACATGGTGGGAGACCTGTGCCGCCGGCAGATCTAAAGTGGTTAAAGGTCCACAATATTTATTTTGCAAACTCAGTATGAACTGTGAAGATCCATCCATAAGAGACACTTATTTTCAAATATGTCTGAGCCAAAACAGTTCTTCAGTTATCATCATCTCTCCCTGCCCTTGCTCCTTCCCCTGTGCCTCTTCCCCCCCACCCCCCTCTCGGTATCCTTGCTTATGTCAGTCTGACTACCATCCTGATTTCTGGTCTATCTCACAGTTTTGTTCCTCCTCCTTTTCTTACCTCACCTTACCTCACCTTTTCACGTCTTTGGTTCCCATTTAGTGTTTGTTCTCCCCCTCTAAAATTTGTCTCCGCTGTGGAACCACTTCGGTCTGAAAAGTGCAAATTTTTCTTATTAATACCTTGTGTCTTGTTATTTTCTTGTTAAGAAATGGGATAAATGGTTTTGTCAGGAGACAAAATTGACCTATATGCTTATCGGTGTTTAATTGATATCATAACTATGTTAACAGTAATGTTTCTGATATTTACAGCTGTACCAAGAACAACTTTTTGATCTTCTGGCTCCCATGCGATGTGTTGTCGATATTAGGGAAGATGGAAGAACTATAAAAATACCTAATTTGACAGAAGTTCCAGTGACGGACTTCGAAGGCACTGTTGCAGCCCTCGTACAGGTATAGGCTACATGATTTTTTTTCTTACTTTCCTAATTCTTCTTTTGAGGGTTAGTGTATATAACACCAGCTTGGAAATGGTTCTTTCCATTACCAAGATATAAAAGTTTTTTGTATTTAAACTCTTTTGACATTGTCAGGCAATGTAATTGGAGAAAATCATTTCTCTGCCTCTGTGTAGAAATTTATGAATCACTTAAAAAATACTTTAAAAAAAAATTCACACATATGCAAATATTAGGCTTAAAGTAAATCTTGAGTGCTTACAGCTTAGCTTTCTTCTTAATTTTGTGTACTAACACCATTTATTCATTAGGGATCATCATGTCGAGCAACTGGAGCGACAGCAATGAATGCACATTCAAGCAGGAGTCATGCAATTTTCACCATAAGCATTCATCAACAACAAAGTGACAATGTGTAAGTCTCATTGATCAACTAATTCACTATTTTGAATGCTGTGAAATTGGCATGAACATCTACCCAGCATATAATCTTCATTAAGGAAAACAGAAATTTAACTGTACTGGGTATCTTCAGTTCTGATAGACGTGATAATAAACTCGTGAAAAGAAAAAAAGGTGTACATACTAAACTATCATTTAAAACACTATATGTGAGGATTACCAATATACCATCTGGAATTCACTACAGGTGTGTCCCTCTCATCCTAGAGTCGGAGTGATCACAGTTTCCTATAAATTCTATCCATCGCTTCTCCTAGGAATGATCTAATAGTTCAAAAAGCTAGTTTCCTATAAATTCTATCCATCACTTCTTCTAGGAATGATCTAATAGTTCAAAAAGCTAGGGTAATATCATTGTTTTGTGTGTGTGTGTGTGTGTGTGTGTGTGTGTGTGTGTGTGTGTGTGTGTGTGTGTGAAACCTTGTTCTCAGGGCGTCTAGAATCCAGCACGCATTGGTCTATCGATTGTTCATATGATTTTGAAACGCATACCTGTTGGTTTTTGAACACATTCTAAGTTTATATCTGAACGAATCATAGGTTGATTTTTGAGTATATGCATAGTGTATGTGTTGTGTCTGCCAGAATAATTCCCGTCATGTCTAGAAATAAAAAACTTCCCTGTAGACAAAAGCGGACAGGGATACAGGAGCTTTGCCAGATAAACCCGAACTGATGAATGCCAATCGCTGTTTGTATATGTTGTTCACTGGGTGTGCGAATGATAAGCATTATTATAATTATTAGTGAAATCCATAGATTCAGACTACCAGAGTACAAATAAACAACTAACAAGAATAACAGGTAAGAAAGATTACATACTGTCTTCTCGGTGCATACAGTAAGAATGAAATTTTGAGAGAAAATATTTGCTGAGTTGCTGTACTGCTAAGGGCCAGTTTCACAGTTCCCGGTTAGTGGCCACTTTAGTCCTGTGCATGGAAGAGGGCAGAAAACGTGTTGTACAAACATGTAATAACTCTAACCAGAGAATAAACACAGGATACTGAACCAGTGATAGTGAAATTAACTGGAGAATAAGTTTTGACAGTGGCAGGAATACACAAGTATTTGCCCTGGTTTGGAAAAATTGTAGCGCTCTCTCTCGCGCTCTCGCTCTCTCTCTCGCTCTCTCTCTCGTGTGTGTGTGTGTGTGTGTGTGTGTGTGTGTGTGTGTGTGTGTGTGTGTGTAACATTTTGCCTCGTACTGGCCAGCAACTATATCGCTTACTAATTAATTTTTTCAATAAAATTAAAGTTGATAAGGTATAAGTCCTGGTCTAGCCACAAGTTGTCTGTAGTGTTTTAAACTCTGGTACTTCCTTGTGACTGTTTCGACAGTTGATCTCTAATATTGTAATAGTCTTAACTAGTAGGATCATATACAAATATTTTAGAGCCCTGTGCAGCAAAGTTGATGGGGTAGAAAATTGTCTTTGTCATTGTGTGTGACTGTCTTTGTTGCTTAGGGGGAGTTGGACCATCCTATCCCGACAATGTTAAATTTAGTGACTTGGCTTCCCTATATTCCAGGAACCACTACAGCCATTGACATGAAACTGTTACAGGACATTAAACTGTGTGCTCTGTGTCTTCTGAACTAAAATAATTGCATTTCAGCCATTGCTTTCGGAAATAAAATTTTTTGATTACACGGTTAAAATTTCGTGTACTTTTTTGTACATTTTCGTAAATAATTTTAATTAGACACAGCATTATGATCTTCTTTTAGTTCAGTAGACTCAGGATATGTATGTTATTACTCCCTGAAAATTTGAATACTCTACTCGAAGTGCTTTATGAGATTTAGGGAAAAAATGCAACAGAAAATATAAATTTTCAGGAACGGCTTCTAAAGTTTCAAAAGACTGAAACCCAATTAATATATTCTTAATTTTTTTTATTTTTAGTCATTCAGAAGCACCCTGCACCATACTTCGTATCATCCTCTTGATCTTTTTCAAAGTTTTTTCTTCTTTCTGGACTCGTTAGTGGCCACCTGTGCTGCATATTCTGGCTCATCAATGTGAACCTTGTCCATCCGTTCAAGTTCTCTGATGCAGTTTGCACCAGGATTAATTTCCATATGCTGTAGCACTTTCACCCTACCAATGTTGCCATCATTAAAAGCAATAACAGCATCACTGACCTCACACTTTAGTGTCTTCATTCCAACAAAAACATTTTTTGGTATGCGAGTCCATATAAGATTATTGAACGACTCACTGGGATTTTGAGTCTGACCATGCAGACACTTCTTCAGTAATTCAGGATTTGCCAGGTCTCTGTAAACAGGTTTTATGACATCCATGACTGCTGCTGGGATGGAATGTTTATGGCTGTATGAACTGTTTGAGTACTGGGCATTGCAGTAATTGCACCATGAATCAGGTCCAGGAGGCCTTCATCAGTTGACAGTCTGTGGAAGAAGGTTGCCCATACTGCCTGCTTCATTTTCAACACATCCTCAATGTTATTTCTAATGGTCATCCCATAACAGTGCTGTAGTTCATCAATCATTTTGTCTGCCAGCCTGCCTTTTATGGTTTTACCATCAGAAAGTTCCTTGTCTCTCAAACTTTTTCAACTTCCTCAACTTGGTGCCCATCCTCTTCTGTACATAACATTTATAACACAGCAATCATCAGCCTTCTATATAAAAAAAATACTGATTATATTAGATCTTGAAGTAATGCACATACAAATTTTAACGTTTTCAACTGATGTAGATTATATTTTTTAAAATAAAATAAAATGGAGAGCTGAGACCATATATATAATCATTTTATTTGGAAAATTGCAAATTTAGTAATGAGATAAAAATCTGAAAACGTGAAATTTTTTTTCTGTTCTAACTCCCCTTAATGCATCCCTGAACTGTTTACAGGGATCTTACAGGTTTGCGTTGTTGTGCAAGCCTCGGAAGTCACAACCTAAAACTAGCAAAGGTCTTCAGCTCTGCCAAAAACCAGAGACCCATGATCAGTTCTAAAAAATGTGTTAACCTCTGCTAAAGCACCATAACTAAGAATGGTTTTGAAACTGTCTGCCATTTTTCAGAAATTTTGATATTGACCACAATCTGTAACTGGTTGCAATTTGCGCTTCCCGTCACGTCTTAGATGGTCTGTGCAACTTGTTATATCCGTTGTTGCCATTTCCTTAAAGGGTACCACTATTTGTTGTGTATTCAAACTAAAGATGATTAATGCACTTGTTTCGACCCAAAATACAATGTTCAGTGGTTTCCAGCAGAACTGTTTCACCTCTGTTAAAGTTCATGGTCAGTTTAACAGCATTTGGTACTTGATGGTAAGCTAATATAAAGATCTAGGTGGCAGGCCTGCAGCTTGATCAACTTTGCTATTGGGACGATATCTGAAACTGTACGTTGCCAGCTTCAGAATTCAACAAAGTATAATTACTGAATAAGATTGCAATTTGTTACAAATACTACAACCACCCAAAGGAATGGTAGGATGGCATATAACATAAGAACAAAAGGTGTTCATTAATAAGCCAACATATTGCAATGTCTGTGGTACAAATGACAAGTAGCTTGTTCCATTTACTGTAAGCTGTTAAATAATCATCAAGCAAATTGTTTTTCTCGCAGTTTAGAACTTATAACTGCCACGGGAACATCTGCTGTGTGTGAGCGACTAATTTCCTACAATAAGCAGTGGAAAGAATAATTTATCATAATTTTATCTATTTTGTAACTCATTTGTTTGTGAGTGAGTAAGAACATTTTATGTACACCAGCAACAGCAAACATTAATAAGGGTATGGTGAGATGGATGTTAATTGAACTGAAGACTGCAGTGGTTAGGTCCGCAGAAGGTAGGGGATTTGACAGTGGAAAGTCCACTATGGAATAACTTCATGAAAAGGATAGATCACTCCCCACCATATGCAGGAGATGTTGAGTTGCAGACAGGCTCAGTGAAAAGACTACTATACATTTAAACCACAGTTGTCACGTGTGTGACATGGACTTCTGTGAAAGTGTGTGTGTGTGTGTGTGTGTGTGTGTGTGTGTGTGTGTGTGTGTGTGTGTGTGGTTTTTCCCATTCAGAAGATGGCCTTTTGGTTGAAAACTTTATTGTTTAGCAGTCTTTGTATTGTTTGTGTCTGCGACTTGATGTCTCCTCTGTATGGTGAGAAGCAATTTATCCTGCTATCCCGAATAGAGCATACAGTGAAATAATCATGATGAACAGACAAATTTTATTTATTTAAATATCCTTTTTTAAATAAGTTGTTAGTGTTATTTTTATCATGTTTTCCAGAATTTATTCATATAAACCTTTATTCATGCAAGTGTTACATGAATACTCTGAGAACTCAAATGAGAGTGGCGATCACCTACTGATGATACAGATGTAAACACTCCCTTTCCCTCACCCCGTTGGCTTGTCACATCATACATGATATCTACATTTATTTACATACTCGACAAGCCACTGTATGGTGGATGGCAGGAAGTACCTTGTACCGCCGGTGTTCATTGCCTTTCCTGCTGCACTCACAAATTGTGAGGGGGAAAAACAACTGCCCATATAAGTCGTAATTTCGCGTACCTTGTCTTCATGGTCCTTATGCGAAAAGTACATGGGTGGCAGTAGGATCAGTCAGCAGTCAGCTTCAAATGCCAGTTCTCTAAACTTTATTAATAGCATTTTGCGAAAAGATGTGCGTGTTGATAATGCCTACTAGTAACAAATCTAGCAGCATGCCTCTGAATTGCTTTGATGTCTTCCTTCCCCACCCATTCCTTTACTGGCACTCACATGCCATGACAATTGGAGTGGTGGGGGAATGGCCGCTGGATGCTAGATGTAAACTCTGATCCATCTGCACTCTTGTGGCCTGCATCTGGTATGCAAGTCACCCTCGGCCAACACTGTAATTTTAGTTCGCTGAGTGCTGGGTCCCAAGCTCTCTTAGAGGGTGAACCCAGTATCCCTGCTCATCAGCCCAACAGCCACTCGTATTTCAATAGCCTCCTTCAGAACACAGTCCCAAAATGACAAGGTCTGTCTTAGCAGTTCAGTTTCTTCATACTTCATGGAGTCCCCTGTAGCCATGCAGTGTTGTGGATCCCCAGATATTGTTGTTTGTGTAAGTTCATTGTCTCTTCTGTGTTCCTTGCATCTATCTTAGATTGTCCCTACAGTCTCCCAAATATACACCTTACCGCATCTACACAGCATGTGGTAAACGCCTGGTTTATGGAGCACAGTCATTTCACCGTGTCTAATAGACACAGTTTCCCGGAGGTGGACAGAATACAAATTTAAAGTTACATCAGTCCAGGATTGTGCCAATTTTGTAAGATACTTCGCCGGTGTAAGACAGATATGCCACTATCTTCTGCTCATCATTGTTTTCTGTCTACTGGGCTTGTACTTTTTACCTGAAAGCACGTTGAATTTGTCTCTCGTTGTATCCATCCTTCTTGAAAACATGCTTAACGTGGTTAAGCTGTCTTTATAGGCTTCCTTTATCCAATATTGCACAGGCCCTGTGTACATAGCATAGCCTCACACTGTGAAGGATGACGCCAACTGGCAGCCTGTAGATACTAATCAGTGTGGGTGGCTTTCCTGTACACACATTGTCCTATAGTCCCGTCCATTCTGCGATTGACTCCATGGTGAATTTGATACTGGGGTGCAGTGTGTTTAGACATTAGAGGAACTCCTCAAGTCTTTCATTCCTATGTGGCCACACTACCAATGTGGCATCAAAATATCTGAAAAAGCATGTAGGCTTCAGTGCAGCTGTTTCCAGAGCTTTCTCTTCGCAGTCCTCCACAAACAAGTTTGCTATAAGTGATGACAGAGGGCTTCCCATGGCGACACCATTAGTTTTTTCATAATAGTCACCACTGAACAGAGATAATTCTAGATGCGAGGACAAATTCGAAGAGATTAGTGATTGTTAGGTTGAATTTCTGTCTCATCAACTTCAGGAAATCAGCATGGGGCACTCTGGTGAAGAGGGATACCACATTAAAGCCCACCATAAGGTCCTGGTCATAGAGATGTAGTTCTTGCACCTGTTGAATGAAATGTAGAGAGTTCGTGATGTGGTGCTGACATTTACTGACATAAGGGCTTAATACTGACATTAAATATTTGGCCAGCTAGGCTGTTGGTGTGCCTATATTACTGACAATAGGACACAGGTCATTCCCAACCTTTATTTATTTTTTATTTACTCGCCAAGTTCCGTAGGACCAAATTGAGGAGCAAATCTCCAAGGTCATGGAATGTGTCAGTACATGAAATTAAAACATGAAAGTAATAACAGATAAAAATAAAATGTTTATGCACCCGAAAAAATCAGTCCATAAGTTTAAGTAACCGTAATCAACAATACAATAATAATCAGCTTAAGTTTTCAAGGAAACTCTTCAGTTCTGATTTGAAAGCGCGTGGATTACTGCTAAGATTTTTGAATTCGAGTGGTAGCTTATTGAAAATGGATGCAGCAATATACTGCACACTTTTTTGCACAACTGTTAAGGAAGTCCGATTCAAATGCAGGTTTGATTTCTGCCGATATTAACCGAGTGAAAGCTGCTTAATCTTGGGAATAAGCTAATATTGCTTACAAGAAATGTCATTATTGAAAATATATATATATATATATATATATATATATATATATATATATATATATATATATATATAATGAGGGAAACATTCCGCGTGGGAAAAATATATTTGTATATTTAAAAGAAAGATGATGAGACTTACCAAACAAAAGCACTGGCAGGTCGATAGACACACAAACAAACACAAACATACACACAAAATTCTAGCTTTCGCAACCAACGGTTGCCTCGTCAGGAAAGAGGGAAGGAGAAGGAAAGACAAAAGGATATGGGTTTTAAGGGAGAGGGTAAGGAGTCATTCCAATCCCAGGAGCGGAAAGACTTACCTTAGGGGGAAAAAAGGACAGGTATACAGTCGCGCGCGCACACACACACATATCCATCCACACATACACAGACACAAGACACTCCTTCCCTCTTTCCTGACGAGGCAACCGTTGGTTGCGAAAGCTAGAATTTTGTGTGTATGTTTGTGTTTGTTTGTGTGTCTATCGACCTGCCAGCGCTTTTGTTTGGTAAGTCTCATCATCTTTCTTTTAAATATATATATATATATATATATATATATATATATATATATATATAAAGAAAGATGATGTGACTTACCAAACGAAAGTGCTGGCAGGTCGATAGACACACAAACATCCACACAGTATGCTTGTGTCTGTGTATGTGCGGATGGATATGTGTGTGTGTGTGTGTGCGCGCGCGAGTGTATACCTGTCCTTTTTTTCCCCCTAAGGTAAGTCTTTCCGCTCCCGGGATTGGAATGACTCCTTACCCTCTCCCTTAAAACCCACATCCTTTCGTCTTTCACTCTCCTTCCCTCTTTCCTGATGAAGCAACCGTTTGTTGCGAAAGCTTGAATTTTGTGTCTATCGACCTGCCAGCACTTTTGTTTGGTAAGTCACATCATAACCAACGGTTGCCTCGTCAGGAAAGACGGAAGGAGAGGGAAAGATGAAAGGATTTGGGTTTTAAGGGAGAGGGTAAGGAGTCATTCCAATCCCGGGAGTGGAAAGACTTACCTTAGGGGGAAAAAAGGACGGGTATACACACACACACACACACACACACACACACACACACACACACACACACACAAGCAGTGATATGTCTGCTTGTGTCTGTATATGTGTGGATGGATATGGTGTGTGTGCGAGTGTAAACCCGTCCTTTTTTCCCGCTAAGGTAAGTCTTTCCATTCCCGGGATTGGAATGACTCCTTACCCTGTCCCTTAAAACCCAAATCCTTTCGTCTTTCCCTCTCCTTCCCTCTTTCCTGACGAGGCAACCGTTGGTTGCGAAAGCTAGAATTTTGTGTGTATGTTTGTGTATGTTTGTGTTTGTTTGTGTGTCTATCGACGTGCCAGCGCTTTCGTTTGGTAAGTCACATCATCTTTGTTTTTAGATATATTTTTTCCCACGTGGAATGTTTCCTTCTATTTTTATATATATATATATAAATGTATATGCGGATGGATATGTGTGTGTTGCGCGAGTGTATACCTGTCCTTTTTTCCCCGTAAGGTAAGTCTTTCCGCTCCCGGGATTGGAATGACTCCTTACCCTCTCCCTTAAAACCCACATCCTTCCCTCTTCCCTCTCCTTCTCTCTCCTTCCCTCTTTCCTGACGAAGCAACCGTTATGTTGCGAAAGCTTGAATTTTTGGGAAGAGTTACCCCAAAATATAATACCAAATGACACAAGCGAATGAAAATAAACAACGTAGACTAATTTTCGTGTCGGATGATCACACTCTTCTGATAGCGTTCGAATAGTAAAATTGGCAGTATTAAGTCTTTGAACAAGATCCTGAATGTGGGCTTTCCACGACAGCCTACTATCTATCTGAACACCTAGAAATTTGAACTGTTCAGTGTCACTAATCACATTTCCTTTCTGTGAAATTAAAATGTCAGGTTTTGTTGAATTGTGTGTTAGAAACTGTAAAAACTGTGTCTTACTGTGATTTAGCATTAGTTTATTTTCTACAAGCCGTGAACTTAGTCATGTGCTGCACTATTCGAAACTGAGCTAATGTTGCACACAACATCCTTTACTGCCAAACTAGTGTCACCAGCAAACAGAAATATTTTAGAGTTACCCGTAATGCTAGAGGGCAAAGTACCCCACTCAGACCCCAAATCACAGCCGTTATCAACATTGTGAATAATGACCTTTTGCTGCCTGTTGCTAAAGTAAGAGGTGAACCAATTGTGATCTACTCCCCATATTCCGTAATGGTCTAACTTCTGGAGCAATATTTTGTGATAAACACAATCAAATGCCTTAGTTAAATCAAAAAATATGCCAAGCGTTCGAAACCTTTTGTTTAGCCCATCGAGTACCTCACAGAGAAAAGAGAATATAGCATTTTCAGTTGTTAAACTACTTGTAAAGCCAAACGGTACATTTGATAGCAAATTATGTGATATAGAATGAGCAATTATCCTTACATACACAGCCTTTTCGATAACTTTTGCAAACACTGATGTCGTAGACCATTACCCCCGAGTGCAGACAGACACGAGCTAGTACCCCCGCCCTCCCCTGCCGTCTGTCACTATCACAAAGTTTAGTACCTAACTAAACTGTAGAATGAAAGACTTTTCTTGGGACACTTCTATTTTTAAAATGATGAAAGATGAATGATATTTATTTGGTTGGTTGGTAGAAATTGGAGGACTTGAGGCTGTTGATGATGCTTTGTGTCTGACAACAACCACTAATAATAGCAGTAGTAGTAATGTGTACAGCACTATAGTAACCATTATGTACTTACTGCCGTGTCGTGCCATCAATAATTACGTTATCTGTTTTTAAGCTAGTAGTGAAGCAATTTCTTTACTGCTGCAGTTATCTAAAACTTGGAGAACTTGGTGCAGCAGCTTGTGGTCAAAGCTTCTTGATGATTTCCTTCAGCAGGTACTGGTTCAGAAGCTCAGTGGTCTTCTTCTTCTTCTTCTTCTTCTTCTTTTTCTTCACTCTGTTGGTCGGGTCTCCTTTCACTTTTGTGTGTGCTGGATCTTCGAATAGGTCATACATTTTGCAATTGTGTTCTGATAGCAATAGCTCTACAGTGGCATTTCCTTTTTCCACTGGTAGGATGACTATTTTAGGGTCATTCTCTAGTTTTTGAATGGCAGCTCTTTCCACTTTAATGACGTTCACCCTTGGTGGGTTGGCTCTAGTGAGCGCACAGCACATTTCCCAATGTATGTCTTCCACATCATCACTAGGGAGGGTGGAAATTACTTGTTCTATAACACTGGTGAAATCTGCAACAGGTATAGTGTTCGATGTTGGTGTAAAACTGAGTCCCTTTCCCAGAACTGATTTTGGTGTGTTATCAATCTCTTTTCCCCATGAGGTTTATTTGGTTCATTATTGCTCTTTTTGTGGCTGTTCTCTTGCTGACAGATGTACAAACTTCGAGACTTGTTTGGTAGTCTCGAGATCAGTTTTATATGATGGACGATCCTTGCTTTTGTTGGTACTGTGCTGTGGTTATGGCAGCTCATCAGAAAGGTGAGAGAGCTGAGTAGATGCTCTCTGCTGTTATGACATTTATCCAGCTTCTTATGTCTCTGATTCATCTCCTCCTGGTAGAGGTATCTGATGTGTTTTCTTAGGCTTTCCTGGCAAATCAGCTGTTAGTACTGTTGTCGGGTGCCCAGCTGGGTGGAGTCAGAAAAGTAGCAAACAAAATTGGTGGAATCCTGTCTCAATGTGATATGCCCTTTAGGAAAAGTGAAAGATGTCTTGAGGCTCCGTAAACCAGTTGTTGATCAGATTCCTTGTAAATGCGGTAAGGCTTGTGCCCTTACAGTCTCCCCAATAATCGAAGAAAGGTGCAAGAAACACCAAACTTAAGTAACCAACGAAATCTGCAGTTGCAGAACACTGCATGGGTACAGGGGACTCCATGAAGTATGAAGAAACAAAAGTGCTAAGACAGAACTCCTCATTTTGGGACTGTATTCTGAAGGAGCTGTTGAAATAAGAGTGGTTGACGGGCTGATCAACAGTCACTGGTTTCATTGTCAGCAAAGCTTGTGACCCAGCAATTTGCCAACTAAAATCACAGAGTTGGCCGAGAGCGATTTCTGAGCAGTCCACAGAGTACATCCGACTGTGCTGGGTGGGGAGGGGGAGGTAATAAGAGTATATAGGAGGTGGAATGTAGCAAAGATGCTCATTCTACAGGTATTACCTGAAGATGACAAGGAGTGCTGTTAAAATATTGTACAAAAACAACTGCAACCAGCTGAACCAGAGCATTGATCTTGTTTTGCAACAATATAATGCTGAGCAAGAGGAGTCAAATGATGCAGAAGCCACTCTGCAGCAAAGGAGGATGTGCGTAAAATTTTCTGTTTATTATAAACGTAATATTTCACTTAATTTTGGGTTATTGCGTTATTTTGAGCTCTGTAAGTTGCCTTATTTCATTCTCCTCTGATTACCTGATGTTTTCAGCATTCTGACCACTGCCTAGTCCCAAAAGTGATGGTTAACCAAGGCTCTGCTGTAGGTAGTTTCTGTGAGTTAGTATGGACAGAGGTTATACTTACGGTAATCAGAATAAATTAATAATTGGTTTCTTTTACTGATCCTCGCACTCTGACAGTTGCTGAATTTTTCAAATGAAACTAGAGTAGCATCTCAAATAAGTACCCCAGTCGTAGATTATAGTTGGTGATGACTTGAGTCTACCGTTCATATATTGGTGAAAATACATGTATAAAACATCATCTGAAATTGTACTAATTTTCTCTGAAAATTGTTATCAGCAATAAGTTCCAGAGCCTATTAAAAGTGCAAATGGTTGCGAAAACATGCTTGACCTCTTAGCTATGGATAATCCTGAGCAAATAGGGAACATCGTGACATACAAGAATTAGTGACCACAGTGTTGTTGTAGTGAGACAGAATAACATTGCATCTAAAACCCACCAAAATTAAATGCAAAAAAATATACCTGTTTCGAAAAGTAGAACTATCTAAGCATAAACCAGATGTGGCGTGGATACAAAACAGCTGAGATATTTATACCAAATAAATTATGAGGTGGAGCTGATTCCCCATGGTATGCAAAACAGATCAGAACACTGTTGCAGAAGCAATGAAAAAACCTGCCTAGAGTGCAAAATCCTCTACATTGGAGACGTTTTAGCTCTCAATATAACATGGATTTCAATGTGAGATGGTTTTAATAGTTTCCATTATCAAACTCTCTTGAAATGTGGCAGAAAATCTAGAGACATTTTAGTCATAAGTAAAGTATAATAGTGGCAAGACACAATCAATACCTTCACTGTGTGATAGCAATGGTAATGCTTTAACAACAGTTACAATAAATAGGTGTTACAAAATAAGGTTTTCCAAACTCTTTTCTCCAAACAAGATGAAATAAGCAAGCCAGAGTTTGAATTAAGAGCTGCTGCCAACACAAATAACTTAGAAGTTAGGTAGTCTTGGTCTAGTGAAGCAACTCAGATCACACATCAAGTACCTCTATGGGGAGGAGATGCACAACAAAATCAAGAAGCTGGACAAGCTTCGGAACAAGGAGGAACGCCTTCTGGCCTCCCTTGTCTTTCTACCGAGATGCTGAGAGGACCGAATCATACTGCCTTTTGTGAAGGTCACTCATCGTATCAGAACCACAACTGCCAACCGGATCACCAGAAGATCTAGCCTGGCCCTGGTCAGGGAAAGGATCCGGTACACTCGACGCAGACTCCACGAGATGTCTAGAGAGCTCTTCTCACTCCACTTCCAGCTTGCCTTGACACTCTCCCCTGACTCATGGGAGTAGGTAGATGCTGTTAGATGGTCTCAAGCCAACAGTGCTTGGCAATCTGCCACCTGCAGAGAGACAGCAAAATACGAATGCCTTGCAGCCAAACCA
This sequence comes from Schistocerca cancellata, assembly GCF_023864275.1. Lineage (NCBI taxonomy): Eukaryota > Metazoa > Arthropoda > Insecta > Orthoptera > Acrididae > Schistocerca > Schistocerca cancellata. The sequence goes on along the minus strand of NC_064630.1, from coordinate 76,466,771 downwards.
CCACAGAGAACTGTCAACTGTATGGGGAAAGTAATTGACAATACTACCTTATCCGTACTTGAAAAGGGGCTGAATTTCGCCCCAACACCGACAACATTACCAACAGAACATTCATGAGTGCGGTAGAACAGGCCACTCTTGCACTTCCACGTGGCGCTGCAGAGGAAATACGACTGGAAACGTGCTGTGTACTCACCAGTGCAGCTTCCCCGAAGCCAAATATCTCAAAGGAAGAGAGAAAAGCACTTAAGCAGTGCTGAGAAGATGCCGAGACTGTTGTCCTCCCTGCAGATAAAGGAATTGCATGGTCCTACTACCCTGTGATGGATACAAGCAAAAATTGTATGACCTATTAGAAGAAGACACCAAACGGAGCATAGAAGACGATCCTACCAACAGCGTGAAAAGGAAGACTGTCGAGCTTCTCCAGCACACCTTCAAAGATAAGATGGTGAAGGAACTTCGTCCACAAGCAGCTGCACCTCCTAGACTTTACGGACTACCTAAATTCCATAAGGATAGATTGCCTCTCCTTCCGATTGTAAGCAACATTGGAGCACCAACGTATGAATTAGCAAAACACCTGACGTCAATGCTCAGTCCCTTTGTGGGCAAATGTCAGCACCACATCAGAATTTCCACACTTTTCGTCCAGCAGCTCCAGAACTTCCGACTGGGCCAAGAAGACCACATGGTGAGCTTTGACATGGTATCCCTCTTTACTAAGTTACCTCTAAGAGACTCCCTAAGCCTCACAGGAGAAAAATTCGGATTAGCAGTAACGAAAGTTTTCCCATTCATACTTACGTCATCATACTTTCTGTTCGATGGGAACTAATATGAACAAACAGATGCAGTAGCAATGGGCTGTCTGCCCTCACCAATAGTGGCCAATATCTGTTGGAGGCTTTTGAAGCAGCAGCTCTCGAGTTGGCAATCTAAAAGTCCTCTTGCTTTTTTCGATATGTAGACGATACATTCGTAATCTGGCCGCACGGATGACAACACCTCCAAGACTTTCTGCAGCATCTGAACTCACTGCACCAGAATATCAGTTCACAATGGAGGTAGAAGAAAACATCCAGCTTCCATCTCTGGATGTTCTCATAAAGCGAAGACCATGTGGCACAATAGGACACAGCGTCTACCATAAGCCGACACATACAGATTTGCATGCCTCCAGCTGTCGTGCTCCTTCACAGCGAGAGGGTGTTATGATCACACTGGTGCACAGAGCACGCAAAATATCGAACTGTGACGGCCCAGCAGCTGAATTGCAGCACGTGCAGGTCATATTCCGCATGAATAGTTACAACAGCCGGCGGATAAAGCGCGCCTTAAGACCAAAGAAGCTGAGACCACAGGATGAAGAAAAATCAGTTGCGACTGCGATTATACCCTATGTTGCGAACACATTAGCAGGATACTCAGAAAACACAATGTCAAGTGTGTGTTTCGCCCTCCATCCAAAATGACAACATTATAAGGATCAGTCAAGGACGACTTAAGACTCTGGGAACCAGGAGTTTAAAGCATCCATTGCCAGTTCGGGAAAACGCATGTAGGCCAGACCACCCGGACAGTAGAGGAGAAATGTAGTGAACATAAACGCCATGCAGACAACACACAGCCGACCAAGTCCGCCGTGGCAGAGCACTACATCTCACATGGAAATGACATGAACTACGATGGCACAAAGGTGTTACAGCAATCTAACACCTTCTGGGACGGTAGCCTCAATGACGCAGTGGAGATCCAACTGCATTGCGAACTAATAAATAAAGACAGCAGTTTCCAGTTAAGCAAGGCTTGGGATCCAGCTTAGAGTATGATAAAAACACGACGACAGTGTACACGGATCCGCTCCTGTCAGAACACCTGAAGAAGAAGAAGAAGAAGAAGAAGAAAAAGAAAAAGAAAAAGAAGCATTATCACCCAACAGCAGTGTTACGCAAGCAATTTTGGCTGCAGAAGGACTGCGGCCCTTGATATGTCATGGGGCACCGCCCTTCCCCCACCACTGGCCGCGGACCACTCGGAAGTGCCCATACGGAGGCTGGCGGAGAGGGGTGGAGATTATATAAATTCTATCAGAGATCAATCAGACTCCAAGAACGCCTGAAGATGGCAAGAAGTTAGCTTGCTGAAATATTGTGCCTTTTGGACGATGCTACCCGGCTGAATATCTGAGAAATTTTAAAGTTTTCTGTATGCCGGGAAAACCTCAGGTCATGCATACCATGTTCTTTATATTCAATCTCCGCAAGGTTAAAAGCATTATTTGGATACCACCGTACTGTGAAACTCCAGAATAAGCACAAAAAGCTAATGGCAAGCATATACAAAGAAAATACAAATAAGATTACTTCAGGAATGAGATTTTCACTCTGCAGCGGAGTGTGCGCTGATATGAAACTTCCTGGCAGATTAAAACTGTGTGCCCGACCGAGACTCGAACTCGGGACCTTTGCCGTTCGCGGGCAAGTGCTCTACCAACTGAGCTACCGAAGCACGACTCACGCCCGGCACTCACAGCTTTACTTCTGCCAGTATCTCGTCTCCTACCTTCCAAACTTTACAGAAGCTCTCCTGCGAACCTTGCAGAACTAGCACTCCTGAAGGAAAGGATATAGCGGAGATATGGCTTAGCCACAGCCTGGGGGATGTTTCCAGAATGAGATTTTCGCTCTGCAGCGGAGTGTGCGCTGATATGAAACTTCCTGGCAGATTAAAACTGTGTGCCCGACCGAGACTTGAACTCGGGACATTTGCCTTTCACGGGCAAGTGCTCTACCATCTGAGCTGTGGCTAAGCCATGTCCCCGCTATATCCTTTCTTTCAGGAGTGCTAGTTCTGCAAGGTTCGCAGGAGAGCTTCTGTAAAGTTTGGAAGGTAGGAGATGAGATACTGGCAGAAGTAAAGCTGAGTACCAGGCGTGAGTCGTGCTTCGGTAGCTCAGATGGTAGACCACTTGCCCGCGAAAAGCAAATGTCTCGAGTTCGAGTCTTGGTCGTGCACACAGTTTTAATCTGCCAGGAAGTTTCATATCAGCGCACACTCCACTGCAGAGTGAAAATCTAATTCTGGAAACATCCCCCAGGCTGTGGCTAAGCCATGTCTCCGCTATATCCTTTCTTTCAGGAGTGCTAGTTCTGCAAGGTTCGCAGGAGAGCTTCTGTAAAGTTTGGAAGGCAGGAGACTAGATACTGGCAGAAGTAAAGCTGTGAGTACTGGGCGTTAGTCGTGCTTCGGTAGCTCAGATGGTAGAGCACTTGCCCGCGAAAGGCAAATGTCCTGAGTTCGAGTCTTAGTTGGGCACACAGTTTTAATCTGCCAGGAAGTTTCATGGGGTGGATAATTTAGCATCCCTCTTGGACCTAGATCTCGCTGATGCCTGATCAGCGATGGTCATAGGTATAAACACTCAGCCAGTGGCCACAGATGACCCTGAAACGTAAACTGCCTCCTTGATCCCTTCATGCCATCCCAGACTACAGAAACTGTCTTCCACTAGTGGAATTGCAGTGGTTTTTTCCTCTAGCTGGCTGAATATGACAACTCTTAAGCATTACACCTGCTTTCTGCATTGCCCTTAAGGAAACCTGGTTTCCAGCAATGTGTAACCGCATCCTTTGTGGCTATCAGGGTATTACAAAAATTGTATCGACTGTAATAGGCTGTCAGGTAGAATATGTATACCTCTGTCTATAGTGAACCTGCCCCTTCTAACACTTTTAGATGCGGTGGCTGTCAGGGTGAGGACAATGCAGGAAATCACCATCTGCAACACGTACGTGCCTCCAGATGGTGAAGTACCACAAAATCTATTGGCTTCACTAATTTCTCAACTCCCCCACCTTTCCCAGTTTCGGGTAATTTCAACGGCCATAACCCTTTATGGGGTGGAACCAAGATTACTGGCCATGGTAAAGATGACAAGAATCTACTGACTGAACTCGACCTTTGCCTCTTACATACAGGTGCCCTCATTCATTTCACTGTGGCACGTGGCACACACTTGGCCATTGATTTCTCAGTTTGCGTTCCTGGTCTTGTACCATCTGTTA